>NC_134275.1:76889712-77526378 GCF_031893055.1 Leptodactylus fuscus
TGTATAGGATGGTATATATATATATACAGTGTGTGCAGCTATCAGCCATGTGTATAGGATGGTATATATATATACAGTGTGTGCAGCTATCAGCCATGTGTATAGGATGGTATATATATATATATATATATATATATATATATATATATATATATATATATATATATATATACAGTGTGTGCAGCTATCAGCCATGTGTATAGGATGGTATATATATATATATACAGTGTGTGTAGCTATCAGCCATGTGTATAGGATGGTATATATATATATATATACAGTGTGTGCAGCTATCAGCCATGTGTATAGGATGGTATATATATATATATACAGTGTGTGCAGCTGCAGGTCGGAGCAGCCTCTTCTCCCCTCCATGTAGTCTCTATACACAGGGATGAAGATGCTGCCATGTTCCCTTCACCACACACACACACACAGCACCGGCCGGGCCGCCCGCACACACTGACACACCGCAGCGCACAGACACCGACAATCCGCGCACACAACACTTATCTCACCCCAGGATTGTGTCTTGCTGTCTCTTTAACACCCTCTGTGTCTCAGGCCTCCTAAGGCTCCGCCCCTTTATAAAAGGCGCACAATGGCATCATCCTTCACAAAGGATGCTCGCGCTCGGCCGACTAAAAAGATTTTGCCTTTAACGCAGAAGTCACCGCTGATGTCTCCTCTAATTGGTCGCTGGGAGCCGTAGGACGCGCCCCTTTTTGTTTCAGGCGACCTAGTCTGCGGGGCCGAGGAGACCGCTGTGATTGGCGCGTCGGGTTGTCAATCAAGAAAAGAGCGGCCGTCCTGCCCGCTGATTGGCTGAGGAGCTAAATAGAGGGCTTTGTGTGCCACAGACATGTCATGTAGGTGTAAGGCTTCTGTCTGGCCGGCCTGAGCTCTGGTAAGCGGCCTCAGTCATGGCTCTGACGTCTGCTGCTATGTAGGTCACACAGGACACCTCCCTGCTACCAGATACACGTATACAGCTGGCTGAGGCGCCCCTACCTGGTACTGGGGGGAACGACTGACAATAAAACAAAAAAAACATCATAATTAAAGGGGTGCCATCAGGAGCATTAAAGGGGATGTCCAAGGAGTTTTGTTTACATTGTGATTTTTATAAAGTTGGACCTTGGTTATCCAGTCTGGTTCCGAACATGAGTCACGTGATCAGAAGCCGCTGGTTGCTCCGCCTCCTGTGCTATAGTGACCGGCTAACTATACGTTGCTGGCGGAGCAACTCGGGGGCAGCGGATGGTTCCAATCACATGACCCAGGGTCAGAACCTCGCCAATTTAATAAACGCAAGATAAATTAAACTCCTTGGACATCCCCTTTAAGTGTGCGCCCGATGAGGTGAAACTACAACTTCTATCAGAAGGGAAGAGGCCTCAGCGCTTCAAAGAAGGTGCAAAGCATTGCCCGTCCACCAATCCTAAGGCTACATCATCAATATCACAATCCTGGAAACGCCCTTTAAAGTAATGCAGACGACCATGGGCACAAACCAGCTGAGGGTGAAGTCGGAGTCTCTAGAGCCACCAAAATCTCTTGTAAAGATGGTGCACGGGCCATTGGGAGGAAAGCTATGAGCTTGGGCGTAGTGGTGGTTGTGGTCACAGCGGCAAGGATCTCCAGGACAAACTGCAATGTTCCTCCTAGGCCGGTGCAGGGTGTCTGATAGTGGTAGTAGTAGTCTACCTCCAGCTCCGGTCCTGGTAGACATAAGCCTCATAGACCCTGATGGTGGTTGGAATACCCACAATAGTAAGAGCAGGGATGAGACTCAGGAGACAGCTCTGGGTACCCTGAAAGAGAAGCCACAGTGTCCAAGGGACGACCTACGCTAGGGACAGAGAGAGAAGTCCCAAACTCTTCTTCTGCAAACTGGCCCATGTCTCTCAGTCTTGGAGGGAGTCTTTTCTTTTTCCAACAGCAATTTTAAGATCTCTCCACATGTGATTAATGGGATTTCGAGCTGCCACTTCAGAACCCCCCCGTGCTTTGTTTCTATCCAATTCTGGGGGGGGGGGGGGGGGGGGGTTTGTAGTGTGTTTTGGGTCATTGTCCTGCTGGAAGACCTATGACCTAGGATGTAAACCCAGCTTTCTGACACAGGGCCCCGCACTGAGAACCAAAATCCTTTGGTAATCTTCAGATTTCACAATGCCTTAAACACAGTCAAAGCACTCAGTGGCAGAGGCAGCAAAACAACCCTAAGACATCTTTGCACCTCCTTCCTATGTGACTGTTGATATTGTGTTCAGTAAACGGTAATATAATTTGCTTTACCAAAAAGCTCTACCTTGGTGTCATCTGTCCACAAGACGTTTTCCCCCGATGGATTTTGGCACACTGCAGTCTAGCTTTTCTATGTCTGTGTCAGCAGTGGGGTCCTCCGGGGTCTCCGCCATCGTCTTTCATTTCATTCACATGTGAACAGTTTGTGCTGACAGATCCCCCTGAGCCTGCAGGACAGCTTGAATGTCTTTGGCGTGTGATTAGTTTTGCTTATTCACCATCCAGACTATACCGTGTTGCAATCTTAGATTTTTTCCTCTTCTCTCCACATGGAGATTAGCTACAGTGCCATGTGCTGTGCACCATTAGATAAAGGATCATCAATAAGATGGACTTGAGAACCAAAATTGTGGGAAAATATCAATCTCAAGGTTCCAAGTCCTCAGACCGTTCTCTTCTCTGTGACACACAATGCAAATCTTGATTAAACTTCTCTCCTTTTTATCTGTTGTCAGGTGTGACTTTTATATTACCCACACCTGTTACTTGCCACAGGAGACGCACACGATTTTGTCCTGCCCATTTTTTGAGTTTTGTGTGATATTATGTCCAATTTGCCTTCTTTCAGTTTTTGTTCCAATACACACAAAGGAGATTAATATGTTTATAACAAAAATAAATAAATGCAGGGATGCCAAAATGTAAGGCCAAGACTGTAGATCTGTAACAATGCGGCAGAAGCTTCTCAGGGAATGTTTTAGTAGAATGTCCGAGTTTCTGTCTAATGGAATCCTCAAGGGATTGGTAGTTTTTTCCTGCTTTAGGAAGTGGAATATCTATTTTAGGGATTTCTGTCGTGCCCATACATTTTTCTCTTCCTCCACTTTTCAGAGAACGGCCATTCATTCTGGAGAAGTGAGGGCAAATTTTAATGAGTAGAAAAATGTATTTTCTTTCTTGGTCTTAAAGCATAACTAAGCTTTGGATTTTCTGACAGAATTTGTGTCATTAATACATTTCATATTATTCTTTTAACACATTTTGTCTCCCTTCTGTGAAATCCTGCATTTTTTCGCTCTTCCCCTTCCCATCCGTGTATGGAGTACTGGGCTGTGTAACATGTAGAGAAGAGGGGGGTCACTATATAAAACGTACAAACTTGCTTTTGGTGTCATATGAGAGGAGAGTCTCTTCTTTCAGCTCACAATATTGCAATGCTATCTGGATTATTTCAAGAGATATCTCCAGTTCAGAACACAGGTCGGTATAAAAATATTTCTATGCAAGCTGTACAATATACGTGATATAACTAGCCCAATTCCAAGCAGTGATGTCTCTGGAAATAATACAGATAGCACTGATGTGAAAGAAGAGAATCTCCTCTCTGATACAACCCCAAAAGCAAGTGTTATAGGTACGAGCTGTACGTTTTATAATGCCTGAGACAGAAGTGTCTGACGCCCACATGTTCCCGTCCTCCACACACAGTAACATTCAGGGAGGGGCAGGAACAGCTCAATGCTGAAAAAATGTCAGATTTCACAGACTGCTGCTACAATGTGCTAATAAAGTAGAATATAAAATGTATTAATGACACAAATACTGCCAGGAAATCACAAGCTGCTCACGTTTACTTGCACTTTATTGCGTTTCAGGTTGCTCTTCTCAAAAAAAAAAAAAAAAATTCTGTACATGGTTGAAAAAGTTTTTGCATAGCATGAGAGCTTTTCACTGCACGTACACTGTTCAATCTACTTTTTAGGTTTTCCAGTTGGATCTTTATGAAGTCTTTGCTCCTTATCCTACAGAAAAAAACAAGGAAGGAAGAATATTGAGAAGCTTCTTATACCTCCTCCTTAGCCACTGGGGTAAGGTGCACACGAGACTCTAGGCCTGATTTAGTAGAAAGCTCGTCTCTAGGCATAGCCACACAACATACATCCCATGTATTCCTTGATGATTTGGTGACCCTATATAGGTTTCTAGTAACGCTGCGCATCGCTTCATTTTCAGTTGCAAATTTCCTGGTCATTTGGTCGCCTCCCTTACAGGTGTGCACTATGCACCGCCGGCATCTACTAAGGGGTGTGGGCTCTAGGATGGAACGCAAGGAAAGAAAGATGCAAATAGTGGGGCGCTCCCTCAGGAGGACCAAAGCCACGCTGAAGCTCACCCCAACATTGCTGTGAAGCGCTGGCAAATCAAAGATAGGCCTGCACCGGGAGAATGTGCAGCATCAGGAAGCAGGGAAGACGGAGCCCTGGTATTTCCAGGAAAACACCGAGGAGGGAGCAGGGGAGAAGCAATTTAACCTCTTGGGTGTTCCTGTCCCTATTAGGAGATTTAACCTCCAGTGTTGCTGTCATGGACGGTGTTTTTGAGAAAGCAGTTTTTCTGACTTTTTTGGAAAAGGTTTAGAGAGACAGGACAATGAATCGGAATAGACAAGGAGACAAATGTAATAAAGAAAGATTTATTCTCAAAGTTGTTTTTACAAAACAAAAATAAAGAAGGTATATATGGGCGAAGATATCCAAAATGCCCCAGGGAGACAGTTAAAATATTCAAGTGTCGTATCCACGTACAAGCTTACCCGGAGAGCCTTCTGCTAACACCCACAATGATTACTTCGGCCACCCAGGACATACCCTGAGCTCCGAATCCTAATGACTACCTACAATGGGGAGTGTGCGTACACCCCGGTCACACACACACAAAGCCAAAAAGTCCACCTCCATCCTGCTGCTACTCTCCTAATATCCAGACACAACACGGCACAAAGTCCCCCCATGGTCCCAGACACCTTCTTCTCCCTCCATTTTACTGTACAAAGAAGTCAATCAGAGAGGACAATCACTTCATCCGGGTCGCACTGTGTGGAGACGTGAGACTAAAAAGAAAAAGTGCAGAGTGGGACAATATAAATGGGGGGGAGGGGGAAGAAATAAGTATTAGCATAGATTATTCAAGGAGGACTATTACTGGCTCCCATGTCCCCATCCCTTACCTTTTTAGTTGGCTTTGTTGGGGTCTCCCGTGGGCTGCACGTCATCATCAGACCTGGAGTTTGGCTGTCCTGCTCAATATCACTATCAGACTCGGACGAGCTGGAAAGAGACGTATAAGAACTGCGGGGACAAAGAGACGAGGTCGGGGTTAATATTCGTATGACAACCTGGTGCCATCTTAATCTCCTGCTATTGAGGTCATTGATCCTTTCCTATAGACTCCAATATCTTCACCCACCCACCCCCAATCTTCTGTTTTGTAGGTCAGCTCCTGTGTGTCCTACCTCTAAGGCTGCATTCACATAGTGTATCGCGCCGCTCATTCTGACACGTAAACACGTGTCAGAGTGAGCGCAGTAAACAGAATCCCATTGGCTTCAGTGGGTTTGGTCTTACGCGTGCTACCCATTGAACTGAATGGGAGGCTTTTTTACCTATTGCTTTCAATGTGATACGCGCGTATATGGGACAGAGAACTTTCCTGCTGTCTATTTCTATCTACTGTGCGGATTATCAGACCGTATGAGTTACCTGCACATCAGTGACCAGGGCTTATATAGAGGGCAGGCCTCTGTTACTGTAGCGGAGGTAACACTGGGCAGTATCCAGGAGTTTATTTTGACTTCTATATCTAAGGATTGTAGGACTGGCACCCGCTCATGATGGATAAATACATCACCTATTGTAAAGGGGTTGTCCAGACTCAGGAGTAGCTGGGGTGGGTGTAGAGACATACTCCCCTAGCGCCAGTGCTGCGTGTCAGATGTAGACACTCACATTAGACCAATTCCTGAGCGCAGCGCCTGCTGGTAAGGGATCGGTGATGTTAGCAGCCATTGTGTCCAGTAATTGTTCTCAGCGATCATCTCCAGGACAAGACAACAGAGCACCTGGCAGAGGCGAATGTGTGGTTTTTTGGGTTTACATCTCACCCAGCCATACTTGAATTTACTCTAAATCCTGGACAATCCCTTTAATATAACTAAGCTAAGATGCCAGACATAACCTATGAACAGGACCAGCGCAGCAATCATATTTTTGTAATCCTGGACATCCCCTTTTAATCCTAAACCTCTTCCCAGCACCCTTCCCCCATCCAACATCTCACCAATCCATTTTCGCTCTTTTGCAGCTGTTATCCGTGCGGTTCGCAGTGCACCCTTTCCCATTATATTGTGTTAGTCCATTATTCGTAGTGCACTGCTTGGGGGACAGGTTTTTCCTTTTCCTGTAGGGTGGGGGGCTATCTTCCTCTGTGTTTCTAGGCATAGGAGAGTCTCTGAGGGTCGCCTGTTCTTTCTTAAGTTTCAGGCGATTTAATAATCTGTGTGGCTCTTTTGTGGCTGTGTGGACTCCATTGCTGCTACTCAGGGGTGACAAGTCACAGTCTGTTTTAGGATCCTCTGCCTTGGGGGAGGTCTCGGTAGCAGCGTCCTGGTGCTCCATTGCAGGACTATCTGAGAGTTTCTCATCTGCACTGGTTTCAGAGTCATCTACAGGATCATCTTCGTCTTCATTTCTGGCAGTATCTGTACAGACCTTCTCCTCGTCTTCTATACTCGCCGCCTCACTGTCTACACTCGGCCTTCTCTCACATTGCTCTTCTGTCTTTACATCTATGGAGCTTCCTTCTGGGATGACAGGTGATAAGGATGGCGCACTATGAATCTCAGTATCACTTTCCGCACATGACTGATCATCTCTACCTTCTGTGACATCTTCACCATCATGCTCAGAGTGATCCTTGTCTTCTTCTATCACGGACACCATCATATCAGGCAGTGAATTCTCTTCTGTGATGCTTTGCCGTTCAGTATCCAAATCTTCTTGATTCTCATTTGGTCCTTCGTCCACAGAACTTTGCACTGTGTCATTGTCTTCTTGATCCCCCTCTATTTGTTGGGTAGTGTCGGCGGGTACGCAGGCCTCTTGCTCCTCGTCAGACTTGGCATTGACCGGGCTGTCATGGGTGAGGTCAGGAGAGCCAGAAAGTTGCGCCTCCACTTCAGACTCCATGGTTGTATTTGGAGAGTCTTTATCATGTGACATAGATGTGGATGTTGGGGAAGATTCTTGCTCTGTGGCCTCCTCCTGTTCTTCCATGACACTGTCATTCTCACCATCACCTTTGTCCTTTTCCCCGTCTTCCTCACCACCAGATACCTGATCCATCTTTTGGTCAGACTCATTTTCTTGGTCGGCAGGAATTTCTTCTAAATGGGAGAGAGAAGCACACATTATATTACAGGACGATCATCACAGGAAGATTTACATATCACTACGGGTAATAGAACACTTGTTGGTTCATCTGAGCCCAGCGGCCATATTTGATATGTCTGCGCCTTGCCGTGATCTCACACATGGTAACACCGCCTGCTCTTACATAGATTCACATTCATGGGGCAAATGGAAAAGATGAACAATCTCTGTCAACCTTACACAATGTCAGAAGTTTATTTTAGAAATGTTAGACTGTGTTCACACTTTTGCGCCATAAGATAATGTAAAATGGCGCAGACTATTGCTCCAGTCTATCCAGGACAGAAACATGACATTTATAAGTGAAAGGAATCCTTTATAGTAGATCCAAGGATCTCACCAACATCCTGAGGCTGACCTGCAGCAAAATCCACATTCTAGTCGTATATTTCACATATTACTGCTGATGGAAAGAAGTGAAATCCACACTGGAAGGTAAAAGGCTGCAGCGTATTCAGACCTTTGTGGATTCGCTCTCCTGTAGCCGTCGCAGTATGTATAGTGTGTGATACACAGATTCCTCATTACCATTCACCATCTCCTCACCTTCCTCATTCTCTCCTTCCTCACTATCCGCCATTTTATTACTTTGCTCTAGCTCTTGGTCAATATCTGTTTCAGAATCTTCTGACTCTTCTTCTTCTTCTGATGACGACGACGACTGTCTGGTCTTTTCAGATCCCTGTTATTAAGAAAAGGAAGACAAGAACCCAAATAAGAGATTATTACAAATCAAATTATAACCAGGGGCAGCACGGTGGCTCAGTGGTTAGTGCTGGAGTCCTGGGTTTGAATCCTGCCAGGAACATCTGCAAGGAGATTGTATGTTCTCGACGCATTTGCCTGGATTATCTCTCATTCTATAAAGACAGGCTGATGGGGAAAAAAAATATAAAAAATTGTACATTGTAATTCCTATATGGGGCTCACTATCTACATGTAAAAAAAAAATAAAAAATCTAATGATAACCCCAAATGATTCTAATATAAGGACAGAGCATGGAATGGGCATGGAGAGACGTATATGAGCTGATGTCTGCCATGATGTGTTTCTAGAAGTATAGCAATGCAGAGAGACTTCTGCTCCTCACATAAGAGCCGCCATTGTTCTGGGATGGAGCTGATGAATCAGCAATAGAAACGACTTCTACAAATTTCATAAACAAGGGCCTGTGACCAGGGTGACGAATATTCTATTCTAATATACAATGAGACAGTCGGGGCTCTCCTGATAGTAATTGCTCCATAGAGCCGCCATCAGCGCTCCCATTTCTCATCTGCATAATAGAATTTACAAAAACAATCTCAGCACCAGTCTCAGATTTTCATGGGGAGAAAGGCGTCACATTGATGCGAGTGTGACTTGTCTCTGTTGCTGTTTTAATACACTTCACCCTGGTCACAAACTGACTAAAAGGTATAAGGCGATACCTGCAGGTCATATGACATAGACAATGAGGAGTAGTCACAGAGACACCCCCCCCCCTTCTTGCTGAACAGGACACAGAACACTTATGCAGATCAGATAATATGCAGATGCTTGTACAGAATGGACTCAGTGTTATCTGTCTGTTTACATAGAGAGATAAGACCAGGCTTTATCAGCAAAGTGCAATTAACTGAAGGATTGTCCTGCCAGCAAGAGCAGCGAGTAAGTGACATCACTTGTCCTACAGGTCTGTGGTTATAGCAACACTGTGTAATCAATGGGAGGAATAAGGTCACATAGCAGGCAAACAAAGCAGAATTTCTAAAGCAATATATTTAGGAAAAGTCTTCAATTTAAATAAGCTACCACTATAGATCCTTGAGATGGGACAACCCCTTGAACTGATTAGTCCTTAAGATCTCTTTAAGTAAGCTTGGGGAACAATACTCTAAATACCAGAGTGAAATGCATGCAAACCCAGTTCTGTCCAAGTTATTTAGCAGGCCACATACCCTTTTAGTTTTCTTCCTATAATCCTCGTCTCCGTCTTCCTGCAAGTCTGCATATTTTTTGATGACATCATCAAGCCGAGACAGTGCTGTATTGCGGTTTTCACGCAGGTGTCGCGCCAAACTTGTGTCCTGTGTAGCCGGATCATTAACTGGAAAACGTAGAAATGTTCTACAAGTTAATTTGATATTTACAAGGTCCAAACAAGAGCTAGAAACAGATACAATGAAACATATATATATATATATATATATATATA
Organism: Leptodactylus fuscus; assembly: GCF_031893055.1. Classification (NCBI taxonomy): domain Eukaryota; kingdom Metazoa; phylum Chordata; class Amphibia; order Anura; family Leptodactylidae; genus Leptodactylus; species Leptodactylus fuscus. The sequence goes on from NC_134275.1 coordinate 76,899,425, forward strand.
TATATATATATATATATATATATATATATACACACACACACACAGCCACATATATATATATATATATATATACATACACACACACACAAATATACAGACAGGTTAATAATTCTCAGACATGTCTCACAGCCGGCTACTTTATGCTCTGAAGTCTTCTGTCCGGCTGCTTTTACACAACTTTCAGCTGAATGAGATGGATTTAGCTGCTTGATCACTATTTGGGGAGACAGACTCCTAGCATTATATTATATAACTATCAATGCAGTTAGGAGTCCCCGTCTCCCTCAGGGATTACCCCTCACATCATACAGAACTATAATGCTAGGAGTCTGTCTAGTATATCTGACATAAACCAACTGTTTCTTGGTGTAAACTCTGTTCTTTGAAAGGGGCCAAAATCTTAAACTTAATAAACAAAGGTCCAAGCAAAGTAAGCTGTAAGTTGCATTACACATATAACCCCACAGACAGTCGTGATTATGGGTCCAGTCATTGTGGGGGCAGTGATAGCGCAGACATCTGCCGAACATGTCAGAAGGAGTTTGCCAATGTCTGATCACATGTTTATTTCTTATAATGAAACCAATGGGCTGCTCCAGCACAAACATACAATGTCCTGCAGAATGAAGAATAACAGGGGAAACACACTATAAAGGGGGTAATCAATATTAGATAGCACCCAACCAAGCAGCTGTTTGAAGAGACCATACAGCCCGTATTATGGCTTACATACTGCGAGATCCCTCGGTGCGACCGCCGCCACTCACTAGAAGTTGGGTACCATCACTCTATTGAATGCAGCTAGGATCCAGCAGTCCCATCGTCTGCGTGCCAGACTGCCACTGATTTAAACAAAGGGCCTTTTAATCGCTTTGCCTATGATCAGTGGAAGAACAAGTGGTCAAACCCCAACTGATCCAGCAGCTGAACCCACTCAAGAGAATAGGACTGTGTAAGACAGCGGCGGCACCACAATGGAGCATTCATTAACCCTGCAAACAGCCAACCTCAGCAAGGGCTAGTTCATACAGAGTTTTTCGCAGACAGATTTTGACACGGAATCCGCCTGCAAATAATTCTCCCACAGACTTCTACCTTTTTATTCCGCTAACGGAAACAAGAAGCGAGCTGCCCTATCCTGCTGCAGATTCTGTGGCTGATTCAGCCTCGGTCCGCGACACGCTCCTGTTTAGGGCCATTCAGTTGGGCCTAATCAGGAGCGGAATGCCGCAACGTAATGCAGACGCTCCATCGCCATCTTGTTGCGGCTAACTGCGCAGAATGTTCACAAGGAAGAGAAGCTTTCCATGACCTTTTCCTCCGTGTGAACATGCCCCAAGGGTGCTGAGAGCTGGACTACATCTAACCCTGATTGACTTCATCAACTGAAGATGAGCAGGGTCCAATGCCCAGGCTCTCATCCAATCAGCTTTGTGAAGAGACTGCATCATTTGGGTGAGCGCTGCAGACTTTACAAAGAAAATCAAGCACAGTGTTGTGTATTGTATAGGGGCTGTGCTTGGTATCACAGACTATTCACTTGATTGGGACCGAGCTGCAAAAAGACTGTGTGGAAAATGAATAAAACTTTACAAGGCGTATGAAGTGGAGCTACAGCAGGGGTAGGGAACGTACGGCTCTCCAGCTGTTGCAAAACTACAACTCCCAGCATGCATACTTGCTCTGCTGTTCTTGGCACTTCCATGGAAGTGAATGGAGCATGCTGGGAGTTGTAGTTTCACAGCAGCTGGAGAGCCGAAGGTTCCCTACCCCTGAGCTACAGCTTCAAATAGCTCATCCACAGGGGTGTTGGGCCCATTTATCTGCAACTGATGACTTGTCCTAAGGATAAGACATCAAACCCAGAACAATTCCATTAACACACAGTGATCTAAACAAGTTGACGCCCCACTAAAAATGGTCTATAAGATTTCACCAAAGCAACTGACATGACAATTGTAAAAGCAATCAAGACACATTTCTGTTACAAATAATGCCATGTGTACATACAAGAAGAGAGACATGCAAATAGAAAGTGAAACCTCCAAGAGGAAGCCGCCAAATATTCCTTGCTCCAACATGAAGCCACATTGTTCAGCTGTAATTTTCCACTCACCACTTTTGTAGGGGTCAGTCAGGTGGCAGCCAAAGTTATAAATCATATCCAAATGTCTCCGGTCTTGGAGCTTGTTACCAAGTTCTCTGAAGGCATCTTGGGCCATGCTTTGCATCTGCTTACGTGACAGTCCTAAGTTATGCTTATCATTTGCTCGCTCAACCACTCGAAGGACATCCCCATAATCAGGGAAAAGGTCTCGGCTGCTATTGATGAACTTTTCCAAGCGCCGGTTGACTTCAGGGTAGCGTGTACCCCTGTAAAGTATCCTCTGCTCTATGACTCGGCCGGTCAGACTAGAGCAGTCTTTCAGCTCACAAAGTTTCTCAAATATCCGCAGCAATTTGCGCTTGAGCCTGGATTCCTGGATATAACTTGAGTCTTCATCCTCCAGATCCTCCAAGCTCAGCTCTTTCTCTTGCAGCTTTGTTATCTCCTGGGAGTATATCCTTAGAAGATTCTCCAGGTAGCGAATCTGACGCTTGGAGCCAGTTTTCTTGACTTGTGCTTCCTCGGCTTCCCCATCACTTTCTTTTGGCGTTTCGGCTTTCTGTGTAGCCGGTTGCTGGTTGGTTTTCGTCTGCAGGGTGACCTTACGTTTTTGTGAATTTGCTTTTAAAGCAGTACATAGTTCATTTATGTAAACAAAAATCTTTGAGCGCTTGGTTTGCACCCGGGTGAGACAACGGCCCAGCGTGTTTCGGAACTCAACAGAGGAGAGATAGGTAGGATTGGCCTTGCTGTATCTTCCCTGAAGAAATGAGATGACCTCTGGGTGCTCTGTAGTCAGTTTTGAGCAGTATTCAACAAACTGGAACAAAATGACACATCCTGGTTTAAGAGACTGATACAGAAAACCTTACAATAATCAGTAAAAAGAAAGAGGACATAGGAGGACATAGAAGAAAACACAAAGGAAAATAAAGAGCAAGAAGCTAAAGGGGATGCCTCACATATCAATCCAGAAAGATCGAAAATTGCATTATATTCACCTTTGGAGAGAACCTTCATGTCCTCGTGAATGTGCGGTTTTATATACCACTAGAAGGAAGACAGTGCGCTGAATTCAGTTTTGGCACCGATTTCTCCCCACTGTCAGGGGGTGTTTCTCATATCCCAGTGCCATCGTGATGACACTGAACTGCTAGGAACACGGATCCCTTCCTCAGTACAAGTTTATGGACAAGCAATGTCAAGGTGGAGGAGGGCATTTCTCACAGCGATGACACTGAGCCCTTCTGACAGTGGGGAGATATAGGTGCTGCAACTAACGGCACCAATATCTCCTCCGCCAGGCCACATACCGGGAAAACTGAGTGCACTATGGGCTTTTTTATGTAGATTGTGAGCCCCATATAGGGGTATATGATATAGGGATCACAATGTACATTTTCCCCTATCAGTCTGTCTTTGTAGGATGGGAGGAAATCCACGCATACACGGGGAGAACAGACAAACTCCTTGCAGATGTTGTTCCTGGTAGGATTCAAACCCAGGACTCCAGCGCTGCAAGGTTACAGTGCTAACCACAGAGCCACCATGTTGCCCCACATGGGCTTTCTAATGGTATATAAAACTGCACATTCATAGGAACATGAAAGGTCCTCTTTAATATTTTGCCAGCAGCTCCCTCCATTCAAGTGGCAAAGGAATGTGACTAACACGACATCTCTAGCGCCCCCTTGTCAAAATGACCACAGTTCCAATTGTGAGCCATTCCACTGAAATGTGCTGTGACATCAAATGGTCACTGCTCAATGACTGTCATGCTGCGTGTACAAAACCTGCAGCACAAGGCAATTTGCTCTGCAGATTTGATATGGAAGGTGTAGATGGGATTTATACTACTGTACATCTCAGCTGATGGCTAACCCACTGCAAACTTGCCCCATGTGTTCTCAGGCCCAGTTCACATCTGCGTTCGGGCCATTCTGTTCCCTTATCCACATGAAATATGTTGAGAGAAAAGTCCTACAAACATGCGGAAACCACACAGACCCCATTATAGTCTATAGGGTCTGCAGGTTTCCTTAGGTAACCTCTTTTTCATGCGGATAGGTTTCTGCTCAGGGCGTCCCCACGAGGACTCGCTGAATGGAAACCTGAACGCAGATTTTTTTTTTAGCAGCAAACAAGAAATGAAGTTCCTGGCTCGCCTCGTAGGCCAGCTGAGATAGTTCTACAGATGCAAATGCTTTGACTCCTTGTTGTTTTCTGTGAATTGTAACAATGTAAATATAGTTAAGAAAAATAAAAAACACAAACATGGTGAAATATAAAATACAGAGCTAAGGGCTTGTTCACATCTGCGCCCGGGGTCTCTGATTTCAGGTTTCCTTTTCCTGCCCGAAACTGGACGGAGACGGAAACCTGCCGGCATTTTTAAAAAAAACCCATTGAAATGAATGAGTCAAACCGTGTCCGGCCGTAAGTGCCAGTGAGCGTTTTGAGCTCTCCGTGGTGAAACCATTTTTTTTTTTTTAACCGGACACAGAGTCGGACATGCAGGACTTTGTGTCCAGTTTAAAAAAAACGGTTTCGCCGCGGAGAGCACAAAACACTCACCCGGTGCTCATGGCTGGACAGGTTTCCGTCTTCTGCCTGCAGAAGATGGAAACCTTATAACAGAGACCGGACGCTGGTGTGAACCTAGCGTGTAGGGTGTACGAGTCTGGAATCTATTAGGTCCTCACCTCATTGAAAAGTGTCTTGTTTTCAGCACTGATCGCAGCGGCCTTACTCCGCCGGCTGCTGCTGCCCTCTTCTTCATTTCCATTGGTTTGCTTTGATGAGTTGCAGGGACTGGCCTTGGCCTTTGAGGGACGTGGTGCTTCTTCCTCCTCTTCATCATCATCTAGCACAATGATTTCATGCACATGTGACATTTTTCTCTTTCAGGAACTCAAGGCAGTGACGGAGTTAACATGGCAGGACTGATCGAGTGATGACCAATGGAGACCTGCACAGTGATAGAGAGACTCATTACACACAGCAAGGCATAGCGGGAATAGAGGTGAAATCTAGTACACGGCGCCTTCACTTCCATAGTACGACATGTGCAGCAAGATTCTGATGCAGATTCAACAAATATGTATAGGGGATACTTTACTGAAGGAGCTTTCTGGGAGTCAGTAACGTGTGATTGGCAGGGCTGTGGACGCAGAAAAGAATTACAGACTCCAAAATAACATGATTCATAGTTTAAATATTATATAATGAACACTGTATAAGTAATTTGATGTATAATTTGTAGCACATTTACTTTTATAGGAATTCAACTACCAGGATCTAACAGAGGTTTGGCCTACTAACCCTAGAGCCCTGGCGACTGATACCCATGACCCCAGCTGATCAGTTGTTTGAACAGATCACACAATACAGCAACAGCTCAGACCTATTCAAGTGAATGGGGCTGAGCAGCAATACCAAAGCACAGTCTCTACAACGTGTGGTGCTGTACTGGATAGTCAATGAAAACTCTGCAGCACTCGCCTGAACGCCTAACAGATTGCTGGGAGTCCTGGGGTCATTGATCAACACAGATTCTGGAAATCCTTTTAAGACTGGTGTGTAGTGCGCCAGCCTAAGGGCTTACCTGAAATGACACACTGATGGACAAGTCTTAAGATAAGTCATCGTTTTATCTGTGGGTGTTCCAACAATCGGCTATTTGAAGAGAGCGCAATGTTAAGGTGGGTGCTCCGGCCTCTGCACTGAATACTGGACAGTGCCATATATTTGTATAGTGGCTGTATTATGTATTGTAACTCAGCCCCATTTACTTTCATGAGACTGAGCTGTCAGCCACAAGTAGGATCTGTTTCAGCTACTGGAAGCTATATACACGGTATCTACTCCTATACAAGTGAATGCAAGCAGAGCTGCAGGTCCCAGAGTCACGGCTATAGTGTCCAGAGCTTCAGCCACACAGTGCGACACTGGTGCTGGGGAACCGCAACTCTACACACGGGCACAAACATTGGGCATCTCTGACACAATGAGGCGCATCTGAAAGCTTACTAGACATGAGGGTATAGAAAAAGCCGACATGGCTTCAATATACCAAAACTGTGTTGTGAAAGTCTGACTCAAATAAGTCAACTAAAAGGTGGAAGAAACGTAGATAAGACATCCTAGAGATACGGCAGCTGTATCACCAGCATCACGTACTGAGAAACTGGCCATATGTTCAGACTGAAATCAATAAATATCCTGGCCTGATGTAGTGGCAGAGCAGCAAAGGAGGTCTATGACACAGGGGATCAGATCAAGCTACTCCCTATAATCACCAGGAAACCTCCGATCAATATAAGGGAGAAGCGCTCTAATGAAAATAATTTTATTGTAAACTCATAATAAATAAAGTTTCTTTGTCAACATAAAACCTCACCCCATTATCTCCAAGTGACCATAATACTAATAATTCTAAAGTAGCTGGACTTACTACATGGAAGCTTGTATGATGTGACCCCTACACGTCAGCAGACGTCTATTGTCAGCAGCCTGCTCAGACCTCTGCCTCCTACTGAATACAATGGCTGTCAGAATCAGATGCGCGGGCCACAAGGCTTTGTCACACGACAGGGCTGCCTACTTGGTTCGGTAAAAAATACGTTTTTCACAGACAATGCACATATAAAGGGAACCAGTTTTCCGGTTGGAGGATTCTAAGAATAAGGGTTGAGATATGGCAGCATCTGTTTTTTAGCGGACGGCTCACGCAGACCTTTATATAGATCTGGTTGTGTGAATAGAGCGGCGTGGTAGCTTATGTGAACAAGCTCACCCACGGGCAGCCATGTTGTGCTGATAATGCCACCGTATACTTTATATACGCAAGATGTATACACACCCTACGTAATTGATATACATGGCATTAACAGTCTCACAGCTCAGCTTTCCAAGACTCCTGAGCGGCATCATTTTTAGAGTTACAGAATGGCCAATAGATAACCGTGTAGTGAACTCTGACAACTCCGGGATAAATTGGCGGCCATATTTGTTGTCACTTTCAGAAAAATGGGAGGAGCAAATAATAAAAACAACAAAGGAAAGGCCGGACTGAAGTGTTATCACCATAAATCCCGCCGTTGTGTCCTATCTACAGGGATTATTAGATATTACACGGGAATCCCCCCACACACCACTGGATATTATAGAGACCCATCAACCATCACCTCTCCCCTCAGTCTATGGCAGTCCCGGCTCTTCCCTCCCTCCACACTCACAAGCTCTTCTAGTGTAAGTAAAATGCAGATAACACAGCAGCGCCCCGCACAGGAGGGGCAGGGAACTACACCGGCCCATTATTACCCATTAGGTCTATGGAGCTATGGAAGCGAGCACCCCAGTGCCACATAAAGGCAGAGCCCGAGCCCCAGTGCACCCCGGCCCCTCACACACCGCTCCACACACTCACACAGCGGCGGGACACACAAACCCCACCAACAAGAGACAAAGATCTCCCTCCGCTCCGCACATTACCGATTATCGCCTTCTCCCACCACTTCCGGCCTCTCGTAATGTCACGGACTACCAGAACCTCATTTCCGGTTCCGGTAAGCCAGAGACAGAGACGCCGTGACGCGTCACAAAGCAGGGGGCGGGGCTAGAGGTTTAAACCTAAGAAAGCGCGCGAGAGGGCGTGGCGGTTTCTGGAGTCACAGGGAATGGCCCCGCCTACAATAGTAGGCGTGGCTTCAGGGCTGATAGGGTTAATACAATAAAATAAGCCCCTTTAATATTCCCGCCATGTAAGGCCCGGGCCACAGCAGTGCGGACAATACGGTGCACATAATACAGTGCAGATAGTACAGTGCAGATAATACAGTGCACATAATACAGTGCAGACAATACAATGCGGACAATACAGTGCACATACAGAAGCTCCATGACTACAGATCATTATGCACATATAGTCATGGCCAAAAGTTTTGAGAATGACACAAATCTTCTCTTGTCACATGATCTGCTCCCTCTGGTTTTTCTGTGTGTTTGTCAGATGTTTTTATCACATACAGAAATAGAATTGCAATCATATTCTGAGTAATAAAAGCTTATACTGACAGTTAGAATGAGTTACTGCAGCGTTGCAATATTTGCAGTGTTGCCCCTTCTTCTTCAGGACCTCTGCAATTCTCCCTGGCATGCTCTCAATCAACTTCTGGACCAAATCCTGACTGATAGCCGTCCATTCTTGCACAATCAATGCTTGCATTTTGTCAGAATTTGTAGGTTTTTGTTTGTCCACCCGTCTCTTGATGATTGACCACAAGTTCTCAATGGGATTAAGATCTGGGGAGTTTCCAGGCCATGGACTCAAAATCTCTATGTTTTGTTCCCTGAGCCATTTAGTTATCACCTTTGCTTTATGGCAAGGTGCTCCATCTTGCTGGAAAAGGAATTGTTGATGGCCAAACTGCTCTTGGACGGTTGGGAGAAGTTGATCTTGGAGGACATTCTGGTCCCATTCTTTATTCATGGCTGTGTTTTTAGGCAAGACTGTGAGAGAGCCGATTCCCTTGGCTGAGAAGCAACCCCACACATGAATGGTTTCAGGATGCTTTACAGTTGGCATGAGACAAGACTGGTGGTAGCGCTCACCTCGTCTTCTCCCAATAAGCTGTTTTCCAGATGTCCCAAACAATCGAAAAGGGGATTCATCAGAGAAAATGACTTTCCCCCAGTCCTCAGCAGTCCACTCCCTCTACCTTTTGCAGAATATCAGTCTGTCCCTGATGTTTTTTCTGGAGAGAAGTGGCTTCTTTGCTGCCCTCCTTGAGACCAGGCCTTGCTCCAAGAGTCTCCGCCTCACAGTGCGTGCAGATGCACTCACACCTGCCTGCTGCCATTCCTGAGCAAGCTCTGCACTGCTGGTAGCCCGATCCCGCAGCTGAAACACTTTTAAGAGTCGGTCCTGGTGCTTGCTGGTCTTTCTTGGGCGCCCTGGAGCCTTTTTGCCAACAATGAAACCTCTCTCCTTGAAGTTCTTGATGATGTGATAGATTGTTGACTGAGGTGCAATCTTTCTAGCTGCGATACTCTTCCCTGTTAGGCCATTTTTGTGCAGTGCAATGATGACTGCATGTGTTTCTTTAGAGATAACCATGGTTAACAGAAGAGAAACAATGATGCCAAGCACCAGCCTCCTTTTAAAGTGTCCAGTGGTGTCATTCTTACTTAATCATGACAGATTGATCTCCAGCCCTGTCCTCATCAACACCCACACCTGTGTTAATGGAGCAATCACTGAAACGATGTTAGCTGGTCCTTTTAAGGCAGGGCTGCAATGATGTTGAAATGTATTTTGGAGGATAGAGTTCCTTTTCTAGGCAAATATTGACTTTGCAAGTAATTGCTGTTAAGCTGATCACTCTTTATAACATTCTGGAGTATATGCAAATTGCCATTAGGAAAACTGAAGCAGTAGACTTTGTAACAATTAATATTTGTATCATTCTCAAAACTTTCGGCCATGACTGTACAGAAGCTCCATGGTTACAGATCAGAGTTTGGTTGAGGCTTCTTTTACATTTTTTGGCAGATCTGAGACCGAACCATTCTACAGGAAGCCTTTTTGTCAGTCAGGGTGCTCTGGTCACACTGCTATGTTTATAAAGTGATCCCATCATTGCAATCCCATGTTGTCTCCCTGAGGTGCAATCACATGGTCAGGAATTGGGTGTGGAAATTCAGCGCTGAAAGTAAAACCTCCCATTTGTCTGTTAGCAGAACCCATTGAAGTCAATGAGAGGCTTTACTATCAGTGCTGAAATTCCACACCAAATTCCTCACCATTTTACTCCGTGTGAATACACCCTACCACGTAGGAATAGCCTTAAGAAAGCCTCTTCTCCTACCTTTAGATGTCTTCTCCGCCCCGCCATTCAGTAGAAATCCCGGTTTTCTTCTGTATGCAAATGACTTCTCTTGCAGCACTGGGGGCGGTCCTCAGCTCTCAAACAGCACTAGAGGCATCCCCAATGCTGTGAGAGAACTCTCTAGCGCCGCCTCCATCTTCGTTTGGAATGCCTTCTCCCTGCGTCTTCTGTCCTTCTAGGCATGCGCACTTGGCTCCTCCATTGGGCCTCGGACAGAGCCAACTGTGCTTGCCCGCGGCCATTTTCTTGTGGCCTCTTACACAGTTGGCTGTGCCTAGAAGGTTGAAGCCCAGCGCCGGAAGAAGAAGTGGAGAAAGGTGTTTCAGACGAATTGGTGCGCCCCCAGTGCTGCAAGAGAACTCATTTGCATACAGAAGAAAACTGGTATTTCTAGCGAATGGCGGGCGGCGCAGAGAAGACATCTAAAGGCTGGAGAAGTAACACCTTTCTTAAGGTTATTCCTACGTGTTAGGGAGAAAAAATGGGATTCCAATGATTGGATCCCTTTAAAGATAAGAATGAGCCCTACATCAACGAGCAGCCTCCCCCTCCCCCTCTATATGGGCACAGGCTGGTAAGGAGGAGGAATTAGATTCCGTAACCCCTTTCTGCCACTGGCATCTTCTGATTTTTGGTTTTCACTCTCCACTTTCCAAACCCCATAACTTTTTTATTTTTCCATTCACAGAGCCATATGAGGGCTTAAAGGGGCTCTATCAGCAAAATCATGCTGATAGAGCCCCACATATGCGTGCATAGCCTTTAAAAAGGCTATTCAGGCACTGTAAAAGTTAAATTAAACTACCCCCCCGTTTTAAAATAATAACTTATATAAGAATGTTCTCTACTTACGGAACGTGCACCCTGGGCGGGCATTCAGGGTGCGCCGTCTTCTTCTTCCCCGCCTCTTCTTCCTCTGACGTCTTCGGGTCCCGTCCTCCTCCGGCGCTTGCTCGCGGACACTGATAAAAAAAAAAAGCCCGGGCGCATGCGCAGTAGCACGCGGCTTCTACTATGGCTACTGCGCATGCGCCCGGGCTATATTTTTTTTATCAGTGTCCGCGAGCAAGCGCTGGAGGAGGACGGGACCCGAAGACGTCGGAGGAAGAAGAGGCGGGGAAGAAGATGAAGACACACCCTGAATGCCCGCCCAGCGTGCACGTTCCGTAAGTAAATCACATTCTTTTTTAAGTTATTATTTTAAAACGGGGGGGTAGTTTAATTTAACATTTACGGTGCCTGAATAGCCTTTTTAAAGGCTATGCACGCATATGTGGGGCTCTATCAGCATGATTTTGCTGATAGAGCCCCTTTAATGTTTGCAGGACAAACTGTTCTTCATTGTGGCACTGTAATGTAATGTACTGGCTTCATTTTTATGGCGTTCACTGTGCAGCCACAATGGCGCGTCACCTGTATCCTAGGGGTCAGTACGATTCTAGGGATAACAGAGTTATATAGTTTTGTTTACATTTTAACCCCTTAAAAATATCCCAAACTTTGCAAAAAAAAAAAATAAAAAAATTTTGCAAAACCGTTGCCATGCACAGGGCGTCTTTTGTGGGGCAGGTGTACTTTATCATTCTACCATTTTGGGGAACGTCTAGGGATACCACAGGGGTCTGTTGACTGATGCAATGTATTACAATGCTAATGTGGGCACTGATCACAGGCATTAGCGCAGGGTCAAGAGACCTGGTGGCTATGGCAGCTCCTAAGTGTCCGCCATATTTAAATACCCAACATCTGGTGTCTTAGTAGAGCGGATGTCAGGAAGAGGCGAACAGCAGTCACGCCCACATTCAGCCTGGCTGCGTTGAGGCTGAATAGGCAACGGTAGCCAGATCCGGCTGTTTTCACTTCAAGGGATAATCCCTTTAAGACTTGTGATCGCTACACCATACTTGATAAAGGCTCTGACGGGTGCAGGGCTCCAGACTTTTCATACATCAGGCACATTCCCATGTACCAGAATGCAAATCTACACCAGTTAGGAACTTGGAAAGGTTTCCATTATAATTTGTGCCAAAAAACTGGTTGTGAGTTATAATAAATATTCTGGGCCTTTCTTGCTCAGTCCACGTTCGCACAATGTGGAGAGTGACTTGCAGAATGGGGTTGTGGTACATGTTTGGTGTAAGAAAGGACATTGTACCAAATGAGCACCACAATATTATCCGGGGCCCCATGGGACGTAAACACCACGATTTGCCTGCGGCGGAAACACTGTGGGGAAAATCGCTGCGTTTTACAGTGCAAGCAAAGGGGATGGGATTCATGCGAATTCAATGCCCACTTTGCGGAAATGCAGTGTGGAGCCGTTGTGGCTTTGCAAATCGCAGCATGTCAATTATATCTATGGAAACGCCAGCAGCTTTCCTGTAGATATAATAGGAAGAGAAAGTCTGCGGAGGAAAACTGTGAACTTTCTCTTCAAAGTGCTGCAGAAAGAACCGCAATGCGATCACGCAGCGGTTCTTTCCACAGCGCTTTAGTACTGCGATTACAGCCCCTGGGGCCTTAGGCCAGAAAAGTGTCTTAAAGGGGTTGCTAAATGTCACCCAATCTTTATACTCTAATGACTCAGGAGAATGGATTTGGACCTTTCATACCAACTACTGGGGTTTTGCCTTCAAAATAGCAATGCAAAATACTGAACTAAGTAGATAAGTGTGAATAAGACTGTAAGACTGTGTACATGAATATACCTGCATTAGGCAATGGTTAGTTGCTGCACAATGTCTAGCAACAATCCAGCTGCAGGTTACAGCAGCAGCAGAGTCTATGAGGATTATACAAATCTCTTCTGCATGCTGTAACTAAAACCAGTGATTGCTACCGGTGTAACCTGTGTATTTCAACCTTCACAATGTAATACAAAGGCTGACAGCTGTGAGGTCTGTGTACAAACCCTGCATGTCAGCGGTAACATGCCACTCACCGAAAAAAGTAAGCTAGCCGTCTACATAGACCGCAATTGTGAGGGGGCGGATTATGAAGTGGATCCAGTGCCAAAATCCACCCCCTCTTGATCCGTGTGAACGGGGCCTTAGTTTCTGTTGCAGCAGCTTGCAGGGCAAAAGAAATTCTGCTGTGTATTCGCACTTTTTGACCTTTAACCACTTCCACCAATTTTTGTTCTTAGTATCTGTTAATAGTCGCTGCTCCATTGATTCAAGCACAGTTGGAATTTTCTCTGTAGCCTCCACCATTCCCGAGCAATACGTGCAGTTAGTTTTGGTGCCTGATGTGCTATTTAAGCTCTGTAATGTCAGGAGGGCGGTGACAGGCAGGGGTGTGTGATTCAGAGCTCCAATCAGAAGCAGACGATGCCAGAATCACACCCCTTAGCTGCTCCTACCTGGTACTGCCCTCCTGACAGTATAGAGTATGACGAGGCACCAAAACTAACAGCACTGATAGCTCAGGAATGCTGGGGGCTAGAGAAAAAATTCCAGGTCGGAAATGCCATGATTTGGCCATGGCATAAACGCTGCAGGAAAAATAGCATCGTTTTACAATACTTGCATAGTGGATGGGATTCAAGCGAATCCCATGCCCACTTTGCAGAAAAAAATTGCAGTGTGGACACGCTGCGATTTCCAAAACCATTGCGGTTTTGAAAATCGCAGCATGTCAATCTACGGCTTTCCCGTAAATATAATTGTAACAAAGTCAGCGGAGGAAAACGCTTTCAACTTTCTGTACAAAGCGCTGCGGGAAGAACTGCAATGCATTTACGCCGCGGTTGTTCCCGCAGGGCTTTAGCATAGAGGTTCGGCCTGTGGGGCCTTAGCCTTAAATGGTTAATCCCATCTCAGCCCTGCAATTCATGAGGTCTTAACCAGACTGATATGCTACTAGCGAGGACGTGTCATTGCAAGCCAATTGTGTCACATGTGCAGTGAAATGACCTCGGTATTATCTGTGCACCGCACATGTTCCAGAATCTGTATTGCAGTTTGTAGGGTGTTATATACGGGCGGCATGTGGGCTGCTGAGGAGTTTGGTCATGTGTGGGTGGAGTAGTGTGACACCACCAGCTCTGTGCAAGGGTGGAGGCAGAGTATAAAATGTGTTTAGGCGCACCCCATGGAGTAAGTAGTTCTTGTGTATTAAGAGACTACGTTATAATAAACTCGTCAGATACGAGACCTGTATCACTTAACCCCTTAGAGACACAGCCCAGAAGTGCGTTAAGGACCGGGCCTCTCTTTTCAAAACTGACCTGTGTCACTTTATATGGCAATAACTTTGAGACGCTATAACTTAGACAAGTGATTTTGAGATTGTTTTCTCGTAACACATTATACTTCATGTTAGTGGTAAAATCTAATCAATATTTTTGTATTTATTTATATAAAAAATAGGAAATTTGATGGAAATTTTGAAAAAATTGCAATTTTCAAAATGTGAAATTCTCTGCTTTTCAGGCAGATAGTCATACCACCCAAATACATGAATACATATTATCTCCTATATCTCTGCTTTATATCGCCATCATCTTTTGATTGTCTTTTAATTCATTTTGGACGTCACAAGGCTTATAAGTGTAACAGCGATTTTCCAGATTTACAAGAAAATTCCCCAAACTAATTTTTTAGGGACGACTTCAGTTCTGTAAGGAATTATAAAGGCCTAAATAATAGAAACCCCCATAAATCACCCCATTATCAAAACAGCATTTGGGATGTTTGTTAACCCTTTAAGCTGTTCATAAGAATAAAAATAATATGAAAGGGCGCAAACCCTTTGTTTCCGGTGGTCATGATTGACCATCGCAATCAAAGGGTTAAAACTTCCGATCGGTAAAAGCACCGACCAGAGGTTAAGGAGAAGGTTGAGAGCTGTTGACCCTGTATTGAATAGCATGGGTTACAATATTCATCTAAATACGACAAAACAAATTTCTGACAATCCATTTCTTACACAATGGTGTATCCTGGGTACAATCTATAGAGTTATCCATATATAGTGACATATTATTTATGGTCCTATTACACACCTACACTATTGCTATAGATTGTCAGATACACATGTGGGGTGCGACACTTATGCGATGGTCCACACTCATAGACAACACACAGAGGCGTACAGAAAGCTGGGTGACGTGCCTGACCTGCAAACATGACGACTTCACTAGGAAAGCCTGACTACGGCAATCTAAGGGTGCATTCACACTACGGAACGCCAGCGTGTATCACAGCCGTACACGCCGGCGTTACAGCAGGGCTGCCGGACACTTCCCATTCATTTCTATGGGAGCCGGCATGCGAGCGCTCCCCATAGAAATGAATGGACTGCTTTTTTCCATTCATTTCTATGGGGAGTACTCGCATGCCGGCTCCCATAGAAATGAATGGGAAGTGTCCGGCAGCCCTGCTGTAACACCGGCGTGTACGGCTGTGATACACGCTGGCGTTACGTAGTGTGAATGCAGCCTAAGACATCTATTAACCACTTAGAGACTGAGCACATTTTGCAGATCTGCTTTTTCTTCTCCGCCTTCCAAGAGCCGTATTTTTTCCCCTGCACAGTCACACGATGGCTTATTATTTGCAGGACTAATTGTACTTTGTAATGGAATCACTCACTATCCTGGCCAATGTACTGGGAAGCTGGAAAAAAAAAATCAGAATGAGGAGGAATTTGGAAGAAAAAAAACAAATTTCTGCCAATTTCATACGTGTTTAATTTTTATGGCGATGATTGTGTGGTTAAAATAACGTTACCTGTATTGTGTAGGTCAGTGTGAGCAAGGCCATACCAAATTTATAGAGTATTTGTGATGGTTGGACGCCTTTTTAAAAAAAATGAAAAACTTTGCAAAATAGAGAAATGTTTTTGTGTCACCCTGTTCTGATAGTTGTACCATTGCATGGAGCTGGGTATGCCGTATTTTTATATGGGACAAGATGGTGTTCTTACTGATTCCATGTGAGGGCGGGTCTGATGGTTTGATCACTTTTTACTCTATTGTTTTTAGGAGGCAAAGTGTTGAAAAAAAAAAAAAAAACCCAGCCATTTAGCCATTTTGATGTTATTCCGCGCTACATCATTCAAGGTATGGGAGAAATATTTTAATAGTTTGGGCATTTTTGAGCACGGGGCTACCTTAGGGTATGTTCACATGACAAAATCTGCTTCTCATTTTTTTAGTGGAAATCAGAGATCGCAACAGGACACGGATAAAAGAAGCGTCCTGCTCCATATCGCTGGGGATTCCACTGCTGCCAAATGCTCAAGTAGCGTGTGTCCTCGCAGAGTCCAGTAACAGAAAAAACAAAATACTGAACACATTGCACAAGATGCAGAAAAGGAAGACTGTATATAGTAAGGGTTACATTATAGCAGAAGAGGGTTTTTTTTCTTTTTTTTTTTTTAGCAGTCACTAGCTATCTGAACTGATATATAGTATTGGCCCCCCTGCAATTCTGTCAGACAATACTTTGTTTCTTCCAGAAAATGATTGCAATCACAAATTATTTGGTATTTTCTTCATTTAATTTGTCTTCAATGAAAAACCACAAAAAGAATTGTCAAAAAGCCAAATTGGATATAATTCCACAGCAAACATAAAAAAGGGGGTGGACAAAAGTATTGGCACTGTTTGAAAAATCATGTGATGCTTCTCTAATTTGTGTAATTAACAGCACCTGTTACTTACCTGAGGCACCTAACAGGTGGTGGCAATAACTAAATCACACTTGCAGCCAGTTGAAATGGATTAAAGTTAACTCCACCTCTGTCCTTGTGTGACCACATTGAGCATGGAGAAAAGAAAGAAGACCAAAGAACTGTCTGAGGACTTGTGAGGAAGCATGAGCAATCTCAAGGCTACAAGTCCATCTCCAAAGACCTGAATGTTCCTGTGTCTACCGTGCGCAGTGTCATCAAGAAGTGTAAAGCCCATGGCACTGTGGCTAACCTCCCTAGATGTGGACGCAAAAGAAACATTGACGAGAGATTTCACCGCAAGATTGTGCGGATGGTGGATAAAGAACCTCGACTAACATCCAAACAAGTCCAAGCTGCCCTGCAGTCCGAGGGTACAACAGTGTCACCCCGTACTATCCAGCGTCAGCGTCTGAATGAGAAGGGACTGTATGGTAGGAGACCCAGGAAGACCCCACTTCTTACCCAGAGACATAAGCCAGGCTGGAGTTTGCCAAAACGTACCTGAGAAAGCCAAAACCGTTCTGGAAGAATGTTCTCTGGTCAGAGGAGACAAAAGTAGGAAAAGGCATCAACATAGAGTTTACAGGGGAAAAAAAAAAAAAAAAAGAGGCCTTCAAAGAGAAGAAGACGCCCCCTACAGTCAGACATGGCGGAGGTCCCTGATGGTTTGGGGTTGCTTTGCTGCCTCTGGCACTGGACTGCTTGACCGTGTGCATGGCATTATGAAGTCTGAAGACGACCAACACATTGTGCAGCATCATGTAGGGCCCAGTGTGAGAAAGCTGGGTCTCCCTCAGAGGTCGGGGCTCTTCCAGCAGGACAATGACCCAAAACACACTTCAGGTCAGCACTAGAAAATGGTGGTGAGAGAAAGCCCTGGAGACTTGTAAAGTGGCAGCAATGAGTCCAGCCCTGAATCCCATAGAACACCTGTGGGGGAGGGGGAGAGATCTCTTGGTGGCAGTTTGGAGAAGGCCCCCTTCACATCTCAGGGGAGACCTGGAGCAGGAGCCAAAGAAGAAGGGTCTAAGATTCCAGCAGAGCCTTGTAAGAAACTCATTGCTGGTTAGCGGAAGCGGTTGTGCGCAGTTATTGTGTCTAAAGGTTGTGCCGCCAAGTATTAGGCTGAGGGCGCCAATACTTCTGTCCGCACCAGTTTTGGAGTTTTGTGTAAAATGATCAATGATGTGACTTTTTTTTCATTCTCTTTTGTGTTTTTTTCATTGCAAGCAAAATAAATGAAGATATTACCAAAGAGTTTGTGCTTGTAATCATTATCTGGGAGACACCAAGGATTATCTGACAGAACTGCAGGGGGGACAAGACTTTTGGCCAACACTGTAGGTGAGAGTACAAAGCATAGGCTACACCCGATATAACCGATGCTTACACAATTGGTTGGGGTTGTGTGGCCTTTATCAGACGCACCAGTAAGTGGACCACACATGTACAAACAGCAAATTTAATTACAGTAAAAACACATCAAGCATATTTACATATGTACAGACAGCTATAAGATTATTCTTCACCATTATTATTATTCTTGGTTAACACTAACATTCGGATTTCCGTTTTCCACTTGGGGTTTATCTGCTTAAAGAGGTTACATGTAGACCCCATAAGACTATATAGCGCCACTGTGTTTCTGCCTGGAACAGAATATTGTAAGTGTTATGTGGGACTGAGTCCCCGAGCGTTAGTTTTAACCAACCATTAGATAAAAAAAAAGTTTATTTTATAAAGGTATATAAACATTTATTCATCATACTCTACATACACATATAACATCCATAATACCACTGCTAAACCGGTCCTGACCACAGGTCTAATCACCTGCAGTATAGATCTCCATCATGCCATAGTTTGGGCCATCCAATTCATGGTAATAATGCAGGCCATATAATATGGAGGTATCACGGCCTTAGGATGGTTTCACACACAGCAGCTTTCATTGCAGTTTTGGGGTGAAATAGAATGGGAGAAATTAAAACGACTTTTTTTTTTTTTTTGCTGAACTTCACAACTCCAGAAACTGCAGCGGCACATTGCCAACACACACTGTATGTGACATGAAGGTACAACACATGGATATTATAATGTGTCAGTGGACAATTGCACACTAAAAAGGTTAAGACACAAAGGATAAAAAAAAAAATAACAAAAAAACGCTGCAAAATTCTTCTTATTTCCTGTTTGCCCGCGCTGCTCCGATTACACATTCATTGACCTGAAACAGCAGAATGTAATATATAAGCAATAATATTAGTAACAACCCCATGGGCATTATTACATGGGGGAACAAGTCTGTCTTAAAGGTTCCCTTAATGTACGGCTCCATTGTTTGCAGCCTTGAGCATAGGCAGTGCCCTGTACACATGTCCGTGGTGTATTTTTAAGGGTCTGTGTGTCCAGAATAAGTCCTAAACCTTTCCTTTGTGCAGACAAGTAATATGGCCGTCATACCTGTGCAGTTTTTGCACTTACATTTGCCTGTAATCTCAGGGAGCAATAACATCAGTGTAAAAGAAGGTCTAATAAAACCTCCGCCTAACTCCAGGAGTATAGCTTGTGCATCTGGCTAAGTCACAGAGAAGAGATATCTAACAGGCCCCATTATAGGCAATGGGATCCCTTGGGATTATTTGTTGTTCTTCATCAGAGGGATCAGTTTAAGGTTTAGCCCATTCTTCTGTTCCTAGGACAGAGCAGAAGGATGGCCCAAAACACCGCAGACGTGATCGCACCCCAACATGTGTCCCCATAAATGACTTACCTTGCTGGCGAATCGTAAAGAGTTCACAGACTCCGCAAAGTTTTCCTCCAAGGGGGAAATGTTAACAAACATCAACCTAAGAAAGAAGGTAAGGATAATGTGAGAACTGTGGAGAGGATGGAACATACAGAACATCCCTCCAAATACATTTACCACCCCCTCCCCCGGATCTGGATTCAGTCTTCAGCTTCCTGCTCCACCATTCAGGCAGCTGCTAGTGATGTCTGCAAGTCAGAGCAGGGAAGGAGAACTGCAAATAGCTCAGTGAGACCAGGTGGGGTAAGTATTTTTATTTATACAGCACATACACAGTGTAGGGGGCCACTGGTGACCATTATAAGGCGAGTGGGGCCACTACAATATGTGGGAAGCCTGATCTGTGAGTTGTGGATGATAGAAAGATGAATGTTGATATGTGCCGAGTAGAGATGGTTGGAAAGTACAGGACGGTGTAGGCTTTGAGGGTGTATTAACACAGTGCAGTTATGTTGCACTTAAAGGGGATGTCCAGGATAACTAGAAAACCCTTAACTAATCTAAACACCCTCCCCCCGCCTACTTTCTAAATTACATAATCAAAAATGTATATTTACCCACATCCCAGAGGGGGCGCTCATGTGACTGCCCCAGGGACATTATCCAGTGACAACCCGTTTTTCGAAATGGATAGTCAATCCAAAAGAAATGGCAAAAATTAAAATATTTTATTGATATACATTAGAACATATTCCCTGGGTATCAGACTAGATAACATATCACCCCAAACCTATCAGAACAAGGCGACTACACAAGGCCAGAACCAAACCGAGCGAGTGACGTCACCGAGTTCTATTTAGCGGGTGTCTAGTCCCTGTACCTGAAATCACGATTAGAGCTGGGATGTTGAAGCCACTTTCGCCACAACTGCTTATCCATCACTTGTCCCTTGTTCCAAGGTGCAGAGGGATCTCTGTGTGCAATAAGCAATTTATAAAATATTGCACTCAATCCACCTATTTTTTTGACACAATATGGCTAAGGGTGTGCGATAGTTATCACTAGAGGATCTGCCACTAAGAGCCCATTTGTAGGTTCTGGCCTTGTCCTGATAGCTTTGGGGTGTTATACTTTGTTATCTAGTCTGATACCCAGGGAATATGTTTTAATGTATAGCAATAACATTTTTATTTCATTTTTTGCCATTTCTTTTGCATTGTCACTAGTAATAGGTTTCTTTGGAATTTTGAAATTGATAGTCACTACTACCCCCTCCCCCTTGCACGCCATTATACTTAGCTATCTTCTTCCTGTCTAGGCTTCCTTCTGCAGGGAATGGCTCCTTTTTCCTTTCTCAACATTAGCCCGCACGTGTGCAAAAGAGCCATAGTCCTGGCTTAGCACTGAAGCCGACACTCCATCTCTGTTGTGCAAGTGTGGGAGCCTGCGCAATACAGATGTACTGAAGGCTACAGTACAGTGCCAGGACTCGAGTGCGGTGGCAGTCACAAAAGAGGAGGAGCCGTTCCCTGCAGAAGAAAAAACAGATATAATATAATAAGGTAAGGGAGGAGCGAGAGCCTACAACTACCAGAATGCATTGCATCAGCTGAGGCAGCAGGAAGCTACATCCAGTAAACAAATGCAGAAGATGCAAGGCGCTCCCAGAGAAACCCAGAAATCACTGTAAACACTGCTAAACGGATTTGGGTGCCGTATTAACCCATCAATAGCAATAACAGACCTTTTATTAAAAAAAAAAATTTGCCCTGAAAACACCTTTATCCCTTTAAAACTGTATCAAAACTGAAGTGGAAAAAAATGCAGTTTTGATATATTATTTTTGTTTGTTTCCTAATTTTACAAGTGAAACAAATTTAACTTTTGAGCTGTAAATTCATAAACTGCATTTTTTTTTTAAAATATATGTATGTTTTTTATTCCTCTCTCCAGGGTACCGCAAAACTAAAACACAGCGCTAACGGAAGGAGACCCCCACGGTATACACAATGTCGTGATTACATTTTGTATACATATGGCTACTACGGAAGTATTAGGAGGAACGTGTATACTCGAGTATAAGCAGAGTTTTTCAGCACATTTTTTGTGCCCCCCCGGCTTATACTCGAGTCAAGCAAAAATAAAAATAAAAAAAATAAAATAATAATAATACTATAATAATACTATATATACTACTATATAATACTACAATAATATATACACTCACCGGCCACTTTATTAGGTACACCATGCTAGTAACGGGTTGGACCCCCTTTTGCCTTCAGAACTGCCTCAATTCTTCGTGGCATAGATACAACAAGGTGCTGGAAGCATTCCTCAGAGATTTTGGTCCATATTGACATGATGGCATCACACAGTTGCCGCAGATTTGTCGGCTGCACATCCATGATGCGAATCTCCCGTTCCACCACATCCCAAAGATGCTCCTCTATTGGATTGAGATCTGGTGACTGTGGAGGCCATTGGAGTACAGTGAACTCATTGTCATGTTCAAGAAACCAGTCTGAGATGATTCCAGCTTTATGACATGGCATTGCATTATCCTGCTGAAAGTAGCCATCAGATGTTGGGTACATTGTGGTCATAAAGGGATGGACATGGTCAGTAACAATACTCAGGTAGGCTTTGGCGTTGCAACGATGCTCAATTGGTACCAAGGGGCCCAAAGAGTGCCAAGAAAATATTCCCCACACCATGACACCACCACCACCAGCCTGAACCGTTGATACAAGGCAGGATGGATCCATGCTTTCATGTTATTGACGCCAAATTCTGACCCTACCATCCGAATGTCGCAGCAGAAATCGAGACTCATCAGACCAGGCAACGTTTTTCCAATCTTCAATTGTCCAATTTCGATGAGTTTGTGCAAATTGTAGCCTCAGTTTCCTGTTCTTAGCTGAAAGGAGTGGCACCCGGTGTGGTCTTCTGCTGCTGTAGCCCATCTGCCTCAAAGTTGGACGTACTGTGCGTTCAGAGATGCTCTTCTGGCTACCTTGGTTGTAACGGGTGGCTATTTGAGTCACTGTTGCCTTTCTATCAGCTCGAACCAGTCTGGCCATTCTCCTCTGACCTCTGGCATCAACAACGCATTTCCGCCCACAGAACTGCCGCTCACTGGATGTTTTTTCTTTTTCGGACCATTCTCTGTAAACCCTAGAGATGGTTGTGCGTGAAAATCCCAGTAGATCAGCAGTTTCTGAAATACTCAGACCAGCCCTTCTGGCACCAACAACCATGCCACGTTCAAAGGCACTCAAATCACCTTTCTTCCCCATACTGATGCTCGGTTTGAACTGCAGGAGATTGTCTTGACCATGTCTATATGCCTAAATGCACTGAGTTGCCGCCATGTGATTGGCTGATTAGAAATTAAGTGTTAACGAGCAGTTGGACAGGTGTACCTAATAAAGTGGCCGGTGAGAGAGTGTGTATATATTATATATATATATATATATATATATATATATATATATATATATATATATATATATATACAGTCCTATGAAAAAGTTTGGGCACCCCTATTAATCTTAATCATTTTTAGTTCTAAATATTTTGGTATTTGCAACAGCCATTTCAGTTTGATATATCTAATAACTGATGGACACAGTAATATTTCAGGATTGAAATGAGGTTTATTGTACTAACAGAAAATGCGCAATATGCATTAAACCAAAATTTGACCGGTGCAAAAGTATGGGCACCTCAACAGAAAAGTGACATTAATATTTAGTAGATCCTCCTTTTGCAAAGATAACAGCCTCTAGTCGCTTCCTGTAGCTTTTAATCAGTTCCTGGATCCTGGATGAAGGTATTTTGGACAAACAATTCAAGTTCAGTTAAGTTAGATGGTCGCCGAGCATGGACAGCCCGCTTCAAATCATCCCACAGATGTTCAATGATATTCAGGTCTGGGGACTGGGATGGCCATTCCAGAACATTGTAATTGTTCCTCTGCATGAATGCCTGAGGATTTGGAGCGGTGTTTTGGATCATTGTCTTGCTGAAATATCCATCCCCGGCGTAACTTCAACTTCGTCACTGATTCTTGAACATTATTCTCAAGAATCTGCTGATACTGAGTGGAATCCATGCGACCCTCAACTTTACCAAGATTTCCGGTGCCAGCATTGGCCACACAGCCCCAAAGCATGATGGAACCTCCACCAAATTTTACAGTGGGTAGCATGTGTTTTTCTTGGAATGCTGTTTCTTTTTGGACGCCATGCATAACGCCTTTTTTTTTTTTTATAACCAAACAACTCAATTTTTGTTTCCAAAATGAAGCTGCCTTGTCCAAATGTGCTTTTGCATACCTCAGGCAACTCTATTTGTGGCGTACGTGCAGAAACGGCTTCTTTCTCATCACTCTCCCATACAGCTTCTATTTGTGCAAAGTGCGCTGTATAGTTGACCGATGCACAGTGACACCATCTGCAGCAAGATGATGCTGCAGCTCTTTGGAGGTGGTCTGTGGATTGTCCTTGACTGTTCTCACCATTCTTCTTCTCTGCCTTTCTGATATTTTTCTTGGCCTGCCACTTCTGGGCTTAACAAGAACTGTCCCTGTGGTCTTCCATTTCCTTACTATGTTCCTCACAGTGGAAACTGACAGGTTAAATCTCTGAGACAACTTTTTGTATCCTTCCGCTGAACAACTATGTTGAACAATCTTTGTTTTCAGATCATTTGAGAGTTGTTTTGAGTAGCCCATGATGCCACTCTTCAGAGGAGATTCAAATAGGAGATCAACTTGCAATTGGCCACCTTAAATACCTTTTCTTATGATTGGATACATCTGGCTATGAAGTTCAAAGCTCACTGAGGTTACAAAACCAATTTTGTGCTTCAGTAAGTCAGTAAAAAGTAGTTAGGGGAATTCAAATCAATAAAATGATAAGGGTGCCCATACTTTTGCACCTGTCAAATTTTGGTTTAATGCATATTGCGCATTTTCTGTTAGTACAATAAACCTCATTTCAATCCTGAAATATTACTGTGTCCATCAGTTATTAGATATATCAAACTGAAATGGCTGTTGCAAACACCAAAATATTTAGAACTAAAAATGATTAAGATTAATAGGGGTGCCCAAACTTTTTCATAGGACTGTATATATATATATATATATATATATATATATATATATATATATATATATATATATGACCAGCTGCAATAGTTATGTATAGAATCTCCCATAAAATAGTAAAAAAAAACAAAAATCAGTCCTCAAGCTCAGGGAAGGGGCAGACAGACAACCAAAACACCCCCTCCCCTTCCCCAGCTGCACCCAAACACGCCGACCATTTTAATTTTTTAAATTTTCCAGTAGCTGCTGCCCCCCCCCTCCCCTCGGCTTATACTCGAGTCGATAAGTTTTCCCATTTTTTTTGTGGTAAAATTAGGGGCCTCGGCTTATATTCGGGTCGGCTTATACTCGAGTGTATACGGTAATACAGGACTTACACTTTTGCGTTCCCTCCTAAGCTGTTCTGCAGCAGATAGGTCAGCTTACTATTCCGGTATGGTATATGTGAATCCTGGCAATAGAGAAATATTTCACATCAGACTGATAAGCGAAGCTCCGTCAGATAACAGGAAACTATTTTGTATAGAGACGTAACGCATTACCTTGTTGCATAATGAAGTAATAACCATGCCCAGAGTGGAGAGAGATGTGTTAATGCTCTGCGTTTCCTTTAGGCGATCTCCTGTAGACAGAGATCGGTCCAGGCGCTCGTTCCCGGCAAGATCAATCAGACTCAGGACAGCTGATGGCAGAAAATACAGCAAAATCTGAACAATGTTCGTTACACTAAACTAGTAATTTATTAAACTACTCGCTGTGGTGTGAAAAACTTCTTCCTGCTCCAGTCAACATTTTATTCAGCACCGTGTCTGAATAGTGGGAATCTGACCGGGAGTCCCACCAACCATTAAAATAGGGGCACCAAGAACCCCATTTGAATGGAGCGGTGCTGCTCTGTCCAATGGTATGGAACTGGCAGAGATAGCCAAGCACAAGATCTTCTGGGTATAGAACCTGGAGACATCATCCCATTTACCATCTTGTATTGACCCAGAAAATTCTGCCTGTCCTTAGCACCAAAAATAAATAAATATAGGTCCAGTTCATAAACTTACATGACGTCCGAACATCTCTGATGCGGTTTTCCCCCTCAATTTTCAGTTGGAACACACTGTGGCTACGAGATGACCGATCATTTAAGGCGGTTTTCGCCACAGAGCGGTTTGTTTTTGTCGTCTTGAGAAGTTCGTGAACCTGAAGAACATGATATCACACAAATTACTAAACCCACGCAGATAAAGACAAAAATCCAGAATCTATTCCCCAACAAGCAGCAGCCCGGTCACGTATCAGTCGTACCTCTTCAACACTGGACACCTCCACATAACGCAGGTTGGTGACGTAGACGTCATTGCTAGAAGAGCTGACTTTACGGATGTCATACTCGGATTTTTTATCTGGTCGGTGTACCAACAGATCTCGCAGAGTCTCATTATAGATCTCAAGGAAGCTAGCGGTGAACTTGTACTGTAGAAAGACAAAAAGGGTGAAATATTAGATCTATATAGTACGTGCCATCACAGTTGGACGGTTGGGGTTCAGACACATGCAGCAGACTTCAGATTTTACCCTCAAACAGCAGCACTCTTCAACTGCAATACAAGTCACTTATAGAGGACCTTTCATGGATTTGGGCACAGGCAGTTCTATATACTATATACTGCTGAATTCAGCGCACTGTCGGCTTTCCCGATCTGTGCCCTGGGTAAAGAGCTAGCGGTCCCGGTACCGTAGCTCTTTACAGTTAGAAGAGCGTTTCTGACAGTGTCAAGAACGTCCTTTTCCAAATCAGCGCCTATCGCACTGTACAGTATGAGCGGGGAGGAACGTCCCCCCCCCCCCTCTGCTCACAGTGCTCATCCATAGAAGAGCACTATCAGGAGGGGAGGGGGGCATTCCTCCCCGCTCACACTGTACAGTGCTTATAGGCGCTGCTGTGGAGATGGACGTAGCTGACTGACTGTCAGGAACGCCCTTCTGACTGTGAAGAGCTACGGTACGGCACCGCTAGCTCTTCACCCAGGGCACAGATCAGGAAAGCCGATAGTGCACTGAATTCAGCAGTATATAGAACTGCCTGTGCCCCGGACCATGAAAGGTCCTCTTTAAATAGATAAGAATTCTATACATGGTA
The DNA here is from genome assembly GCF_031893055.1 of Leptodactylus fuscus. Taxonomy (NCBI): domain Eukaryota; kingdom Metazoa; phylum Chordata; class Amphibia; order Anura; family Leptodactylidae; genus Leptodactylus; species Leptodactylus fuscus. The sequence continues at coordinate 76,926,098 of NC_134275.1, forward strand.
TTTAGTAGAGAGAAGCGTGGAGCCCGACCTCTGACCCCAATCCTTTAAGCCATGAACCACACTTACCTGCCAGCCTTTAGACTTCAGCTCATCTGCACTGCTGAAGATCTGTCGGATAGCTCTGGGGATCATTCCCATGGTGTCCATCGAGAGGTTGTCTGGACCCTCCATTGTGTAAGTCTTCCCGCTGCCTGTCTGACCATACGCAAATATACACACAGGATACCCATCGAGGGCTGACTAAATGGAAAAAAAAAAAAAAAAAAAAAAGCACACTGTAAGCATTGGAATCAGAACAGACACCCAACTAGGAAAAAAAAAAGCGTGGCTTTGTGATTTACCTGAACCAGCAAAGAGATCTCCTCAAATACAGCGGCCTGACTAGTCGTAGGTGGAAAGACGCAGTCAAAATTAAAGTCATATTTGACTGACTGACCCTTTTCCCGACCGACGTGAGACTGAAAGTGGCAAAAATAAATACTTGAGATACTGACGACACTCGTGTATTACCCAGACTAGACTGTCAGACAGAAAACCTACCTCCTCCATCTTACTTAGGACTATGGACTTCTCGTCATTAGGAGGGAAGAGAATGTGTCCAGCAGGGAAAGCCGCCTCGGTTGGCAGTGTAGGCCGGACTCTGCAGAAAACACGAATGTTTCCCTGGTGTACAAGGGACACGCAGCCAAAATGAGTAAAAGTGTAGACCGTGTTAACACCCCAATGCATAACAAGTCCGATGGCCGAGTGGCAGGACACGTACCTTCAGCTCCTGCACTGTATTGTGTAGTCTTCTGCGCTCGGTTTCCAGCCCATATATTTGTGTGTCCTGTTCCTCTACTCGCCGTTTCAGATGATCTATCTCCTCACTCTGTTCTCTTGTTATGGTCTGCAGTCTAGACGTCTCTCCTTCCAGGCAAATTAACCGCCCCTTCAAGAGGGATAAGATGAAATAAGTGTCAGGCATTAGTGGTTGATGGCTAAAATATCAGAGAGGTGTTAGATGATAATTCACATGCATTTCAGCTCACCTCCTTGTCCTTCAGCTGCTGCGTCATATTCTCATTGGTCGCCCGCAGCTCCTGGACTGCGCTTTTCTCCATATCCAATTCGGTCTGCAGCCTCTGGCACAGCACAGTTAGGCGCTGCACCTCCTTCTCAGAGTCACTCAGTTTGCTTTGCTCTGACAGGAGCTTCGACTCCACTGAACTAAAAACAGGAAAAATTATCGCAGGCTTGCAAAATAAACTAATGAGGAAAATACAGATTTTTTTTTTTTTTTTTTTAACCACTTCCGGACCGCCCATAGACTATATACGTCCGGGAAGTGGTTGCCTAGTTCTGACAGGACGTACCTGTACGTCCAGTCAGAACACAGCAGCTGCACGGAGATCGTGTAGCTGCTTTCACTAGGAGCCGGCTGTAACTTCAGCCGGAGCTCCCAGAGAGAAGACAGGGCAGATTTATTACCTCCCCTGCCTTCTCGATCGCTGTGTATACAGCGCTCAATGAGCACTGTATACACAGCTATGGACGCAGCCATAATTCAGCTGTCCTCTGACCCGGCGGACACGTGATCCCCCGGGAGCAGAGTCTTACAAGAGCTGCTGGGTCCTACAGGACTCAGATCAGCTCTGCATACTGTGTATACAGTGTGCAGGAGTCTGTATTCCTCCTGTAACTGAGGTTAAATGTACCAGCCCCAGTTATAGGAGAAATCAGCCTCCAGTACAAAAAAAATAGGTGATCAGATGTCCCCAAAGGTCTCTTATGACTTTATGGAGACACCATCTGAAAAAAATAAAATAAAAATATAATAAAGTTTAAAAAAAATGTAAATAAAAAATAAATAAATAATATGCTAATAAAACGCCGTTATTAAAGGTTATAGCCCCTCCCCCGACACCATACAAAATAAAAATTACCGTAACGGAGAGGAAAAACTATATTATAAAGTTTTTCAGTGACACTTTGTGTTGTTAAATTTAAAAAAATAAAATAATTGAAAACCAGACACAATTTCCCTCCTATTTTGTTTATATTTTCCCAGATATAAAAAAAATTAAAACACATTCGAAAATAAAGATAACATAAAAACAAAGCCCTATGTGTCCCCGAAAAAAAGACGCAAAAATTAGTTGACTGAGACATATGGGAAAAATGTTACAGCCCTCAAAACCGCACATAGAAAATAAACCTAAAATGTGTCTGGTCCTGGACCACAAATTGGCCCTGTACTGAAGTGGTTAAATCTGGCTGTAGGAGGTGGGAAAAACCCCAAAAGCAAACAAACAAACTCTTAAAGGTTCATTACAAGAGTGCACTCACCATAGCTTTTGGTTGAGGTCATTGTTTTGCTTACTGAGAAGCTCCAGTCGGCCCTGGAGCTGTCCTGTGGTGCTCTGGAGATGAGCATTCTCCTCAGACAAGGACTGCACTTTGCCTTTGTAGTTGGTGACTTTGTCTTTCATATCATGGACCTGACCCTTCAGATCCCAGGCAGCACGTTTCTTGCCAGGAGCTGAAGCAGCAGCTAAAAAGATAAATCAGACAATATTCTAATAGCTATGCATCTAATACACGGACTGATGATGGGGCTCGGACTAGATGCACTGTGCTTGGAGTGATAATTCCTCCATCCCCACTAGTCTTATTCACTCCATGTGAACACAGGCCACCGTGCAACATACAGAGGGTAAACATCTGCTGAGTTACGGCCATTATACTGGCGCGGGTGATGCAAGAGACTGTGGAGCCGCCTAAGCTCAAGCAGGTGATGTTTAGCACTATCTATACTCACCAGTTGCTGTGCTTTTGGGCTTGCTGGAAACTACAGCATAAAAAAAAAAAGAAAAAAAAAATATTTTTATAGTATTTTGCAGATTTTAACAAGACAAAAATCATCAAAATATGATCTATACATAGAAGAAGCAATAAGAGGGTTGCCCCATACACACTTGACCACAGTATAGCTGGAGTGTCTGATCCCTGGGATCTCCACAAGAAGTGATGACCTCACATGATACCACTGCTTCATTCAGCATGGAAGTGACAGACCCCGCGAGTACCGGGCTCTTCATCCAGACAATACACTTTCATATCAAAAAACTTAACATTTAATAATCATCTAAAATGTAATTAACTACAAAGATTGAATGGTATAAAAATTGGAAAATAACTGGAACGCTCTTACCCATTCCAGACGGAGGGAGTCACACCCCACCTTCAGGGCCACAATTTATCCAAATGCAAAGTGTCACCACTGTAAGACCGTCAGGAGCTCCCCGCACTCCGAGCAGGGCTCTGCTATGCTGGTCGTTACAACTGACCTTCTAACAATCCCCCCGAGGAGCATCGGTGTTTTGGATGCCAAACGTGTCAGGAGATATTAACAGGGCAATGTTAGGGTCAGCATTGGGACTGCCATTGTAAAGGTGGGAGTTACTATGCTGGGGTGACAGGGTTATACTGGGTCAATCTCCTGCATCCATTACTATGCTGGGGTGACAGGGTTATACTGGGTCAGTCTCCTGCAGCCATTACTATGCTGGGGTGACAGGGTTACACTGGGTCAATCTCCTGCAGCCATTACTATGCTGGGGTGACAGGGTTATACTGGGTCAATCTCCTGCATCCATTACTATGCTGGGGTGACAGGGTTACACTGGGTCAGTCTCCTGCATCCATTACTATGCTGGGGTGACAGGGTTATACTGGGTCAGTCTCCTGCAGCCATTACTATGCTGGGGTGACAGGGTTACACTGGGTCAATCTCCTGCAGCCATTACTATGCTGGGGTGACAGGGTTACACTGGGTCAATCTCCTGCAGCCATTACTATGCTGGGGTGACAGGGTTACACTGGGTCAATCTCCTGCAGCCATTACTATGCTGGGGTGACAGGGTTATACTGGGCCAATCTCCTGCAGCCATTACTATGCTGGGGTGACAGGGTTATACTGGGCCAATCTCCTGCAGCCATTACTATGCTGGGGTGACAGGGTTATACTGGGCCAATCTCCTGCAGCCATTACTATGCTGGGGTGACAGGGTTATACTGGGCCAATCTCCTGCAGCCATTACTATGCTGGGGTGACAGGGTTATACTGGGTCAGTCTCCTGCAGCCATTACTATGCTGGGGTGACAGGGTTATACTGGGTCAGTCTCCTGCAGCCATTACTATGCTGGGGTGACAGGGTTATACTGGGCCAATCTCCTGCAGCCATTACTATGCTGGGGTGACAGGGTTATACTGGGTCAATCTCCTGCATCCATCTTTAGTTCCCTTTGCACTTGGATAACTTGCGGCTCTAAAGATCACTCCAATTATTTTCAGATTTTTATATCATCCAATCATTGGGGTTAATTATATTTCCGATTATTATTAAAGGTTACATTTTATTTGTCCTATAATTGTGGATCTTTGCTCGCTTGTATTATGAATTTTTGATCCATGAGAAATTAATTTGTGCTATTGTATACCAATACACGTTGAATGGGATGACGGGAGACACACGTATGTCGTCCTTCCTGTTCTTGTGGTAGGTGGGATGTCGTCCTATACAGTGGATTAGATGAATTGTGGGGCTAACCCTCTTACACTGTCTGCTCACACAGGTTACCTGAGGTGTTCACCCTGTTCCTTGGTTGTATGACCTGAAGAGACTGCCGCCCTGGAAAACAGACAATACCGTATTATGCAGTGGAGTGATGTAGTTTGAAAATTGGACAAAGTCAAGACCCCTCGACATGCCCCAACAAGAAGAGATTGGGATATCTGCCATTCAGAGCAGTGTACACACAATGATGGGTGTTATGAGTATTTTACAAAGTAATGGAAGAGAATACACAACCACTTATTATATGTCCGCTGGTGGGAAAGTATGGCTCCTATCATGCCGGTAGTCGCTGACCTGTCTGAGGACACATCAGCATCACTCAGAAGGGCCCCCGGCTTGGAACCCACCACAAACTTGGCCTGTCCGTGCCCTGCAATGAAAGGTAATGCCGCGCCTACTTACCAATCACCTGAGCCTTAGGAAGTGCCACAGCTGGGGCAACGCGGGGTCTAGAGGTGGCAATGCTTGCTGCAACCCGCACTGGCGACGCCTTCAGGCGTTTCTATAGAAAAAAAAAAAACGAGAGATCATCACCTTGACTTGAAGCTGTGCGAATAAGACACGACAGAGAGGACGGGGTAATATAAGGACAAACATGACGCGCACCCCCAGCTGTACCCGAGGTGCCAGCTCCTGGTTCTCGTCACTCAGGGCCCTCTTCCTGCTTGGAGGAACAGGCAGACGGGACATCTTCAATGGCTGCTGAGGCTTCTGATTCTCCATGGTCACTATAAAGAGACAGAGAAGACATCAGACATGTAGAGGCTGCTCTAATGACCAACGCCCGTCACCACCCCAATACTCGGAACGTCCCCATTGTAGTAATTATAGAAGTCGCAGGATTGTCACAATGTCACAACGGACAAGCTGAGAGACTTCCACATCACTGCTTCTATCTACTGAGGGATTGGGGGGTAGTTGTAGGTTATATGAAGGTAAATCTAGAGGTCATTGTCCCCATCACTACAGAACTAGGACATGGAGTCACTTCTCATGGGTGTCCTGTAGGTTAGAAGGGTAATGGAGGTCACAGCAGCAGATGGACGGACACCAAGTGATGTAGAACTACAAATACCAGCATGCCATGGGAAAGTGGGGGAGGGGAGGCATGCTGGGGGTTGTAGTGCAGCTGCTGACTATATGCACGCGGATAGCAGGACAGCTGTAATAGAGCCAGATATATAGAGCCCACTATTACCGGCAGCGCCCACCTCCTCCTGCCCCGGTAACGGAGCTGCAGACAGCCGCACCCCCCGTATACCCTCCGTACACACCCCGTATACCCTCCGTACACACCCCGTATACCCTCCCGTACACACCCCGTATACCCTCCGTACACACCCCGTATACCCTCCGTACACACCCCGTATACCCTCCCGTACACACCCCGTATACCCTCCCGTACACATACCTGCACGACTCCGCTCCTCTCTGCTCATTAACCGCAATCCCTTCTGTTCAAACTCAAACCTGGCGTCGGTTAGTTTTCTAAAAGTCCCGCCTATTGCAACCGACCAATGAACTCTCAGCTCTGGCGGCAGGCGACACGTGATTGGACGCTCCTTCAAAACAAACCCGACAGAACCACCCTGGTAACCAATTAGAATGAAGAGCTTCAGGTTGGGCGGGGACTCGGGGACGCTCTAGTGTTTGGAAGCCGCTAGAGGAGACATCTTTGTGGTGGTGAGTGCGTATGAGGTAAAGGCGAGATGGTCTTCAGTAAAATGGCGTCATACGTTGCCAGAAGTGGTCACATGACCCGGGCGACATACTAATCGGTCAGTATTGTGTGCTATGGTTCCTGGGATTAGAGGGGATCACCACACGTAGACGTTGATGTCTTCAGAGGTGAGTTCTGCAATCTCTGCCCTTTGTTGGGTCCAGCGCTGGCTCCTCCCCCCGCCATGGGGCGTGAAGTCTGCTGCAGGGGGAAGGGGAAGTGACGAGGAGGAGACAGGACGAGGCGGGCAGAGGCTCAGCAGCTTTGTGCACAGCTCTGACGGCCCATCTCCGCACTCACAGAGGCTTCCTCCGAGTGGCAGCTCCAGCAGGAGTCAGTGAGTACCTGCCTGCAGCTCAGTCACGTGGTTGCAGTTCCTTTAGGTTCCCCTGGTCAGCAGGAGGACCTCCATACTCCTTCCTCACCACAAGCTTCTCCTCCAGTAACTTCCATGGCTAGCCTAGGACTTTCTGTTGGTCTCTTGAGTTAGAAGTGATTCTTCTCAGACCTCTGAAGAAAGCTAGAAGGATAAGCGGTGTGATAAGTGGCGCCCTACCTAGGGTTGCATTTATTCTGCAGGTTTGGTTGGTGCTAGAGACGAATGGAGATGAAGTTACTCGGCAGAAAGTTTTACTTGTGAATTCTTTGTTGTAAACTTGTGATCAGTCAGGATGTTACTGAGACTATAAGATAGGAAGGATCTGGGGTCACATTCGGAGGGGGCGGAGGTCTGCTTCATGGGGTGAGGTCGGGTACGTCTAGTGAAGGAGGCATGTGAAGCCCCGCACCCCAGGGATCCGTACCGGCTACCTTCTACAGCTTATATACATAGAACAGACAGAATCCCCTCCGCCATTGTCTTATCTGGGTGGTAGGATACACCGATGGCCGCTGCCATGGACTCTTCTTCATACAGAAATGGTCAGAGCACTGGCACGTAGAGAACCGTGCAGGAGTCAGGAAAATACCGCACAGCAAGAAAGCATTCAGGAATACAAGGGTTAATAGTTTATTAACATTAATGAAGAAGAGAGAAATGTAAACCCCATCAATATTCGGGGTGACCTCTGCCCTTTGCCCTCCATCAGTTCTTCTCGGTACTTGCAGACAGTTTTTTTCGCAGAACTGGGCAGGGAGGTTGTTCCAGCCGCCATCTTGGAGAACTAAGCCCAGATCTTCTGTGGTTGTTACTTGCTCCAATCCGTCTGTCTCTCCATGTCATCCCAGACAGACTAGGCGATGATGAGATCAGGGCTATATCTGTGATGGCCATATAATCACTTCCAGGTCACACCAAATATTGATGGGATTTACATTTCTCTCTTCTTCATTCACTTTGTTAGGCCCAGTTCACACTTGCATCTTGTTTTCCATTCTATGATTGGCCCACATGGAGACCGGAGACCCCACTGGCTATAATGGGGTCTGCCCAATGTACAGACTGAAATCACCAAATGAGAAAGATCTCAGGACTGTTCTGTCTTACAGGTCTGTGCTGGAGTCGTCTCTGTTGCCTTCATTGACAAAAATAAACTATTAACACTTTTTTTTTTTTACCTTTTTTTCTTTTTTGTTAAAACTTCTTCTGCAGGGTCCTGTATGTTGTGTACACAGGTTATGGTATATGCAGTCTGTAGTAGTGCAGTCTGTAACACAAACTCTACAAGATCTGTCAGTAAGCAGAAATGTACAATATAGTAGAAAGCTACAGAACTTTATATGATGAGGTGAATAAAAGGATTGTCCCGGCACCTGAGTAAGAAGGAAAAATGCTAGAAAACAATAAAAGAAGAGACCCTCCCCTTGTCAATTCTGCAAGGCTCCCGATTCAGTGCTTCTTGGTCCCCTGGCAGTCTCTGTACTGGCTTTTAAGCGGTGGCGTCCTGACATTTGACCATTGTTTGTGTCAGGTCCTCACACCTGCAACCGGAAGCAGGTGTATGTGTGTATATATATATATATATATATATATATATATATATATATATATATATCTATCTCCGCACCAGTATAAGCATAGGGTACTCACCAATGGGAAAAAGATCTGTCCTGTCCAATATAACTCCAAAAAACATGCGGCACCGCGAAGCGTATATGCGGCACAAAAGTAACGGAGGTTTATTGCCTCATGCTGTGACATTTCAAGCCTCCTTCACTTTTTGTCACTATATACTCTTTGGTGTGCTGCCTATATATATATATATATATATATATATATATATATATATTTATTTATTTATTTATTTTTGTAAGCGATTGGATGTTCTCTATAGAAAGCAGTTCGTCAGGGCTCCTGTGAGGCAGCTTCTGATACAGCGTCCTGTCTGTGGGATATGGCGGATATATAAACCACACGCTGGCTGGTAACATCTGGTCAGGAGTTCTCCAATTTTTTTTAGAGCAAATACCTAAAACTAAAAAGTAAAGTATAAACTTGGCCTAAGGCGGCAGGTCTTACATGTTCTCATTGTCGTTCATATTACACATGTGCACCCAGATTCTCTGAGCACAGAACCATAAGAACTCCGAAATGATCCAAGTTGTGTCTAGCTGCACTATGGGGTACCATGAGATGTGACTGTAGTATCACCTTCTAGTATAAGTAAGCTATTAATGACCGCTAGATTTGGCTGGTCTAACACAACGGTAATGATTTTACAGTCCAAAAGTTGCTCATCAGCAACACAGACACCCGTGAACTTCCACACACGCCTATAGAGTTCTATGGGAGAGTCTGTGCAGTGCTGTGAATTCACGGCCTTTGTGGGCTTCCATTATGGCCGTGTAAGACCAGCCTTAGAGATAAGATGTCTTCAGTACTAACCTGGAGGAATACTACATGTTCACCCGGGGTTAGTCTGTACAATCGCCAGGACCCCCTCCATTTCCATGTATAATTCTAGGCTGTGTTGTCTCCCTGCAGGTAATTATGAGCGATCGTAGATCGGACACAAGTTCTAAGCGGAAGAGGACGACGCCACAGAAGCTGAAAAACAGAAAACTGTTTGCTGTCTCTGAGCATGATCTAATAGAGGTAGAGTATACAGCGTACACTCCCCGGGGCACCAACTAAATAGTATGTGAAGCCAATGACTGAGACGGCCATAGAAGAGCCAGAGGGCGGCAGAGCAGGGCATCTATACAATCTGTCCACACATATAACACAATTTGGGGCAAGATCTGCCTATGAATTTCTCTATCACAAATCTGCAGTGTTGGCATGCCTGACATGGCCTTTTTTTTTTTTTCTTTTTTTTTTTTAAATGTAGATTGTGAGCCCCACATAGAGCTCACAATGTACATTTTTCCCTATCAGTATGTCTTTTTTTGGAATATGGGATGGAAATCCATGCAAACACGGGGAGAACGTACAAACTCCTTGCAGATGGTTTTATGCCCTTGGCGGGATTTGAACACCAGGACTCCAGCGCTGCAAGGCTGCAGTGCTAACCAGTGGCATTCCCGCTACATGTGAACATATCCTTACAGAAAACCTTAGTTCACAGCTGAGTATTTTCTTCCATATATGTGTATCAGCTGCTGCAGAACTTCTTGGAAAATAACGGTAGATTCACACAGGAGGAAGCTACAGTATTAGGCATGTGGGTTAGATATTACCAAATCACAAATACTCTACTTACTGCAGAAGTTTTTCACACAGAAATTGACCTTCTCTGTGCTTTTGTAAACCTGCAGCGTCTTCACTCCTGTTGTGCAGATTTTTCCTCTTTTATTATAATGGGAGGAAAATCAGTGACAAATCTACATAAAAAAATCTGGATTTTACACTTGTGATTTTGCAATGAAATTTTCCATGTCTGGACTATACTTGAGGGAGCAATGCCTGTCCAGCGTGAATTGATTGATATGATAATAAAGAAGTGTTGCAGCAGCTGAGGCATATATTGTGATGTTCTGCAGGAACCGGGAGATGACGCTATATATTGCAGACTGCATGAAGAACTTTTTTTTAGAATATATATATATATATATATATATATATATATATATATATATATATATATATATATTATTATTATTAACAGTGCATGTAATTTGTCTGAGAATTTTTCCACCCAAATTTTGGGTTGATTTAGTCCCAAAAAAATTAATATATGAAAGTCTTATATGGTTAACCTGGAGAAAAGAAAGTGTTAGACTTTTGTGTGTGCTGCCTGATACCCGGAGACGGCTCACATTGGGTCTCTGCCCCCTTGATAAATTCCTCTTTTCTTAGCCAGTGCCGGTGGTTCCAGCCGTCTGCTCTTCCCTGCCTGGGGGCCGTTCTCAGACATTATATTTCTGCCCGTAACGGTCGATGATCCAGGAAGCCGATCTGTGCCGCTGTACTTTCATTTTCACTTTGTGATGGTGCCGAGGGGTTTGTGTGTTCCCCTTTAGAGACCCAGTCACTTTCATAACCAAAGAAACAATCCCCTCATACAATGGTAGAGGGATGGCGCTGTGAAGTCAGTTTTGCATTTTCCTTTATCACGTTGCAGGTTAGACATTTTGAGGCAGATTTCTAAAAACTGTGTTAGACTAGGTGCGGTGCTGTCCACAAATGTAAGCTATGTGGGGTTGAACAATTTGGTTGTCCCCATACAACAGTGATGACTGCAGCATGTAAAAGGCTTTCCTAGGAACGTTCCCAGTCACTCCCCACTTCTTGTCCTATGTATAGAAGGCAGATGAATGGCCGGACACTTTGGCTGACCTCGATTCCTCCTGACTAGAGATGAGCGAACACTGTTCGGATCAGCCGATCCAAACAGCACGCACCCATAGAAATGAATGGAAACACCTGTGACGCCGGCCGTCGGCAAAGTCAGCGTCACAGGTGCTTCCATTCATTTCTATGGGTCCGTGCTGATCGGATCAATGTTCGCTCATCTCTACTCCTGACCCCTCATCTAGAGAGGGGTATAAGCTGCTGCCAGACTTGCCTCCCCTTACCGCCCCTGCATCCTCATACTTTACCCTTGTCATGTTGATCACAGAACCTAATACCTGGATCCCAAAAGGTGGGAAGAGGGAGACCCCGTAAACTGCCAATAACAAATGAAGGAGAAACCCCAAAACGAGGAAGGGGGCGACCAAAGGGAAGTTTGAATAAAATATCTTCTACCGAAAAGGTGAGGTGTCCTGACACAATGTATTACTGTAAAGGAACACTAAACTCACAACATGCACAAAAAAGTAAACTGCTATCCGAGGTTTTCCTCCTCGTTTCACTTTATGGTATTACTGTGTATCTGATATTCTCATTGATTTATATACTGAGATCTTCTTTGTGTCCCAGGAGATCGGTCATGTCGGCCACACTCCTCCTCTTCACTGCGTGGATGTAAAGCTCTATTCACACAACCAAGTTCATGGCTTTGCCCCTTTGTCATGGCCGCTTTGCACTTCGGTGGTCTGAATAGAGCCTCAGACGACTGGCCGGAGTAGGAGCCGCCCTGTAATGCCGTCAGTCAGTCTCCAGGTACAGATGGGGTAGATCGTAAGGTAGTTAACCCCTGTGGTCTGTGTGTTTCAGGGCCGTGCAGAAAACTGCAGGCTGACAAGCCGTGAGGGCAGCCATTTTCTTGTTTACTTTTTCGTATTCATTTCCAGGTTTAGTGTTCCTTTAAGTCCTCACTCTCTCTACATCTGCTGCTCCTCCTTGATCACTCTCTACTTCTCAGCTTGGCCATACACTTTAGGTAACTGTCAGCTGAGTGCTGTCCTGACCCCCTCCCCCCATTCACATGTATATGTTCTGAATGGGGAGAGGGGAATAGAAGCTGCTGACCTGAGAACAAAAGGATCAGGTGTATTTATATCCAGCATGCCCGATCTTTCTCTTGCCTGATATCTCCGGTTGCAAGGCCCCTATACACATTAGGTGGTTCGTGCCGGTGACTTGGGCAGGTTCAGCTGACTAGTAAGTAATGTGCATGGCCAGCGTAAAGGGGATCTGTCACTGGGAAAAGTCACTTCTAACTGATCCCATCCTTGCAGAGGCCTTAGAAAGTCTATTCCACACCGACATTTAGTATGTAGATCGCCTCAGGGCTCATTCACATCTGCGCCCGGTCTCCGTTTATACAAGTTTCCATTTCCTGAAACTGGACAGTAGACTGAAACCTGCCGCCATTTTTCAAACCCCTTAATGTGAATGAGTCTGAATAGTGTCCGGCCGTGAGCGTTTTGTGCTCTCCACGGTGAAACTGTTTTTCTTTTAACACGAGGTCGGACATGCAGGACTTTGTGTCCGGTTTAAAAAAAAAAAAAGTTTCGCCGCGGAGAGTATGAAACGCTCATAGACGCTCACGGCCGGACCCGGTCTGACAGGTTTCCGTCCTCTGTCGGCAGAAGACAGAAACCTAAGTACGGACACTGAACGCTGGTGTGAACGCAGTGTCAGTGGTTTCTGAATAAGTCCGTGTTTATTCATATGGTGATTAGACTGGTGCACCATGCATCGTGCACCCTCTTTGCTATTGTTTCCTATGGGCTCAGGTGACAGGATCCCTTTAAGATGGGACAGCCCTGTAAATTAAGATGTCCCACCTGTATAGTGCACAGGATGATGATGATGATGATGACTCAGCTTCCTGTTTGCACACACATAGGAGATAATAGCAGGGACGAGTGCTGCTGGGAACTTCCTGTGCTGGCTGGAAGCTCATTAGCATATGAATATAAACTGACTTCTTCAGAGACCACTGAGGCAATCTATATACTAAAGGTCGGTGTGGAATAGACTGTCTAAAGCCTCTGCGAGGATGGGATTAGCTAAAAATGACTTTTCCCAATGATAGAGCCCCTTTAAAGAGGTTGTACAGGATTAGACAAACATGGCTGTCGTCTTCCCCTGTCCATGGGCGGTGTCTGATATTGCTGTGCACCACTGATATGATACAGCACCAGATGCAGCTCGTGGACAGGGGTGTAGCATTGTTTCTAGGAGAAAGCCGCCATGTTTTTCTAATCGTGGACAATTCCTTTAAAGGGGTTCTAAATATTTTTTTTCAAAAAGGGTCAGAATGGTAGAAAGACTAATAAGCCACTCTCTAGGCGCTCTCACCTCAGCTCATTCTCGTCTCTGCTTCTTCTCTACTTTGTTTTATTTTATTTTTTTTATTATTATACCATTCTGACCAGTTTAATAATGGGAGTCTGTCACCAGGACCAGCATATCAGCCCAGTCCCAGATATAGATAGTCAGGTTCACCGGTATTGATCGCTGCTCTCCGCTTGTGAATCGGCGCCTCGGTTGCAGCTGTTTTTGTCAATCTGTAAATGAGCAATTGCGGTGCGCTCACTGCTCCAAACAGTAATATCTCTGCAACGGAGGCTGCGATTCACAAGGGGAAGGCTGCATTAGATTCAGGAGACCCTAACCTATCTATCTGTGGGGCTGACAGGCTGGGTTCAGGTAACAGGATCCCTTTAAGATGGGACAGCCCTGTAAATTAAGATGTAAAGTACATAATGAGTTTTTGTGGTTTTTCCGGGGGTTGAGCTGCTGGAGTTTTTGCATTTGTTCAGGTCATGTAGTTCCTGACGGGATTTCTGAAGCCCTGAACATGGCTGCAGTATCAGCAGATGATGGGGGATCAGCTTAGTCCCTGTTCTCAACCTCTCCAAAATCCTGTACCCTTACTGCAGCTATGCTCAGGGCAGTATTATACCCTGCCATGGCCTCACCCCCTCAATCTCCTTAGATGTATTGGCCATGTTGATATCCAACTGCTTGGTCATTCTCTTCCCCCGAATCTCCCCGTGGGCGAGTTTCATGTATGTCCTCCCTACACATTACAGAGTTGGCTGCTTTGTCTGATATTCTTCTGACAGATTTTTGCCTGTACTTGTATATAGAAATAGTACTTACACTTGTATATAGAAATATTTATCGAGCGCTGTAACTTTTCATGCTGATATAGAAGAATATTTCTTAGTAAAGATTTGCTGCGTTGAAGACTGACCCCATGTTCCAGTCTCCTTGTGTTCCCATAGAACAGGTCATTGGTATAGCATCTGATTCCTAAAGTGCATGAGCCGGCGAGGTAAGCGGCGAATCTCTGGCTATTCGTAATATCTATATTGTGTCTCCCTTATATTCTACAGTCGTCCGACTTCTCCAGGGCAAGAGATGGAGAAAACCAGGACAGCCAGCTGTGCTTGTCACAACTCCCCGAAACTCTACACAACCGAGAGAATGTGCCGAAATCGCTCCATCAGATGCCGTCAAAGAAGGAAAGCCTGACAGAAACCCCACAGAACAAAGAAAACATGCCTGGAAAATATTCCAGCGGAACAGGAACCGTACATAGAGGTAGAGGACGGCCGAAAGGGAGCAAAAATAAGACCTTCCCCGTATCCCCGACTAGGGTGAGATTACCGCACCTTCTTGGTTCATTACTTCTACATTACGAGTCTGTTATGGGTTGCTGCCATCGTTTTGTGCAACAATCCCCTTATGATAGACAGATGGGTACAGGACGGACCAATACGAGTGCTGATCTCATGCAGCTACTGTAGCTTTTTGGTACAAATTTGCTATTAAACTCTTTTTTTCCTCCATAGGTCTACTCAGTACGTGAGGGAAAATCACCAGTATATAGCCCCAAAAAGGAAAATGATACGAAACAGCAGAATGGACTGACCCCACACAGAGGCAGAGGGCGACCAAAGGGAAGCACAAAGGTCCGCTTGTGTCTGGCTAGGACACATAGACAGTGCTTCAATAGACTGTTTGGCTTTCTACTATCTAGACTTTCACAATTTTGGTATTTTACAATGTGACATAACCCGTTACTTATTGCATTGTCTTCAGATAAAATCCGTTGGTGATGTTATCCCAAAGAGATCAAGGGGAAGGCCAAAGGGCAGCAAAAACAAGAAGCCCTCCAAAGCGGCTCTGATGGTGAGATCCATGTCATAATGGCCGTCCTTTGTTACTGTGACATGTAGGTAGCCTCTACATCGCGTTGCTCATACCTTATCCTTGTCCTATTGCTCACAGAAACTAATACCAGGATCCCAAAAGGTGGGAAGAGGGAGACCCCGTAAACTGCCATTAACGAGTGACGGAGAAACCCCAAAACGAGGAAGAGGGCGACCAAAGGGAAGCTTGAATAAGATACCTTCTGCCAAAAAGGTGAGGTGTGCTCAAAAAAATGTTACGTAACGTCCTCAGGCAACATTCATATCTACTGCCCCTCCATGATCCCTGTCTGCTTCTTAACCCCTTATAGTATCCTCACGTTCATACTTGTTAGGCAAAGGGTGTCCATTGCCTGTACATGACTGTCCATGTGACCAACATTGCTATCCCAGGCTTTAGGCTCCTGCAGTCACAGCTTTGAACCCCTAGGGGGCAGAAAAATAATTTGTATAAAGATCAAGGTCATAGTTCTTCATTTGTCATCTGCTCCACAGCCATAGATAATAGGCTTATACGTAACTGTGAGCCGCACATCTCTGTAGACACCAAGTCTTCCGGAGAACATGACGTACCTACGGTGGCAGTGTGGGAAGGTTATCTATGCCAGCATGGAAACTTCCTAGCCTTCAGGTTTGCAGATTTTCGTGACTTCAGCATTCTTTTTCAGACAGTTCTTTCATCGGGGACTCATGAAAAAAGGAAACGGGGGCGTCCAAAGAAGATTGTCCTGCACCATAGCACAGCAATGCCCCTAACCCCAAAGCGTCCAAGAGGAAGACCAAAGAGTACTGGGAGCCATGCAGTGGCGCCAAGTAATTTGGTAAGAGGCTGGAAGTGGGACAGTATATTGTATTAAAGATGGCAATGGTGTGACAAAGCAGTCAGCAAAGTCCTGAAAAGGTTGTGGTATCCGAGTACTTACAGGGTGTTTGTGCAGCACAAGTTCAACCATTAGTGTTTGTAAATGGCTTAGAATTAGAACGTCTCACCTATCCAGTGTCTTCTAGCTCTAGGCCCCACCCCGGGAAACCTCATCAGTCACGAGAACAAGATCCTGTATACCCATATCAATGCAAAATGATTGTGTGCGGTGTCAATGAGCCCGCTTCGGTCTCTGCATTCATATGGCGGACATAGGACTTTTATTCTTCTGACCGGGGATGGGGGGTCTTCTCCCTGTCAGTGACTTAGTTTATGGTTTGTGATGTGACTAATAAGTGCGATCTTGTCCTGAGAAGGTCTGGTCTAGGTTATACACCGAGCCATCTGCAGGTCCTTATGAACTAGTCATGTAGTGTCCTGCCCCGGCTCTCTGTGGCCACTATGTATTAACCCTTTATATTTACCTAGAGATGAGTCCAGCTGGTACATCTTGGCTTCTTTGCGCATCCGTCTGAGGTGTGGCACTTGTGCACTGAAGCTGAGATGTATTGCGTTAGTTTGAGGAGAAGCTGGGTAAGTATAAAGGAGACCTGGGGTCTGAACCTTCACCGGAATGATTCATGTAAATTGATCGCTGGTGTAAATTCACGTGGCCAGTGCTCCATTGACTGTGGCATCTGTTCTGAGTGTTACTTCCAGACACCCCTGACAAAAGTTTCTCTTCCCTTTCACCAATGTAATCTGTTGGCTGAGAGCTGAGATGTCTCCTCCATAGCTGTAGAGACTGAGCAGGTTCCTTGCAGAGGACAAGCCATTTTCTGACTATTTTTTGCTCCGTCTTTTGCAGCTGAAGCTTTCAGAATACTACACAGACCTGAAGGATGAAGAGGATGAGGATGATGATAAGGAGGATGATGAAGACGAGGAAGACGAATCTGATGAATAAACAGCAGCTGTGGGAGTGATTCCTCAAAGAACTGGTAACCATCTACCTATAATGTAATCCTGCCTGCACGCAGATATCTCTCTCCATGACCCTGTATAGGGGAACAATGGCGCAGTACAACATTTAGGTTTTTAGAGCTTTCCACACGCAGTTCTATCTGGTATAGAGTAAAGATTCAGAACTTGCATTTCATCCATTGAATTCACTGTAGTCACATGTGGTAGTCAGGTGTGGCATCACTGTATCCGGCTACTGCATGTGACCACTGAGGCTACATGGTGGGCCACTGACATCATCATTGAAGTGCCTCGGCTCATCTAGACTCCAGTGTGGCCCCCGTCCACCAAGTGTCAATGTTATTTGTTTCTAACCACTTTCTTTGTACTGAAAACCCCTTTAAGAAGAAAAGTTTGGCTGGACACAAGTGTGACTACAGGATCCGACTACCCAGGGCTGTCTTATGGTCTGTTACCCTGGGGATTCATAGGTCTGCACACTACCTGTAACGTAAGGAGCTGTCTAATCAAGCCAAGTTCCTTCATCTTCCATTTACATAAGCCTGTAACTAAGGAACGTTACGATGCGGTGTTGTCAGATGGATACTGTGTATTTCTATCTCCTTCTTCTATAGCAGGGGCAGGGAACGTACGGCTCTCCAGCTGTTGCAAAACTACAACTCCCAGCATGCATACTGGCTCTGCTGTTCTTGGAACTCCCATGGAAGTGAATGGAGCATGCTGGGAGTTGTAGTTTCACAGCAGCTGGAGAGCCCAAGGTTCCCTACCCCGGTTCTATAGTGACATTTTTGTTTTTATATAAGGGGGGACATGTCATCAGTATACCGTATGTACTCCAGTATATACAGTATTTTAGTAGCGCAGCCTCAGACTTTGGGCTATAACTCCTTGGGATTGTCTTGGAATAGAGGATGGAAACTTAAGGTCTTGCTTTTGTCATTCCCCCAGTAACTTCTTCTTCTTCTTTTTCTGCAGGAAAACATTTTGGTGACCAGGACCCAGCAGAGCGACCTTAGAAGATCCAGAATGGAGGACGATGTCTTTTGTAGTGACAGGGCAGTATAAGGATGTACATTTTGATGTGTAGTGATGTTTTTTTCTTTACGTTGTGTGTAGCCGGAGCAGGCAGCCTCAGATATTCTTTTGTTAACATTGCTTTGTTATTTGCTGCCGAAAATATCATTTCTACCAATGTGAATTGTAACGAGGTAGAGTTTTGCTTCTTCCCTCTCTTCCATAATATCTCTGATGTAGTCAAGATGTTATTTCTTTTCTCTTTCTATTCAGTGACTAAATGAGCTCGGCTTCTTACGTGTTCAATTACATTTTGTTCCGAGGACGCTCGGGGCCATTCACGGCCTGAAGGACCGCACGGAAACCAACGTTGTCTTGCGTAGTTATCCAGGCACCTTCCGATATTGCACATGTACCCGGCCAAGCGAGCGCTCCCTGACGGACAAGCAGGATTCTGCACTGACCATTATAATGCAGGGCGGTCTTAATGGGGGGTATTCTATTAAAAACAAGCAAACAAAATAAACTACAGAAAAAGAAAAAGTTTGAAAGTGATACAAGTGCATTCTGGGGTGAGGCAAAATGTAGGCGAGGTTCTGGGAACCCCATTGGTGGTTATAGTGCAGAAAATGGTTCACGACATCATTCAGAGTCAAAGAAGAGTCGAGTGTCTAGATACAGTGTCTACGGGAATGGACACGACGCATTTCAGGTTCAGCTAATGAATGTCGGGGGGGGGGGGGGGGGGGGTCTCAATGGTTTTATTTTAGATGAAATGTGAAACATTTTAGGGTCAGCCCAAGGATAGCGGAGTAGCCGGAGACGCCAGTGGGTTTTTATTCTGAACTGAATGTGACGTAAGGGTCAGTGAGAAAAATGAGTGGACGGGGAATCACATTTTTTTTTTATTGAAAATGAAATGACAAATAGGAGCAAAATTCAGTGACTGAAGACACATGAGGTTTTAATGTAATGTGATCAAACAAACACGTTTCAGAGTCAGCCAAAGTATATTGAGTGGATGCGAGTGTCCATGGTTTTTGTTGTTGTTGCCAGTAAATGAGGCATTTCATGGTCACCCAAAGGGCCCAATGGTTTGTAATGTAAATGAGGCAGAACAGAACATGTTTCAAGATCCACCAAGAATATTCAAATGGAAAGATAAGATTAGACAATCCTCTAATAGTCCCACAGTGGGGGCCTCCATTGTTTTTATTGTACATGAAGATAAACCTAAGGCATTTTTAGGGTCCACCTGTGTGGCTGGGGTCACTAGTGGCTTTTAAGCGAAACAAAACAGAACGCAATGTATTTAAGGGTCAGCTGAGGAATGTTTCATATATCGGGGGGGGGGGGGGGGGTATAAAATAGTGGTTTTACTTGAACTAAAATGAAATATTAGACATTGAGGGGTCAACCAAAGGATAGTTAAGTGGCTCAAGGCACAAGTGGTTGTAAGGTAAATGAAATAGAGCGCAACGATGGGAACGCTGATGGATTTTATAGCAGATGAAAGAACACAAGGCTTTCTAGGGTCCGAGGAAGAATTGTCGAGTGTCTGGAGGTAGAAGCCGTTCTTGTTGTAAGAGAAAACAGCACACGATGTCAGCCAAAGAATCAAGTGGTTTTAGTGTAGGCAAGACACCATATTATGTCAATCCCGAAACGTCTACAGTAAGACCACTTCTGCCTCCTGCCATTGGGCTATGGTACATTGTCCGCACCGCAGCGGATGTGCTTAGACCTAGTAGTTGGAGTTGTATGTATGACAACAGGTCAGCGCTGTGGTTAGTAGTCGTGTGCAGTCATCTACATCATATTTATACAGACGGGGGCACCGCTCTTCACCTTTGCCTTGTCACTTTTTGCTTGTTTGTTTTTGGTAAATGACCCCCATTGACAATGCAGTGAGTATACAGAGCTACGAACATTACAAGTACACCTAGGTCAGTACAATAAGAGATAGTGAAGTCTTACTCCAACTAATATGGCAGTTTAATGTGGATCCTATAGAGCACTCGTGAGATGTTAGATCTGGTTCAGTGTGCGACATCTGATGTCTCTAGAGGGGGGATGTGCGGCGGTACATGTGCGATATCTATACACGGTTATATACTGATTGTCCAGATGTGCTGGACACCATCGTTTCCCCACATTCGTGAATGACCCCAGTGCCCAGTTTTTGTTCTGTGCTTCTATATTATATAGTGTAGTGTCTTGTAATCGGTTTTACAAAAATAAAATGTCAAGTTAATTTTTCTTCTTTGTCGTGGAATCATTTTGTACTTACACAATCCAGCACTACAAAAAAACAAACCATGAATTCTTCTTCCGTAGGTCTTATTCAGGGGCCATTCTGCTGCCTTATTATTTGGACCATATGATGGCTGCAAATCTCATCCAATAACAAGTTATTAGAATTGCAGATCTGCATTCATGATACCAAACTTACCAGCTCTCCCAAATGGAGAGACGCCCCATCCCCACCGTTACAGGCTGCTCCAACTTAAGGTCATTGGTGTCATGAGGACACGGATGAGTTGCCTACAATAATGACGTAGGAGGCCGGCCACTCCCTGCTTCAACATTTATCCTCTTTTTTACCCTGGAGCTGCAGCCACGACATGAGGAAATCCCTTACATCGCTCCTGAACCTCCCTGCAGTCTCCAGAACAGCAGGACCCCTCTGGTATTACATGGCTCCTATCAAAAGAATGGGTGAGCTGATCCTAGGAGGGGGGATCTCTGCTGAGGCTTATACGGAGGTGGGGGGGGGGGTATTTTTTTTTTTCTATAATGTGGAAAGATGCAGGACTGTCCTGCAGTGAAAGAGAGTCCCCATTACCCAGGAGGCCCAGTACAAGTTCACTGTTGGCCCTATAGTTAGTGACCCCTCTTATCTCCTCTCTACGTGAATCTAATGGGGACTTATCAGGTTCCTTAACAGCTTTAAATTGGGATATTTTAGCCTTTAGATATTGATTACCTATACTTAAGATAGCTGATCAATATCAGATGAAGGATGAATGGCTGGTACTGCTTCATCATCTGTTTGCTTGGATGCTGAGCGGCGGTAACCCAGTATGGCTGTAGTGCTCATCCACTGCTTGAGGCTGCTGTGAGCAGCTACTAGTTGGGATTTTGGATGTTGGACCCCAACATTTAAGATCTCATTCACATTACGGGACTGACCCATGTTTTTCGCACAGTCTCCATGTTTATCAGCGTGTGCGCCCTTATTTTATGACATGGTACACACATTATAAATTAGGTGCATTCTCTGGGGTCCGTGAGACTCAATAAATGGTCCACGCCATGTCCTTGCTGGTACAGATATTGTAGTATTGTTTACACCAGGGGAAAGTGTTGTGCAGGGGACAGAACTGAAGAAGTCGCAATTTTGCCCAAGAATTGTAACCTTTATTAAAAAAAAAAAAGTGACTTTTTTTTTCCAGGGCTTGCACTCCCATTTTCTGGAGTACAAACCATGGTAAATCCGCTCCTATATGTATATCAGCAGGACATCTAATGTGAGGAGTCAGGACCCGCCAGCTGGCTCCACAACACTGACGCTTGGTTTTTGCTCATTGGGACAAGGTGAGCAAAGTGCGGGGTTGAGCCGTGACCCGCTGTAGGTCCGGGATTCTAGTACTATGCAGGACATGCAGCGGGTCTTGGCTCCACCCCGCACTCTCCTACCACGGGTGAAGACGTCACAGTCTGATGGTATTCTTCTGACCACGAGTGGAGACGTCACAGTCTGATGGTATTCTTCTGACCACGGGTGGAGACGTCACAGTCTGATGGTATTCTTCTGACCACGGGTGAAGACGTCACAGTCTGATGGTATTCTTCTGACCACGGGTGAAGACGTCACAGTCTGATGGTATTCTTCTGACCACAGGTGGAGACATCACAGTCTGATGGTATTCTTCTGACCACAGGTGGAGACGTCACAGTCTGATGGTATTCTTCTGACCACGGGTGAAGACGTCACAGTCTGATGGTATTCTTCTGACCACGGGTGAAGACGTCACAGTCTGATGGTATTCTTCTGATCACGGGTGAAGACGTCACAGTCTGATGGTATTCTTCTGACCACGGGTGAAGACGTCACAGTCTGATGGTATTCTTCCGACCACGGGTGAAGACGTCACAGTCTGATGGTATTCTTCCGACCACGGGTGAAAACGTCACAGTCTGATGCTATTCTTCCGACCACGGGTGAAGACGTCACAGTCTTATGGTATTCTTCTGACCACAGGTGGAGACTTCACAGTCTGATGGTATTCTTCTGACCACAGGTGGAGACTTCACAGTCTGATGGTATTCTTCTGACCACGGGTGAAGACGTCACAGTCTGATGGTATTCTTCTGATCACGGGTGAATACGTCACAGTCTGATGGTATTCTTCTGATCACGGGTGAAGACGTCACAGTCTGATGGTATTCTTCTGACCACGGGTGAAGACGTCACAGTCTGATGGTATTCTTCCGACCACAGGTGAAAACGTCACAGTCTGATGCTATTCTTCTGACCACGGGTGAAGACGTCACAGTCTTATGGTATTCTTCTGACCACACGTGAAGACGTCACAGTCTGATGGTATTCTTCTGACCACGGGTGAAGACGTCACAGTCTGATGGTATTCTTCTGACCACGAGTGGAGACGTCACAGTCTGACGGTATTCTTCTGACCACGGGTGGAGACGTCACAGTCTGATGGTATTCTTCTGACCACGGGTGAAGACGTCACAGTCTGATGGTATTCTTCTGACCACGGGTGAAGACGTCACAGTCTGATGGTATTCTTCTGACCACAGGTGGAGACATCACAGTCTGATGGTATTCTTCTGACCACAGGTGGAGACGTCACAGTCTGATGGTATTCTTCTGACCACGGGTGAAGACGTCACAGTCTGATGGTATTCTTCTGATCACGGGTGAAGACGTCACAGTCTGATGGTATTCTTCTGACCACGGGTGAAGACGTCACAGTCTGATGGTATTCTTCCGACCACGGGTGAAGACGTCACAGTCTGATGGTATTCTTCCGACCACGGGTGAAAACGTCACAGTCTGATGGTATTCTTCCGACCACGGGTGAAGACGTCACAGTCTTATGGTATTCTTCTGACCACACGTGAAGACGTCACAATCTGATGATATTCTTCTGACCACGGGTGAAGACGTCACAGTCTGATGGTATTCTTCTGACCACAGGTGGAGACTTCACAGACTGATGGTATTCTTCTGACCACAGGTGAAGACTTCATGAAAGTGACCTCTAGATGGCGCTTCTTCTCCACACATAAGAATAGTTGGTTTTCTTCTTTGGTTAATATTCATCACTTTCTCATAACTTTAATAACCAATGTCATCTCCTAATAAAATATTCTGATAGCAGAGGTATCCCAAATATGTCTGTAGAGGTAACACACCTAATAGCACTGATGCTGCCCCAGACTGTCCATACCGCCAGTGCATTAGAGAGTTTACTATGCAGAGGACTCGCTACACAGAATTTGCAAAGAGGATCTGGGACCCCATGTTGTGTCCTGGTCACCACTGCTCTATAGTGTTATTGTAGGCTGAAAAAGACTTTCCATTACTTAAGAGAACATCAAGAACATCTCCAGAAAACTTCCTAGCAGAAGCTAGACCTCTGCCAAAGCCAGATCCTTCCATCAGACAGTGAGATGTGACCACCCCAGATCTCTGCAGCCTCACAGCACCCAGTGCACTCCTGCAGATATGGGAGACTGTACATGATGCAGAAACCTGCAACCAAGACAGATTATCCCTACACATTAATGGCGTCAGCATTGGATGATACAACACTGTGCTTCTATATAGCAATGGCTTATCCTAAATGTTTCCACATCACATCAATCACAGGTGACCGATGTGGCCATACTAACTTGCTGGGGTAATGACTACTTGTCAATGCCATGTTTGTTTTGTACTGGTGAAGTTTCTCTATTAAGGTTTTTCTGACTTAAGGGAAACGGTGTATAAAGCACAAAGTAGAGGTAAACCCAATTATATTGTTCCTGCACAAACCCTCAAGTCAATACAGCAAACAGCAAGGGTCAAAAATTAGGTTAAAACTTAACTCATGGTCATCTCTGTTTCCCCCTCTACCCTCCAGGGCGCCCTGTGCGTCCCATATCGTGTCACTGGTGTCCCCTGGAGGGGAAGAAGGGAAAGCGAAGGCGACTGTGACCAGGAGCAGGGATTGATAAGTAAGGCCACGGGCCCGCAGCAACAGTATTTGTTATCATGTATAAGGATGCTGGCATAACCAACGTCTGTAACTTCAATGAAGAGGGAGTTGCATGGTAGAGGTAACACTGCTTTTTGTTTTTTTCACCTCCCCTGGACCTCTGATCATTATACAAAATTTAGGGTTCTGCCAGGCCCAACATTTTTGCAATATTTGCCACAAACACCATAGGAGCCGTGATAGGACAGGTGGCTCAGTGGTTAGCACTGTAGCCTTGCAGTGCTGGAGTCCTGGGTTTGAATCCAGCCAAGGACAACATCTGCAAGGAGTTTGTATGTTCTCCCCGTGTTTGCATGAGTTTCCTCCCACACTCCAAAGACAGACTGATAGGGAATGTAGATTGTGAGCCCTATATGGGACAGTGACTGGCAATGTCTGTAAAGTGCTGCGGAATATGATGGTGCTATAGAAGTAATTACAAAAATCTAAAAAAATAATACTGTGTGGAAGCGCCGCTATGGGACATTATACTGTGACCAAAATCAGTAGCCAGGGAATCAGCAGAAAACAGGAAAGTTCTGAGAACACAGAGCCAAAATACTAAGGCTGCCTTCACACGGCATAGCGCGCCGCTCCTATACACACGTATACACATGTCCGAGCGCGGCGCTTCAAAACAGAGCCCATTGAAATCAATAGGTAAAAAGCCTCCGATTGATTTCAATGGGTAGTGCGCATATATCGGCACCCATTGAAATCAATGGGCTCTGTTTTGAAGTGCCGCGCTCGGACACGTGTATACGTGTCTAAAGGAGCGGTGCGCTACGCCGTGTGAAGGCGCCCTTACAATCACAGGCAGATTTAAATACCCCACCAATTTTAATTGGTCTTTCATACCAAAGCTGAGCGGCTGAGCAGAATGATCCAGACTTTGGTTGGTGGATGTTGCAACCTTAAAGAGATTATCCTCTTTTGTATTGTGATGGCCTATCCTTAGTATTAGAACTTTGGGGGTTTGAAAGCTGTTTTAGGACATCATGGCATCATGGGCTGCTCACTCGCTGTACAAGGGTACTACAATACCGTCTGACAATGAAGCAGCGCTGCAGGACCTAAAGCCACGACTGTACTTTGCATGACGAGTAAGCAGTGCTGCTCCTGGCATGTAAACATTAGCGGGAACCGTGCTTTCCTGGAACAGCCGGTCTGTGGGTGTCTCGGTTGTCAAACTCCCACAGATATAATATTGATGGCCTATCAGAGCTGCGCTGAAGGGAACGCTAGACAGAAGTAAATCCAATATGAAAGGAACGGGGGAAAAAGGGGGGGAATCACAGACACCCAAGCAAAAGTTCATAAACCAGTATGATACAGTGTTAACGATGCAAACTTCAATGAATGATAGACAAGTCACTGACCCGACTGTTTGTCTCCCAAGCTGAAGGACTGAACGCACGGACTCGTCGACATGTTCAATACATAGCAGTGCAATAAAAAACGGCAATCCAGCATCTCTTTGGTTAATTTTTTTTTCTTCTTTCTTTATTAGTTGCAAAAAATCATTGTGAATAAAAAAAAATAGTAATCACAGACACAGGATGGTACAGTACAGGAGCGGTAGATCCAGCGCCAGCTGACGTGTTTCGAGAGTATACTATGACTAAGAGAGGTATACTCTCCAAACGCGTCAGCTAGCGCTGGATCTACCGCACTTGTACTATACCATCCTGTGTCTGTGACTAATTTTTTATTGACAATGATTTTTTGCAACTAATAAAGAAAGAAGGAAAAAAATTCAACCGCGGAGACGCTGGATTGCCGTTTTTTATTGCTCTGCTATGTATAGATAGAAGTAGGAGAGGCCGCTGCACAGATCCCTGAGTTATATTATAAGTTTCTTCTATTCACCTGCACTAATCATTTATGTCAAGCGGTTTTATAACTGTAGGCGCACGGTAGGTGAGACTGCCAGCTAAAGGCACCTACTAGTTGTCAACCTCCATGTCTGCCATAAGCCGCAGGTTTTAGTAATGTGCCCCAAAGTCTGTAACAATCCAACAACCAGACCTTCGTTTCATCTTAACTTCCTGAAATGCAGCGACTTTCTCAGCAATACGAGATTCTTGTTGTCAAACTCGTTCTTGAGAACAAACATAACTCTTCCTTCTCATTTCTAGCTGATGACAGTGAGTCACCGTACCCTCTGCTCCAGTGGTTGCCTCGCGCCCGCCGCATTTCATCACTTCTATACTTCACAACATTTTGCCTCCATATACTAGAGCGATATCACCGGACTCCAAACGCTTGTGAAACTACAATCCAGCTATTTGGACTGACCCCGTTTAGCATTTGCTAAATCTCCTTTTTTATGGCACCCAGAAAAGTCCTTCTGGTGTAATGTGACGGCTGAGAATCAGCTGCAGCTCCAGCTATAATGGAGAAATCTCCAAATACACAGTCAGGAGTAAGACTGATATACTCGACTACAGCCGATCACATCAGAAGGACGTGTTTAGGCAATTGCTTTATTTGTATGGTGGTGCAATACAGGAGGGATCTCCTTAACAAGGCTTACTTATGCTATGGAGAAGATTACAAACGGATTTCTGCTACAACTGCAATAGGTTAATAAAATATATCACACAAATGTTCTGTAAACCCCTCCGTGCACAAAGGCAAAAAGAAAAGGGCAACAACATTTACATATTAAACTGGTGTCCTAGCTGAAAGCATTTATGGCCTATTGCACTGGATAGGAGAGAATGGGCCACTGTCCACTGATACCCCCACTAATCCCCAGAATTGGGTAACCGGGCCCCCTGTATACCCCAGCCACAAGACTGAAGCTAGAAGGAGCTCGAGCGGAGCAGCAGAGTCTATGAAAACTGCCAAGTGATAAATTTATATCATTGGACCAGCAGAAACCAGTTAGTAGTAGAAGAGCTGGCATGCATAGGATCTGCTAGACTGGGCACGGACGGATTTACAAGTCAGTTCTTGGAAGTGTTTGTGCGTATTTCTCTGCTCCTGTACCAGGCTGTGAAGGAAGGTCACAAGAAGAAGGGGCGGTAAGTGGCGACACACCTTGTTTTATTGCACCGCACCTCCTGGTTTGGAATGTGTGATGGACGCTTCCATATCATCTCAAACTAAAACCAAACATTATATCAGGAATCCTGGAAGTGCTGATGCTCAGAACAATATGCAAAAAAGCCATTTTATATTCATTGGAATTCATTCACAATTCTTACCACTCTGGAACCGGCACAAAGAAAAGCAGCAAGTAGATCTCCAGACCCCAAGAACCCTGATCCGTCTTGTACTACAGTACATGTAATACAGGTAGATGGTACAGTACATATTGTACAGGTAGATGGTAGTACAGTACATATACTGCAGATAGAGAGTAGTACAGTACAAGTAGTACAGTGTTGGCCAAAAGTATTGGTACCCCTGCAATTCTGCCAGATAATACTCAGTTTCTTCCAGAAAATGATTGCAATCACAAACTCTTTGGTATTATTATCTTCATTTAATTTGTCTTCAATGGAAAACCACAAAAAGAATTGTCAAAAAGCCAAGTTGGATATAATTTCACAGCAAACATAAAAAAGGGGGTGGACAAAAGTATTGGCACTGTTTGAAAAATCATGTGATGCTTCTCTAATTTATGTAATTAACAGCACCTGTTACTTACCTGAGGCACCTAACAGGTGGTGGCAATAACTAAATCACACTTGCAGCCAGTTGAAATGGATTAAAGTTAAGGACTTGAGAAGCAAAATTGTGAGGAAGCCTGAGCAATCTCAAGACTACAAGTCCATCTCCAAAGACCTGAATGTTCCTGTGTCTACCGTGCGCAGTGTCATCAAGAAGTGTAAAGCCCATGGCCCTGTGGCTAACCTCCCTAGATGTGGACGCAAAAGAAACATTGACGAGAGATTTCACCGCAAGATTGTGCGGATGGAGGATAAAGAACCTCGACTAACATCCAAACAAGTTCAAGCTGCCCTGCAGTCCGAGGGTACAACAGTGTCACCCCGTACTATCCAGCGTCAGCGTCTGAATGAGAAGGGACTGTATGGTAGGAGACCCAGGAAGACCCCACTTCTTACCCAGAGACATAAGCCAGGCTGGAGTTTGCCAAAACGTACCTGAGAAAGCCAAAACCATTTTGGAAGAATGTTCTCTGGTCAGAGGAGACAAAAGTAGGAAAAGGCCTCAACATAGAGATTACAGGGAAAAAAGAGGCCTTCAAAGAGAAGAAGACGCCCCCTACAGTCAGACATGGCGGAGGTCCCTGATGGTTTGGGGTTGCTTTGCTGCCTCTGGCACTGGACTGCTTGACCGTGTGCATGGCATTATGAAGTCTGAAGACGACCAACACATTGTGCAGCATCATGTAGGGCCCAGTGTGAGAAAGCGGGGTCTCCCTCAGAGGTCAGGGCTCTTCCAGCAGGACAATGACCCAAAACACACTTCAGGTCAGCACTAGAAAATGGTGGTGAGAGAAAGCCCTGGAGACTTGTAAAGTGGCAGCAATGAGTCCAGCCCTGAATCCCATAGAACACCTGTGGGGGAGAGATCTCTTGGTGGCAGTTTGGAGAAGGCCCCCTTCACATCTCAGGGGGGACCTGGAGCAGTTTGCCAAAGAAGAATGGTCTAAGATTCCAGCAGAGCCTTGTAAGAAACTCATTGCTGGTTAGCGGAAGCGGTTGTGCGCAGTTATTGTGTCTAAAGGTTGTGCTACCAAGTATTAGGCTGAGGGTGCCAATACTTCTGTCCAGATCATTTTTGGAGTTTTGTGTAAAATGATCAATGATGTGACTTTTTTTCATTCTCTTTTGTGTTTTTTCATTGCAAGCAAAATAAATGAAGATATTACCAAAGAGTTTGTGCTTGTAATCATTATCTGGGGGACACCGAGGATTATCTGACAGAACTGCAGGGGGGCAATACTTGTGGCCAGCACTGTACATGTCTGACTTTGTGCCCGCACAAAAAAAAGATGGTTTCCAGGCAGAGAGGCTGCATATTTACTGCCAGTAAGCCGTCCCCTGTCCAGTTTTCCCAGAGAAGTTAATTAGCTTATGAATAGAAGGACTTATTCAAAATCTACTGAGGCAATTTACATCCAGAAGGTCGGAGTGGAATAGACTTTCTAAAGGCTATACATGAGCTTAGCTAAGAATGATGTTTCGCAATGATAGAGCCCCTTTAATAAAATTTATAATTTTTAATCTTCTAGAATGGTGTTCTCATTTTCAGTACCTCTGGTTTAATATTTTTGTGTGTTCCCCGAGAAACAGGATGGAGATCCAGCACAACGACACAGGGCGCACAGGGCCAAAAGTGTGATCACCCCCTAAACAAACATGGGGGAAAAAAAAAATGTCCATCCTATTGTTTACATTGTGGTCAGTGGGAATGGACAATGGTGGAAATATCTTTGTCCATTTTTATGGATCTCTGAATAGAAGTCTATGAGGGATCTACGAAAACAGGCGCCAAATGACCGAGAAGAAACATAATTTAGGCTGAGGCCCCATGTTGTAGAAACAGCTTTTTTTGTTGCAGTTTTTTGAGCCAAAGCCAAGCATCAGTGAAAAGGGAAATGTATAGGAAGCTCTTATACTTCTACCTTTAGCTCCATTCACTCCTGGCTTTGGTTAAAAATCTGAAACAAAAAAATCTGCGTTTCCACAACTTTTAGTTTTACAGGCCTTCGCTTTGTAGTGTTTGCGTGAAGGGATTTATTTTGGTGCACTGATCGTTTTCTCAGTTTTGCCCTTGTACCAGTGCTCCCTCCATTCAGCCCAGATGTTGTCCATTAGCAGGAGACTACATAAGGGATCCACTGGCTGAGAACTCACTGCTGTGTCTGAGGCCATATGGTAAGGGGAAGGGTTTGAGGTCTGTTCACATGGTGTAGTATTGGGCCCCGTCACGCAGTGGTTACCTTGAAGTGACTGGTGGGATTCTACACATTGATCAAAATGTATACTAGGTACCTCATGTTGCTATAGAGGGTGCTGTGACTGGGTGCAGCCCATGCTTCTCTCTATATACAGGGTGCTGTGACTGGGTGCAGCCCATGCTTCTCTCTATATACAGGGTGCTGTGACTGGGTGCAGCCCATACTTCTCTGTATATACAGGGTGCTGTGACTGGGTGCAGACCATGCTTCTCTCTATATACAGGGTGCTGTGACTGGGTGCAGCCTGTGCTTTTCTCTATATACAAGGTGCTGTGACTGGGTGCAGCCCGTGCTTTTCTCTATATACAAGGTGCTGTGACTGGGTGCAGCCCGTGCTTTTCTCTATATACAAGGTGCTGTGACTGGGTGCAGCCCATGCATCTCTATATACAGGGTGCTGTGACCGGGTGCAGCCCATGCTTCTCTCTATATACAGGGTGCTGTGACCGGGTGCAGCCCATGCTTCTCTCTATATACAGGGTGCTGTGACCGGGTGCAGCCCATGCTTCTCTCTATATACAGGGTGCTGTGACCGGGTGCAGCCCATGCTTCTCTGTATATACAGGGTGCTGTGACTGGGTGCAGCCCATGCTTCTCTGTATATACAGGGTGCTGTGACTGGGTGCAGCCCATGCTTCTCTGTATATACTGGGTGCAGCCCGTGCTTCTCTGTATATACTGGGTGCAGCCCGTGCTTCTCTGTATATACTGGGTGCAGCCCGTGCTTCTCTGTATATACAGGGTGCAGCCTGTGCTTCTCTCTGTATATACAGGGTGCAGCCCGTGCTTCTCTCTGTATATACAGGGTGCAGCCCGTGCTTCGCTCTGTATATACAGGGTGCAGCCCGTGCTTCGCTCTGTATATACAGGGTGCAGCCCGTGCTTCGCTCTGTATATACAGGGTGCAGCCCGTGCTTCGCTCTGTATATACAGGGTGCAGCCCGTGCTTCGCTCTGTATATACAGGGTGCAGCCCGTGCTTCGCTCTGTATATACTGGGTGCAGCCCGTGCTTCGCTCTGTATATACTGGGTGCAGCCCGTGCTTCGCTCTGTATATACTGGGTGCAGCCCGTGCTTCGCTCTGTATATACTGGGTGCAGCCCGTGCTTCGCTCTGTATATACTGGGTGCAGCCCGTGCTTCGCTCTGTATATACGGGGTGCAGCCCGTGCTTCTCTCTATATACGGGGTGCAGCCCGTGCTTCTCTCTATATACGGGGTGCAGCCCGTGCTTCTCTCTATATACGGGGTGCAGCCGCGGATTCTCTCTATATACGGGGTGCAGCCGCGGATTCTCTCTATATACGGGGTGCAGCCGCGGATTCTCTCTATATACGGGGTGCAGCCGCGGATTCTCTCTATATACGGGGTGCAGCCCCTGCTTCTCTCTATATACGGGGTGCAGCCCCTGATTCTCTCTATATACGGGGTGCAGCCGCGGATTCTCTCTATATACGGGGTGCAGCCGCGGATTCTCTCTATATACGGGGTGCAGCCGCGGATTCTCTCTATATACGGGGTGCAGCCCGTGCTTCTCTGTATATACGGGGTGCAGCCCCTGCTTCTCTATATACTGGGTGCAGCCCGTGCTTCTCTGTATATACAGGGTGCAGCCGCCTCGGCTCATGGTCAGGGCCGCCATACTCCAGGCCGTTACCTAGGTGACCTTTCCATGTATAGCCTATAGGTGTGCGCTGTAGGCCCCGCCCAGTCAGACACAGGGTCACATGACCCAGCCTTATTTTTACACTGTAACAAAGTATAAATAAGGATCACCATATAAGGAAACCGGAAGTTCCGCCATCTTTCTCCTCCTAGACGGTCCCTGGCCTTGGATCACCCACCCGCCGCCATCTTGACACACCCTTTTTCTTGAGGTCACATCAGGTCATTTTCCATCCACACGACCCGTCTGCTGCCCCCGCCCCACACAGACCACAGCGACCTCTCCTGGCTGCCCATAGTCTCCGTCTATCTCTCTCCTCTTACTTGTCCCTCGTATTTTCGGTGTTTTCGGTTCAGTTTGGCTAAATCACCAGAAGCCACGCCCCCTGAAAGGAAGCGCCCAGCTCTGGGTGTTCCAAGATGGCGTCACTTCCGCTTCCTCAGTAGTCTGGGGCCGCGGGGGCCGCTGGGAGAGTTGGTGGCTGCGGGTCCGGTGCGGGGTGACCGCAGGAGACCCCGGAAACTGCGTCACTGGCGGCGGCGCCTCATTAATATGCAGACTCATTAACATAATGTCCTGCTCGCGGCTCCGCTGTGTGTAGACGGGACCGTGCGGCTGTGACTGCGGCGAGAGACTGAGCTGTGCGGCCTGGCCGGGATGGGGGACAGCAGGGGTGAGTGAGCCGTGTACCGGCGGCGGAGGAGGAGGCCTCGGGAACCGGGGACTTGTAGTACTACATGGAGAGGAGAACGGCTGGGATGGAATGGCATAGGTTATACTGGGGGTTATAGTACTACAGGGCTAATACAGGGGCTGCTGGGAGATGTAGTACTACAGGGCTAATACAGGGGCTGCTGGGAGTTGTAGTACTACAGGGCTAATACAGAGGCTGCTGGGGGTTGTAGTACTACAGGGCTAATACAGAGGCTGCTGGGAGATGTAGTACTACAGGGCTAATACAGGGGCTGCTGGGGGTTGTAGTACTAGAGGGCTAATACAGGGGCTGCTGGGGGTTGTAGTACTACAGGGCTAATACAGGGGCTGCTGGGAGATGTAGTACTACAGGGCTAATACAGAGGCTGCTGGGGGTTGTAGTACTACAGGGCTAATACAGAGGCTGCTGGGGGTTGTAGTACTAGAGGGCTAATACAGGGGCTGCTGGGGGTTGTAGTACTACAGGGCTAATACAGGGGCTGCTGGGAGTTGTAGTACTACAGGGCTAATACAGGGGCTGCTGGGGGTTGTAGTACTACAGGGCTAATACAGAGGCTGCTGGGGGTTGTAGTACTACAGGGCTAATACAGGGGCTGCTGGGGGTTGTAGTACTACAGGGCTAATACAGGGGCTGCTGGGAGTTGTAGTACTACAGGGCTAATACAGGGGCTGCTGGGAGTTGTAGTACTACAGGGCTAATATAGAGGCTGCTGGGAGATGTAGTACTACAGGGCTAATACAGGGGCTGCTGGGGGTTGTAGTACTACAGGGCTAATACAGGGGCTGCTGGGGGTTGTAGTACTACAGGGCTAATACAGGGGCTGCTGGGTGTTGTAGTACTACAGGGCTAATACAGAGGCTGCTGGGGGTTGTAGTACTACAGGGCTAATACAGGGGCTGCTGGGGGTTGTAGTACTACAGGGCTAATACAGAGGCTGCTGGGGGTTGTAGTACTACAGGGCTAATACAGAGGCTGCTGGGAGTTGTAGTACTACAGGGCTAATACAGGGGCTGCTGGGGGTTGTAGTACTACAGGGCTAATACAGGGGCTGCTGGGGGTTGTAGTACTACAGGGCTAATACAGGGGCTGCTGGGAGATGTAGTACTACAGGGCTAATACAGAGGCTGCTGGGGGTTGTAGTACTACAGGGCTAATACAGGGGCTGCTGGGGGTTGTAGTACTACAGGGCTAATACAGGGGCTGCTGAGGTACTACAGGGCTAATACAGGGGCTGCTGGGAGATGTAGTACTACAGGGCTAATACAGGGGCTGCTGGGGGTTGTAGTACTACAGGGCTAATAAAGAGGCTGCTGGGGGTTGTAGTACTACAGGGCTAATACAGAGGCTGCTGGGAGTTGTAGTACTACAGGGCTAATACAGGGGCTGCTGGGGGTTGTAGTACTACAGGGCTAATACAGGGGCTGCTGGGGGTTGTAGTACTAGAGGGCTAATACAGGGGCTGCTGGGGGTTGTAGTACTACAGGGCTAATACAGGGGCTGCTGGGAGTTGTAGTACTACAGGGCTAATACAGGGGCTGCTGGGGGTTGTAGTACTACAGGGCTAATACAGAGGCTGCTGGGGGTTGTAGTACTACAGGGCTAATACAGGGGCTGCTGGGGGTTGTAGTACTACAGGGCTAATACAGGGGCTGCTGGGAGTTGTAGTACTACAGGGCTAATACAGGGGCTGCTGGGAGTTGTAGTACTACAGGGCTAATATAGAGGCTGCTGGGAGATGTAGTACTACAGGGCTAATACAGGGGCTGCTGGGGGTTGTAGTACTACAGGGCTAATACAGGGGCTGCTGGGGGTTGTAGTACTACAGGGCTAATACAGGGGCTGCTGGGTGTTGTAGTACTACAGGGCTAATACAGAGGCTGCTGGGGGTTGTAGTACTACAGGGCTAATACAGGGGCTGCTGGGGGTTGTAGTACTACAGGGCTAATACAGAGGCTGCTGGGGGTTGTAGTACTACAGGGCTAATACAGAGGCTGCTGGGAGTTGTAGTACTACAGGGCTAATACAGGGGCTGCTGGGGGTTGTAGTACTACAGGGCTAATACAGGGGCTGCTGGGGGTTGTAGTACTACAGGGCTAATACAGGGGCTGCTGGGAGATGTAGTACTACAGGGCTAATACAGAGGCTGCT
The DNA here is from genome assembly GCF_031893055.1 of Leptodactylus fuscus. NCBI lineage: Eukaryota > Metazoa > Chordata > Amphibia > Anura > Leptodactylidae > Leptodactylus > Leptodactylus fuscus. Next base: position 76,960,963 of record NC_134275.1, read on the forward strand.
GGGGGTTGTAGTACTACAGGGCTAATACAGGGGCTGCTGGGAGTTGTAGTACTACAGGGCTAATACAGGGGCTGCTGGGGGTTGTAGTACTACAGGGCTAATACAGGGGCTGCTGGGGGTTGTAGTACTACAGGGCTAATACAGAGGCTGCTGGGAGTTGTAGTACTACAGGGCTAATACAGGGGCTGCTGGGAGTTGTAGTACTACAGGGCTAATACAGAGGCTGCTGGAAGTTGTAGTACTACAGGGCTAATACAGAGGCTGCTGGGGGTTGTAGTACTACAGGGCTAATACAGGGGCTGCTGGGGGTTGTAGTACTACAGGGCTAATACAGGGGCTGCTGGGGGTTGTAGTACTACAGGGCTAATACAGGGGCTGCTGGGAGTTGTAGTACTACAGGGCTAATACAGAGGCTGCTGGGGGTTGTAGTACTACAGGGCTAATACAGGGGCTGCTGAGGTACTACAGGGCTAATACAGGGGCTGCTGGGAGATGTAGTACTACAGGGCTAATACAGGGGCTGCTGGGGGTTGTAGTACTACAGGGCTAATAAAGAGGCTGCTGGGGGTTGTAGTACTACAGGGCTAATACAGAGGCTGCTGGGAGTTGTAGTACTACAGGGCTAATACAGGGGCTGCTGGGGGTTGTAGTACTACAGGGCTAATACAGGGGCTGCTGGGGGTTGTAGTACTACAGGGCTAATACAGAGGCTGCTGGGGGTTGTAGTACTACAGGGCTAATACAGGGGCTGCTGGGGGTTGTAGTACTACAGGGCTAATACAGGGGCTGCTGGGAGTTGTAGTACTACAGGGCTAATATAGAGGCTGCTGGGAGATGTAGTACTACAGGGCTAATACAGGGGCTGCTGGGGGTTGTAGTACTACAGGGCTAATACAGGGGCTGCTGGGGGTTGTAGTACTACAGGGCTAATACAGAGGCTGCTGGGGGTTGTAGTACTACAGGGCTAATACAGGGGCTGCTGGGGGTTGTAGTACTACAGGGCTAATACAGGGGCTGCTGGGTGTTGTAGTACTACAGGGCTAATACAGGGGCTGCTGGGTGTTGTAGTACTACAGGGCTAATACAGGGGCTGCTGGGTGTTGTAGTACTACAGGGCTAATACAGAGGCTGCTGGGGGTTGTAGTACTACAGGGCTAATACAGGGGCTGCTGGGGGTTGTAGTACTACAGGGCTAATACAGAGGCTGCTGGGGGTTGTAGTACTACAGGGCTAATACAGAGGCTGCTGGGAGTTGTAGTACTACAGGGCTAATACAGGGGCTGCTGGGGGTTGTAGTACTACAGGGCTAATACAGGGGCTGCTGGGGGTTGTAGTACTACAGGGCTAATACAGGGGCTGCTGGGGGTTGTAGTACTACAGGGCTAATACAGGGGCTGCTGGGAGTTGTAGTACTACAGGGCTAATACAGGGGCTGCTGGGGGTTGTAGTACTACAGGGCTAATACAGGGGCTGCTGGGGGTTGTAGTACTACAGGGCTAATACAGAGGCTGCTGGGAGTTGTAGTACTACAGGGCTAATACAGGGGCTGCTGGGAGTTGTAGTACTACAGGGCTAATACAGAGGCTGCTGGGGGTTGTAGTACTACAGGGCTAATACAGGGGCTGCTGAGGTACTACAGGGCTAATACAGGGGCTGCTGGGAGATGTAGTACTACAGGGCTAATACAGGGGCTGCTGGGGGTTGTAGTACTACAGGGCTAATAAAGAGGCTGCTGGGGGTTGTAGTACTACAGGGCTAATACAGAGGCTGCTGGGGGTTGTAGTACTACAGGGCTAATACAGAGGCTGCTGGGGGTTGTAGTACTACAGGGCTAATACAGGGGCTGCTGGGGGTTGTAGTACTACAGGGCTAATACAGGGGCTGCTGAGGGTTGTAGTACTACAGGGCTAATACAGAGGCTGCTGGGGGTTGTAGTACTACAGGGCTAATACAGGGGCTGCTGAGGGTTGTAGTACTACAGGGCTAATACAGAGGCTGCTGGGGGTTGTAGTACTACAGGGCTAATACAGGGGCTGCTGAGGTACTACAGGGCTAATACAGGGGCTGCTGGGTGTTGTAGTACTACAGGGCTAATACAGAGGCTGCTGGGGGTTGTAGTACTACAGGGCTAATACAAGGGCGGCAGAGGCTGCGGGGGGTTGTAGTACTATAGTAATGACAGTAAGGTGCCTGGAGTTGGATTACTACAGAAGTGACAGTGCTATTGGTGCAGGCAGGGAGTCCTTTGGGTCCTCAGTACATGCTGGGAGTTGTAGTACATTACATGGCTACAGAGACTGATAAGGGTGCGTGATGGGGTGAGTCTTACAGAGAAGAGGGCTGACCTGGTTGGGGTTGTAGGTCTTTAGCTAATCAGCAGGAGATGTTTTCTAGAGATGAGTGACGGCTTGCTCTGGCCTTAGTACTACCGTATATAGTTTGTAGAGTTGCTGGTACTTGTAGTCTTTCTCCTAAATAGTAGGCAGTGGTTTGAGTTGCAGTTATAGAGCCCATCCCTCCACTTGTGTGACACAGCCCTGTATGAGGAGGGTATTGTGTATTTATGGGTCCGGTCCATCCCTCACAATACAGGCCACTGGACCCTTGTGGTGTATTGGACTGAAGGGTCTTGTTACTGATTTGGGGGAGGGAGGGTGCTTGTGATTTTATATTCCTCTCCATTAATTAGCCATTTTCTTTCCACAGTTTGTCAAAGTCCAGACACATCCTCGCTGAGCCCACCATTGGGGCGCCCATTGAGTGACACCCCTCCCCCCAGTGCTCCCCTGCACCCTTCTATGATTGGATCTGCAATGACCTCCTCTGTGAACTCTCCTCTGGGAAGTCTCGGCTCCCCTTTCCCTGTCATTAATTGTGCTGTGGGCTCTCCTGGAATTCCCAGCACCCCATCGATAGGCTATGGGCCCGTCAGCAGCCCTCAGGTAAGTGACATGGATGTCATGGGGCACGTCCAGTACACCTCATGTCTGTGACAGACGCAAGATGGTGTTATATGTGCCTGTCAGCAGCAAATAATGTAGCTAGGTCACATGACTGGTCACCATGCTGCAGTACTGCTGTGTATCGCCCGCTACATACGTATGTCTTCTGTCACATCTTCCCCGGACATCTGCAAATCTGACAGAGCAGGTCTTGTCCGGACTTCTTCCCTCTTGTACTAATGGGCATCTCCTCACTGGGGTGTATTTCCGGGAGGAGGGGATCTGGGGTGAGAAGTAACATTAGTGCCATTTTGTTTTCTCACAGGCTCTAGCAGGAGGGCGCTTGTTGCTGCTACTGGAATTAGCAGCCATGTTTTCTGATCCTTGTCCTCTGGGACTTGCTCTATACTCTCATGTTGTCTTTGGTCACATGAGGTCGGGAGCTTCTGTCCGTCACATATAATTAATTCCTGGAAGGTTCGGCTGATAACCGCTGACTCCAGACTCGTGATCTCGTTTCTGATGTCACTGGCTCATATATAATTACTGGGATCTACTATTATAAACATTAGTTTGTGCTGCCAGGGTGCCCGTGCATAAGGGGCACTGTATGAAGAATCTGTCATGTGCCGAGCACAGATGGGTAGGGTATACAATGGTTAGTGCCCAGTGGTCAGTGCATCGTTTATACACGATTGCTGATTACTGAAGTCTGACTGCTGGTGGTGCCCATTGATCACTACAGTGGGGGTCCCGAGACCTCCCGTCTCCCCCATGACCCCTTCCTGCACTATTGTAATCGTAAATGTCTGTACTGTGAAGCATGCCCTGGGCCTCGTATACACCTTCTATGTGGCTGATGTACACTGCTGACTATACAAACAGGCTAGCAGAGTTCTTATCATGCTGCAGTGACATTAGATGGATATATGTGGAGAATTTCAGATCTTCTGCTGCACTCCAGGTACGCAGTGGGTAGTACCAATCCGAAGTGGTTCAGGGAAGGATGACCGGGTCATTGTTAGCCGTGTCTCATTAAAGGTGTTGTCCAGTTGAGACTTTTTTTTTTTTTTTTTTTACAGATGACCCATCTACAGGATAGATCAGTATGTAATATTTGTGTCCCAAGACCCTGCAGGCACTGGAAATGTTCGCTGTGCACCTGGAATGTGTTAGCTCTCTTATCTGGATTATTGGAGTTGTTCTGCAGTTACCCATAACCCCCATTGTACAGTGGCCGGGGCTGCTGGGCCACTCCTATTACTTGATTAGGGGAGCTGATGTGTGCCCCCCCATCCAGTACCTGCAGACTGCCAGAGCAGCTCATCTGTCCAGGTATCAGACCCCAATAGGATCAATATGAAATAGTTTTGGGGTTGGACATACTCTTTAGCATGTGTGAATGCCAGCCTGTCTTAATTTCAGAGAAGTTAGTGGAGCGTTGGTTCATGCGGCTAGCTTTATAGTGGGCTCTGTAGCCTAGTCTGTTTGGCCATGCTGACCCTTCTCCACTGCCAAATGACTAGAACGGGTACATGAGCATCTGAGCTGTACCAGGAGCAATGGGAGATGATGCCGGGTCATGTGGATGACGGTCCATCACTTACAGGGTGCATTGTCTGACTCCTTTTCATGACCTGGAGATTGTGTTGCTCCCAGTTCTTCACATTTGTGCTATGTGCAGGGAGAAGATTTCTATCCCCAAAATTCTAAGTGCTTAAAGTGATATTCCCATCTACATAATTATTTTTAAATTTGTAGATAATTAAAAGTTAAACATTTTTGCAAATATAAGTAATGAGACATTCTGCAGAGTTTTAAAGATTTTCTCTAATTATCTTGTGGTCACAGTCTGTTATCTTGATCAGTTGCCAGTGGATAGGGCCATGAATGCAGAAACTTTCTAAGGTCAGAGAATCAGCCATGATGTCCTTATTGTGGCCGGGATATCTTCTCATACATGGAGTGTCCTCCTGATAACCCAGTGACAATAAGGAAATCATAGCTGGGTTCCTGACAAGACCCAGACCATAGAAAGTATCTGCTTTGATTTTAACCATTGGCAACCGATCAAGATAAAAGACTGTCACCACTAAGAAAGTTAGAGAAAATCTTTAAAACTTTGCAGAATTTTTAATTACTTATATTTGCAATGTTTAACCTTTAATTATCTACAAATATAGATATGATTATGTACATGGGAGACTCCTTTTAAGGCTACAGGCACAGGTGGATGCTGCAGATCTCCCACAGCAGAGTCTGGCACGATCCAAGTGTTACAAGCAGACTTGTCATTGACATGTATGAAATCCACATGCCGAATTCACATGCTCTGGGTGCTGAAATCTGCGCAGCTGGTTAGTTTCCACCTAGAAAAGTGCGTAGTTAAGTCTGTTAGCTTGTCACTGTGCCAGTCTGTCATTGTTAGTATTATATCTGCCTGTATATTCTGTGTTCTGTATGTAACCCCCAAATGTAAAGTGCCATGGGATTAATCTAATAATGTACAAAATCATGGAATTAAAGGTGCTATATAAATAATCTACCAGATTTATGAAATGCAGTCTCACCAGCAGGGGGTGATATAGGGCAGAGGTGAGACTTAGAGGAGACCTTTCACCTCCTGGGGCACATGTGTTTTATATACCACTAGAAAGCTGAATTCGCACTGGTCGGCTTTATAGCGGTGTATTAAGCCGCATGTGCCCCAGATGGTAAAAGGTCTTTAAAGCTGCAACAAATATCAATCACTTGTACAACATGTATACATTGGTGCAGACAGTGCCTAGTGAGCAGCCCACAGTGCAGCAGGTGCGCAGGCTCTTCATAGTATGATGGATGTCCTTGGTGTCTAACCATTTTGTTGGTGTTTGTGGATATTCTGCTAGACTCTAATGATTCTGCATAAACTTCTGGCTTGTTTTCCCTGTGACCTGGACTAATCTGTTTCTTTTGCACAGTACTAATTTGCCTTTGTGCCTCCCATATGGTTTTGGTTGACGGGTTCCTGCATCAGTTCTTACACTTCTCATGTAGTCCTTTGCCTCCTATGGGTGTCAGTATGTACTTACACTTGTGCCATATGCCACAGTCCTCCATACAGGTGAACCTTTGATCCCATACATATACACTTAGTAGTGTTACACATGCCTGTCAGTAGTCTGATGGAGCCTAATGGGCGGCTTTACATGGCAGACCTGGGGGCTACCTGAGGATACCTTGCATGCTATTAAGCAGTCCAAGCCACAAGCGGTACATGACTGTATTAATGGCATTAGGGGGATGCATACAATATTAGATCCTAATGTTGTGGCTGGTGTATTTCCATATGTTTTAGGGTGACCGTGCACAATAAGTTCTTGCAATGTCAGATTTATATAGAAAGCCTAACTCTCTCGTCTTCCCTATAGATAAACTCTACGGTGAATCTTTCCGGCCTGCATCCGGTCAGCTCTTCTGAGGATGTGAAGCCTCCCCTGGGGGTCCGGGTCATGACTGGCCATCCCAATGGAGGAGCCTCGTCAGGGAAGAGGCTGTGTGCGATCTGTGGAGACCGCTCCTCTGGTAAGAACTGCTCCAGAGACTCTTCTAGACGTGCTCAGTGTCCATGCTTGGCTTTAGGTTATGATTGAGATGTTGCACCTGAAGTCTCTCAGTATTTAGTCCAGGGTTGAAGATGCACAGATATCTGTGGGTGCACATCCAGATCTGTTGTGGCCATATAAACCCCTTGTAGATACATTCTGAATGTAATTGTGCACCATAGGTTTGTCAGCAGACTATGGTTAGTGGTTGTCCCCTCACTACAGTTCCTAGGGGCAGGAGGCTTCCCAGTTCTTGCAGGAGCTGTTGCAATTCCCCTGTAATTTCCATCAAACTCTGCCATTAATCTCCAGAGGCTGCCAAAGATTCTGGGTGTAGCTCATTATCTGCAGGTCTGTAGCCATCCAGGGAGGAGGAACGAACAGAAACGTGAAGTGTCCTGATACGACCCATCATGGCTGCTTGTTTCCACCAGGAAAGTCTCTGGCTAGGAGTTTTAGTCGATCGGCTGGTTGGCCCACAGGTTGCAGGACTCGTGTCCAGACATTTGTGTTGTCAATTAGGTCCTACAATGGTTACTGAGGATACCCTGGGATTGGCATTAATAACCCACTTGTCTTGCAGGCAAACACTATGGGGTTTACAGCTGTGAGGGCTGCAAGGGCTTCTTTAAACGTACCATCCGCAAGGACCTGACCTACACCTGTAGGGACAACAAGGACTGTATAGTGGACAAGCGACAGAGGAATCGCTGCCAGTACTGCCGCTATCAGAAGTGTCTAGCCACCGGCATGAAGAGGGAAGGTAAGCGAGTGCTCGCTGCTGGGATAGGGCACGTGTTACCTATCGGGTTATTACTAACCATATAAGTGGACGATACCTAGTGAGGAGAAGTTTGCTGTCTGTACGTTTTCCTGTAACTTGGGATATCGGAGTGACACTGTGAGCTTACCTGTAATGCCCATTAGTAACCAAAAACTGCACATCAGATTCTTATTCTTTAAGAAATGTTTTCCCCTATCAAAAAAACCAAAGCTGCTCTCCTTGCTGCTTGGGCTCTGTTCACATTATGCCGCACTTACATGTTAGAGAAATGACATTCGGCATCTCCCATCATGTTTCCCCTGACTTCAGAGTCCTGGGCTCCACAAACAGGGGGTGTCTGGGAGATGGAAGTTGTGTGATCAGATGGATGGAGCTTCTCTTATTGCCCCTCTTTGTTCTGGCATCGGTCACGGGGCTTTAATATTCGTTTATAATTTATTTTTTTTAATTTTTTTTTCTGTTAAAGGGATCATCCCGTTTCCAATATGTACGGACTAGCCTTGGAATATGCCAACAGTAGTAGGTCTGCTGGGTTCTGACAGCCAGCACCCCGAAGATCAGCTGTTTGGGAAGAGGGCAGCTTGTGGTGATGTGACCTGATGTTTGGGGTGTTGGCTGGCGGACCCCTCTAATATTGGGCTGTCCTAAGGGATTAACCCTCTAAACGTCTTCAATAGAAAATCTTATATAAAGTTCATCTTAATTTATCTCTGCAATGAAAGAACTGCTAAAAATTCTACAATGTGCCCAGAAAGGAGGCGACAATGAGAATTATCATTATCATATCAATTATCAATTATCACCTCTGCAGTACCGGCCTGCTTTCTGGGCCACGATTTTTTATTTTTTTCCCTCCCGGTTTTTTGAGGGCTTGAACACTTTTTTTTTTTTTTTTTATTATTTTGGGTTTTTCAACTCCTTTGTCTTTCCGGTGACTCAGGGATTTATTCTTGTTTTTTCATGTGTTTTCAATTTTTTTTTTTAATCTGGGGAAAATCTAAACAGAAGAGGGAAATGTTTTGGGTTTTTTTTTCACTTTAATTTTTTAAAATTTAATAACACAAAGCGCTACTAAACTTTTTAAGGTTGAGGCCCCATGAGGAAAGGCTGCTGCTTTGTTGTAGATTAGCTGCGTTTTTTTTGAGCCAAAGCAGGAATGGATTGAGGAGAAAGTAACAGTATAAGGGCTTCCTATATGTCTCCCATTCCCGCCGTAGCCTTTCTTGGTTCAAAAAACCGCAGCAAAAAACTGTTTCTGCAACTCGGGGCCTAAGAGTCAGCTGAAGGTAATTACAGTAACTTTGTTTTATTTTGTAGGGGGTGGGGCTAGCACCTGTAATCAGGGAGGTGTTTGACTTAGTTTATTTAATTGTTTTTTTTTTGTTTTTTTTTACATTGTGTCCCCATAAGGTCAGAATAGATCCTTTGGGGACATCCGATCACTTTTTTTTTTTTTTTTTTTTTTTTTTTTTTTTTTTTTTTTTTTTTTTTGGCTGATTCTCCCTGTATCTGGGGCTGCTACACTAAACCTTCAGTTGCAGGAGGAATCCGGCCTCCTGCATGTTATTATAGAGCTGATCTGGCTCCTGTAAGACCCCACACGCTGCTGCTTCTAGCAAATCACATGACCACCGGTTCAGAGGGCATCTGGCCCCATGGCGGCCCCCATAGCTGTGTATACAGTGCCCATTGAGTACTGTGTACACTACAATCAGCAGCCTGCCTATTCTGCGGGAGCTCTGACTGAGGTTACAGCCGGCTCCCGGGATCAGCGGCCGCACCAGTATGTCCTTGCAGAACAAGGCAACCACCTTCTGGGTGCAAAAACCCAATGAATGGCCTGGAAATGGTTAAAGGTGCTTATTCCCGTCTCCTGCCTTTATATCCTATGGATGTACCAGAAGTGTCTGAGGTCAGATGATAACTCTCAGTAGTGGTTATTGCTGTTTAGTGCATTACTCCTTCTTTCTTTCCTTTCCCTTCAGCGGTTCAGGAGGAGCGTCAGCGTAGTCGGGATCGGGAAGGAGAGGCTGAGCTAAGCGGGGCAATAAATGAAGATATGCCCGTGGAGAAGATCTTGGAGGCTGAACTGGCAGTGGAACAGAAGAGTGATCAGAGCCTCGAAGGTGGTGGATCTGTAAGTATTGGCCCAGTGGCTACAGAAAAAAAATCCATTTATTTTGTGATGACCTTTCACCTGAGACGTCTCCACTCTTACCTCTTAGCCCAGTGATCCGGTCACTAACATCTGCCAAGCTGCTGATAAACAACTCTTCACTCTTGTTGAATGGGCGAAGAGGATTCCGCACTTCTCTGAGCTGCTGTTGGACGATCAGGTCATACTGCTTAGAGCTGGTAAGAGCTGTTTATTTCTATGGCTTTAGTTTATAGGACTGTTCACCAACACAACCGGTGTCGTCCTTCCATAGCCACCACATCACTTATTCTGGAAGCTTTCCGAGCCCTCCTGTTCACGAGCACTTGTTAGTTTCAGCTCTAGTAAGGCTTTAGTATAGGCCCTGTTTGCTCCAGTCCAGGACTGTCTTGGCAGTACCTTGGCCATAGCAAGTGCTGAGATTAATTGCATTGATTGCTCAAGAAGGGTAAGGGCTAGAGAAGGTGGAGTGGGGCCAAATGATGCATGTGGAGGGGGTAAAATGTCCTCTTTAATGGCTGTCCCCTCTCATATCTTGACCACTTCAGTACCGGGCCAATTTGTGGTCCAGAACCAGACACATTTTACGTTTATTTTGTATGTGCGTTTTTGAGGGCTGTAACATTTTTCCCGTATGTCTCAGTCAACTAATTTTTCCATCTTTTTTTCGGGGACACATAGGGCTTTATTTTTATGTTTATTTTCGAATGTGGTTTTGTTTTTTTTTTATTTAACAGTGTCACTGAAAAACTTTATAATATAGTTCTTCCTCTCCGTTACGGTAATTTTTATTTTGTATGGTGTCGTCGGGGAGGGGCTATAACATTTAATAACGGCGTTTTATTAGCGTATTATTAATTTAATTTATTTTTTTAGTTTATTTACATTTTTTTAAAATATATATATATATATATATATATATATATATATATATATATATGTGTGTGTGTGTGTGTGTGTGTGTGTGTGTGTGTGTGTATATATATATATATATGTGTGTGTGTATGTATATATATATATGTATATATATATATATATATATATATATATGTATATATATATGTATATATATATATATATATATATATATGTATATATATATATATATATATATATATATATAAAATTTTTTTTTTTTTTTTTTTTTTTCAGATTGTGTCCCCATAAGGTGATAAGAGACCTTTGGGGACATCTGATCACTTATTTTTTTTTTTTTTGTACTGGAGGCTGATTTCTCCTATAACTGGGGCTGGTACATTTAGCCTCAGATACAGGAGGAATACAGACTCCTGCACACTGTATATACAGCTTACTGAGCTGATCTGAGCCCTGTAGGACCCAGCAGCTCTGGTAAGACTCTGCTCCCTGCGGATCACGTGTCCGCCGGGTCAGAGGGCAGCTGAATTATGGCTGCGTCCATAGCCATGTATACAGCGCTCATTGAGCGCTGTATACACAGCGATCGAGAAGGCAGGGGAGGTAATAAATCTGCCCTGTCTTCTCTCTGGGAGCTCCGGCTGAAGTTACAGCCGGCTCCTAGTGAAAGCAGCTACACGATCTCCATGCAGCTGCTGTGTTCTGATGGACGTACAGGTACGTCCTGTCAGAACTACACAACCACTTCCCGGACGTATATAGTCTATGGGCGGTCGAAGTGGTTAAAAATATGTGTATAGATAGATATTGCATCAATGCATCTAAAAGAAACCTGAAGAAACTCTGCTGTAGTGGATTTTTTATGAATCCTTCTGTAGTTTGTTCCTAGAGCTCTTGTATACATAACAGTAGTCTGACCCTGCGGTCCTACTCCCTTCCATTATCTAGCCCCATCTCCATTGGGATATCATCGCATGTGCAGCTCTGCATTAGCGCTGCAGATTCACAACTCTGGAAGGTTTATAATTTACTTACTACAAAGATTCTAAGTATGTTGGGAAGATTTCTTGGTTTTTGACACCATCTATTTACCCTTCTTGTCTCCAGGATGGAATGAACTCCTTATCGCTTCTTTCTCTCACCGATCCATTTCTGTGAAGGACGGCATCTTGCTGGCCACAGGACTGCATGTCCATCGTAACAGTGCACACAGTGCCGGAGTGGGAGCCATATTTGACAGGTAATGGGGGAACCTCTGCATCTCTTTGCCTTTTATTATTGATTCCTATGCAGTTGTCTGATCCGTCTCTATTTGCAGAGTTCTCACCGAACTTGTATCTAAGATGAGAGACATGCGAATGGATAAGACTGAACTAGGTTGTCTGCGAGCAATTATATTGTTTAACCCAGGTGAGTTCTGCTGTAGGTATTCACAGGATATGTAAGAATTCGTTCTTGGTAATTGGGAAGGGGCAGCCTGGTTCTAAAAAAGTGGCATAAAACTGATTGCTGAATGCTTCCATTATAGAGGTCCTATATATCCCTTATATATTACATTCTTTTCAGATGCCAAAGGACTGTCCAACCCAGGAGACGTGGAGGTTCTCAGAGAGAAGGTCTATGCATCTTTGGAGTCTTACTGCAAGCAGAAGTATCCAGACCAGCAGGGAAGGTGAGACTAGGGAAGACTGGGAGGCAGAATGACAAATCGGCAGGGGCTCAGGCCTGATCGCTGTGTTGGAACTGCTCTCCTCTTGCATGCTGTAACCTGCGGGATCTATGGAAAATGTCCTCTATATCAGGCGACTTTACAAGTTCTTACATTGCAGTTTATCAAAAGCCAAATCTTCACAGTTTCCTGTTCCGCAGATGCAGCACTCAGGTTCAGTGACATCTAATGTAGTGATCAGGATCAGCACTCTGTCACATTCCAGCTCTACAACTTCCAGCTTACTTGCTTTGCTCTTGTAGCTACCTATATAAGCAAATGGGGCATGTGGAACTACAAAACCCAGCATGTCCCATTCACTTCTATGGGTAGTTCCAAGAGGAAAGCAAGTACGCATGCTTAGGAGTTTTGGTGGAACAGCTGGAGTGCTGAAGGTCGCCCTTCCCCGAGCTAATGTATAAGGACACTATAGTCAAAGTGCACCTATTAAGCATCCCCAAGTGGCTGAAAATCCTCTTGGTTGTGACCTCTCATATATTCCAGCCCACCCACTTTGACCAGCATTGGAGGTGATCTGTGGAGTTTAGAGATATATTAGGGCACGTTCACTAGTTATGGCAGATTTGTGGCAAAATACTCTTTGGAAATGGTGAAAGTCCAGCCATCGACAGACTGAGATCTATAAGTGTTACAACCAGGTTTTCTCGCTTTTTACTTGCATTGGAAAGCAAAATCTGAGTCTTTTCTGCAACATAATGAAGATGTTTGTGCAATGTATAGGCCTCATGTATTGTATTGTAGGTGCGATGTAAGTCCAAGCCCCCACATGGTGTAAATGTTGCAGCAGAAACTCTCAGGCATTGACCTAAAGGAGTATTTCTTTAGGGGGTCCTAAAGACAACCAGTGTCCCTGCCCCCCTGACAATATCAGGCCATGTTATAGTCCAGTTGGTGGGATGTAGAAGGCCGGTGACTCTTCAGAAGTTGCTTCCTAACTTTGCCATCCAGGTTCTTCCTTTGCTTTGGCTCTTCAGCTCTTACTTCTCTCCTCACCAGATGTTTGCTCTGAGATCCCTGATAAATCTCACTTTCTAGCAAGGTGGGCGGCCACTCACAAAGTGTCTGTGGAAATCTGAGGGGAAGGAGTGAGCGGTAGTGAGAGGAAAGACCCGGCACAGCCAGACAGCGGAGCTATATAGGACGGGCCTCTTACCCCCAGGTCTTCAGGATATGTTCATGATTGTACAGCTTCTTACTCATCCATGTCTCTTCTCCTACACTAGGTTTGCAAAACTGCTTCTCCGCCTCCCAGCCCTTCGCTCCATTGGACTTAAGTGTCTCGAACACCTCTTCTTCTTCAAACTCATTGGAGACACTCCCATAGACACCTTCTTGATGGAGATGCTTGAGGCCCCCCACCAGCTGTCGTGAGACTTGACTGTAGCCACAACCTGCTGCTCCATACCAAGAGACAGCTAGTACACATACTCTAATAGATCGCTTCCAACTGGAGATGTTGTAGGCACCTCAAAAGCTATCACAAGAGACTGCCTGAACTGGTCAGACTGCTGCTCCTCTCCTCCAGTGACAGTCCTCAGTCTTCTTTCATCGACAGCATCAAAAGGGTTGGATTAAATGCAACTAATTTGTAGGGCGCACTAATGAAACTCAAACAAATAGACTTCCAGGTTCCCCTTAGAGAAGCCTCTCCAAGTGATCTGCAATGTGACTGCTGCTGAGGCTTCTGCTAATTCTGAAGAAATCTGCTCCATCTATGAACTTCTGGACAGGATTCTTCTGTTCTCGTTGAGACACTCCTATGCAATATCCTTCATTATGCCCCTGATATAACTATGCGAAGAATGGAGGTCTCTGAAGAGAGGAAAGTTTTGATGACCTCACAACACTGAACAGTTAAAGCTCTTCTGAGAGGTGTGACTCTATGAAGGAGGCGATTACCTTTTCCATCTTTGTTCCTCTCATTGAGCTGGAAGCAGACTGCTGAACGAGGAATAGATGATGGGGATTAGTTGGGTGCTTGATAACTGCGGACGACTCGGACGGACCCTTGTACCCTCTCCATCTTGCTGACTTTTAGGTGCCCATCTAATACCTGCACTTGTTAGGGTAGAGGGGTGATTACTCGGGTGAAGGGGACATCTGTAATCTTGGTATCGCTCAATAACGTTTCTGGGGTGGGGTATTAATGCCTGTTCTGCATTACTTTGAGGTGCACCTGAAGGCCTCGGCGCCTTGATCTGTCCCAGAGGAGAGATCAGGACTGTTTGGCTTCCCTGCTTGGTTAAACCAGTTCTTACAATGAATGATTTGGAAGGATGATTATTATTATATTGCACATGATTTTAAGACTTTCTTTAAAGAAGGGGGTGGAAAAAAAAGACATCTCCAGGGTTTTTATGTATCCACTGTGTCAGCTAAAATGATCACATGGTGGGATTTTTGGCTTTCTCTCCCTCCTTACTGCTGGACTGGATGAGTCGGCACCACACAATATACCTGGTGCCTGGTTTTAAGGTTTGGTTTGCGCTCCCTTCACCTCTTACTTTCAAGAACTTTTTTGCTGCTAGACCTCTCCCTTCCGTTTTTTTTTTTTTCTCCCTTCCCCGCCCCCCTTCCTTCCTATAATCCCATCTCCTTTCCATTTTTCTTATTAGTTTAAAGCTCCTGAAATTCTCCTGTTGTGTCTGTCGATCTCACTCTAATATTTCTGGTAACAAAGTTGTGTCGTCGTCTTCAACCAATCCTGCTGTTGCCTGCGGATCCAGATAAATGTCACACACAAACCCAGCCACACTTTGTTATATCCACTTTCTAGGAGGCCGCTCCTCGTGGGAGGGATTGTAAGATAGCTGACTCCTCCCATCAGTAGCCCCGCTCCCTACTCTGCGCTCGTTTTATTATTCCTGTTGCTTGGAATGAATATTAAAGAGAATTTAGCTCTGTCTTCTGGTTTTGCTTTCTCTTTGGGACATAAAGCCTTATTACAAGTTGGCTGTAAAGCTCCAGAGAGCCGACAGTTCCTGACAAGACTGCACAACCGTTGTGTATAAGACACGTCTGTAAGAATCAGTGTTTAGCTTTGGACCTTTCTAATGCCCTTGGGCATTGTTACATTTTCAATGTTCAAAAGTGGAAATTTAGGAAATGGTTTTCCAGCAGAGAAGTGGTCGCCCACTAAGGACCTGCGGACATGGCCGGGCTCAGCTATAGGTGTGGGGATGTATAGCTGCTATGGAAAGTGTGTGGATGGATTAATGGGATTCTATCATGGGGAAAACCTTTCTAACAATATTTGTATCACCTGTAGGAACGCTATTCCAGACATACCTTTAATTTGTTAATTCTCACAGCCATTTTTTATTGGCTCACATTTACTGATATGCTAATTGGCCTCCAGCGAGCACCGGAAGCCTCTGTGATGTCCTCTGAGCACCGCGTGTGTGATCGGTGTACACGGGGGCGGTGAGAGCAGGGAGGCCAGCAAATACTATATAGTAAACCAAGCAGCGCTTTCACTTTGTATTGTGCTCCTGTATAATGAAAGCTGTGCTGTGATTGGCTGCTGTGGGCGGCTCAGTTTGTCTTTAGACCTTTGTGATAAATCTGCCCCAGTGTCCGCTCCCCTAATGGTATATTGAGCGTTCGGTCTTCTGCTGCTCTTATGTCACACGTGTTATCTGCGGCCGCCTCAGTGAGGCCATATACACTTATAAGGGCTGGATTTTTGCTTTTCAACCAAAACTGAGTTTTTCAGGACTAACAAATATAATTTCTGTATAAGATAATTCTGTAATAGTCCCAGTGTGGGGAAAGGTCAGGGTTACAGGAGCGTGATAATACAGATATAGGATAATACACAGTTATATATTACAGAGGGGGAAACTCATAGGCTGAGAAATATACTAGGAGTCCACAGCAACTAAGAAAAGAAATTAAAACTTCAGCTCATTTAGTTCTCTGTGCGGAGTGTCTTCGGTTGGTCTGATGTAGATTATACAGCCTGGTCGCGGTTGGAAGGAAGGACCTGCAATAGCGCCTTCTCACACTTGGGGTGAAGTAGACGGTCACTTACAGTGCTGCCAAGTCCCATCAGGGTCCCATACATGGGGTGGGATTTGTTCTCCTGCATGGAGGTCACCACAGACAGTATCCTTCTGTCACCCACCACCTGTACTGGGTCCAGGGGGCTCCCCAGGACAGAGCTGGCCCTCCTGATCAGCCTGTCAAGTCTATTTCTGTCCCTGGTTGATACTTCCCCAGCAGGCCACACCGAAAAAGATGGCTGAGGCAACCACAGAGTTGAAGAAGGCCCTATGAAGTGTCCCCTGGACTCCGAAGGCCCTCAGCCTCCTGAGCAGGTAGAGTCTGCTGTGGCCCTTTCTGTGCAGCGACTCCAGGTGATCAGCCCAGTCCAGTTTATTATTGAGGAGCGCATCCAGGTACATATATGTCCTGACTATCTCAATACATGTCCCTTGGATCTCCACCGGGGTCGGAGCACTTACTGAAGTCCACCACCATCTCCTTGGTCTTCCCAGCATTAATCCTGAGCTGGTTCTGCTGACACCAGTCCACACAGTCCCGGTATAAGTCTCTGTATTCCCTATCATCGCCATCAGTGATAAGGCCGACTATAGCAGAGTCATCGGAGGACTTCTGTAAGTAACAGCTGGAGGAGTTGTGCCTAAAGTCAGCCGTGTGCAGTGTGAAGAGAAATGGGGCGAGAGCTGGACCTTGTAGTGCCCTCTCCTTTAAAGTGCCTGGAGAGTTTCTACAGTATATAGTCTGTTATCTCTGGTCAGTAGAGCTAACACTCTAATCTCCAGTGCGGTGTATGTTCCTGCCATGCACACACTGTATTGTGCTGGTTATACCCTCACCCGCTGGACACATGACATAGAGTATGATGTATAGCAGCGTGCTCCAGGTATGTATAGTGTCTGGCTTCTTACTGTAGGGGCTGATAATCAGCAATCTCTGATATTAGATGCTTTCATTATTAAAGCCCTGTGCACATTTCATAAACTAGCAATACAACACTCTGGCCACTGGAGGGCAGCGCTACCACAGCTAGGTGGCTACACCTACAATCTGGCTGTTGTGCGCATGCCGTGTGTGAACAGTGCAATCCAGATTTATAGAAAGGGATTCTACCATTGAAATCAATTTTTTAGGCGATCACACGTCGGGTAGCCTTTAGAAAGTCTATTCATCTCTTACCTTTAGACGTGGTCTCCGCTGCGCCGTTCCTTAGAAATACCGGTGCAATTTTATGGGTAGGCGTTGTACAATGCAATGATATGTTAGCCATTTGTAAGAAGTGATGCTTTTTCTAGTGATGAGTGGCCCATTTTTGAGATTTGCTGGTGACCCGTATTGTCCCTATTTGTATGTGTTAGGTGAGATTTGACTCCTCTGGGTGCAGCTTGTCTAGACAATGAAACAAGTGTGTTTTATGTCTTACCTCCATTTATATAGCAATGATGTCCGAGACGTCACATGACCCAGGCCCCATTCACGGGACATCACACAACTAGGCCTGAGGCCTGTCTGGAGAGGTGTGTAACAGTTTTTTATTTTCCATTACCTCTCCTGGGCCTCCAATTATTATCCCCTGCATCTGAAAAGACCCCCCGCGTATGAGGCTTAGTTCACATGGAGTTTTTTGGTCAGGGTTTTGAGGCCATAAAAGCTCAGGAGGCTTTTCCGGGAGTCTGTTTTGCTGGCTCCCAGAAAAAAGAACGGACGTGTCCATTGAAGAAATCCCCCCTCCGGATTAGGCCCATTGCATCGGCTTTCAGTTCCGCAACATGTTTTATGGATCGGAACCTGAGGCAGCTTAATAGTGTTTGTGGGGCCCCTGCCAGGATTCTTAAGTAAATAGGGCCCGTTATCTTGTGGAGTAACTCCAGCTAGTAACAGTCTATAAAAAAATTAAAAAAAAAAGTGTGTCTGTGGCCGGCCCATTATGTCCCCGGCCCTGCGGTGCTGTCCCAGTGTGAATGGCTGCTAATTACTGTACTGTGACAATCTATAAATACAGAAATTGCAGCAGCCTCAGCGCTAGGACAGCTAAACCTGGAAATACAGAAGGCATTACTGTGATTGTAAGTGTCACTAATATCAGCTATAAACTTCTTAGAGGTTCTTCAAATATCCTAAATCCCTGCACCTGCCCCCACAAGGCGCCTTCATTCAGTTGGGACTATACACTAAAGAAACGGATCTCTCCTGGACCCAGGACAGGTCTGCAATGTGAATACTGGGCAAATAGGGTGCAGAGTCAATTAGGGGGATGGAATGACTGGAAAAAAATCTCTTATAGACTCACACTTATACAACTAAACCTGTGCGATTAAAGGGAGTCCAGCTATGGAGGGCGCTGCAGTGGTCCTGTCCTTGTCCTGTCCTTGTCCCTTTTGGGGCTCATAGTGTGAAATAACATCAGTATCTTTGTGATGAAGGAAACCAAACCTGGAGAGAACTAAGACTATGTGTAATATATGTATATACAGTATATATATATATATATATAGAGAGAGAGAGATATACATGGCTAGATGGAGATGTCTGTATATTAGTCCAGAGTTACCTGATGCCCCATCAAACTTCAGCTGTAGCCCGAAGGACACAGTGGGCAGATGTACTAAGCAAAATGCTCCGCGCTCCACACTCATTTGGTTTAGACTTTTTATTGTTTTTGCTTTATCTGACAAACAAAAATAGAACAGTAAGGGGGCGTTCACACTACCGTCAGTGTCCGACATGTAGTGTCGCTCCTAGTGTCCGCTCAAAATCTGTCACGGACACTAGGAGCGGACACTAGATGTGTCCGTGACACCTGTCATTCACTTGAATGGGCATCGGGTGCGTTCTTTTGCACTCCGTGCCCGTCCTTCCCTGTCCGCAAGAGAAGATGTCCGACTTCTCAAGCGGACAGAAAAACCCTGCATGCAGGTAGTGTGAACGCTCCCTAATAAGAGGTGTGAACAGTCCCAGATTTATAATCCAGTATCTGGAACCTGTGGGTTGTTTTTTTGGAGTTTTTTTTTTTTTTTTGTAATCTGGTCTAGTCTATTCTACATAGGATTAGTAAATCCTGCCCCATTAAAGGGGTTTTCTGGGACCTTTTAATAGATGATGTAACCTTAGGATCTGACACATGGACCCCCGCACATCAGCTGTCTGACATGGGGCTCCCTGAGCAGCGCTTCTGTTTCCCAGGGCATGTGATATTACGTGGCCTGATTATAGCTCAGTCCCTTTCATGTGAATGGATTAGGCTGGGGTACCAAGTACAAATGTACGGCCCTGGTCAGTACAGAAGAGTCCCCAGGGCTCACCCAAACAGCTGGGGGTCAGGGGTCAGGTCCCTGGTGTAATTTATGTTCTATCCTAAATATAGATCTCCAGTTATTTAGATTGGAAAGTCTTCTTAAGTTTCTTGGTCTGCGGATGTCAATTACAAGGCTTGAGAAGTGTAGGCCCCATGTACGCCGATCATCAAGGCCCCTCAACCTCATTAGTACAGCTCTGGTTCTACAATGTGCCATACTGTATGATTTACCTGCACGTCCTACGTTTTGGTTCACTATTTATTTATTTATTTATTTATTTATTTATTTATTTTTGGCACACCCCTCCCCCTTCTTTGTCCCGCCTTTTAAATGCCCCTTTACTGCCCCTTTTTCTATAGACATTCCCCACTTTGCTCCCTTTTGCACAGAACACCCCTTTATCTCCCTATACACACTGCCTGTGTATAATCCTCCTCACTTTGTGCCTCTTTATAGTATTGCTCTTTTGCCCCCCTCCTTCTCATTACACTACCCCCCCTCATTACACTACCCCCCCCTCCTTCTCATTACACTACCCCCCCCCCTCGTTACACTACCCCCCTCCTTCTCGTTACCCCCCTTCTCGTTACACTACCCCCCTCATTACACTACCCCCCCCTTCTCATTACACTACCCCCCCTCATTACACTACCCCCCCTCCTTCTCATTACACTACCCCCCCCTCGTTACACTACCCCTCCTTCTCGTTACCCCCCTTCTCGTTACACTACCCCCCCTTCTCGTTACACTACCCCCCTCCTTCTCGTTACCCCCCCTTCTCGTTACACTACCCCCCTCATTACACTACCCCCCCCTCCTTCTCATTACACTACCCCCCCTCATTACACTACCCCCCCTCCTTCTCATTACACTACCCCCCCCTCGTTACACTACCCCTCCTTCTCGTTACCCTCCTTCTCATTACACTACCCCCCCCTCGTTACACTACCCCTCCTTCTCGTTACCCCCCTTCTCGTTACACTACCCCCCTTCTCGTTACACTACCCCCCCCTTCTCGTTACACTACCCCCCTCCTTCTCGTTACACTACTCCCCTCCTTTTCGTTACACTTACCCCCCTCCTTCTCATTACACTACCCCCCACCTCCCTCTCGTTACACTACCCCCCCTTCTCGTTATACTACCCCCCCTCCTTCTCGTTACACTACCCCCCTCCTTCTTGTTACACTACCCCCCTTCTCATTACACTACCCCCCTCTCCTTCTCTTCACACTACCCCCCTCCTTCTCGTTACACTACCCCCCCTCCTTCTCATTACACTACCCCCCCTCATTACACTACCCCCCCTCCTTCTCATTACACTACCCCCCCCCTCATTACACTACCCCCCTCCTTCTCGTTACCCCCCTTCTCGTTACACTACCCCCCTCATTACACTACCCCCCCTCCTTCTCATTACACTACCCCCCCTCATTACACTACCCCCCCTCCTCATTACACTACCCCACTCCTTCTCGTTACACTACCCCCCCTCCTTTTCGTTACACTTACCCCCCCTTCTCGTTACACTACCCCCCTCCTTCTTGTTACACTACCCCCCCTTCTCATTACACTACCCCCCTCCTTCTCGTTACACTACCCCACTCCTTCTCGTTACACTACCCCCCCTCCTTTTCGTTACACTTACCCCCCCTTCTCGTTACACTACCCCCCCTCCTTTTCGTTACACTACCCCCCCTCCTCGTTACACTACCCCCCCTCTTCGTTACACTACCCCCCTCCTTCTCGTTACACTGCCCCGCTCCTTGTTACACTTACCCCCCCTCCTTCTCGTTACACTACCCCCCCTCCTTCTCGTTACACTACCCCCCTCCTCCTCGTTACACTTACCCCCCCTTCTCGTTACACTACCCCCCCCTTCTCGTTACACTTAACCCCCCCCCCCCCCCCCCCGCGTTGCCCTTTATCCTTCCATCGTCCTCGTTCCTGCTTTTCCTGTTTCCTCCTCCCTGGAGTCTTGTGTCCGCTCCAGAGGATTCCTTATTTCTCGCTCTCCCTCCCTGTTAAACGTTTTGCTAATAAGGTTACTTAAGAAAAAAAGTTTCAATAACAAGTTAAATATGAAAGAAATGTGTTCATGCGGACTCGCTGTTATTTCAGCTCTGAAGTTTTACCTAAACAGCCAGAGCAGGGCACAGGGCGTGCTCTGAATTCCCTCTCTGTCCTCGTGCTTTTTATATCGCACCAGTCCCTGAAAAAAAAAAAAAAAAACCTGGATTTTAATTTTTTTTTTTTTTCTGGTTCTGTCAATAGCTCCTTGTTCTTTGTGCGAGAGCGAAGGAAGGAAAGAGAGAGAGAGAACATGGCTCTCACCTCCTGCTCCCACTACCCCTTCAAGACCCTCCTGACGCTCTGCTCTGTAGAATATCCCAACGACTGTCCTGCTGCCCGGGATCAACCTGAGCCCTCCAACTCTTCTCTGCAACGTCACCCTGTTTTCTATCAGCTGCCATGGTAAAATCAAACACTTAAAATCTTCTCTGGAAAGATGGCATAAAAAAAAAAAATTACAAGTTTAAAAAATTCGGATTATTTCCATGTGAATGGCAGGAGATCTATACGATGAAACTTAAAATATCATAAACTATTTCCCCCCTTCCTTCCCTGGCAACAATCTGATAATTCCACTGCAAAGGATTTCGCTTCTCTTGGTATTTTAACACTGGGTTTTGGAAAATCATCTCTAATGTATTATTTTTCTTTTTACCAAGAATTGAGAGATAATATTGTTGCTGATTTCTGAATTGTTACATTGTGTTATGAACGGTTATTAGAAATTAATTTCACATTAAATGTTAATAAATTATTTTATATGATACATTTTAGTTTTTCCGTCTTGCAGATTTTTTGTAGAGTTTCTTGTTTTTGTGCTTTGTGACACTAGAGATTCAGGGGCCGAGTATCTGGAAGCTTTGAGGACTTGTCATCTGTGTCTTAGATATTGTGCGCGGTCTCCTGAAGGAAGGAGGCAGGTTCAGGGGATATGGGGCAGGTCAATATGGAAAAAGAGCCCTGTGTATGTGCAATGTGATTAAGAATCTGAAATATTTAGTATTCTCTGGGGTCGGCCTCTTCCCCCCTCACTCTTTTTTGCTTCTGTATCCCCTTCTGTCTTCTCCTCCCCTTCTTCTTTCGTCATAGATCGCTGCTGCTACTGCTAAAAGTTTTCTTCTAAAAATCCAAGATCTTTAGCTTTTCCTTTATTTATTTGTTACAAAAATCACTTGAGTTACAAATCTAGAATCCCGAAATCTACTGGGCAGTTCACAGACAAGAACCTAAGAAGTCCATAAGTTGTGTTACATGTTATTTCCAATTGTGACTGGTTATATATAGCATACAGATCTCCACGTGTCACAGTCTCTTGCACTTCTTGTTGGATGTCTGTGTGGCCCCCAGACAATTGGAGCTATAGGCAGAGTTGTGTCTGTGCGTTCCTCTCATATATTTAACACTTGTTCTTTCATGAATTGACAGGAGAAACAAGAGTCTTTTCGAGCCGTCTATTTCCGGAACAGTCACAAAAATAAACAGGCGGTGCGCTGACTGTAATGTTAGACTACAGCGAGCGCTTGTACTTTCTGTAATGAGGCTTCATTATTTATTCCTATCATCATTTCCATTGAATTAGGATTGTTGGTTCAGTAGAACAATGACTTCTGTATGGTCGATGACTTCAGCATTTCGCTTCCTGGATTATCGTCATAGTTATATATATATATATATATATATATATATATATATATATATATATATATATATATGTGTGTTCTTATACAGAAGAAAGAAGATGGCAAATACTGTATATTGAGCTTTATGCTTAGTCTTCCCATCCAACATCCAAAAGTATGGAAATGCCAATAGTAAATCAGAATTAATGTAGAAATGGCTTTTGGTTCCCAAATTTGATAAAAGTTGCATTTGGAAACCATCCATATAACGGGCTGGACACGGCCTATGGAGATACTAGAGGAAGCTTTATAGAGTCACAATAATCCAGTAGTTTAGTGTCGCTCATTGTGATCCCGCAGCTCCCAAAAGTTCAATTTACTAGTGATCAAGGTCTCTACATCAAGTACAATTGTCATGTAAGGATAAAGATGGAGGTACATTGATGAAAGGCGCCCCCTCCTGGTGCTAATATAACCCCAAACCTATCACCCCTGAGAAAGATGGCCGTATTTATTGGGGCAAAGCTGTAATTCTATGTTGGATGAAGAGACCATTTATCTGAGCCTCAGCCAAATTCTACCCTAGAGCACTGGCTACAGGAATCCATACTGGCACTGGACCCCCCTCCCCCACTACACTAGTGATGTATAGACTTTTTTCATCTCCTTTGATGGCTGCCAGTCTGTGCGTCATACATGTTTTCCCTTTATCCTCTGGTGCACTGTAGTGAATAGATGACATAGCCTTCCACTGTCAGAAAGGAGAACATTAATCATTTCATGGTAAAAATATCAGTTGTTCAACAGCATATAGTGAATTGGGGATTCTGTGACCAGAGGAGGCCGGAGTATTATGTGGGGGCAACAACAGGGAATGATGGTAAGTTTTTGGGCATAGACATGTTGTGGGGAAGAGTTCATGGCTTTCTCGGTCACAGATAGAGAAGGAAATGTAAATGCTTGTAAAATATACGAATGTCTAGTAGCCGATGGCTATGAGATGAAGCGGCAGGCAGGGCCACAAGACAAACTACTGACCAGGGCCCATGAGTGTGAGTTCTGGAGAAGTTGGATTGTGAAGCTTCTGCGGCCCCTGAAGGACTTTCCATTCTTCAGTAACTTCTCTCACTCTTTCTATCTATAGTAAGGTTGGATTATAGATGTCGGTCACTATTCTGAATTTCGCTGTATTTCTCTAAGCATTCCTTCAAGAAATAAAGTATTTCCAAAAATCCAATTGTGGTCGTCATCGTCTGCCGAGGAGGCCGTGACGGGGGAGGTGGAGCTACTGTTCTGGCTTAAGAATCTCTGCCAGAAATTGATTCCTGATTCCTGTATTTTTGGCCATTGCTAGAAAGATTTTGTTTTTTCTCCTTTTAATCCTGAAATTTACTTTGCAGGATGAAGTATCAGGTCATACACCACCACTGTGTGTACAGTATATATATATATAATTTTTTTTTGTTCCTATTTCTTGCCCCCATTTCCCCTTTTGGATGGCATCTTGGTGACCTCTGGTCCCTGTACCTGTCACACAGCCTTGGTCCAGGCCACTCACAGTTTTGGCTTCTATCAGTTCCTTGTTAACCCTTTCCCTCCCCATACACAATAGTAATGTTTGGTCATAGCACCAATCTCCATTTTGCCACCAGCCGGGTTCTCATTCCTAACAAAGAGGTTAGAAATGAGAGAATCCCAATTTCCCCTAATTATTTAATGTCTGATCTGTCTTTATAGGGGACGTCTATGTCCTCACAGAGGATCCTGATGTGCATTGTGCCCTGGATTTATTTCCATGTAAGGCCTCAGGTCGTTACTAGAAGTAAAAATAACAGTTAATACTAAAGATTCTTGTGGCCACAATTTCCAATATGTCTGAAATATAAAGCTGGAGCCGATAACCCGGGACTACATGACATTGCCTTACAGGAAATTGGGACATCGCCGCTTCGCCCTCTGCACATGCTCAGTGCGCTCTCTAATATAAGTCAATACTCCCTGACTTTTACAGCAAGTTTCAATGTAGAGTTTTCATTTGTTACGAGACGTTCTCCTGAAATCTTTCTTTCTCGACATTTCTTCCTTCCCCTCCCTGATAAACCGACACTCACTCTGAAATCTCTTCTGTCTTGGGCGCCAAAGACGGACTGTGAGCTCAGCGAAGTATCTGAACAACTGCTAGATGTCTATGGAGGAGGGAGGTAAGAGAAGCTGCTTGAACTTATAGTCAGTATTCCCACACCAAGTGCTTTATTCACATCAGTACTATTCAGGACGACTCTATAACGTCCTCTTTGGTGTTTGGAGTCTTCTTGTGTTGTCTATTCAGGACAGTAACTAAAGGCCTATGGGACCAGATGCAGAATCTCTGCTCCACTTCTCATCATAACTATAAGCTGCTGTCCATCTGCATGTTTTCCTTTAAGGGGTTAATCTTCTCCTTTCTGACAGTGGAAGGCTGTGTATCATAAATCTTCTCACTCCAGTGCACCAGAGGGCAGGGGGAATAAATATACAATAATCAGACTGCTGGCAATGATACAAATCAGGAAAGGACATCGAAGTGTGGTGAGGGAGACTAGTGATCCCCTTGTCTTCTGGCCCTGGTTGCTGCTGTGACCACTGTGATCCCTATAGTAATCCCAGCACAGAACTGAGTGTTATAGAAGGGACGATTGCTAAAAATCTGAGTTATATAAAGGGCAGATTTGTTGTGTCCTCACTCCTCCCTTACACAGGCCACATCCTTCATAGTCATCTAAAGGTAAGATGCGCCTGAAGCACTGGGCGCTCGTGTATATTTATGGCCACGTTACGGTAATGCCGAGTGGTTTAATACTAAATGGAATTTATCACTACATTTTTATTAACGTATTAAAAGCAGTTAAAGCTTTTTATTTTCTGTTTTTTTTTTCCTATTCTTTGCACATGCTTATAGGGGCGGCCATTTTGTCAGAGCCTCTCCTGTGTTCAGTTAACAGCATTTAGTGAACTGCTTTACAGCAGTCTCATGGCCATAGACAGTAATAGTCTGGAGCTGACTGATTGGGATCTATGGGAGAGTTTTCTATACATGTTTGCCGGGAGATGACATGACCATGTGGTATAATCTATTGTCAATAGTGTTGTCCATAGAGGTGTTATCTTATATAGTAATCCTGGCCGCCAAGAAAGCCCCCTACAGAATCTGTCTCTTAATAAGCTTAGTAGACAGAGTGAAAATTGTAGGATACAGAACTATTATATATATAGTGAAAAAGAAAACTAACAATAAGCAGAAATTCTTTAAAAATATATTTCCCATAAAAATTTAGTTTACAAAAAATTAGATAATTTTGGTGACCTGTATCCAGTCCTGGATCATGTAATGTACATGAATACACGCCTCCTTTATCTATGTACAATCACTGTGTGTCATGTATTCTCACCAAACATGTAACGTGATCTGTCTCCTATTGAGGGTTATACAGCACAACCTGGTATTTTATGGGGCATTGAACACCCGCCATATTACATATCTGCAAGGCCTTGGTATCTCTAACACATTCCTAAAAGAATTGACCTTGTACCCAAATGTGAGAGTATCAGCCCCTGTATCCTTATATTTATTGTAACAAACCCTCAGCTGTGAGAAGCAGAAGCCTGTACAGGTCCTCAGTCTCATTCACTGACACCAAGCAGAGATCTTGAGTATGATGATGATGATGATGATGGACGTAGATTAGATTTCATTAATAGATGATTTCTCTTTGGTTACATAAAATCCCTTTTATTAGGATTCAGCTGTAAAATGTGAGACCGGAAAACGTCTATAAATATCCTGAAGAGGAGACGACAGAAAGCGAGACGGCAACTGCACAGACCAATAAAGCCGCAGCAAATGTGCAATTCCCATTAGAATCTAGAGACCAGTTACTCATCCCATGGCAGAACTACAACTCCCAGCATGCTCTGACATCAGGACGAATGGCAATTTTATTTTTTGTTTTCTTGTAATACATTTGTGAGTTATAGGGGTTCTCTGGATTTATCATCCCATCACCTATCCACCAGAGAGATGAAAACTGTGGAATAGTGGCAGCGGACGGACTAACACTGGTCTCAAGAATGGGGAGTTCTGTGACCTGACCTGTCATGCAGGGGCTATGGCAATGATGAAGATAACCAAGTGCAGTACACAGGTGTCTTCTTCTGTCCCAGAGAATGAATGGAGCGGCGGGCCCATGCTTGGCCATTGCTCCATACTACTCTTCCTGGCTACTGGTCTGATATTTGGTCAGGGTCTCACCCTCAGCAGATGGACCCCCGCCTATGTCACAATGTATTATAAGCAGAGTATTCCTTTACACAATGTACAAGCTGCCGCTTAGACATTACAGATCACTAATCCTCCATTCTAGTGGTTCTCCACCTTCGGTCTACATTCTCCAGGGAATACGTCCTACAGCTCAGAAGACCACTGCCCCCTGCTCAATAAGGATCAATGATGTGAGTGTGAGCTCTGTGGGGCAATGAGATACTGTGTGTGGAAGCACATGGGGTCTTATACTTTTTGGGGGCACTAAGGGGTTACTATGTGGTTGGAGAACTTGGTGGGACCATCAAGAGGGCAATATACTGTGTGAAGACCATAAGGGGCATTATTTGTCCATGTCAACTCTTTCAGACATTCAGAAACGTCTGATAGAAAGGAATGAGCTCTGTGTAACGCCGGCACGTTATGTCCCAATGATGGGGGCATAACTGACACATTATGTATCTGCTTCACAAAAAGAGCTATGGTTTCATCAGAAGAGGCTGTACACGCCTCACACTCGCCTCTGCACATTGACTCAGGACCCGTCCCCAACATCTCCTTCCTCCAGGCTGTTGCTTCTTTAAAAAAAAGTAAACAAATAACTTTTCCTTTTTGCAGTTTGTTCCTATGTAGTCCACTTCTGGGCTGTTTGTTTCTCCGAGCATGAGGACCTGCTCCTAAGAGTGATGACCTACTTCCCCGGTGTGATGATCTACTTCCCTGGTGTGGTGATCTACTTCCCTGGTGTGGTGATCTACTCCCAAGAGTGATGACCTGCTCCCCAGTGTTGTGACCCGTCCAGCAAGAGCAGTGAGTAAGTGACATCACTTGTCCTATAGGTCCGTGGTTATAGCAACGCAGTGTAATCAATGGGGGGAATAAATTCACATACCAGACCAACAAAGCAGAATTTCTAAAGCAATATATTTAGTAAAAGTCTTCATTTTGCATGAGCTACCAGTATAGATACGATCCTTGAGATGGGACAACACATTTCAGGCCCTTAGGAGACTGGTACCTGGCAGTATTGGTTCTGCACATGTGCAGAGAAGACAGTAACCTCCACCACAGGGCTTATACACAGGGGGCTAGGAAGTGAATATTTATAGAGAGGAGCATTTACAAACACAGTATAATATATAAATCTCTATTGATTAGATATAAAACCTTTCAGTTATAATTCTTTAAGGGCTAGTTCACACGTGAGTATAAGGGGAGGTTTTTGACAGCGGATTTCGCGTCCAAAACCTCCCCTTATAATGGTGGTCTATGGAGACCGCCGGGCTTCTGTTCTCCGCTAGCGGCGAGCTGCTGCTAGCGGAGAAAAGAAAGGACATGTTCTTTCTTCAGGCGGAAGCCGTGCAGTCTCAGTCGCGCGGCTTCCGCCCCCCGCAGCTCCCTCCTATGTCGGCTCATTCATTTGAGCCGACAGCAGAGGGTTAAGCCGCGACAGCGATGGTCGCGGCGGGCGGGTTTTGACAAGAGAGAGACGCGGCTCTGTATCAAAACCCGCGCGGGCAGTTCACGTGTGAACTAGCCCTAAGAGGGTTTATTAAAATAGGTTTTCTAAAATGGAAAAACTCTTCATAGACAGTCCAGGACTCGTCGTCATCCATGTTCATCCCATGATATGTATTCTGTCTTATTCACCAAATAATGACGATTCCAATGAAGGACCCAAGTTCTGGTGTCTGTTCACACGGCTGTGTTATCCCTGGATCCCCCCATCCTGGTTTCTTCGGCCTTTGAATCTTCAGTCAGAGTTCTTTATTGTGGCCGTCCTGGGATTAGACAATCTGTGCTATTGTAGTTGTGTACAATGAAAGGAGGGCGGCCATGTCAGCAACCACAGTAAACAGCGCTGTCTGAGCAGAGTCAGAGGCAGGTGGAGAAGGAACAACATGAATAGTCCCTGAAAGATTTAGGTGAGAAGGTGCAGACCGATGAATTGCTAATGTGAACATGGACTTACTTGTATGTATTAATACCCCCAAATAATATTATTATTATTATTGTTTATTTATATAGCACCATTAATTCCATGGTGCTTTACATTTGGGGGTTAATAATATGAACCCTCTTATTCTTTACCTTTAATCCCACATGTTGAATATCTTTACTACTACTCCCTAGCTGATTGTTCTCATATCTTCTTCCCAGGAACATTCATGTCTTCTCTCAAGCTGCCCCTACTGTCTCGAGCACTTTACCTTTCAGACTGTCACATACAAAGGTGAATCTATGGTAGAGGCAGTCCCTGGTTCGAGTACACCAGAGAGGCCACGTCGGTTCAGGTCTGCGTATGGTTCCCAAAACTTACACAGTGACTTTGTCCTCCAGTGTCTACAACATAAGAAGCAATGAGATGATAACAATGCTGGCTTGACTCAAGATGGCAGAACTGGACTCCCCCTACATTAGTCCCCTCTACTAAAAGTGTCGCCTGATATTCACTTATTCCCAGGACTTACAGTAAGGTAGAATCATAAGAAAATGGGAAAGTGAAATAAACTAGTAATATGAATTATGTCTGACAACACTGGTAAGAAGATACAGGACGGTGATGGTAGTCAGATGACGGATGATAGTCATGACAGGGACACAATGGAGCAAATGGATGACAGTGACGGTGATAGTGATGGTGACAATGAAAGTGATAGTGATGGTGACAGTGATAGTGATGGGGACAGTGATAGTGATGGTGACAATGACAGTGATAGTGATGGTGACAGTGATAGTGATGGGGACAATGACAGTGACAGCGATGGTGACAATGACAGTGATGGGGACAGTGATAGTGATGGTGACAATGACAGTGATAGTGATGGTGACAGTGATAGTGATGGGGACAATGACAGTGACGGCGATGGTGACAATGACAGTGATGGGGACAGTGATAGTGATGGTGACAATGAAAGTGATAGTGATGGTGACAGTGATAGTGATGGTGACAATGAAAGTGATAGTGATGGTGACAGTGATAGTGATGGTGACAATGACAGTGATAGTGATGGGGACAATGACAGTGATGGGGACAGTGATAGTGATGGTGATAGTGACGGTGATGGTGACAATGACAGTGATAGTGATGGTGACAATGACAGTGATGGTGATAGTGACGGTGATGGTGACAATGACAGTGATGTGACAATGACAGTGATGGTGAGAGTGATGGGGACAGTGATAGTGACAGTGATAGTGATGGTGACAATGACAGTGACGGTGATGGTTACAATGACAGTGATGGTGAGAGTGATGGGGACAGTGATAGTGATGGTGACAATGACAGTGATAGTGATGGTGACAATGACAGTGATGGTGACAATGACAGTGATGGTGAGAGTGATGGGGACAGTGACAGTGATGGTGACAATGACAGTGATGGTGATGGTGACAGTGACAGTGACGGTGATAGTGACAGTGATGGTGATGGTGACAGTGATAGTGATGGGGACAGTGACAGTGATGGTGATGGAATGGCCAATAGATAAGTACACAAACCGTTTAGGACTGACCCTGATATCTAATGTGCAATACTGATCCTAACACAGATAACAAGACAGCACTAGGACCTAGAGTGAAGAAAACCAAATTAAGCAGACCAATATACCAGTGAGTAGACAGGGGACATATGGTTTCCTTCTACCTATGGATAGGGGATAACTTGTTTAGATGGGAAAGCCCCTTTACGTTTGACTTACATTCTAGAAACTTACTAAGTCTAGAACAATATTTCCTTCCATAACTACAACTTGTCAGGTATTTTCCTAAGACTCCTAAATGTTTCAGTTCTATATTTTGCATCTATTTTCTGTTAGATTTCGGGGCCCCTTTGAAGTGGTTCCCCCTCCCCAGGTGTCCGCCTATGTGTAGTCACCATACACTATCTATAGGAGCGGCTTCAGACACTACTAATTGTGTGGTTTGTATTATGACTGTTCTCGGCAGACTCTGTAATCTAGACTCCATATGTCAGAATACTTACACTATATTATATTATGTTAATTATGGAGAGTGGAGAACCACATGTGCCCGGTCTCCGGGATATTGCACTGGCATTGTCCTATCTGCTTTATCTCCATGATATTCCTCCGACCATCTGGTCTAGGTGACAATGACAGTGATTATGGAAGGACAGAAGTGCAGAAAGCAGGTAGCCCTGCGACACAACCCTGTGCCATATTGTAAGTGAGGACGCCCTGTCCCCGGGAGTCCTGTAATTTCATGTACTCAGAATAGCCTAAACCCCAGACTTCCAGAGAGCCGTGTCCACACCATAATTACCAGGAATCTCTGCTCAGAATACTGTCTCTTCTTCACCCTACATCTGCCCATTTGCTAGATCAGAGTTGCAGTAAAGTTAGCGGGCACCACTTGTGGTAATGAAGACGTTTGGGGGTCATCTCATGTATGCTTACAAAAGACATATGAAAATATTGATAGCCCTCCAAAGTAAAAAAACCCTATGAGGACCCATATGGGCCTCCTATATGTGAGCACATCATCCTCATACGGCGCTGTGATGTCATGTCACTATTATACTCACATATTTTGGGAGTCGGGGGGTGTCTATATTTATTTAGGGTGTCTGGTCTGAAGTCTGAATTGGATTAGAGGATTTGTATTCATACTAAGATTTGGTGCATTGAGTATAGTTGTCCGCTATGACTTATTGTCAGTCCATACGGTATTGTTAATACATATACTCACCAATTTTGTAGTTAGTAAAATAAGTTCCAGTCCTGGACTTGGCCACGAGGTGCCGCTAAATCTGCCCGGACCACCCACTTTGGGGGAGGCGTTTGCTTGCCATGCCCCCTTTTCCCATCAGGACTACCTGAAATTACCAGGATTGTTGCCAGAATTTAGGGACTGTCCTGGCAAATTTAGAAGAGTTGGTCATTATGGCCAATCCCTCCAGGCTCTTATAGTGATGGCCTCCTGTAGAGCTGGGACCTCCCTGCACCACCGAGCTTTTATGTAGCGGGGTTTGGTGCTTTGGACAATTCTTTAGATTAGGTCACCTGATAATCAGCAGATTGTACGATCCTCTAGTGATCAGCGGTAACCTGAAGAGGAAGTCGCCAATTCCTCTGCAGCGCCCCCACAGGGCACATGAAGCATCACACATACTGAATCCTCCAGAACAATATTGCAGTAGCTAATACATGAGGGTCCTGGACAGGGTGTTCTCATCCTTTAAATTAGAATCCCCTAAAATAGAGGTCTCCAACCACAGGTCCGCAGACCAGGACTGGGCCATTTGGTTTTCCTTGCTGGTCCGCAGGGTGGTCAGCGAGTTGACCTCAGTCTTAGGGCTACTTCACATGGAGTCAAATGGGCCGGATTTTGACATGGAATCCGTGTCAGAATCCGGCTCAAAAAACCACTTCCCAAAGGCGAGCTGCCCTTTCTTCAGGCGACACCTCTCTCCTGACTAGGCCCATTGATTTGGGCCTAATCCAGAGCGGAAAGCCGCGACTGTCGGAAGCCATGACAGTTGCGGCAGGAGCATTTTGGTCTGGATTCTGACGTGACTTCAGGCATCAAAATCTGGACCATTTTACTCAGTGTGAATGAGCCCTTAGCTGGATACTTCACGCTAGGCCCCATTGCTATGGTAAAGTGTAAACTATCAGGTAGCATGGCGTCCTGTAGCTGCTAAGGCCGCACTACCTGATAGTTTGCACATTACCAAAGCAACGTGGCCTAGCGCGAGGTATCCAGCCTCAGTGTCTAGTGATTCGTCATGTCCGCTCAGATGCTGGTGTCACGATTGCCTTCCCCCGCAGAGTATCCCAGTGGAGCGCCATCCCGTCCACATGGCGGAGCCCACCTCTAACCACACCCCCATATGACCAAAGCCCCACCCCCACTCGGCCAGGCCATGGAACAATGGTCATGCTTGAAGCCGGTCCCTGGTGCAAAAAAAAAGATGGGGAATCTCTGCACTTAAAGACTATAGAAGAATGGTCTTCTGTATCCAACAACACCAACGCAGTGAGATTCGGAGATATTCATCCTAGAAGAACTGCTCAGTAAGGCGTTATCTGACAGCTTATATGGACCTGTAGAGACTTTGCGTCCCGGGATCCATGCACATAATATTGCCTTCTGCTTGACTCCTAATTGCCGAAACAAGCTAATTTATAGCCCGCAGCAGATAGTGTGAATTACGCCACAATGGCTGCTTACCCCTCTAGTTATTATACCATGAGCAGGAGATATTTCAGAAGAATACAGAATGGTCGGTGTGAATACGGGAGGTTGTACGATGTTTGACGTGATTCTTCCTGCCCCCCTTCCCCGTCTCCCTCTCCCACATGCAGCACAACGCAGAATGATTGTTTTGTTTCTAAATATCACGGAACAGACGAGCACCTTGAAATATTCTGTGGACGACCAAAGGAATTTAGAGCCATAAAGAATTATTGTCCCTGTGCAGTCTGCTGCAAGTCTAACTCGCTGTCCTTGTGTGTTCCTTATATCCACTGTTACCTCCAACATATGGGGGGGGGGGAGAAGCAGTGCCCCTCTTATCCATGGGATGTGCCCGGTATTGCAGCCCTGCCCTATGTAGTTGAACTGCAGTACCAGATGCAACCATGGATAGGTGTGGCGCTGTTTACAGAGGACAGTAGCCAGCTTTTCTAATATTGGTGACCCTCTGGCCTCTTCTACGGCTGCTTTCACATAACTCAACCATTTTCAGAACTATAAAAAAAACCCCAGATGTTATCCCTCCTAATGTATATCAGTCGGTGGATCCGTGTGCACTCCATGTCCGGCCACCTAACAACAAATCTGTGAAAAATGGATGAAGCCTGGCCAGCATAAAGATGACACCAAAGGTCTGTCTATTTGTATTCACAACACCATAGACTTGAATGGCCAAGATGAGAAAAGAAAAAAAAAATAGCGCACGCTCCAATTTTTTTTCGCCCTGACTCTCGGACATGTACAAGTCTACGTCCATTATATTGGGTCTGTTTTCTGTCCCTCCGATGAATAAAAAAAAATATTCAGGTGAAAGAGTCAGAAAGGTCATAGCTGCTATAAATATAAAAAATCGCCATACTATTTCCTAGGTGCAACTCACGCCTGTGTTCAAGGATCTTGTGCCTACATGTGAAATGGGATATTCGTTGCTGGAAAGTGACCGATGGAATAAAAAGTCCTAATTAATGACAAATATTAGTTTGTGAGTCGCCCGATAAATGCAATTAACTGTTTTCTGTAGAATGTAAGTCGCCGCTGTGTCCACAGGAGGAATTGTGAGGAATTTCACACACTCCTGCGCCACCGGCGACTACAGCCGGAGAGGGTGAAGGTGTGTGACAGATGAGGGGTCACCAGTGACTGACCATGTGGGCTACATTGGAAGATGGAGGAGGAGGGCAGAAGGTGACAGCGAGGAGAAGCGAAAGGTAGACGTAGAATTGCTGAAAATTAGGGAGGGATATTATGAATTAATGACAAAAGGAAAGTTAGAAGGTGAGAGCGGAGGTAAATACGGGAGAAAGTGGGTGAGAGTGGGTGTGTTTAATGAAAGGGAGCTCACATAGGGTCTCACCTCAGGCACCCCCCTCTCCTCCTCCCCTCCCAGCGCTGGGCAGCCCTCCTCTCCCCTCCCCAGGCTGTCTGCACATGGTGTAAGTAGAGAGTTTTCAGCAGTAGCTGCAGCCTGTCCTCTGCTCTCCTGTCCTGTCCTGTCCTGCTCCCTTGCACCTCGCTCCTGCTGATCCTGCGGCCCTCCTCCTCTCCCCTCCCTTCCCTGTACCTGGGCACCATGCCCCGGCCTCAGCCCAGGAGATGCAGGGTCCCCGGGGTGCCCCCTCTCTGCAGCCTGGCGCTGCTTCTCTTCTGGCAGCTGGTGAGGACCCAGGCAGCAGGTAAGACTGGCATCTATCATGCCATTTTGGAGGAAGGGGGGCAGA
Organism: Leptodactylus fuscus; assembly: GCF_031893055.1. NCBI lineage: Eukaryota > Metazoa > Chordata > Amphibia > Anura > Leptodactylidae > Leptodactylus > Leptodactylus fuscus. The sequence goes on from NC_134275.1 coordinate 76,996,256, forward strand.
CTGTGCCAGGGGATATCATCATTAGTGACGGGATAATTGGGGTGATGCAAGTAATGAGTGCCCACTTTGGTGAGAAATGAAAAATTGCATTGCAAAAAATTAAGTTAATCCATTTGGGTCCATTGATTCGATTGCCTATTTGGCCAAATAGTTTCTGCAGGTACCTATTAGAAGGACGTTAATGTCTCAACCTGGGGCTATAAGATATTTTGGAAGTTGGAGCTGGGCTGTCAAAGTCATCAATAATGACTCAGAGCTCCTGATTGGCACAGATTCCCAGACAGACAGACAGACAGACAGGGAGGCGTCCAATCTGCACGAAATGTCACTGAACAAAAACTAAATGTCAGTTCTGGAAACTATTAACCGTGATAGAAATGAAGATTCAGCAGCTATAAAATATATAGAAAAGTACAAAATATCAGGTGCGGCCAGTTCATCCGTCAGCGGGGTACAATGTATCTACCTGTCTTTGTAGTCAGACAGGAGGGGCCCTGGTGCAGTTATTGGGACCGGTCCACTCTGTGCGCTGTCATCTCCAATTCATAGAAAAAAGCTAAATGTAAAGAATATTTTGTCACTGTTTGTCACAGTAGTGAAGCAGCAGGTGGAGTATAACCCTCAGCATCCCTGCACTAAAGATGTCAATGACAGATGAACTTGGCAACAAGTCCTGACCAAAAAGAAGCCACAGGGAACTTCAGTCCCCTAATCTTCTGCAGGTCAGCGGAGGTCCACTGGGTATATTTAGGGGTGTTAGCTGGATTACAGGGCGAGAATGAACCACCTGCTGCGGCTCATAGACAAATTCCTTCTGGTTTGGGGTTTGGGAGAATTGTGTTACTCTGCCAGTTCTTGCACAATTTTCTGCTGCGTCTTTATATGGTGTATACAATGTATATGTAATATATGACTATGTATACTATGTGAATGTACAGAAAAATATTGTGGTCATTTGTTGTAGTCTATGGCATGTTGTGTCCCTGTCCTTATCCGGGTTGGATATTGTCACAAGAGTTTGCAAGTTGCTATCTAAATATTGCTAATAAATGTGTAAAATGTTGATATATTTGTGTGTGAGTGTACGTAGTGCTGCAATGACATCTGTACATGTGTATCGGCATTGTCTAAGGGGAAGATGCCTGACACCCCTGCCCTCGCCCCCGTACATAGCAGTGCATTGTATCTATGTGTTTGTGTAAGGATGCCTGCAGTGTATGTATAGAATAGCTGTGTGTGTACAGAGGCGTGTGTGTGGTGTGCAGGGGATGCAGGCGCACAGGGAGCCCAGGTAGATGTTGGGGATGTGAGGTATGTCTTGGAGTGCAGCCTTCATACCACCCTCAGTGACACTCATATCTCAGAGCAAGTGGTGCATGCAAGAGGCAGGTTTGATAGATTTATCATTGTGCTGGTATTTGCAGCATATGGTCCTGAAAATGGGGGGGAGGGGTCACAGACCCTGTATGATACCTCGAGGGGGTTAGGGGTAGGCGTGTGCCTGGGTCAGGTAAACCCCACCTGTCTTTAATGGCTTCAGAGAGTAAAGGGTTAACCACATGTAACAATCCCAAAATGTATCCCAGTGAGAAAGTTGATAATTTTTTGGGATTCAGGTTATATTCTATCAGCACTGTGGACCATTTTTGATCTTTTTGCTAGGATTTGTTTCTGAGCTTCTGAGACATTTGAAGAATTTTTTGCTACCATGAGACAAGTTCTCCAAAGACCAAATGATTGATTGGTTTTGTCATATAGCGGGTACAAAATATTAAAAGTGACCCCCCTGAACTTTTGCTCTGACGTTCCTACGGGCCGGAGAACAATGGAGATATTTTATTGTTTGAGCAGCCAGATTATTTCTCTGCTCGCTTTCTTTGTAATGAGCTCAGCACTGGCGGATGGAACAAGAGCACTTTTTATAGTGAGGACAGAATTTTCCATGAAGGCAGAATGAGATTTGAGTTGCACGAATCCATAAAAAAAGGTGCTGGCGGTGATCTCTGGGAAGGAGGAAATATTTTTTTCTGGCTCTCAGATTTGCAGGAATGCAAAGAGCAGAACCCAAAAAAAGTGAAAAGTGAGTCACGCAATAACTTATAGCAAATCCCTGGATATAGGTGACAGTCTGAGTGTTAGGGGGGAAGGTACAGATCAGGACAAAGACGCTATTTACTGGGACACTGGAGTTTGGAGCGGAAACCTAGTTGACAGCGCGTAGGTCTTTGATCGAAAATATCGGACCAGGGAGACATTGAGGGCCGGCGGCGCAGCGGCAGCACTTGTCAGCCGCTGCTTTAACACTTCAGAAATAATTAGCCTTGGTGTAAATCCAAGATGAGGAAACCTTCTAGGCCGGGGACTAACATGAGAGTAGATGACAGAGGTCAGGCCAGGACAGGGATATAGCAGGTGACTGCTTGCTATGTACAGGTGGGAGATGAATTCTTATACGGCTGGTCTTGGTTCTTTGTTGTGCAGAGTATTAGTAACATCAGTGACTGGTTTAGGGATGTGAATCATTACTCGCTACAAGTAAAGTCTCTTCTAGAAAGCAGAAAACTTAGAGCTAATTTGTATTCTTGTTTCCCATGGAGCATTGCACTAGACAACAGAGTCTCCTCAATGAGTCTCACTACCTGCAATCTATATAAAAGGTTCCTTACAAACATGGAGGCGTTCAGGATGGAGTACAAAGTGCGTGACTTTACCACATTGGGATGATTAGTAGGTCTCTTTATGCCGCCCCTCCTGTGTGATTGTCGTGAATGCCGCCCTCTGTCCTCTACCTGCCATACTAAGTGCCAGGGAGGGCTGAGGTCTGCTGAATAGTTTGGGAGAGGTGTCAGTTATTTCAAGGGAAGACAGCAGGAGAGCTGGGAGCAAGGGATGAAAGCGGAGCTTGTTAGGGGCGAGCAGCGAATCTGGACGTTCTTATTACAGTAGAGAGCAATATGTCAATCACCCGGGTCCTGAGAGAACTAGTGAGAGAAACCGCAGCAGATCCTCTCCGCTACTCACTGCCTGAAGGAGTAATACAGTGTATGAGAGATAGATAGATAGATAGATAGATAGATAGATAGATAGATAGATAGGAGATAGATATATTTATTTATTACGCTTACTTATATAGCGCCATCATATTCCGCAGCGCTTTATAGACATTGTCAGTCACTGTCCCACACAATCTACATTCCCTATTAGTATGTCTTTGGTGTGTGGGAGGAAACCCACGCAAACACAGGGAGAACATACAAACTCCTTGCAGATGTTGTCCTTGGCAGGATTTGAACCCAGGACTCCAGCGCTGCAGTGCTGACCACTGAGCCACCATGCTGCCCATAGATAGATAGATAGATAGATAGGAGATAGATAGATAGATAGATAGATAGATAGATAGATAGATAGGAGATAGATAGATAGATAGATAGATAGATAGATAGATAGATAGGAGATAGATAGATAGATAGATAGATAGATAGATAGATAGATGATAGATAGATAGATAGATGGATGGATAGATAGATAGATAGATAGATAGATAGATAGATAGATAGATAGATAGATAGATAGGAGATAGATGATAGATATGAGATAGATAGATAGATAGATAGATAGATAGATAGATAGATAGATAGATAGATAGGAGATAGATAGATAGATAGATAGATAGATAGATAGATAGATAGGAGATAGATAGATAGATAGATAGATAGATAGATAGATAGATAGATAGGAGATAGATAGATAAATAGATAGATGCATAAAATATGATGTGATATTATTACGATTTTTCATGTTTTACATACATGTCACGTGAAGCAGTAGTATCACCCATTGATTGGAGCTATATATTACATGGATTACATATGTTACACACATGACCATCACCACAACGTACCAGGCAATGTACACAGTTACCAAACCTACTACACGAAACCATGTTAATAAAGGTAAAACTTGACAAACGTTCCTGGCGCCATATTGTGACAGGCCCAAGTAAACAGTCAGGCCCCTACTAAATTAAGTTTGGCCAACTACGGTCCCCAAGACTGAATTCTGAGCCATGAAAAGCCTTCAGGATATATTTACATCCTCTAATGGTCGGGAATTACATTTTGTTCTGTGTTACATCCATGGAGGCCTACATATAGGATGAGTCTAGTTGGTTTTCCATTGATCCTTCCTGCCATAGCATAGTATAGGTAACTGGTATATCCGCCGCTGTGGGTATGTTCTGTACATATATAAAGGGTATATGCTGAGGTAAGACATGTATACAGGATATAGCCACGTGATGCTTTATGGTGTCTCAGGCTTATACTAGTATATCTACGTGGTATTATACAGAGACATATATATATATATATATATATATATATATATTACCTTCTGTAGGGGAATGAAATATAAAGAGTTTCTGTCATGTGTAACAGGAAGAATTAAAGGCATAATAATAAAAGGCCGTGGCCATGGCCGACTGGGAAGTCTGTGGTCTGACCACTGGTTCTATGTCTACGTCACTGACAACTTCTGACCATGGGTTTCATACTGGACCTGTTGTCAGCAGGTTGTCTCAGTCCTTAGGCCCTTCACTTGTGTTGCCTCATGGCTTTGGCTATTACATTAATCCTAATACTGATATCCCCTAATATAAAGGGTTACACAGAGACGCCATAGGTAATAATAGCCGGAGCTATTGGCTGTAATAAGGCGAGACACCTGTAGGCAATAATGACTGAATGGAAGGTATATTATATAAGAGGGAATATTATTGGGATCATTGATGGTGGTCGATATAATGAATCACTTAGGAGCAGTCTATGGAGAATCATCAGGTGTAACCTGGTGATGTTATATACGTAATATCATACATGGCTGTAATATACGCAGTATACATTCATGTGTGACATCACATCGTGCAGTTATAAGAAATAGATTTATAGATGAAGAAAACGAATTATGGAAAATGAGTCTACGAAATATAATATGGCGCAATGAGCCTCACAGAAGGGACCTCTATAGGAATTCGCTGGACGTTCCAGGGCCTGGTGTGTATATAATAAGCGGTGGTCGCGGCACATGATGTCTGTGTTTTCATTCCACTTTATGACAGATTGTCGGTAACTCGATAGATTTCTCTGCTCTTTGAATTAATGACGAGAGAGATCTGCAATGTGAAACGTCACTTAGGAAATAGCTGTGGGTGTGATCCGGGCTCAGAGCGTTCCTTTCACACAAAGCATAATGTGCAGATTATACTCTGCGTGTTGGCTCTCCTACAGAAATAGCAATTAGGGATGAAATGCAAGATGGCGGACCCATGGCCCGCAGTACTAATGCCATATACACAGCCCATAGCACCTACTGCTCTATGCCCTCCTCTATATAGCCATATCCAGTGCTATTATATAGATAGACAGCACACACATGTCGCCATTTTAAGAGACCATTACCATTACCAAAGCATTCGCCAACACATTGGATTCCAGGCAGTGACGTCATCACTTGGTGCCCCAGGCTTATGGAATGCTAAAGTGACTGGTTAGAAGAGCTCGGCCCCAATATCAGGCCCCATTGTTGGCCCGTCTAGAGTCTGTCACTAGAACCCAGGATCACCCCAGCCCTGCACATAGATAGGTTAGGGTTATCTGAATCAGCAGTGGTTCCCCCTTGTGAATCGCTGCATCCGTTGCGGAGATGTTGCCTTGTATGTCAATCTTCAGATGAATTCTTTGGATCAAGGAGGGAGTTGCCATTGATCCAGAAAGGGAAGCGCCAACACCCTCATTGCTACTAAGAACTAATTTGCAAACTGACATAATTGTGATATCTTAGCAATGGAAGATCCAATTAACAAGAGGAAATCAGCATTTGATTGAGGGGACTCTAACCTAATTGTGTGCGGGGTGGGGGTGCTACGCTGGTTATGGGGTGGGGGTGCTACGCTGGTTATGGGGTGGGGGTGCTACGCTGGTTCTGGGGTGGAGGTGCTACGCTGGTTATGGGGTGGGGGTGCTACGCTGGTTATGGGGTGGGGGTGCTACGCTGGTTCTGGGGTGGGGGTGCTACGCTGGTTATGGGGTGGGGGTGCTACGCTGGTTATGGGGTGGGGGTGCTACGCTGGTTCTGGGGTGGGGGTGCTACGCTGGTTCTGGGGTGGGGGTGCTACGCTGGTTATGGGGTGGGGGTGCTACGCTGGTTCTGGGGTGGGGGTGCTACGCTGGTTCTGGGGTGGGGGTGCTACGCTGGTTATGGGTGGGGGTGCTACGCTGGTTCTGGGGCGGGGGTGCTACGCTGGTTCTGGGGTGGGGGTGCTATGCTGGTTATGGGGTGGGGGTGCTACGCTGGTTCTGGGGTGGGGGTGCTACGCTGGTTCTGGGGTGGGGGTGCTACGCTGGTTATGGGGTGGGGGTGCTACGCTGTTTCTGGGGTGGGGGTGCTACGTTGGTTCTGGGGTGGGGGTGCTACGCTGGTTCTGGGATGGGGTGCTATGCTGGTTCTGGGGTGGGGGTGCTACGCTGGTTCTGGGTGTGGGTGCTACGCTGGTTCTGGGGGCATACTCCCTTCAATGCTATAGATATGTAGTTTCAGTTTCATACACTTTAGATAGCTGTCAGCTGAACGCGCCGCTTTGCCCAACATCGCCACTCTACTCCACCAAGTACGGTAGGCCATGTACTCTAAGAGACAGGAACTTATCTACCCAAGAACAAAAGGCCTGGGCAACGTTACCTCCCCAACATCTGCGATCAGGGAAGTGACAGGAGGCTCACATACACGTTACATGGTCAACTGAGCCCAACAAAAAATAGTTGGTTCAGCCATTTATGTGCATGGCCAGCTGAAGCCTGTATAAGCTTAGATCAGGCGGTATAAAGATGCGCCTAATCTGGATATACATTTGGTGCATCTGTAGACACTGTTAACTGTTGACCACTATTGGTTGGATTACTTTGTGGTATAATTGTGTGCCCGTTGTGTTATATTTTTGGCATGTGTTGGTGCATCTTAAGTCATTCCCATTGTAACGAAACCACAGCCGCATAATAAATCTGGTGCACAGTCTATACACCTGGTTTTTTTGGTTCAGGTTCGGCCAGTTTTCTGGCATGTTTAGTTTTGTAAATCTTCTCCCATATTTTTACTAATCGTGGCCCTAAGGTGGAAAGGTCATGTCTTTATTACATAGCAGATCATTGCGTCCAGTATCACAATCCCAAGTGCTATTAATGAATCCTAATAACATAATAAGTAAATATATCATTAACCCGCGTCTCCCTTACAATACTGACCTGTACTCCGGGGTTATTTGTAGGAAAACCCAATTGGCTACAGAAAGATATTTGTCCTGTACTAACGTCTAGGTAATTGTATCTTGCATATTGCATGTACCTATTATATGTAGCCATCAATATAACTTCCATGCCTCTTTCTTTTGAAGGATCGGCCCCTTCTTTTGTACAAAGTCAGTTTTTCAGATGATGAATCCCTACCTAAGTGCTAGAAAGGTGGTTTGGATCTGGTTTGGACTATGAGATTTGTGGCGTCAGCTGAATGTTGTACTTGTATTTATTTGGAAGCACAATCTGAGCCCAATTGACTTAAAACTGACAATCAATAGCTGTTGGTCAATGATGGATGTATTCTGAACAGGAATAGAGGAATGAACCTCTCCTTGTCACCTCTGGAAGCAGGCGATCTCTCCGAGGAACATCTTTATATACAACAAATAGTTGGTTGGGGCCATTACTGTCACCTCTCTTGGCCAATGCTAATCTAATGGGATGATATCTCACCTATGTCTATGGCTCTCAGATACTAGCCAATTCATGAATGCTCAGCCTAGTCCTGTTGGGGAAACTTTGGGGGTATAAATCTGCTAGCAATAATATAAAAGGAGGCCTTGAAGACGATTCCATTGGTACAAAAGTTTGCAATGATCCAATAAATTCCTGTGCTCTTTGGTTTGAAGGAATATCAAAAATTTCTTGAGTAATGGATTGTTCCATTCTTATAAAAATAAAAGTGGATTATCGTTAGTTTTTGTCATTCTTCATGTTGCCTGTTTATAAGGAATGGATCCCCATGATTGTCGTCCTGTCCTTCATCTTCATGGCGCCCGGGCTGTCATATCCCAATTGCGGATGAATAATACGTTTCATATCTAGATTTCACTCGAACACTAGAGATGTGTGATCAGGGGGCACCTTGTGCTTGTATGGAGTTACAGAGTAAGGGCAATGAACTGCACCTTTGCCCCGGGTGAAGGCAAACCAAGCTCTGCGCTCATCATTACACCCTCTCTGTGATTTGCGCCGTCGCGGGCCGGTTTACCAGGCAGTCATGTCTATCCTGAAATAATACCTGCGATCCTAGATAAAATAGTTGGCCAGCTGTCAGTGGAAAGGTATTCGCTGCTTAGAGAGAAGACTGAATACGTCAAATAGCAATTCACATGAGCCCCATGCCCCATAACCGCACACGGTAAAACCATATGGATTTCATTCCACAGACACACACGGCTACTGTTTTCCTTTGAATTTTCCACACGCTGGTATTCGGCTATGTCTGGCCCCATAGACTGATGTTTCAGGAAAGGATTTCTAAATTAGTGACAGGAATGTGGCGCTAAACAATGCAAGTTTTACAAGCCAATCATTCTAAGTGTTCGGGGTCCCTCTGCGTCCCCACCCAGGGTCCCCTAAAATGGCCCCTTTGAAATGGAAATATATAGAATTTTCTTAGGCTGAGTGGCGGTGAGCGCTGAGGGCATCCTCTGTCTGAGCTGAAGGAAGGATCTGACAGAGAGCCCATTGTGTGGACGGATGCACAGAGCTCCTGTTTATAGAACGCCTTCACTTTGGGAGAAGCTGGGGGGCTGAACGCAGCCAGGGAGGGGAGGTCAATATTTGGTTTGGTTTTAGAAAGTATGTGTCACAAAAAGATAGTTTTCAGAATCTCCTTGGCCTGTCTGTGCTGAACACTACGGTCCATTCACTGCGCTCCAGCGCCATACATCAGATGGGAACATGTCTAGAAATGTTAAGGATAGTCACTAATTCTACACTTGTCATGTCTGTAGGGTCACAGGATTATAAAAACGAGAAATAGATTTATTTTTGTACATTTATGTCCACAAATTCTATCCACTTGCGTCCTGTGGGTTAAAGTAGGCCTCCAGTCACTGGCAAAACTATAGGGGTTATAGTGGTCACAGCTGCGAGAAGACCCAGCCAACTAGCCAAGGCCCAGGACCCTCACCACCATCTTTGACCTCTTCTCTGATTTCCTTTGATGGCTGACATTCTGCACATCCTAAATTTATTAGCCCTATACCATATTGGAGTGAGAAGATGTATGACACACAGCCTTCCTCTGTCAGAAAGGAAACTCAGAGAAATTGGCCATAGTTATAGCCACTCATTGGACTAATGTCTGCTGAACCTTCTGATTTTGGTGGAACGAGTTAACCATGTAATGTGTACTAGATATTTGGCTGACACTCATTCTGCACATGTCAAGGGGAAAAACAATTAAGCATGGTGGATTGCAACATGTCCATGATTTTATTCTCCAGGGACATAAGAAATCACTGGTGCAGTCTGGTAGCAAAATACGCCACTCCTGCTCATAACACATGCACATTAGGCCAGATCAAGTGTGCATGTGTTTGTGGGATTAGCGAGGAATTGCTGTTGGCTATTGGAGGTCTATGGACAATTTAAGGGTGAGACTTCATAGTCCGGTGCTTCATGGAGACCCCACCCAACTTTGGTGGCCATTGATGTAATGTAATGTAATTACCTGCAAATGTATAGCCACAATGTTTCTGTTCCTTTAAATACAGCGCTTACTACTGTTAATAACATAAAGCTAAACCTATGGTTGTATCTCCTCGCGTCTTCCACAGGGTGTTTGTAGCAGTTAATAATATATTCCAAGGAAAATCTGCTGCCGGTAACAAGTTTATCCGATGACCCTCAAAACCGCCATTCAGTGCCATTCTTGAGTTATATACTCCATATTACTTAACTTTCTTGTGAGTCAAAGGACATAAGACAAAACCCAAAGCAGACCCCCCATTCCTATCACTATTACACGTCATGCATAATGAAAGTCGTCTTATATGGGGTAGGAAGATCTTTTGGGTGTCCTCAGACATCTGCAACTGCGACCTCCGTGACCCCTATCGTCATGCCCCCGCTGAGGATCATCGCAAGGGTCACTTGTGGATGATAAAAATAATAATCATAATACAATTCAATTTGTGGACAAGTCTGTGTTCAATCACTGAGACCCTGACGTGATCCCCCTGACCCTACACTGACAGCTGGTTATGGCTTTGGATTTACAAGCCATGAAAAATACGACTAGTCTCCATAGTGAATGTTTTTACGCTGCATCAGATTTCATACAGCTCAGTGTCTGTTCACACCAAGTTAAAGCCTTCCACCCAAAGTGTAAATTGGGAATATTACCCCTATATGATGTTGCTGAAAGGCTCCATATACGGCAATCTGTAGTCATACAGTGGTATATGTCACCTATAGATGACATAAAACACCGTATATAAGGCAGTCTCTATGGTCACTACGCAGTGTATGCAGATGTCTTCTTCCAGCTCTGTATATCAGCGTCAGACTAGCCCACCAGAATACTGGAGGATCCTCCATCTATAACACATAGTGGTCCAGCAGAAGACACCCAAATATGAAGGGTACTGTGGTCTATTTCCTTGGGGAACTGGAATCTTTATCTGGTTGGCCCAAAGAACCTCAGGAACGCTCTTGTACTCGCTTTACTTCTGGCACTGGTGGCAATTAATATCGATGTCCTATTCTTAGGATACAGTATTATAATGTACAGGGCCTTGCTGGGTCAGCTGGGTGATGTACAGTGCCGCACCTCCCATGAGGAGACCTGAAGCGACCGCCTCAGGCGGCGCTATGCCAGGGCCCCAGGGAGGGCGGCATTTTTGCTTACCTAAGCCAGTCCAGGACAAGCTGTCCTGGACTGGCTTAGACTTGCTGGACGCATGTATATATATATACCCCGTAGAAATTAGGTGACTAGAATATTAACCCTTTCAAAGAAAACACACTAAACCATAAAGTACGTGGTATATGTGGGAAGGCCACAGCTTTATTTATTTAGTAAACATTGTAAATCAAAATAAACCAAAATTAGACCAACCATGCCCAATCTTCAAATCCGGATCACTTTAACCTGAATGCCCTGCTCTAACAGCAGGCATGTAGTACTTTCTGTCAGCTTCCTGGGCATGGTAACCCGCCACCCAGCAGGCAGTGTACCCCCTACACCTGGCTGCTGGCCCCCCCACGCAAAAGCACTAATGCCCTCTCAACACCATCACGCAGGCCCCACAAGAATATGTCGTTACCAATGGGGTTCAAGTGTACCCCATCACGCTGCAAAAGACCACCATTATCACCCTCAAGATCCAAATGCCGTATTGACAGCCCTCCAATGGAGCGCACAAATTTAGACACTCGTATATTAAGAACCTTCCTGGCCCGTTCCAGGGCGGCAAGGTCCCTAGCACCCCTCCACGCTTTACGGGGAACAACCTCGGACCATACTAAGACTACGGAATCAAAAAAGTCATAGACTCGTCTCAAGTCCTGTTTGATCATTGTAATGAGTTCCGCCAGCTTAACCTGACCGATGTCATTACCTCCGGCATGAATCAACACCACCGCTGGACCACTAGTAGATCTGCTAGCCGAAACAATCTCCGGAAGTACCTGACGCCAGCGAAGTCCTCGGAAACCACGCCAGAAAAAATCAACATCAGGGAAACCAAAGGTAACGCCACCAGGACGAGCCCCAGCTCTCTGTTCGGCCCAGTACAGGTAAGAGTGACCAATCAACCAGACCGTAGGACGGATATCTGGAAAGACAGAAAAACCAAACGTGAGATACAAACGGTGAAGAGCAATAAAACAGTTAATCAAGGCCGAATCAGCATACCCAAAATGCCCAACGGACGCCGGACATCAGGGAGTCATCAGGTCTGGCCTTATGTAGGATCTGTAGCAGTCGGACTTCCAACGACCCAGACGTTTCACAGCTTCCTCACCCAGACCGCAAGCATCTGCGGTGGTAGCTGCACCAATCCGAAAAGAATGGGTCCCGAAATCCCGAGGCTCCAGACCCAACTCCACTAAACAGGCTTTGAAAACAGCAGAAAACTGGAAACGGGTAAGGGGGGAACCTGTCTCATGCACCAAAAAGGCCGGCGCCTGCGGGCGCCTAGCCACATACCCCTGCAAAAGTACAACAGGGCAAGGCGAAGTACCGGATCTCCCAACCGTAATCCAAAAACCCCTACCATAACAATCGGTCTTGGACCGACGCACACACAGTTTAACGTCAGAATCGGAGACAACTACGTCGCCCGCCGACAAACCCCCCGGCTTAGCTTTGCTAGGACTAACAAGTTCCCCGATACGCAGGGCCGCAAAGAAAGCTAAGGAAAAAGCGGCCCTGAAAAGCAACACCTCATAATCATCCCCACAAACGATAGCCAAAACCCCCAATAAGCGTCCCAACAAACTAACCGAAACTGGACGTCTACGATCACCCCCACCCTTCTCCTTCTTCCAACCTTTCAGAACCTGACTGACGGCAAAATGTTTTGTTATGTCCACCCTCCCGAATAACTTCAGCATGAAAGCTACCCCGGCTAACCTTTTGACTACCATGCTATAAGAAAAACCCTGACGGCGCATAGCCGCCAAAAAATCTAAGGAAACAGCTAATAATTCGTCTCTGTCTGCGGGTACCAAACCGCCCGACGAAGACAACCAGAGGACCCATGCAGCAGAATGACTCTTCCACGTAGCAGCAGACACCGATGCCCGAATCAACTCTAACAATTGCTCTCTGCCAGGCGCCACAATATATCCGGGCAGCTCCAGCCCACCGGGTGCGCGGACGGATGGAGGGAGTGGAACACCTGAAAATGCGAGCGAGAAAGGGCATCAGCAATCTTGTTCTCCACCCCAGGGACATGGCGCGCCCGAAACCAAATGTTATGGACTAAACACATCAGAACTAAACGTCTCAGCAACGCCAGGACCGGAGGAGAGGAAGAAGATTGACTGTTGATCACCTGCACTACCGCGATGTTGTCACACCAGAAACAGATCCTACTGTTAGCCATCCTATTACCCCATAGCTCGATCGCAGCCACGATCGGGAATAGCTCCAAGAGAGCCATATTTCTGACTAAACCTGAATCAAACCAATGCCTCGGCCAAGATCCCCTGACCCAGTCATTGGCAAAAATGGCTGCGAACCCATCACCCCCCGCCGCGTCAGTGAACAGCGACAATTCAGCATTGCAGACCTCTTCCTGTTGACAGACGGCCCTGCCATTAAAACTAGACAGGAAAATCTTCCATACACGCAAATCCTCCTTAAGGGAGCGAGTAACGCGTATGAAATGATGAGCCTTCTGAACGCCCTTTGTCGCCAGCGATAACCGGCGACAAAAGGCGCGGCCCATCGGCAACACCCTGCAAGCGAAATTCAACAAACCCAAGAGGCTCTGCATCTGATGAAGTGTAACCTTTTTTGCCGCGACAAACTCATCAACCAGGGAAACCAAATGACTAAGCTTTTCAGGAGGGAGCCTAAAAACCATATCAACAGAGTCAATTTCAATACCCAAGAAAGAAAGACGAGTTGTCGGGCCCTCTGTCTTCTCTTGGGAGAGGGGAACCCCCAGCTGTTTCATCAGCGATTGGAAGGTAAAGAGCAGGTATGCACAAACATGGGTACCACTAGGACCGACAAACAGAAAGTCATCCAAATAGTGCAGCGCCGATGGGATGCCCGTCTCAAAACGCAAACGCCACTCCAGAAAGGAGCTGAAGAGCTCGAAATAATAACAAGAGATGGAACATCCCATGGGCAGGCACATGTCTACAAAATACTGCTCCTTTACCATACAACCCAGAAGATGAAAACAATCCGGGTGCACAGGCAACAAGCGAAAGGCAGACTCTATATCAGACTTAGCTAACAGTGCACCTGGACCCGCGCTACGGACTAGGAGGACGGCACGATCAAAGGAGGTGTACGACACAGCCGCATCCTCCTTTGAAATACCATCATTGACGGATGACCCGGGAGGGTAAGAAAGGTGGTGGATGAGCCGGAATTTGCCGGCCTCCTTCTTGGGCACAAGACCCAAGGGGGAAACCCGCAAGTTAGACAAAGGGGGCTCAGGAAACGGCCCAGCCATACGACCCAACGCAACCTCCCTAAGTACCTTCTCCCAAGCCAAATCCTCATCCTCCCTAACCGACTTCAGATTCTGAGAGAGGACCAAAACAGAGGAGGGGTCGTGAGGGATGTAGAATCCGTGAAGGAAACCATCAAGCAGAAGGCTTGCCTCCTGCCTCCTGGGGTACAGTGCGAGCCACTGTCCCAGCACCTGCCCGTTCACCGGCGTTCTCCGCTGCGCCGGACGCACCCAGCTTGCCTCCAGACCGGTTACGGCGGAAGCACCGCAAGGCCGAGTGCGTTCCCCCACATATGGAACACTCGTGTCGAAATCGACACGTGGCATGGAATCGGCAATGCCCCTCATTATAAAGCCAGCAGGCACCGCTAGGCTTCTGGGCCGCAGAGCCGGGTTGGCCACCCGACCCGGCGGCGCTGGCTTGAAAGGGGCGAGGAAGAGAAGGGCGCTGAGCTAAAATCAACTGAATCCATACGTCGGCGGCCTTAGTGGCCCAACCGACAGAGGGGTCAAGAGCCAGGCGGCGACGAAATTCTTCATCGTACCTCCACCAGGCCGAGCCCCCATGCAATTTGTAAGCATTGAAAATAGTGTCCATATAGACAAAGAGCTCGGGGCCCTTAGCCGGACACGATTGACAGACAATATGGGCAAAGATGGCGAAGGCCTGCAGCCAATTGCCGAAGGACTTGGCCACCTTTGATTTACGCTCAGCGCCCCTCTCAAAGGAACGCTCCTTATCCACAGTCAGTTGCTCAGCTGAAAGCAGGGACCAAATGTCTATATAGTCCCCGCGCACAATCTTATCCCTGATCTCCGTGGGAACATGAGTTCCCAGCGGAGCTACCCCACAGTACATGGAATCCCTCACTAAACAACTAGCTGCGAGGTCCCTGGCCGGCGAGGGGGTCGCCCCCCCGGGTGAGGCTGTAGAATCTTGGATTCTTCCTTCCGCTACCTCAAGCAGTTTTCTAAGCATAGAAGTAAACTCCCCTGAACTAGCGTGTGTTGGAGTATGAAGAGGTGCCCACGCCGGAAGGCAGGCGTACTCACCGTCCTTCGTCCCAGCGGGGACCTGAAGAGGTTCGGCCGCCGCAGCGGCTGCAGGCGGAGGCAGCGCCTCCGGGCGAGGAGCCATCGATGTCGAAGGGGCCCTCCGCTCCGAAGCAGGTGGCGAGGTTCCGCGACGACTACGGCCACTGGACGAAGGGGCACGCGACCCGCCAGACAGTCTCCGGTCCCTCTGAATCCGACAATGCCTTGATCGCGAAGACGAACGGCTGCGCGGGGTACGTCTGCGGCTTCTTCTACTATCACGGCTTCTGCGATCACGAGAACCTCTGGACACCTCCTGGTGACGCCCACTATGGCGGCGGTAACGACCATCCTCTGAGGAAGAAGAAGGAGAAGTCACAAAAGCGGAAGAGCGCCTCCCAGATGACGTAACGGAAGGACCCCTGTCAGCCCGGCCCCGCCCCCACCTCCGCCTACGAGACCCGACGCGGCCACCCGAAGAAACCCCAGGGCCCCCCACAGCTATGGCTGTGCTGACCAAATCCGCCGGAAAAACAGGAGGGAAATTAATGGCAGACCCCAGGAGCCCCCCCTCACGATCTAGCAAAGAGAGGGGCGGGGCCGGGGCGGAGCCAGCGCCGACCAAGGGAACGCCCCTCTCAGAGGTGGGCCGACCCAACACAGCCCCAAGAACAACATCCCCACCCGGGACTCGAACCTGCCGCCTACCTGGGGGGTCCGACGCAGACCCGACAGCAGCAGGGGGAAAGCCGGCAAGCGCAGCTCCGTCCGCGCTGCCGGCCATGGTAACGGGAAGCCCCGCCCCCGTAACTAGGGGAGGGGCCGGAGCAGACGCCGAGACCTCTAAGCCGGCTCCCACAGCAGAGAGAGCCGGCGGCAGAGGAGACACGCCGGGCGCGTCATCAAAGAGAAGGGGAGAAGCCCCGCCCCCCGCCTCAGACCCGGGAATCGCAGAACCAGGGGCTGCGCGCGGGCCCGAAGCGGACGCCATTTTGGGAACAGGATGAAGGACAGGTAAGGCAGCCGCCCCTCCCCCCGTGGCGCCGGAGCCCGCACCCCGCCGCCCGCCGCGACCCCGTCGCTCACCTGACACGCTGGGACTATCTCTAACAGGGGGCCTACCGCGAACCGCCGCACCACCCAGGCTAGGACCACGGACCCCCCCGCGCGCCGGCGGGCTGGGGCTCAGGCGAGATGGCGGGCGAGACACCCGCTGAGGCCTGCCGTCCACCCGAGAGGGAGCAGCCATATCCACCGGGGCACCGCTTCTATGGAGCATATCCAGGAGCCAGCCATTGCCCCGACTAGCCACACGGTCCAGAATCAGCTTCTCCAGAGTGTCCGCCATTAGCAGGTCCTGTTCCTCTCATCAGCCTAGGCTAAGCAGAAGGTTAGCACCCACCTACGTGCCCCCTTCTTAAATAGACCCTTAAAACAACTCCTCCTCTACCTTTCATTCATTCGTCACCTTTTCAAAATATTTACAAACATCTTCTAAACCCAGCCAGCAAGTCCAGAGCCCTTTCCCTATACGGTTCAGGGCATCCCAGCATCACTGTCACCGAGCGATGGATTGGGGAGGCCGCTGGAGCCACGCCCTATTCGCTCCGCCCCCCTTCGATCCGCTCCGCTCCGCCCCGTCCTCCCGGGGGGGGGGGGACGGCTTTCTGTCGTCCACCTCGGGCGGCGAAAAAGGTAGGTTCACCCCTGGTGATGTAGACCGCAATGTCATACACACACGGGTGTAAACCAGGTCGATCCTCTGAGTAAAGTCTGATATATTCTGCATCTTAAAGCCTAAGACCTTCTGTGTTTTTCTGATCCGTACAAAAAAAAGCCATAAACTCGCCGTTTTGTTTTGAAATTTTTTGATGGAAATGTGGAAACGGTAGCAAGCCAGAAGTGGATGAGAACATAATCCACCCCAGCCCTAAGAATTTGGCATTCAGGCCTTATTAGAACCATCAATGCCTGGCCAAGAGAGCAGGATTATAGACAGAAGTGAGGAAACTTCACACATACTTTGTGCCGTTGTTCCGGCTCTTGTTTGTATTTTTTACAACTTGGCGCTTGTACTTTTTCGATCGTGAGGCTTAAAAGGTTCTGATTAATTGGGCTCATGGCTGAATCCCCACAGCAATGTTAGTCCCTAGTCTAAATTGGGACACTTAGGTCCCACCACTTACATTGCTTTGGGAATGGCCACTTGTGTGGGGTTTGCACTTTTGCCTTTTATCGGGAGCTGCATTTGCTGGGATTATAAGGTAAGGTAGTATCAGTAGTGCAGTACTAGTGGGAAGGAGAAGATCACACATCGAACATTCATATATAATAATAAACATACTCATTATTTTTCCAGATTCTTGGTGGATTTTCTTGCAAATGGAGGTGCACAAACCCCATTCACTTGCAAGAGAGGTATGATGAGCATGGATATGATGCAGACTTCAGTGCAGGCTCCAAGTGGAAATCTGCATCAAGACCTTAATGTGTGAACTAAATTTAGAATACCTAGTATTACACTACACATGAATATAACAGTGTTCTTCACTTGTGAATCGGGGCCTCACTGTTTTTGTCAATATGCATATTAACTAATTGGAGCAATAAGGGCAGTGATATGACTTCAAAGAGCTCTTTTGTATATTGACCAAAATGGCGGTATCTTAGCAATGGGGATATTGATTCATAAGGGAAAAACACCATTTAATATGGGTGCCACCAACCTATCTATCTCTGCTCAGCTGTGGTGAAATGCTGGTTCTGGTGACAGTAACCTATCTATCTGCAGGGCTGGGGTGATATTCTGGATCTGGTGACAATAACCTATCTATCTGCAGGGCTGGGGTGATATGCTGGTTCTGGTGACAGTAACCTATCTATCTGCAGGGCTGGGGTGATATGCTGGGTCTGGTGACAGTAACCTATCTATCTGCAGGGCTGGGGTGATATGCTGGGTCTGGTGACAGTAACCTATCTATCTTCAGGGCTGGGGTGATATGCTGGGGTCTGGTGACAGTAACCTATCTATCTGCAGGGCTGGGGTGATATGCTGGTTCTGGTGACAGTAACCTATCTATCTGCAGGGCTGGGGTGATATTCTGGTTCTGGTGACAGTAACCTATCTATCTGCAGGGCTGGGGTGATATGCTGGTTCTGGTGACACTAACCTATCTATCTGCAGGGCTGGGGTGATATGCTGGTTCTGGTGACAGTAACCTATCTATCTGCAGGGCTGGGGTGATATGCTGGGTCTGGTGACACTAACCTATCTATCTGCAGGGCTGGGGTGATATGCTGGTTCTGGTGATACTAACCTATCTATCTGCAGGGCTGGGGTGATATGCTGGTTCTGGTGTCAGTAACCTATCTATCTGCAGGGCTGGGGTGATATGCTGGGTCTGGTGACACTAACCTATCTATCTGCAGGGCTGGGGTGATATGCTGGTTCTGGTGACAGTAACCTATCTATCTGCAGGGCTGGGGTGATATGCTGGGTCTGGTGACACTAACCTATCTATCTGCAGGGCTGGGGTGATATGCTGGGTCTGGTGACAGTAACCTATCTACCTGTAGGGCTGGGGTGATATACTGGTTCTGGTGACAGTAACCTATCTATCTGCAGGGCTGGGGTGATATGCTGGGTCTGGTGACAGTAACCTATCTATCTGCAGGGCTGGGGTGATATGCTGGTTCTGGTGACAGTAACCTATCTATCTGCAGGGCTGGGGTGATATACTGGTTCTGGTGACAGTAACCTATCTATCTGCAGGGCTGGGGTGATATGCTGGATCAGGTGACAGTAACCTATCTATCTGCAGGGATGGGGTGATATGCTGGTCCTGGTGACAGTAACCTATCTATCTGCAGGGCTTGGGTGATATGCTGGGGTCTGGTGACAGTAACCTATCTATCTGCAGGGCTTGGGTGATATGCTGGGGTCTGGTGACAGTAACCTATCTATCTGCAGTGCTGGGGTGATATGCTGGTTCTGGTGACAGTAACCTATCTATCTGCAGGGCTGGGGTGATATGCTGGTTCTGGTGACAGTAACCTATCTATCTGCAGGGCTGGGGTGATATGCTGGTTCTGGTGACAGTAACCTATCTATCTGCAGGGCTGGGGTGATATGCTGGTTCTGGTGACAGTAACCTATCTATCTGCAGGACTGGGTGATATGCTGGTTCTGGTGACAGTAACCTATCTATCTGCAGGGCTGGGGTGATATGCTGGTTCTGGTGACAGTAACCTATCTATCTGCAGGGCTGGGGTGATATGCTGGTTCTGGTGACAAACTCTGTTCAGAAGGGTTTTACCACTATTGAAGCTTATCCCCTTCTCTCAGTATAGGGGATATGTTTCTGACCCTGAGATTCCCAGTGATGAGAAGAACATGGGTTCTAAGAGCCCCATGTGTAAGCCATACTGGTGTCCATGTTCTACGATGTGACATGTATCTTCTAAGTAGTTAGGTAGGTGGCTTTCCAGTAATAATAATCTTATCCAGATTTCCATTATACCTTCAAAACTATAGCACAAAAATGGCGGGGACACCTCATTTGCCAAAAATCTTATGGTAGTGCAACACCTTGCAGTATTTCAGGGTGCTATTCCCCAAACCTTACTCAGTGTAATCTGTACTGATATAATTTAGCTTTTATCTTCCGATTCCTTTAATTCTTGCTATTTTCTCGGTGCAGAATGTGTTACCGCTCCAGACTCTTGGGACCTTTCCATCTGTTTAAAGTTTTCTCGGAGTGTATAAAGTGATTTTCCAGAAGAGGTTATTTGTGCAGCCAATGCAGAGCTGTGACGGACGGCTGTATATATTATGTGGACTGTGTATGAATTACTGGCTAATCTAAGCTGCCACCTCTTCAGTGTCTCTATTAATCTCATCCTGTCTATTTGATGTGCAGAAATCTCAGCGGGGCTTTGTGTCTGTGTATAGTCTGTGCAGCACATCAGTCACCGGCCACTTCTGTCATATACGATTCCTCCTGTGCTATTTGCTTCCAGTATCATCTAGTGGTGCCCTGGTCACTGATAGTTCTCTATTATAATCTCTATGGACGCATGGGGCTAGTGCTCACTGCGGGGATTATGCCAAGGAGGTTCATTGTAACAATATCACTAAGATAGGATGTTACTTTATATGAAATCTGTATCTATGTCATGGCACAACTCAGATCTAAGGATGGAAACCCTCAGATTCCTTGTCCACATCTATTACACACAAAAACCAAGAAATATTCCTATAAAACTCCTATGTAAAAATATAATTACTACTGTATAAGGCCATGTGTGCATATATGTAGCAATTGTAGATATTTTCACAGAAGCCATAAATAACCAGTCACGTGATTGTGATTATTCAGATAATAGTGTTTTCATACAATAGAAGCATGTCCTTTCTTTTTTTCACTGATGTAGCATGAATGAATCACACCAATGAAAGGCTATGGGTCTATTGAGAAAAAATCACTGACATTTGAATGAGGTCTAATACTTCCCCTATATTCTAATATAATACTGCTCCTATGTACAAGAATATAACTACTATAATACTACCTACTATGTACAAGAATATAACTACTATAATACTACCTCCTATGTGCAAGAATATAACTACTATAATACTGCTCCTATGTACAAGAATATAACTACTATAATACTACCTACTATGTACAAGAATATAACTACTATAATACTACCTCCTATGTGCAAGAATATAACTACTATAATACTGCTCCTATGTACAAGAATATAACTACTATAATACTACCTACTATGTACAAGAATATAACTACTATAATACTACCTCCTATGTGCAAGAATATAACTACTATAATACTGCTCCTATGTACAAGAATATAACTACTATAATACTGCTCCTATGTACAAGAATATAACTACTATAATACTGCCCCTATGTACAAGAATATAACTACTATAATACTGCCCCTATGTACAAGAATATAACTACTATAATACTACCTCCTATGTGCAAGAATATAACTACTATAATACTACTCCTATGTACAAGAATATAACTACTATAATACTACCCCCTATGTACAAGAATATAACTACTATAATACTACTCCTATGTACAAGAATATAACTACTATAATACTACCTTCTATGTACAAGAATATAACTACTATAATACTACTCCTATATACAAGAATATAACTACTATAATACTACTCCTATGTACAAGAATATAACTACTATAATACTACCTTCTATGTACAAGAATATAACTACTATAATACTACTCCTATATACAAGAATATAACTACTATAATACTACTCCTATATACAAGAATATAACTATTATAATACTACTCCTATGTACAAGAATATAACTACTATAATACTGCCCCTATGTACAAGAATATAACTACTATAATACTGCTCCTATGTACAAGAATATAACTACTATAATACTACCTCCTGTGTACAAGAATGTAACTACTGTAATACTACCTCCTGTGTACAAGAATATAGCTACTATAATACTGCTCCTATGTACAAGAATATAACCACTATAATACTACTCCTATGTACAAGAATATAACTACTATAATACTACTCCTATGTACAAGAATATAACTACTATAATACTGCTCCTATGTACAAGAATATAACTACTATAATACTGCTCCTATGTACAAGAATATAACTACTATAATACTGCTCCTATGTACAAGAATATAATTACTATAATACTACTCCTATGTACAAGAATATAACTACTATAATACTACTCCTATGTACAAGAATGTAACTACTGTAATACTACCTCCTGTGTACAAGAATATAGCTACTATAATACTGCTCCTATGTACAAGAATATAACCACTATAATACTACTCCTATGTACAAGAATATAACTACTATAATACTACTCCTATGTACAAGAATATAACTACTATAATACTGCTCCTATGTACAAGAATATAACTACTATAATACTGCTCCTATGTACAAGAATATAACTACTATAATACTACTCCTATGTACAAGAATATAACTACTATAATACTGCCCCCTATGTACAAGAATATAACTGCTATGATAGTGGATGGATCAGTATGAGTTCACTGTTAGCGCTATTATTCGGGTACTAGTTGCGTTATACATAGCAGGACATACTAGTAAACCACCATTCAGTGCTTGGCCTTATTGCTATACAGTATGTGAGTGTCCCCCTCCCTCTTTCCAGTCCTCTGTCTGGGCTCTTCTCCCCCACCGCTGTCTCGCTGTGCCCAGCACATCCTATAATAATATTGTTCCCCTCCTTGTTCCAAATGAGAACCAAATGCCAGCAGAGACTTTACTCCCCAAGTTTCCCATCTCTCACACAATCCCAGACAGACTCCTGCCTTCCAGTGAGTACACAATGTCCCCCTGACATGCAATATCCCATATACACAAGCGGTGGTATACAGGAAGAATCCAGAAGTACTGCACCCATGTACAGATGGTATATAGAGCTTTGTATATTCTGTGGACATTGATGCTTTTATTTCCGTGTATACTCTTTATATAGATATGGTGAAGCCATCGCTCTGCATCTAATTGTTCTTCACATCCCTTATACACACTTGTGTATGTGTCAGGACATAGAATAGTGATGGTGGGTTTCTAAGTTCCAACTAAATCTCATTTACTTCAGAGCAGAAATACAACAACATTTTTGGAATTTCTTTTTTTTTTTTAAACCCCAACCCCTTCCTCCTTGCCCTCAGGTAACCCCACCTGAGTAGGAAGCAGCTGTTGGGGTTGTCTACTTGGGACCATATATTTTCGTTCTAAGGTTCCCCACCAACAAGCTCATTAATCCCTCTGTGTTCAGTTCTGATGTAACAAGTGTGTGGTTCCTCCTGCAGCACCCCCACAGGAGATTTGAGACATTGCACATTGTCTACTGAAATCTAACAAGATGTCCATGTAGTAAATAGAGTATATGTTAAAGATCCCCCACAGCAGTGTCGGACAGAAGTTCCTTTAGCCCATCAAAGGAAAGGATTCTTAGGATTTACCCTTTCTGTGTATAAGATACACATATTTCCTATTTTAAAGAGGACCTTTCACCCCTTGGGGCACATGTGGTTTTATATACCGCTGGAGAGCCGACTGTGCGCTGAATTCAGTGCACTATCGGCTGTCATGTTCTGTGCCCCGGGTGAAGAGCTATTGGTGCTGGTACCATAGCTCTTCACCATCAGAAGGGCGTTCCTGACAGTCAGGTGCAGCTCATTATTGTAGATGTGGAGTTCCGATCAGGTTTTACTGCAATTCAAGTCAGAAAAAAAAGTTATTGCTTTCATCTCCAGCTTCAAAATAAAAGTATTGCTTATTATATATTATATTATACAAGTAGTAACATTGTATCATTAGTTACATAGTTCGATACATATTCACTTTCATAGGAATCAATGGCTGGCTTTTTCCTGAATTGCAGGATCTGCTTCTGACGGACCATGTCAGCCATCTGTGAGGTCGTAGTCGTAGTCAGGGTTTGGCCTACTGACTGCTCAGCCCTTCCTTTATTACCAGAATGTTCGAATAATATTTTGTAGACCAGACAATACTTATCAGAATATTGCAGATTCCCGGTCTATTGTCACTCCTCTTGCCTTGTTTATTGAGGCCACGTTACTGTCACACAGTCTGTATAATGCATCGTCTTCTGGCCTTAATACTGACATTACAAGGTAATATTACGATTTATCCTGCATTATTATTTGTCCTTTGCACCAGAATTCTCTTCTTCACACCTAACATACTCTTTGTAGGGATGTTAAATGATGCATTCACCTGCAGCGGCCATTATGGAGCCTGTGTAGGGGCTTTCAGCTTCTTGTATGAGGATGGGAAATGCTCCTTGACCCCAGACAATCTTCAATGTCTATTTGTCTGCTTGAGACGTCTTGGGGGGCCTGAAGGAAGTGTAAGGAGGAGTGATGTAGGTGTCCTGCTGCAGCATCTCCTCTGCCTTACACCTGAAGCTTCTCACTGAATCTATTTGTTTGTAGCCTCATTTCCCAGGTAGCAGGATTCTCTTCTGGACATAGTAATGGTGATACCGTCCTTGGACTATTGTGTCTGCCCATATAGGTGTGCAGCTACATCACAATGTATAGGATAGGTTTATGCACTCACTGCAATTAATTAAATTGATCAAAGTCCCTTGTCACATTGGCATTTTCCACCGGTTTAAACTTTTTGGACTTAATTTCTTAATTTTGATTTATATTGCATCTTAAATCGGTTCTAGATCATCTCATCCGCCATGAGCCGGGGAGGGTAAGCACGTGTGTGCCTAAAGTCATTTATATACATTGAGGGGGAAACATGGACAATACTGATGTTTCGTGCAGGTCCTGAGAGGTTGGAGCCTGACAAGGAGGTAATCCATGTATAGATCTTAAGTACAGTATACTGACAGGGGCATAATGTGAGGAGGTGCAGAAGTGTAGACGCCCCTGGGCTCAGGAGCCTTAAGGGGCCCATAAGGTGTCTCTTCCCAATGTGAGGATGTCAGTACTATATATGATACGTTATACGTGAGTTGCCTGTCACAGATTTTGCAGAAGTCTCTTGCTATGCCTCTGTCTATTGACCTGCTCTCTTCCATCAGTTTTCCTCATCCCTCTCTTCCTCTCCTCCTCTCCTTCTGTCTCTTAGTCCCACTTGGATTGAGATATGTGGAGGGTAATGAGTTTTTCCTCCCTGGCTTCTGGTTGGAAGTCCTGCAGACTGAGAGAGAGTCGTGTTACTGGGAGTCTGCCATTCACATCAGCTCCTTTCATTAGTCGCCCCCTCCCCAGCTCCTTTCTCTCCATCGCTGTCTGTGTCTTCATCTCTCTTGTCCCTCTGACCTTTCTCTCCAAACTTTCCTCAACTCTCATAATTCTGTTTATACAAGAAATAAGCAGAGATCAGTGTAAAACTGGAGACAGATCAGTCTCACCTGAGTGTACAGGATACAGGTGACACATCAGTCTCATCTGAGTGTACAGTATACAGGTGACAGATCAGTCTCACCTGAGTGTACAGTATACAGGTGACACATCAGTCTCATCTGAGTGTACAGTATACAGGTGACAGGTCAGTCTCATCTGAGTGTACAGTATACAGGTGACAGGTCAGTCTCATCTGAGTGTACAGTATACAGGTGACAGGTCAGTCTCATCTGAGTGTACAGTATACAGGTGACAGATCAGTCCCATCTGAGTGTACAGTATACAGGTGACAGGTCAGTCTCATCTGAGTGTACAGTATACAGGTGACACATCAGTCTCATCTGAGTGTACAGTATACAGGTGACAGGTCAGTCTCATCTGAGTGTACAGTATACAGGTGACAGATCAGTCTCTTCTCTCTGAGTGTACAGTAAGTAATTATTTTTTGTCAATTACCAAAATGAAGTGAATGAATGGTGTGAGCTTTGCCTTTGGAGGAGGTTCCTGGAAGTGATCATATGACCCCTACAGATATCGCCCTGATCTCATCATCCAGTCTGTTTGTGGTGACATGAAGAGACAGACGGATTGGACAAGCAACATCCATGGAAGAACTGGGCTTAGTCCTCCAAGATGGTGGCGGGAACAACCTCCCTGCTGAGATCTGCCAAAAACTGTCTGCAAGTATCGAGAAGAACTGATGGAGGGCAAAGGGCAGAGGTCACACCGAATATTGATGGGGTTTACATTTCTTTCATTCTTTCATTCAGATAATTTTGTTAACTATATTAACACTTTGATTTCTGAGAGTATTCTTACTTTCCAGCATTTTTATCCACACCTAAATAAAACTTTTGTACAATACTCTTTGCAGCCCATGCAGTGCCACATAGTGCCATGTTACTGTGTCTGCAGACATGACCAGAGACCGTGCCAACCAATGTGCCTGCCTATACATGGTGTAAACATCACAATCACACTTATAGACACCTGCAACATAAAAGTACGTCAAGTGCACAGCAGTAGATTCCATTCCAAGGGCCCTGTAGTGTGAGGGTTTCTGCTCAGTGGTTTCCATAGTCTGTGCTCGAGCATTCCCTATATAGGCCACCTCAAGTTCCGGTCCAAAATACAAGTAGCCGCGACTGGATGCCAGTGCAGTGCACTCTGCTCCGAAACCAACTGAAGAATGAGCATGTCTGTTCTTTTGATTTCAATGGGAGCCGTTTTTGTGGTCAGGTGAATTTGGCCTCAAAATCCTGACCAAAACACTACGTGTGAACTCAGCCTAAGCATTATCTTACTCTCTGTTCTTAGTCTCACCAAACTTCAAGGTCTTTCTCCTTGTTTGAGCTTCACATTGCTGATGTTCCTCGGGTTGAGCTCTTGGGTTAATTATTGTTATTATTGGTCTTGAGGTGGTGGATTGTATTTCCTTATGGATGTCACTCAGCGTACAAGGACTCCATTTGCACAAGCTCCCTACTTGCTGCACCTTTTGTTTGGGGACTTGTGCAAACACTTTACTTCTGAATGTTCTTCTATGCTTAAGTGTCTTTTTTCTTCCATGTCTTATATGGAGTCTTCTCTGTAGCTTTATCTGCTGATTTTTAGAAGACAGTGGGCTCAGTTTGCCCCATATGAATGGAGGAGCAGATCATACATGTGCACTGCTGCCCCGTTCATCTTTATGGGACTGCTGGAGATAGCTAAGCAGATTGTTCATGCTCGGCTTGGATCCCCTTGTATATAGGAAACTACTGTTCTCAGGATTGTGGGGGTCTCCAGCAGTTGAACCCCCTTGAGTAAGTCATTTATAAGAGACATTTACTGTAAGGGGTCAGCGATCTCCGGCACTCCGCTCCATTCACATTTCTATGTAATTGTACATGTACATTTGTATGTTCTCACTGGTCCACATACATGCCTATGTATCATGTCCGGGGCTGCACTCATCCAGTGCTGCTCATTTCTTCGTCATCATTGCATCACTTAATACATTTACCAAACGCTTTGGAGCTGGGTTATCATTGCTTTTGGGTCTCTATGCCGGTCCCACACATGAAGCCATTTGCTACGTTGCTTTTCTTTAGCTGTATACGCCATTTCCTTGCATTTCAGCTGATACGGTTCACCTTCTCTTCGGATAATATTGTCATCCATGAATATATCTACATTCTACCGTCTTGTGGTCTTCGCTGGCAGAAAGTTTCTTACAGGACCAGGAATATGGAGATCATTCCTTACTGAGATAGTTCTGGTTTGTGTTGGGGAGATCTGGCGGAGGAAATAACCTTCTACCATTCCCTCCTCAGAACTCATACACTGACTATTAGCCAAGATGATGTTTTTCTCATTTGCTTTGATAAAGGTTAAAGAAGAATTTTTTGTCTGGAATTGAAGGAGCTTCTGATATCAGTCACACATGGCCAAGATGGCGGCATGTGGCTGTGGTCAGGAGTTACAGAAACAGTTCAATGTGGCTTTTCTGTGCTGTTTCCATAACTTCCAGAGAGGTAAATAAGGGTTACAATATTCCAGTATTCCAGTTATGGAAACAGTGTAGTTCACTGTATTATGCTGTTTCTGTAAGCCCTGTTTACTCCTATGGAAGTTATGGAAACAGCATAGAGCAACCATGTCCATTTGTCTCTGTTATTCCCAATAAACTCAGGGAAGTAGAGAGAGACGTATTCTTATCCCAGCCTGAGGACACATGTAAACTTAATATCTAGGAGAGTGGGAGAGCACCCAAAATCTGGGACTGTCCTGCTGAATTTGGGTTGGTTGGGAAGTATTCAGTATATAGGTGACAGATCCATTTTTTACGGTATACAGGTGACAGATCAGTCTCTTCTATCTGAGTGTACAGTATACAGGGGACAGCGTCTTCTGAGTGTACAGTATACAGGGGACAGCATCTTCTGAGTGTACAGTATACAGGGGACAGCATCTTCTGAGTGTACAGTATACAGGTGACAGTGTCTTCTGAGTGTACAGTATACAGGTGACAGTGTCTTCTATCTGAGTGTACAGTATACAGGTGACAGCGTCTTCTGAGTGTACAGTATACAGGGGACAGCGTCTTCTGAGTGTACAGTATACAGGGGACAGCATCTTCTGAGTGTACAGTATACAGGTGACAGTGTCTTCTGAGTGTACAGTATACAGGTGACAGTGTCTTCTATCTGAGTGTACAGTATACAGGTGACAGCGTCTTCTGAGTGTACAGTATACAGGTGACAGTGTCTTCTATCTGAGTGTACAGTATACAGGGGACAGCGTCTTCTATCTGAGTGTACAGTATACAGGTGACAGCGTCTTCTATCTGAGTGTACAGTATACAGGTGACAGTGTCTTCTATCTGAGTGTACAGTATACAGGTGACAGCGTCTTCTGAGTGTACAGTATACAGGTGACAGCGTCTTCTGAGTGTACAGTATACAGGTGACAGTGTCTTCTATCTGAGTGTACAGTATACAGATGACAGCGTCTTCTGAGTGTACAGTATACAGGTGACAGTGTCTTCTGAGTGTACAGTATACAGGTGACAGCGTCTTCTGAGTGTACAGTATACAGGTGACAGTGTCTTCTGAGTGTACAGTATACAGGTGACAGCGTCTTCTATCTGAGTGTACAGTATACAGGTGACAGTGTCTTCTGAGTGTACAGTATACAGGTGACAGTGTCTTCTGAGTGTACAGTATACAGGCGACAGTGTCTTCTCTCTGAGTGTACAGTATACAGGGGACAGCGTCTTCTGAGTGTACAGTATACAGGTGACAGCGTCTTCTGAGTGTACAGTATACAGGTGACAGTGTCTTCTGAGTGTACAGTATACAGGTGACAGTGTCTTCTGAGTGTACAGTATACAGGTGACAGTGTCTTCTGAGTGTACAGTATACAGGTGACAGTGTCTTCTGAGTGTACAGTATACAGGCGACAGTGTCTTCTCTCTGAGTGTACAGTATACAGGTGACAGCGTCTTCTGAGTGTACAGTATACAGGTGACAGCGTCTTCTGAGTGTACAGTATACAGGTGACAGCGTCTTCTATCTGAGTGTACAGTATACAGGCGACAGTGTCTTCTGAGTGTACAGTATACAGGCGACAGTGTCTTCTCTCTGAGTGTACAGTATACAGGTGACAGCGTCTTCTGAGTGTACAGTATACAGGTGACAGCGTCTTCTGAGTGTACAGTATACAGGTGACAGCGTCTTCTATCTGAGTGTACAGTATACAGGCGACAGTGTCTTCTCTGAGTGTACAGTATACAGGGGACAGCGTCTTCTGAGTGTACAGTATACAGGTGACAGCGTCTTCTGAGTGTACAGTATACAGGTGACAGTGTCTTCTGAGTGTACAGTATACAGGTGACAGCGTCTTCTATCTGAGTGTACAGTATACAGGTGACAGTGTCTTCTGAGTGTACAGTATACAGGTGACAGCGTCTTCTATCTGAGTGTACAGTATACAGGTGACAGCGTCTTCTGAGTGTACAGTATACAGGTGACAGTGTCTTCTGAGTGTACAGTATACAGGTGACAGTGTCTTCTGAGTGTACAGTATACAGGTGACAGTGTCTTCTGAGTGTACAGTATACAGGTGACAGTGTCTTCTATCTGAGTGTACAATATACAGGTGACAGATCAGTCTTTTGTGAGTGTACGGTGTATACAGGTGGCAAAACCATCTTGTTTTATTGAGCGCAGTGTATATAGTGTATATAGTAGGTGAAGATTTGTAGGGGATAGGAATGATGGATTCAGTCTCTATCTCGGATGTAGTACTATATGGCGGCATCTACATTGTATCTGTGATCTGTTTAGATTTTTGTGGTGCACATACGGTATGTATTGTAGTGTTGATATATATATAATGTATATACTGTATGTGAAAAAATACAAAACAGCAGAACAGGAAAGGGTGTATGCGAAGCTTCTGTGGATGTGGATTTATAGGAATGGGTACAGGGAAAGTTGTACTAAGAGCTCGATGACTATAACAGACGCTGCTGGCATTTTCACTGTGAAATATTTACATTCGCCAATTTCCATTCTCTCAGCCGCGCAGCGTCCAGACACCTGTGAGACTCAACCTCTGAAATTCGGAGGCGTCGTATAGTGAGGCATGACTACTGTGCCTCTGCAATGGCATGTCCTTATATTGGTGCATGGATATACCTAATGGCGATACACCAGATCTGGGTGTCTTGTAGTATTATTTCGCATGGTTGTCTCATTGGACATCAGACAGTTGATGTTGCCAGAGAAGTTACAGCCCGCCAGGCATTTCCCCTGCAGGAAAAATGCAGGATGAAGCCATTCATGTCATCCAAGGACAGCATACATGGGACAGCTCCTCCATTTTGGTGCAAAGTGCAGTGTTGTGAGTGGTGGACTCTGGTCTCCAGCATCCATTCTCTAATACGGCCTATGGTCAGGCTTCATAAGACAATTCCTCCTATAATAGTGAAGATATTCTACACCATTGAGTTGCTTTGCAGTAATAGAAGTTATTCTTGGCAACTCTCCTGAAAGCTCCGAAAAAAGGGGTGAACTCCTAGACCCCCAGAAGTGCAGGCAAATCTCCCGGGCTGCCAGGGTAATAGTCACTTTATATATGATGTGGTCTCTTTGTGTACTGTCATTGGGCGTAGCCAGCAAATATACTGACCATAGTGGTATGGTAATATACAAAGGGGATGTATGGTGATGTCCTGAATGGGTGTAGTCACATCTAGAAGGGACAC
The DNA here is from genome assembly GCF_031893055.1 of Leptodactylus fuscus. Taxonomy (NCBI): domain Eukaryota; kingdom Metazoa; phylum Chordata; class Amphibia; order Anura; family Leptodactylidae; genus Leptodactylus; species Leptodactylus fuscus. The sequence continues at coordinate 77,027,295 of NC_134275.1, forward strand.
GGCTTCACCCACACCTTTGTGTAATGTGCTGCACGTGCAATCCCTACAGAATTGCAAGCCAAATGTTGCCAAGTTTGGTATTAGCGCAGTGCTCTGCAGAACTACAAGAGGGTTTCATGGGAGATAATATATTCTCACCCCACTAAATCCTTCACCTCCAACATACTGCTGCTTCTCGGGTCCACGCAGTTCTCCAATCCTTAACTCAATATTTGGGAAATGGCTAGGAATGTCCACGGAGCCTATCAATGGCTGAGGTGGGTCACTGTGACCATTAGGTGGGCCACTGTGTCACCATTAGGTGGGCCATTGTGTCACCATTAGGTGGGCCATTGTGTCACCATTAGGTGGGCCATTGTGTCACCATTAGGTAGGCCATTGTGTCACCATTAGGTGGGCCATTGTGTCACCATTACATGGGCCATTGTGTCACCATTAGGTGGGCCATTGTGTCACCATTAGGTGGGCCATTGTGTCACCATTACATGGGCCATTGTGTCACCATTAGGTGGGCCATTGTGTCACCATTAGGTGGGCATACTCTGTGCCCAGGAACTGGAAAGTAGATGGGATGTGGGCAGAGAAAACCAGGGATGTCGATAAGGTAAGTACTGGTAAAAACGTACATGGCTGGACAATCCCATTAGTTGGTTGCCGTCGGTCTAGGCAAGATCGAGTACAATACCAGTTTTAGAGAACGTTGAGGTTAACCTATGAGCAAAGTCACAGACACCACCATGAGACCAGACACCATTTTCTAGTCCCTCTAGTCATTCATTGTATATAAAACCTTCATGGATTTCTATGTGACTAGTCTGCTAACCTCTTCTTATAGCTGACCCCGTGGACGTATTGAAAGCCCTACAATTTCAAACACAACCTGAAGGTGTAAAGAGGATCCCTGGCTTTTGCCCAGCTCGACGATCAAGCACTGGTGGAGATGTGGCCTACAAGATATCCAAGCAAGCTCAGATCAGCGCCCCCACGCGGCAGCTCTTCCAAGGTAGGTTCTGGCACACGGCAATACGTGGTGAGAGGGGACATTGGTCTAGAGAGCTAACACTGGCCTTCTGTACAGGTAAATTCCCAGAGGACTTTTCAGTCATGGCACTGGTACGGGCTAAGAGTGGCTTGCAGGCATTCCTCCTGTCCATCTACAATGAGCAAGGAGTTCAGCAGCTCGGGGTAGAGTTGGGTCGTTCTCCTGTCTTTCTTTATGAAGATCAGAGTGGAAAACCTGCTCCTGAAGACTACCCAATATTCAGCGGGGTCAATCTGGCCGATGGAAAGTCAGTAAATATATCTTTGGTACATTTACACCAAATTACTTCTTCTGCTTCCTCCATGTCTTCAGCCTCTCTCTCCGCATCTTTCACCCTCCTTCTGTCGTCCTCCTGTTCACTCGTCTCTTCTCCCACCATGCAGATGGCACCGTGTAGCTCTGAGTGTACAGAAGAAATCAGTCACCTTAATATTAGACTGTAAAAAGAAGATCACCAAGCCATTACCCCGAGGAAACAAGCCCATTGTGGACACCAAAGGAATCACCGTGTTTGGGACCCGAATTCTGGATGAAGAATCATTTGAGGTGAGCGGGACACGGGATTAAGTTCTCCAATTATCTTATAGGGATTGTTCTGCAGGAATTCCTTGTATCATGTACGTTTTATATTCAGACTTAATTTCTTCTTCCAGGTTCTTTAGACCTAAAGTATATATGTATGTTTGGTCTGCAGTCTGTACAAATTGGGGTCTGGTATTTGATCTGTAAATAGGGGTCCAGATCTGTGGTCTGTATAGATGGGGTTTGGTCTGCAGTTTATATAAATGGAGGTCTGGTCTGAAACATTTGGGGTCCATGGTCTGAACTTGAATCTTTAGAAATGGAGGTCTAGGCGCTGCATAAATAAGGGATTGGTCTTTAGCCTTATAGTCTCTTTAGTCTTGTCTTGGATATGTAGGAAATAAAGATCTGCTCTGAGACCTTTAAGAAGATGGAACTGGTTGGTAGTCTTTATGAATGAGATCTGATCTGCAGTCTCTATAAATGAGGCTTATTCTGTAATATGTGTGAATGAGGAATCTGGTCTTTGGTCTATATCTATGGGATAGTCTATGCTCGGTATGGATGGGGTCTCTGCTATGGACTGTATAAATGGGGCTCTGGTCTACAATCTGTATTTATGAGGGTATATATAGTCTGTATAGTCTTCTGTGTATATAAAAGGGGTGTCTGATCTGTGGTCGGTATAAATTGAGGGTCTGTCTTGCAATATGTATAAATGGGGGGTCTGGTCTTTAGTCTGAATTAATAGAGGTCTGCTGTGGAGTCTCTTTATATGGGGGTCTGGTCTGCATTCTGTATATATAAGGGCTCTATATCCATTGGGGTGTCTGATCTGTGGTCTATATGGAAGCCAGATAGAGGAGAGTCCTGTCCTCCTGCTTGTATAGATGGGAGATCTGGTATCTGTATATATCTGACTGCTGTAATCCTGGAAGTGAAAGGACCATAGTGGTGTTTTGGTGCCCCGGCCAGTCCAGTTGGCCCCGTTCTCTTTTCTATCACAGTATTATTGTAGACATTTTGTGATTTTGCAGTTGCTGTGTAACGCCTATCTTGCAGGGTCTACTACCACCAAACCTCTTTGGATCCACTTATACAAGTTATAGGGGCAGTTATGGTGAACAGACCCTTTTCGTGTCAAATTGCAATCTTGCTGATAGAAAATCAACTTTTAATTAATATAGAAATCAGCTTTTTGGCGCACCCAGGGCGTGACTATGCTGCCAAGTGCATCCAGTTTTGCCTGTAGTTGCCACCCAGTGCAGTCCTCTAATATAAGATGAGAGATCCCAATACACAGTACAGGGACTGCAGGTGACAATGGACGCTCTGATAGATACCGCCACACCTCAGATCATTACATATGGATTGCAGTAAACACAATATACAGTCTAGGAGAGATTTTGGAGCTGGTAAACTCCCTTTAAGGACACCCTGTGATGGAGGGAGAGGTTCTCTAGAAGTCTGTCCTCCCATGCTGTGTTCTGAACTCGGAGCTGACACAAATTCTGTACACGACGCCTGCACGCGCCTGCTAACAATATCCCATCACAAACAAACGCCACATCTCCGGGCCCAGCTGGCTGTCGGGGGCCGCTTTCCTCAGAAGCTCAGCCAGGTGACCCCTTGAGTCCTCTACTGTACGGCATTGTGTCCAAACCTGGCGCCTTCACTGACTCCTCTGGAAACGTCTTTAGGGCGGCCAGTGTCCTTCTCCAACTGGCACCGACCAGTGCTAAATAGGAAAAACTACCAGAACCTCAGCCGGGTGTCTAGAAGGCCTGAAAAGCAGCGAATATACCAAAAGGTACCTGATAAGGCAGATCATTACATATAGAGGTGTATGCTGTGTGTTATATCATGTCAGACTACAAGTACCTGCCGCCGCCCGGGCTGTGAATAGTCCAGAGACACAGCAGAGCCCAGATCCATCCCCTGCACAGGAATCTACCGTGTGAATGGCGACTTACAAGAATATCTCGCATTCGTAAAAGCGCATTTCTGGTTTTATAGGAACAAAAACTCTTCCAAGATAATGAAAAGCTCTCGACTCTGCAATATATCCGTGGCTCTCCACTATATCTGCGGCTCTACACTATATCTGCGGCTCTGCAATATATACGCGACTCTCCAATACATCTGCGGCTCTACACTATATCTGCAGCTCTACAATACATCTGCGGCTCTGCACTATATCCGCGGCTCTACAATACATCTGCGGCTCTGCACTATATCCGCGGCTCTATAATACATCTGCGGCTCTACAATATATCCACGGCTCTACAATACATCCGCGGCTCTACACTATCTGCGGCTCTACAATACATCTGCGGCTCTGCACTATATCCGCGGCTCTACACTATATCCGCGGCTCTATAATACATCTGCGGCTCTACAATACATCTGCGGCTCTGCACTATATCCGCGGCTCTACAATACATCTGCGGCTCTGCACTATATCCGCGGCTCTATAATACATCTGCGGCTCTGCACTATATCCGCGGCTCTATAATACATCTGCGGCTCTACAATATATCCACGGCTCTACAATACATCTGCGGCTCTACACTATATCTGCGGCTCTACAATACATCTGCGGCTCTACAATACATCTGCGGCTCTACACTATATCTGCGGCTCTACAATACATCTGCGGCTCTACAATACATCTGCGGCTCTGCACTATATCCGCGGCTCTGCACTATATCCGCGGCTCTACAATACATCTGCGGCTCTGCACTATATCCGCGGCTCTACAATACATCTGCGGCTCTGCACTATATCCGCGGCTCTACACTATATCCGCGGCTCTATAATACATCTGCGGCTCTACAATACATCTGCGGCTCTACAATACATCTGCGGCTCTACAATATATCCACGGCTCTACAATACATCTGCGGCTCTACAATACATCTGCGGCTCTACACTATATCTGCGGCTCTACAATACATCTGCGGCTCTACAATACATCTGCGGCTCTGCACTATATCCGCGGCTCTACAATACATCTGCGGCTCTGCACTATATCCGCGGCTCTACAATACATCTGCGGCTCTGCACTATATCCGCGGCTCTACACTATATCCGCGGCTCTATAATACATCTGCGGCTCTACAATACATCTGCGGCTCTACAATACATCTGCGGCTCTACAATATATCCACGGCTCTACAATACATCTGCGGCTCTACAATACATCTGCGGCTCTACAATACATCTGCGGCTCTCTAATACATCTGCGGCTCTACAATACATCTGCGGCTCTCTAATACATCTGCGGCTCTCCAATACATCTGCGGCTCTCCACTATATCCGCGCTACAATTATAAACTATTTTCAAAATCTGTCTTTGGCCTATCAGTAACATCTGTATCCGCTATAAGGCCTTTGTGTTGTCGCAGCGTTTATGGGAGACCCTCTAGAATATTGTATTTGTCCGATAAGTTATACTTGGCATTACACATTATATATATGCACTGGATATACGGCCAGAAGCTTAAACTATGTGACCGCTATATGGGGAGGTGGGGTGGGGGTGGTTTGGGATATAACAGTCCATGGAGTCTCATCTTCCTCTTAGTTGGTGACCGCTATATGGGGAGGTGGGGGTGGGGTGGGGCGGGTGTATTGGGATAAATATAACAGTCCGTGGAGTCTCATCTTCCTCTGGTTTGGTGACAGCTGGACACGTATTGGGCAGCGATCTCCACAGTGGCCTCTTCTTCTCCCAGTAGGATGTAGAGTTTCCGCTTCTCGTCTGGGATGTGGGCAGAGAGTCTTTGGTAGTAGACGGCCCTCACAGCTGAGTATTTGGTGCAGTGTAGCAGGAAGTGGGTCTCGTCTTCTAGGACCCCCTGGTCACAGTGCTGGCACAGTCTCTTCTCCCGTGGCTTGTACGTCTGCCTGTATCGCCCCGTCTCTATCTCTAGGTTGTGGGCGCTCAGTCTGTACCGGCTCAGGGTCTGTCTGTGCTTGGGGTGGCGTATTCTCTCCAGGTAGGTGGCCATGGTGTAGTCCCTTTGTAGGGATTGGTACACGGTGAGTTTCTCGAAGTTATTTATTTCGTTTCTCCATTCTTCAATGTACCGCTCTCTGTTTGCCTCTGTGGTCGCCTTTATTTCGGCCTTGGTTATCACCTGTTGGTGTTTTTGGTTTGGTGGTTGGCTGCTGTTTGGTTGGTGAGTGTCTGGTTTGCTCAGGTGGCTTAGCCATGCTTGGTGGTGGTAGGAGTCGCTCCCCTGGATGTGTGCCTGGAAAGCTAGCGCCCTCTTCTGTATGGTGATCCATAGGGGGAGTCTGCCTAGCTCTGCCCTGCAGGCCATGTTGGTGGTGTTGCGATGGACATGGAGCAGGTATTTGCAGAACTCCAGGTGGAAGTTCTCTGTTGGGCTGGAATCCCACTTTGACTGGTCTGGGTAGGTGGCTGGGCCCCAAACTTCACTGCCATAGAGAAGGATCGGGGAGATGACTGCGTCAAATATCTTCATCCAGACCCTCACCGGTGGTTTGAGGTGGTACAGTTGTCTTCTGATGGCGTAGAAGGTTCTGCAGGCTTTTGCTTTCAGGGTTTCTATTGCTGCTTTGAAGCTTCCTGATTGGCTGAGCTCCAGCCCCCGGTAGGTGTAGCTGTTGGTTTTCTCCAGTGTGGAGCCGTTCAGTGTGAATTGTGGGGTGGTGGAGGCTTTATTGTGGCCCTTCTTCTGGAATACCATGATTTTGGTCTTCTTCTGGTTTATGGGTAGGGCCCATGTGGTGCTGAATTTTTCCAGCACTGACAGGCTTTCTTGGAGGTCTTTCTCGGTGGGGGCCAGGAGTAGGAGGTCGTCAGCGTATAGCAGGAACTTCACCTCCCGGTCGTTCAGGGTGAGGCCTGGGGTTGGTGAGGCCTCCAGGGCTGTAGCCAGTTCATTGATGTAGATGTTGAAGAGCGTTGGGCTCAGGCTACAGCCTTGTCTGACCCCTCGGGCCTGTTGGAAGTATGCGGTCCTTTTCCCATTCACCTTCACACTGCACTGGTTTCCGGTGTAGGAGCTCTTGATGACGTCGTACGTTCTTCCTCCTATTCCACTCTCTAAGTTTTAGGAGCAGGCCTGGGTGCCATACTGTATAGATAGGTCTGTAGAGATGGGGTCTGGGGTCTGTATGGATGGGGCCTGATCAAGGGTCTTTATTTATTAGGTCGGTCTAGTCTGTTTTAGTTTAAGGGCCTTTTATTGTATTTGTGGTTCTAATTCAGTATTTTGGGGGGGGCGTGTCCTGTAGAAGTGGGTGGGGCATGTGACGTTGCGCACCACAACGCCTCCTTCTATTTTATTCAGAGTCTATTAGAGATGAAGCAGAAACTGAATAGAAATAATAATTGGATTCATTCATAAAACATTTTTCATGAGATCAAAGTACAGAAATAACGGAAGGAAAGCGGCGATGCAGTGAGCGAGGAAATCCGCCATGTAGCTAACAATGATATTACGTGGCACCGCTAGATGGCGCCATCTCTCTAGCGATAATCCAGGACCAGTTTCCACCAGGAGAGGGCGCTGCTGACCAGGGATTTGGCAATAAAACGAAACAACTACAAAATGGCGCCTCCTATCTAATCAGTAATCTCCTGGTTATCACTATGGAGCCCTCAGGTGACAGATACAGGAGCGCCCCTGCTGGTGAACTGTGGACATTACCTTACTGCAACTAATGTGAGGAAAAAGCTCAGTGTGAACAAGGCCCTCCTGATACTGCCATTGTGATCCTGCGTGTCAGATGGAGGAGCGCCCCCATGTGGTAGATTATTATAGGAGCGCCCTCTTGTGGTAAACTGCTGTAATTCACTTACATTATAGAAATCATAGTGGAAAGGCTCCCCCTGGTGGTGAAACTCGGTAATGTATCCTATGTAGTGCCCTCCTGTGGTGGAGAGTATTAGCAACCGCATTAGAAAATAACTGATCCAGTGACAGATCATAGTAACACATTTACTTTAAACTGAATGAGGAGCGCCCTCTTGTGGATTATAGTCATTAACTCACACAGTACAAATCCTTGAGCAGGAGCGCCATCTAGTGACAGGATATTATTATTTATTCACGTTACAAAATAATTAAGAACACATGAACTAGTAGGAGCGCCCTCATGTGGTGGATTATTATAATACAGTCAGGGTAGATGAGTATAGAGGAGCGCCCCCATGTGGTGGGTTATTATAATACAGTCAGGATAGATGAGTATAGAGGAGCGCCCCCATGTGGTGGATTATTATAATACAGACAGGATAGATGAGTATAGAGGAGCGCCCTCATGTGGTAGATTATTATAATACAGTCAGGATAGATGAGTATAGAGGAGCGCCCTCATGTGGTGGATTATTATAATACAGTCAGGATAGATGAGTATAGAGGAGCGCCCCCATGTGGTGGGTTATTATAATACAGTCAGGATAGATGAGTATAGAGGAGCGCCCTCATGTGGTAGATTATTATAATACAGTCAGGATAGATGAGTATAGAGGAGCGCCCTCATGTGGTAGATTATTATAATACAGTCAGGATAGATGAGTATAGAGGAGCGCCCCCATGTGGTGGATTATTATAATACAGTCAGGATAGATGAGTATAGAGGAGCGCCCTCATGTGGTAGATTATTATAATACAGTCAGGATGGATGAGTATAGAGGAGCGCCCTCATGTGGTAGATTATTATAATACAGTCAGGATAGATGAGTATAGAGGAGCGTCCTCATGTGGTGGATTATTATAATACAGTCAGGATAGATGAGTATAGTGGAGCGCCCCCATGTGGTGGATTATTATAATACAGTCAGGATAGATGAGTATAGAGGAGCGCCCTCATGTGGTGGATTATTATAATACAGTCAGGATAGATGAGTATAGTGGAGCGCCCCCATGTGGTGGATTATTATAATACAGTCAGGATAGATGAGTATAGAGGAGCGCCCTCATGTGGTGGATTATTATAGTACAGTCAGGATAGATGAGTATAGAGGAGCGCCCCCATGTGGTGGGTTATTATAATATAAGGAAAATGTTTGTTCTCGTACCGTGTTAGCCAGTGGGTTGGAAATATAAAAAACAAAAAAAACTTGCTAGTCTTCAGTAGTTGATCCCTTTTTAATGGCTGACAGATTACAACGTTTCGGCTTCTTTCTCAGGTAAATTTAAAACCATTTCTGAAGGAGCAGATGTACAAGAGGACACTGGGAATAGAATTCCAGGAGGAAGGGGGGGGGGGGGTATTAGTTATTGGTAGAAACAATGTAAACAAATTCTAGGTTCTTATCAGGTCTCAAGTCAGTGATTTCTGTAAAATGCCATAAAACCATGTGACAGATTTAACTCCTTCTCCAGTGTATGAAGCAGGGTCATAAGTTTACACTCATAAATCCGTTGCTCTTTCTTTGATTTGAAATTCCCTCCCAAAACCAAAACTTTCATGTGATCGGTGATATTATGATCCTCATTGCAGAAATGTTTTGACACGGGGAGGTCCATTCTTCGTTCTCTAATTGTATGGCGATGTGAGTTCATCCGCATTCTAAGCTGCTGTCCAGTCTCTCCAACATACAGATTATCAGTGGGACACTTGGTGCACATTATTACACTCCATTATGTGTGTTATAGGTGAACGTACCTGGGACTTTATATTCCCTGTTAGAGTTTGGTATCTCTATCCTGTCAGTGGTCAGTATGTGGGGGCAGGTTTTGCACCTTTTCTGTCCGCATGGGAATGTTCCTGTGTTAGTCGGAGGTGACAGTGAGCTGCTAATCACCATATTCCTGAGGTTTGGTGGCTGTCTGTAGCACAGGAGAGGGGGGTCTGGATATATGGATATTAGACGGTTGTCTTTTTGCAGTAGTGGATGTAATTTGCGTGTGATTCCTCTCAGTGTCTCCAGGTGGGGGTTATATGTGACAACAAGGCGCACCCGATTGTTCTCCTGTTTGGTATTGTATTTTAATAACTCTGATCTTGGTATTCTGGTGGCCCTAGTGATTTGGTTATCAATTGTTCTTGGATGGTAACCCTGCCTCAAGAATGTGTTTTTGAGGCCTCCAAGGTGTTCGTGTCTATCTGCAGGGTCTGAACATATGCGATGGTATCTGATGGCCTGGCTGTAGACAATGGAGTTCTTTATATGTTTAGGATGAAAGCTATCCCATCCTAGGTAGGTTGGTCGGTCAATCGGCTTCCGATACAGCGATGTCTCCAATTTGTTGTCCTGTATCTTGATGACTGTTTCCAGGAAGTTTATTTCCGAGAAGGAGTGATTGAGCGTCAGGTTGATGGTGGGATGGAACTGGTGGAATTGTTCATGGAAGGTTTTCAGCTGTTGTTCAGACCCAATCCAAATGATTAAGATATCGTCAATGAAGCGATAGTAGGCCCGAGGCCTGGTGGTGCAGGTGGAGAGGAAGTCACTCTCAAGCTTGGCCATGAACAGATTAGCGTACTGTGGCGCCATTTTGCTCCCCATTGTGGTGCCGGTCTGCTGTAGATAGATGCAGTCACCAATGGAGAAGTAATTGTGAGTGAGGATGAATTTCGTGAGTTTCACCTCCGATTCAGCATTCATACCTCGCTTTTCCATGAATATCTGGCAGGTGTTTACACCGTCCTGGTGTGGGATGTTGGAGTACAAGGATTCTACATCCATGGTGGCCAGGATGCTTCCATCTGGGAGACGACCTATAGTGGATAGTTTATTTAATAGGTCTGTAGTATCCTGAAGGTAGCTGGCTGTATCCTTCACTAAGGGTTTAAGAGTCCCCTCCCCCCATCCAGAAATCTGTTCAGTGAGAGTCCCAACACATGAAATGCTCGGTCTGCCTGGGTTCCCAGGTTTGTGCTGTTTTGGAAGCATATGTCACCTCCAACTAACACAGGAACATTCCCATGTGGACAAAAAAGGTGCAAAACCTGCCCTCACATACTGACCACTGACAGGATAGAGATACCAAACTCTAACAGGGAATATAAAATCCCAGGTAACTTCACCTGCAGCACACCTAATGTAGTGTAATAATGTGCACCAAGTGTCCCACTGATAATCTGTATGTTGGAGAGACCGGACAGCAGTTTAGAATGCGGATGAATTCACATTGCCATACAATTAGAGAACGAAGAATGGACCTTCCTGTATCAAAACATTTCTGCAATGAGGATCATAATATCACCGATCACATGAAAATTTTGGTTTTAAGAGGGAATTTCAAATCAAGGAAAGAGCAACGGATTTATGAGTATATACCTATGACCATGCTTCAAACACTGGAGAGGGGGCTAAATCTGTCACATGGGTTTATGGCATCTTACAGAAATCACTGACCTGAGACCCTGAGAACTGATAAGAACCTATATGTGTTTACATTGTTTCCATCAATTACTAATAACCTCCCCCCCCCTTCCTCCTGGAATTCTATCCCTATGAAACGTTCTGAAACGTTGTAATCTGTCATCATTATTAGTTAGCCATTAAAAAGGGATCAACTAATGAAGACTAGCAAGATTTTTTTTTTTTTTTATATTATAATACAGTCAGGATAGATGAGTATAGAGGAGCGCCCCCATGTGGTGGATTATTATAGGAGCGCCCCCATGTGGTGGATTATTATAGTACAGTCAGGATAGATGAGCATAGAGGAGCGCCCCCATGTGGTGTATTATTATAGGAGCGCCCTCATGTGGTGGATTATTATAATACACCTAATACACTGTGCAGTGGGACAGGAACTATGACAACGGAGACAGTGAAAAAAAAAAAAAAAAAAAATGGAAAAAGCCATTGGCTACCGAAAACATGTGACCTCCCAATTCATAAAAACAGCCGCCGCCATATTCATGTCATTTCAGTGTTGGAGTGATAGGGAGAGCTTGGTCTCAGGGCGATACAGGGCTTTCATAGCTTTGGTTAGGCAAATAACAGATCTTATCAGAGCTTAATTACATGATGCAGCGTAGCAGCAGGGGACGTGGGCGAGGACGTGGATACCCAGCTGTATATCCACTCCACAGTCCAGGTACTGGAGAGAAGCTGCCAGCACCCAATTTACTCTTCCTCCTCATACTCCTCATCCTCCTACAACCCCAGCCCCTATTTCTGAATGTGAAATTTATTTATTTTTTATATAAAAAAAATATTTCCATTATCTCCCCCCCCCCAGGGGGTTGCAACCCAATTTTTTAGGGCCCACCCCAAGGGCCAAAAAAATTAAAACACTGCTGTTTAAAGGCTGAAGTCACCCAAAGCGCCTAAAACTCTGCAGGTAGAGGCTGAAGTCACCTGAAGGGCCCCAATCTCTGCTGGTAGCTCAGCTTAAAGGGGTTGTGCCACGTCACATACTCACCAGTCTTCATTGCTGAAAAATCTTCTGTCTTCCGGCTTTGTTGCGTCATTGGTGGGCGGGGTTTACATATGCAAAGCCAAGCGGTGAGATGCCGCCGGCCCTGCGTGCGCGCTCATAGACCAGTCTAGCCTTCACAATGCGAATACAGACCCGGCCTCCGCCTCTCTCTATTACAGCAGGGCTCAGAAGGGAAGGAGCACTGCGCTTTTTAGCTTTTGGGATACAGATTTAGAGGGACTTTCTGGGCGCCATGATGTTTTGCAGAGCCCTGGAGGTGCCAGTAAACTGGAATTCCCCAAGAAGTGACCCCATTTTGTAGGGGAAATTTTAGGGTCTCTGCAAAAGTGTCATGGCATGCAAAAACCAAACCATCTAAGTCTGTGCTCCAAAAACCAAATAACCTTCCCTTCTGTGTCCAGCTGTGCCCTAATATCAGTATATACCACATATGACATTACATGCGTTATCCCGGTTACACCAGTGTCATACATGTGTCATACACTGCAGTTTGGGCACACAGCAGGGCGCAGAAGGGAAGGAGCGTGATGCGGCTTTTGGAATGCAGATTCAGATGTTTGGTATCTGGACGCCATGTCATGTTTGTAGAGCCTGTAAGGTACCAGAAAAGTGGATTCCCCAAAGGAGTGACCCCATTGTGAATACTGCACCCCTCAAAGAATTTATCAGGGGGTGTAGTGAGTATTAGTATCCCGGACGTGACTGCACAGCGGATGGCGAAGAGGGAATATGTAAGCTGTGCGGAGAACATTGCAAACACCAAATTCCCTACTATGTCCCAGTAGCTCCTATGATTGGGGGAGTCACTCTGGGAGTCACTTTGGGGGTCACTTCTGGTGTCGGTTCCCTCATGAGCTGTAAATCTGGGGTGTCCCCTGATATTCGCTTGCACAGCTTATATATTCCCTTCCTGCCGCAGCCAGTTGTATTCTAATAATTTGGCAATTTTTTTTGTCTTCACATTATTAGATGTCTTTTTCTGGTGATGCGGCCATATAAGGGCTTGTTGTTTGCGGGATGAGATGTATTTTGTAATGACACAATCTTGGGGGCCTACAACTTACTGATTACATTTTATTAACTCTTTCTTGCTGGATTAAAAAAAATAATTCTGGTATTGTGTTTTACCTTTAAAATTATTCGCCATGCAGTGTACAGTATAAGTAATATGATACCTTTATTCTGCGGGTCGGTACGGTTACGGCGTGCAGTGTACAGTATAAGTAACATGTGACCTTTATTCTGCAGGTCGGTATGGTTACGGCGTGCAGTGTACAGTATAAGTAACGTGACCTTTATTCTGTGGGTCGGTACAGTTACGGCGTGCAGTGTACAGCATAAGTAACATGTGACCTTTATTCTGCGGGTTGGTACGGTTACGGCGTGCAGTGTACAGTATAAGTAACATGTGACCTTTATTCTGCAGGTCGTACGGTTACGGCGTGCAGTGTACAGTATAAGTAACATGTGACCTTTATTCCGCAGGTCGGTACGGTTACGGCGTGCAGTGTACAGTATAAGTAACGTGTTACCTTTATTCTGAGGGTCGGTACGGTTACGGTGTGCAGTGTACAGTATAAGTAACATGTGACCTTTATTCTGTGGGTCGGTACGGTTACGGCGTGCAGTGTACAGTATAAGTAACGTGACCTTTATTCTGTGGGTCGGTACGGTTACGGAGATACCTCATATATATTATTTTTTTATGTGATACTAATTCTGTAGAATAAAAACATTTGTGGACATAAATCAATGTTTTTTGCATCGCCATCTTCTGAGAGGTGTAACATTTTTATTTTTCGGTTGACAGTGTTGGTTGGGGGTTTATATTTTGCAGGACAATGTATGCATTTTATTGGCACTGTTTTGGGGTACGTGTGACTTTTTGATAGCACATTTTGTAAGGTGAGATGGCGAAAAATCGCTACTTCTGGCAGTTTTTTTCCCGTTTTTCTTTTCCACCGTTCATCGTGTACATTAAATATTGTTTCATAAAGAAAAATATTTTTCTGGCACTCAAATATGGAAGTATTATTTATTTATTATAAGCATCAAAGTTATAATTATTAGTGTAACTCTTGATGCTTATAATAAATAATACTTCCAATTTGAGTGCCAGAAAGATCTTTTCTTTATGGACTATGGCGGTGAGATGCCTTTTCTGAGCATCTAATCCCCTCATACCAAGTGACGGATCATTATATCCAATTTAAATATTGTTTCAGTTTTATTGTACAGATTGTTACGGACGCGGCGATACCAAATATGTATTGTTTTTATTAATTTTTTATATAATTCATTTTCTATAGAAAGAAGGGAATTTTTGGGGCTTGATAACTTCATTAATTGTTTTAAAACAACTTTTTTTCCACTTTATTTTTTTTACTTTTTCATGTGTCCTTATGGGACACTTGGATCAGTGGTGATTTCGTCACTAATCCTGTATTATGCAAAGTGAGACACAGCCTGCACATGTCTCCCACTGCATAACAGGAAGTGAGCTGTGCGGATGGCACAGACTCACTTCCAGAAGACCCGGCAGGATCAATCAGGTAACAGAGGCTCAGGGCTGCCTGGGGTCACTAACCAGACCCCAGGCTACTTAGTACAGATACTGGCACCTCCCGATCTAACCGCGGGAGGTGCCGGGGGGGGGGGGGAGGGGGAGAAACTCCAGGAAACTGCTTGTTTGCCGTGATCATGTTTGATCACGGCAATCAAGGGGTTGAACGTTTGATCGGTGAAAGCACCGAACGAAGGTTATGGAAAAGGGTGAGAGCTGTTGGTAACAGCTCTCATCCGCTTCCGATTCCACCTGCTCAGCTAGTGAACGGGCGGAATTACCATGACGTAGTATTACTTCATGGTGCACTAAGTACCTAGAGCCCATGACGTAATACTACGTCATGGGTCGCTAAGGGGTTAAAACCAAAATTTTCATGTCATTGGTGATATTATGATCTTCATTACAGAAATGGTGTGGCAAGGGAAGGTCCATTCTTTGTTCTCTAATTGTATGGTGATGTGCGTTCATTCTCATTCTGAGTTTCTGTCTGGTCTCTCCAATATACAGATTATCAGTGGGACATTTGGTGCACATTATTACATGCACTACATTAGGTGTGTTACAGGTGAAGGTACCTGGGATTTTATATTCCCTGTTAGAGTTTGGTATCTCTATCCTGTCAGTGGTCAGTATGTGGGGGCAGGTTTTGCACCTTTTCTGTCCGTATGGGAATGTTCCTTTGTTAGTTGGAGGTGACAGTGAGCTGCTGACAACCATATTCCTGAGGTTTGGTGGCTGTCTGTAGCACAGGAGAGGGGGATCTGGAAATATGGATTTTAGACGGTGGTCTTTTTTGCAGTAGTGGATGTAATTTGCGTGTGATTCCTCTCAGCGTCTCCAGGTGGGGGTTATATGTGACAGCAACCTTCTGGACACCACAGACCTATTATATATACTATCCACTATAGGTCGTCTCCCAGATGGAAGCATCCTGGCCACCATGGATGTAGAATCCTTGTACTCCAACATTCCACACCAGGACGGTGTAAACACCTGCCAGATATTCATGGAAAAGCGAGGTATGAACTCTGAATCGGAGGTGAAACTCACGAAATTCATCCTCACTCACAATTACTTCTCCATTGGTGACTGCATCTATTTACAGAAGACTGGCACCACAGTACGCTAATCTGTTCATGGCCAAGCTGGAGAGTGACTTCCTCTCCACCTGCACCACCAGGCCTCTAGCCTACTACCGATTCATTGACGATATCCTAATCATTTGGACTGGGTCTGAACAACAGCTGAAAACCTTCCATGAACAGTTCCACCAGTTCCATCCCACCATCAACCTGACGCTCAATCACTCCTTCTCTGAAATAAACTTCCTGGACGCCATCATCAAGATACAGGACAACAAAATGGAGACATCACTGTATCGGAAGCCGATTGACCGACCAACCTACCTAAGATGGGATAGCTTTCATCCTAAACACATAAAGAACTCCATTGTCTACAGCCAGGCCATCAGATACCATCGCATATGTTCAGACCCTGCAGATAGAGACAAACACCTTGGAGGCCTCAAAAACACATTCTTGAGGCAGGGTTACCATCCAAGAACAATTGATAACCAGATCACCAGGGCCACCAGGATACAAAGATCAGAGATATTAAAATACAATATCAAACAGGAGAACAATCGGGTGCCCCTGGTCGTCACATATAACCCCCACCTGGAGACACTGAGAGGAATCACACGCAAATTACATCCACTACTGCAAAAAGACAACTGTCTAACATCCATATTTCCAGACCCCCCTCTCCTGTGCTACAGACAGCCACCAAACCTCAGGAATATGGTTGTCAGCAGCTCACTGTCACCTCCAACTAACACAGGAACATTCCCATGTGGACAGAAAAGGTGCAAAACCTGCCCGCACATACTGACTACTGACAAGATAGAGATACCAAACTCTAACAGGGAATATAAAGTCCCAGGTACGTTCACCTGTAACACACCTAATGTAGTGTATGTAATAATGTGCACCAAATGTCCCACTGATAATCTGTATGTTGGAGAGACTGGACAGCAGCTTAGAATGAGAATGAGCGCACATCGCCATACAATTAGAGAACAAAGAATGGACCTCCCCGTGTTAAAACATTTCTGCAATGAGGATCATAATATCACCGATCACATGAAAGTTTTGATTTTAATAGGGAATTTTAAATCAAGGAAAGAGCGACTGATTTATGAATACAAGTGCATGACCCTGCTTCAAACACTGGAGGAAGGGATGAATCTGTCTACATCCTACTGAACTGAGACAGCCATAAAGACACTCTGAACTGATAAGAACCTGGGAACTGTGGAATTGTTTACTTGTATAACCAATAACCTTTCTCTCTTCCCTCCTAAAATTCTATTCCCAGTGTCCTCTTGTACATAAATATGCAGCCAACAGAAATTGTTTTTAAATTTACTTGAGAAAGAAGCCGAGAGCTTCAAAACGTTGTATTCTGTCATCATTATTAGTCAGCCATTAAAAAGGGATCAACTACTGAAGACTAGCAAGATTTTTGTTTTTTTATATTTCCAACCCACTGGCTAACATGGTACGAGAACAAACATTTTCCTTATATTATAATACAGTCAGGATAGATGAGTATAGAGGAGCGCCCTCATGTGGTGGATTATTATAATACAGTCAGGATAGAGGAGTATAGAGGAGCGCCCCCATGTGGTAGATTATTATAATACAGTCAGGATAGAGGAGTATAGAGGAGCGCCCCCATGTGGTAGATTATTATAATACAGTCAGGATAGAGGAGTATAGAGGAGCGCCCCCATGTGGTAGATTATTATAATACAGTCAGGATAGAGGAGTATAGAGGAGCGCCCTCATGTGGTAGATTATTATAGTACAGTCAGGATAGATGAGTATAGAGGAGCGCCCCATGTGGAGGATTATTATAATATTTTCAGGATATTTAGTGTTTATAGCATTATAGAATTTGGTAAGATTTTTAATTAGTCTTAATTATACATATACAACTCTACAGCAGGTAGAGCTCCCTCTTGTGATGATTTCTGTCACTGTATTTCTATTATATAAATTAGTTGTGTTGCATTTTGACAATATATTCAAGGCTTAACCCCTTCCCTCCATGGGCAGTTTTAAAATTTTTGGTTTTGCTTCCCCTCCTTCCAAACCCCATAACTTTATTTTTCCGTTGACAGAGCTGTATGAGGGCTTAATGTTTGTGGGACAGATTGTTCTTCCTAATGGCGCCATTAATTATTCTGTACAATATTATAGGATCCTGGAATAAAATTTGGAATGGGGTGGAACTGCGGAAACAGTGTATTTGTGCGACTCTCTTTCAGGCTTTATTTTTTTCTATGTAGATTGTGAGCCCCACATAGAGCTCACAATATACAATTTTTCCCTATCAGTGTGTTTTTGGAATATGGGATGGAAATCCATGCAAACATGGGGAGAACATCCAAACTCCTTGCAGATGGTTTTTTGCCCTTGGTGGGATTTGAACACCAGGACCCAACGCTGCAAGACTGCAGTGCTAGCCACTGAGCCACCATGTGGCCCCCAGGCTTTATTTTTACAACATTTAGGGCTCATTCCCACGAAGTAAATGCATACTCATTTTGGCACAATACACGTGTAAAGAATGTCATTGAAGTCAATGGGAGTCTTATTTTTACACGTGTATTGTGCCAAAACGAGCGCGCGTTTACTCCGTGGGAATGAGCCCTTACTGTGCAGCCAGAATGAGCCATCACCTCTACTCTATTAGTCGGTACAATCCCAGCGATGAACAACAACAAAAGCAAACAAAGGCTTAGATAAAGGTGAAAACCCAATTGCTGATCAGGTAAAATTGTGAAAAGAGACAGGGTCACCATAAAAATATTGGCTAAATATCGGAGGACAGACACACCACAAAATCTGGTGAGCGGCAGCAACAATAGACAGGAACATATAAACATGCAGAAGTGTAACAAAGTGTATAAAACAGTAATATAACAATGTGTCAGCGAGCGGATAAGTATATGCAGAATAATATATAGTAACAATCCCCCTGAATAGAGAGAGAAGTCAGTGCAGGGGCATCAGGGAATACACACATGTAGCCGTATACACAAGCGCAAGCATGGCAGCTACATAATGAGGGGAGTGCAAGGCTGGAAACACATTACAAGTGACGGCATGACACAAAGATTAACACATGGAAGACTATGAACACAATAGATTGCAGAAATAATAATGAATATGCCTACCAAAGCTCAGGACACCCATTTCACCACGGATGGCTTCGTCAGGGCACAACACTTCACTGTTTTGTGAGCTTTAAATAGTCTCATGCCTTTAATTAAAAAATACAGAACAGCTGCGAGCGCCGTCCTCATTGGTGGCAATGGAGACCGCAACTGGAACCAAAGTATACGAGTGCACCAAAAGAAAAGTCACACGGTGCAAGAGGACGGGATGTTACACTATAAGGGTGAATTCACACTGAGTAAACGCTAGCTTATTCTGAACGTAAAACACGTTCAGAATAAGCGGCGTCTAAAGCAGCTCCATTCATTTCTATGGGAGCGGGGATACGAGCACTCCCCATAGAAATGAATGGGCTGCTTTTTTCACTACGAGCGCTCCCATTGAAGTGAATGGGAAGTGCCGGCGTGTACGCTCCGGCATGAGCAGAGCTTGCTGTATACGCCAGCACTCCCCATTCACTTCAATGGGACTGCACGGAGTGAAAGAAGCAGCCCATTCATTTCTATGGGGAGTGCTCGTATGCCGGCTCCCATAGAAATGAATGGAGCTGCTTTATACGCCGCTGATTCTGAACGTGTTTTACGTTCAGAATAAGCTGGCGTATACTCAGTGTGAACTCACCCTTAGGCCTGTATACAAATGTAACGAACTACATTTATAATTTATTCACTTAAAAATAAAGATCCAAATCTTCACCAATTTTTTTTTCTCGGATTCGCCATATTCTGACCATCATAACTTTTTTTTATCTTTCTGTGTATCGGGTGTCTTTTTTTTTGAGGGGCAGATGTATTTTTTTAATTAGACCAGTTTGGGGAATATGTTTCATTCCTTTTTACTCGTTGTTCCCGGCTTGAGGTCATATTGAAGTTGTGTAGCAGTGCAGGGGTTAATGGCGTTGTCTTCTTCCTCCGCAGGGTGATATCCAACAACTACTTATAGCAAATAACGCTCAGGCAGCTTACGACTACTGTGAACACTACAGTCCAGACTGCGACTCGGCTCTGCTGAACAGTCCTCAAGCCCAGGACCCCAACACACGGCAAGATGTAAGTACGGAGCACAGGCAGCGGGGAGGTGCACCCAAACTGGCCCTATGTCCTCTATGTCTAGGGTATCTCTGCTGTACATAGACTCATGATATAGATCACTCAGGTTTCCATTCCTCTGTCTGCTGGGGGCGCTGTATCATACAGGTGTTATTTGTCCCCAGCATTGACCAAAATGCAGAATAAATCTTAGGTGGTTGCTTCTTGGGCTCTGTTCACATCTCGTTTTCTGCTTCTTTGGGAGTATTTCCTACTATACACCTCTAAACATGTCACCGTATACCGTTCCAAGGTATGCCCATGGACACTTTTGGCACCTGCGGGTTTTGAACACATTCAATGTCTGCGCCTGGCACTTAGCTAAGACGTATACCAAACAGGATAGTGTGAATTGTGCCTAAGAGATGCTCCGATAATCGCTCACCCCCCACACATTGACAGGGGCTTGTTTAGGGTTATAACTCTCCTCTACTCTGTGCGGATCATGTTCTATATCATAGTCCACTATGGCCAATGGTCATTGCCAATATCTTGACTGTATTCTCTACAATCTGGCAGAAGTTGGTGCTGCCATTTCTGAGGAAGTGACAATCAGGTGATGTAAAGCCCTTTGGTGATCATATGGACATCATACAGATCGCTCTCCTCCAGAAGGAAGAACGCCGTCTCACTAGCGCCACCTATCACAACTGGTTTCCTTGCAATTTGCTGCTGACCATTTAACAAGCCTTGTTGTATGACTGGGGATAGTCGCAAAAGCAGACACCGGCACCTAATAGTCGTATTGTGGGGCTTGTTAAAGAGCAGGGCATTGGATTACAAGGTAGCCGGTTCCAATAGGGGGCGCTAACCAGACTGAGAGAGAACTATTTGCATATATTTTACCCATGAAGCATTGCTGATAAGAATCCATACACCCGCTGGTTCTCCTTAATGAGGATCAGTCCAAGATGGCGACCATGACATACACACCATAGACAGATCTCCATCACCGCACTGCTCCCCGTCTTCTATCTCTCATCTTGTTCTAGGCTCTTCCTTCCAGTATTACTCATGGCATATGATCTGTCTTCAGAGATTGAGTAAGATGAGATCCTCGGAGATCTTACTAACATCTGTGGTGGAATGAGGTGGAGACCTTGTCTTAGGACTTCAGGAAGACGATGAATCCTACTTGTGATGCTACCGTATATCAGATGTATAGATCATAAAGTTTGTGCCATCAGACCATAAGCGTGACAAGCCTCGGTCTCCGCCATCATTGCACCTCATCTCAATCTCTATTAACCATTTCATAACGGACTCTTTGTAATCTATTCCCTGTGCTGACTACCCCCCTCCGGCCACACGTAGTATGCAGAGGAAGAGGTGGAGTATTATGAATATCCATACTATTATGACAATAAGGAGGAAGGGACGCCTGCCCCACCTACTGACAGTGCCCCTGAAGGGGGCGCCATTGAGCAGGTAACCTGTGGGTGTCTGTACATTCTGGTGTCCTACGTTGCGTCATCTCATCTGGCATGTATTACTGTATAACTGGAGGCTGCCCAGCCAGGAACGTGGCTCAGGATTACAGAGATGTTCCAAATGATAGCAAAGCAAGAAAGTCAGCCCGGGTGCTGGGGTCACGTCTATCTGTACATTTATCTTCCTAAGCATGGAGCATTATATGTGTAATGTGCATTGTGTTCTGTCTCTATACGTCCCTATCGCTACAAGTCTTGTCTTCATTCATCATTTATTCGTTCCTTAAAATTTGCATTGTCGAGTCTTTACAATGTTTTTGTACAATAGTGACGGCCATTAGGAGCAATCTGGACTGCCAGATCTCCAGTATTCCCTTGAGTTCCCCTTTAGACTAAGGCCCCGCAGGATAGAAGTGCTGCAGGAAAGTCGTGGCGGTGACGCGTCAGGGATCTCCCCGCACTGCTTTGTACAGGGCGTCCTGCAGGAAAGTCGTGCCGGTGACGCATCAGGGATCTCCCCGCACTGCTTTGTACAGGACGTCCTGCAGGAAAGTCGTGGCGGTGACGCATCAGGGATCTCCCCGCACTGCTTTGTACAGGGCGTCCTGCAAGAAAGTCGTGGCGGTGACGCGTCAGGGATCTCCCCGCACTGCTTTGTACAGGGCGTCCTGCAAGAAAGTCGTGGCGGTGACGCATCAGGGATCTCCCCGCACTGCTTTGTACAGGACGTCCTGCAGGAAAGTCGTGGCGGTGACGCATCAGGGATCTCCCCGCACTGCTTTGTACAGGGCGTCCTGCAGGAAAGTCGTGGCGGTGATGCATCAGGGATCTCCCCGCACTGCTTTGTACAGGGCGTCCTGCAGGAAAGTCGTGCCGGTGACGCATCAGGGATCTCCCCGCACTGCTTTGTACAGGACGTCCTGCAGGAAAGTCGTGGCGGTGACGCGTCAGGGATCTCCCCGCACTGCTTTGTACAGGGCGTCCTGCAAGAAAGTCGTGGCGGTGACGCGTCAGGGATCTCCCCGCACTGCTTTGTACAGGGCGTCCTGCAAGAAAGTCGTGGCGGTGACGCATCAGGGATCTCCCCGCACTGCTTTGTACAGGGCGTCCTGCAGGAAAGTCGTGGCGGTGACGCATCAGGGATCTCCCCGCACTGCTTTGTACAGGGCGTCCTGCAAGAAAGTCGTGCCGGTGACGCATCAGGGATCTCCCCGCACTGCTTTGTACAGGACGTCCTGCAGGAAAGTCGTGGCGGTGACGCATCAGGGATCTCCCCGCACTGCTTTGTACAGGGCGTCCTGCAGGAAAGTCGTGGCGGTGACGCATCAGGGATCTCCCCGCACTGCTTTGTACAGGGCGTCCTGCAGGAAAGTCGTGCCGGTGACGCGTCAGGGATCTCCCCGCACTGCTTTGTACAGGGCGTCCTGCAGGGAAGTCATGGCGGTGACGCATCAGGGATCTCCCCGCACTGCTTTGTACAGGGCGTCCTGCAAGAAAGTCGTGCCGGTGACGCATCAGGGATCTCCCCGCACTGCTTTGTACAGGGCGTCCTGCAGGAAAGTCGTGGCGGTGACGCATCAGGGATCTCCCCGCACTGCTTTGTACAGGACGTCCTGCAGGAAAGTCGTGGCGGTGACGCATCAGGGATCTCCCCGCACTGCTTTGTACAGGACGTCCTGCAGGAAAGTCGTGGCGGTGACGCATCAGGGATCTCCCCGCACTGCTTTGTACAGGGCGTCCTGCAGGAAAGTCGTGGCGGTGACGCATCAGGGATCTCCCCGCACTGCTTTGTACAGGGCGTCCTGCAGGAAAGTCGTGCCGGTGACGCGTCAGGGATCTCCCCGCACTGCTTTGTACAGGGCGTCCTGCAGGAAAGTCGTGGCGGTGACGCGTCAGGGATCTCCCCGCACTGCTTTGTACAGGGCGTCCTGCAGGGAAGTCGTGGCGGTGACGCATCAGGGATCTCCCCGCACTGCTTTGTACAGGGCGTCCTGCAGGAAAGTCGTGGCGGTGACGCGTCAGGGATCTCCCCGCACTGCTTTGTACAGGGCGTCCTGCAGGGAAGTCATGGCGGTGACGCATCAGGGATCTCCCCGCACTGCTTTGTACAGGGCGTCCTGCAGGGAAGTCATGGCGGTGACGCATCAGGGATCTCCCCGCACTGCTTTGTACAGGCCACGAAACCCCTTTAAGTGATTCTCATCACATTTAAAGGGAACATATCACGCAAGGAGTCTTATGTACAGACAGTGTATTATAGACCAGGAATAACGTGACAGATAGATGTATAGCTCTGCAGGAAAATATTCAGGAGAGATGGAGATGAATTCTTTACAATCTCAGTTCATCTTGGATCTCGGAGTCCGGTGGGCGGTCCTAGGCTCCTAAGTATAGAAAATGAAGGTCTTAAAATCAATAAGATCCAAGTGATACTAAAACATATTGTTTGCTCCTCCTGCTCTATAGCAGGCTCCCTGCAGACCAGTAAGCCACATGGCAGATCCCCTTTAACCCTTTATGTTATAATCCTATTTTGTATCAGATATTCTATGTCATCGTTTCCCGTTATTTCTCCGTGTTTTCTTTGCCTGTTTGTGGTCTATTCCTAGACATGTATGTATTCTTCCTCCAGTCTCATTGTATGTGCACAATGTCTCAGCTTGTGTTCGCTTTTTGTACACATTTGTTATTTTGTGTGTTTTTTGGCGCAGTTGTATTGTAAGGCATGCATCCTATATGTCTTTATTCTTTGGGGTTCATTTACTTATTACACCTCTGGTCTAATTCTGGCCTTTTAATAATTGGGGCACATTTTGGGAGCTCCCATGTGCCAGAATTGGAATCTATCCCAGTTATAATAAATCTGATTGGCCAAGGTATCCCCACTTTGACCTGCCTTGACCCCCCTCTGCTCTGACCAATGTCTTAAAAAGTGGATACGGAGCAAAGTGGCGCAAATTTTGTGCAAATCGCGGCCATACGCCAGACATGCTCCACTTTGATGCCTGTTTTCTGGCATAGATAGCAAAGTAAATTCCCCAGAATATTTTTGCAAAAATTGTGTAATAAATAAATTGAGCCCAGGTTTTCCGTCCTGTGTTAATTCTCATGTTAGTTGTAGTTTTAATAATGTAAGTATGATGTCCTACTTATAGAATGTGTATGTAGAACATGCGGGTCACCGCCTTCTCCAGATATGATGTTAGGACAGACCTTTGTAGTCTTGATGGAACCGAGTACTCCATTACCACTCCTTGCTGGGCGACACCTAGTTCCTGCATCCATTGACCGTCGTCTGTTCATCACATGTTTTATTCATGTTTCTTTCTCTTTCTTTTTCTCCAATCCGTTTTTTTTGTCTGTGTCCCACATATTCTTCATTGTCACTACCTGCCCTGAAAACCCCATGTCCTCTTCCCCAACTTACCTGCCAACGGCCCATGGCAGAAAAACAAAGCCAAAAATCACAAGCCACCAGCCAAGTCGAAGCCAAAGGTGCCTCCTCCTGCAAAGAGTACTGGCAAAGCGAAAAATGGTGTTGTAGGCAAGGCCCCCGCCAAGCGAAACACCCCGGTGAAAAATTCTGTGGGCAAAGCACAGCCCAAGAAAAAGTTCGCCGCCGCCAAGAGGAGGAACGTGGGGAATAGTTACCAGCAGGTAGAGCAAAAAGAAAGTATGCAGATCCAAGGGGCGTGATCTGACATACATGACACCCGCTCCCCCTCCCCCACAATGATCCCATCATCCTATCTTTCAGGGGATATGGGTGTTCCACATGGAGATGATGATATTTGTTTGTCCTCGTGTTTTACTGGTGTTATTCCATTCTGTGCTTGCTGCTCCAAGCTTGGAGTTCATTCATTGTTGTCTGTGCAAAATAAGAGATCTCTGATGATAAACAGAACCCCCCTCCCCAATTCACCGTATACAAATTGGTACAAAAATAGCAAAGATTTAATCATTAGAATGACCCCCATAATACGGCCTTCACTAGCCGGTGCCGGCTTCTTCTGTTCCTTCAGGGATCTCATTTTTTGCTTTTTGTGTAACTGTTTTGTTACATTGAAGAAATGAATGAAATAATTCCCTCCCCCCATCCAGGAATGGCGGGACATCATCTGATGCGATTTACGATGGCGCTCATTATCTTCTGCCCAGCGGGCCGATAATGACTCGTCTGAGTAAATCTACAGTATGATGGGGAAGACTCTGTTCTCCTCACGTGTGAGGAATCAATTGGTAACCAACTAATGCTTGCAATTTTTATTTTGTTCCCTTCTTTTTTGATCTTCATTTGCTTGACCTTTGCTTCGCTTCCTTCCTCCTCCACTTCTTCCGTCTTCTTCCTTGCTACCTCTCCATGCTTCCTCCTATTTTTCCATCTCTCGATTCCTTACTTGCCCGGTTACAAAGGATCCTGCCCAGACCACTGAACCTATCTTGACCCCTGAGCCCATCGTATTAGAACAAAGCCCAGATTATACCGTGTCGCCACACGAGGAGGATGTTTATGAGGTTTGGGAGGAAGAACCTACTCAAGAAAGTCCACCGAGCCCACAGGTAACCACTGACTCCATTACCTGGCAGGGATGGACGTTACAGCACCCTATGGTCTAGGACATCTTCTTATACAGAGTCTTGGACCACAAATTCACCAACGAAGCTATGACCATCTCCACATTCTCTCCAATATATAAATCTATTCAACGCTCATGCAATACTTTTTTTTATCTTGCTTTTTTCTTCTATCATGCCTTTCCTTATCTGTATTCTCACCTTATTTGCCCCTCCATAAGGAAAAGGAAACTGCTCCTTCAACAGATGTCAAGGGTAGTGATTCCTTCATGGAGGAATATGTGACCGGAGAGGAGGAAAATCCAACAGTCGGGCTGGACTATGAGTATGTGTACAAGGACTATCATGAGGGTTCGGAGAGTACACACCTGGGTCCAGTCCTCTCTGCAGAGACTCCTGAGAGTGGAGGTGTAAGTCTCACATATCCAAGTCCATTTCGCATGAGAACATCAAATTCTACAATGTTTTTTACGAGACTCTGAGCACAAGTCGAAATCCCTCCCTCTCTGATCTCCTTTTGGTGTTTGTCATGTTACTTCTTACATCTCAATCCCTTTGTCTTGTTCGTCTCTGTTACCCCATTGTCCAGTTGCTGATTCTCATCCGTCTTGTCATTTCTCATTCCTCCCTTGATTTTTTTTTTTCCTGGAAAACCTTTACGACGTTGCCCACTTTCACCGTCTCGTATGTGTCTCCTCCACCTTCTGGATATGTGTCAGGGTCTTCTCCAGCCTTCACTCCTCTCCTCATGTCATCTATCTGTTGTCCTTGCTTTGTCTCTATGTCTCCTTATTGCTCAGATAGATGATGATGTCGTGGTGACATCACGTTCTAGTACATGAAGTCAGAATCGGAGTAATCCAATGGTGACTAAAGTCGTCTACAGGATACTTTCTGACTCTCGCTTATGGCATCATAGAATTCCCAACGTGCCCTGGAATTTTATGATATGCCAGAAGTGTGTACGGTATCTTGATATTGCAGCTTGGCTGATGTATATGCATTATGTAGCCAGCTATCACGCCCGCAGCCCTATGTCATTGGGGGCCATGTGTGCACTGATATCATGTGTAATACTTTGTTATCTGCATATCATGGATAATAGATTTATTTGTTTTGTAGTAAGTTGACCTGTAATATAAATGCACTGATGTAAATGCTATGAAGTATCACGGCATACTGTATGTGCACTGGTATATATTAGGAATCACAGGAGAAACATGCAGGAGAAGTCTTTGATGTCTGAGTGATACTAAGTAACTGTGTCTTTGTGGTTATATGTGTGCTACCCACAGGCTATCAGTGGTCCCCGTGGGCTGAAGGGAGAAAAAGGTGACCCAGCGCACTTGGAGTCGGTGAGTGCAATCGGAGAGCACATTATACACATGCTAATGGTTTTGTATCTGAGCCCGATAGCTTTAGGTGCCACATCTGAACCCTTCCCTATCTTAGTTAAAAGGTCTTGACATAAGTTTTTCTTTCTTTCACATTGTGGCAATAAACCAGTTTAGCCTTGTGTCTCAGCACCCTGGCTGGGGCTTATTGTTGCCCCCTTTGGCACCCCGCACATGGTGCACGTATCCCATCCATTGTGGACCAAGATACCATTATGGCTTCAGTTGTCTCTGTAAGTCCGTATAGTATCAGTTCTGTGTTTGGTCGCTGATCTTTACCTTTATACTATGTGGCCGATATTCATTGTAGCAGTTGTGGTAAATCCCTTATGATGATCCTGATATCCCTTTGGTTTTTTCCAGGGTATGTTGGTTGAAGGTCCTCCAGGACCTGAAGGACCTGCGGTATGTATACTGTATACTATTCCTATTAGTAACCTTGGCCGCACACATCCTAAATAATAGATTGTAATGACCTATGTACAAGGTTTTTGCATCATGTAAGATTTTATTATAGGTAACAAAGAACTTATATTGTTAAGGTGACAAAATGTTCCCCACACAAAAGAATAGAAAACAAATGAAGGGACACATAACAGGGAATGGCCATGAATAACAAAGTCTTAATGGGGAGGATTGTGAAAACGGACTTTGCCGATAATTATATGTCAGAGAGTGAAGGCTTACCATGTTAGCAAGAAGAAAGGAGGTGAGGCAATCCTACGTAAATAAGATGGCTGGGGTCGCCAGGGTTTATATAGTCCTATAGGTTAATTGAGATATTTTGTATTATTGCTTGTTGACCTGGAACAGAAGTATGGCTAGCTTTAGAGGTGGGATCTTCTGCAGAACTTTTAAGATTGGCCACCTGCCTTCAGAATGGCTTTGCTTTAGGACACAGCCACCACATGCACAATTGCAATGATGATCCCAGATCAGTTCCATGAATTGTTCCTGGTGAATTCTCGCTGGGACCAGGGATGATGGTAGGAAGGATTTTCATAGGTCTCTGCTAAGGAAACCTTCCTTGTCAGATATAATTGGACTGATTAGGTCTTGGCCCCATTGCTACAAGTATATTAGCTTCATATCTGTATATCACATGGGGGTTGACTCCTAGTCCCATATAAAAATGAGATTGCTTCTGCTAGGAGAGGTGTTTTTTTCACAAGTGCATTATAAAGTAGTCTTAGTAGGTGCATTGGTGGCCGGATTAGAAATATTACAAAGTATTTGAGACCTCTTTAAAATAAGTCGTATGGCCTGTCCAGTGTCTAGTAAATGAAGTCAAGTTTACAGATGTGCCTTGTATTCTCTTCACGCTTCCTTCATTTCATTAATAGGGTCAGCCCGGTCCCCCTGGAATCCATGGCCACCCTGGACCTGTTGGTGATCCTGGAGAGAGGGTATGAGGATTACCCAAAAGGGGTTACAAATACGTTTGCTGCCTTTCTTACAGAATATACACAAGCTTTCTCTTTTATTTTAGGGTCCCCCGGGCCGAGCTGGTCTCCCAGGTGCCAATGGCTTGCCCGGACAGCCTGGTAGCTCTGTTATGCTTCCTGTAAGTTTTCACACATTAATTTACATCATCTAGAAAATCTGGTATTGTGATTTAAAAAATTAGATTTAGTGGTAATCATTTTATACAAAAAGTGTGGCAGACAATTTATGATATGTAACATGTCTCTATTGCTTGGAATATTTTTGTAAAACACGACCAAATTTCCCTACAACTTTATTGTGGTGTAAAGAAGACCAATATTTTACTGAAGCTTGAACACTCCTGTTAGCTAAACCAAATCCTATGTCACCAAAACATATCATAGGATCATTTTGTCATTTTATCTTTGCAGTTCCGATTTGGAGCCAGTGGTGGTGACAAGGGGCCAATAGTTTCTGCACAAGAAGCCCAAGCAGCTGCCATTTTACAACAGGCCAGGGTAAGATTTATCTATTCCAAGACCCAATTCACACTATGAATTTCGTTAAAATCGTCTTATGTGATAACTCATAAATCGTGTTTCTATAGCTGGCTCTGCGCGGCGCTCCCGGACCAATGGGTTATACTGGAAGATCTGGACCCTTGGTAAGTATTGACATGGAATTTTCTATAAAGCTACAAAGAATCCTACTAAATACTAATATTGCCAAACAAAATATAATGTGATTCGGGTTCTGGTGCAAGAACTTTCTTGTGCTGTTCCCTTTATGATTTTATTTTGTTTCCAGGGTCCACCAGGAAGTCCAGGGTCAAAGGGTGAACAAGGAGATATCGGTCCTCAGGTAATTAAGTAAGCACAGAGACATTGCTATGTCACATCCGTAAATCAGACAAATACCTTCCATTTATAGAATATATATTCCGCTACTGCAGGAGACATTTATAGCTGAGAATATTAGATATGGAAGTTCTGGTTTGTAGCATGTCACACTATATAAGTGTAAAAGAATGGCTAGAAAAGAAAGGAGAGCCTGATTGATACCTTCATATATTTCCAATATATTGACAACATGGTGGCTCAGTGGTTAGCACTGCAGCGCTGGAGTCCTGGGAATGAATCCTGCCAAGGACAACATCTGCAAGGAGTTTGTATGTTCTCGCCGTGTTTGTGCGGGTTTCCTCCCACACTGATGGGGAGTAAAAAAAATCATATCCGATATATTAGGGTAAGTTCGCTTTGTGTTTCTGGAGCTGATTATGAGGTGTTTTCTGCCTTAAAATCTGCTCCAAAAATACACCAATCTGTCTTCCATGGTTCGGGAGGTAGTGACCGACACATTTTTCAGTGTGATAAAGAAGAAACATCCTGCTCTTTCTTATACCGTGACTTCAGGATCAGAAAGTTCACAGAAGCTGAAGAACGAGGCTGAAGGGCGAGGCTGAGGGGTGGAGCTGAGGGGCGAGGCTGAGGGGCGAGGCTGAGGGGCGAGGCTGAGGGGTGGAGCTGAGGGGCGAGGCTGAGGGGCGGGGCTGAGGAGCGAGGCTGAGGGGCGAGGCTGAGGGGCGAGGCTGAGGGGCGAGGCTGAGGGGTGAGGCTGAGGAGGGAGGCTGAGGAGGGAGGCTGAGGGGGGAGGCTGAGGGGGGAGGCTGAGGGGCGAGGCTGAGGGGCCAGGCTGAGGGGCGAGGCTGAGGAGGGAGTCGAGGCTGAGGGGCGAGGCCACATGTTAAGTCAAGCCCATTAAAGCAGCCGGTCACAGTACAAACCCAATGGAAATGATGGCAGAAGCCACTCTAGGTTTTCTATCACAATTTCCACAGACATAATTCAGCAGGACTCATACGTAGATGAATGCAATAATGTTTCAGCTAATCAATAATGTTTGGAAGTTGCCCAGTTATTTTTGGGTTTGCCACACTGCCCTAAATTGGCCATATTTACAACCATTGAATGTGTGTGGTGTTCTGAGCTTTTCCCAATGTCAGATTTTGGGGTGAAGGGAAGATGATGCTTTGAATGTCCTTGTCCCAGTCCTGGTGTTTTCAGATACGAGTTGTCTGGCAGGAGGTTTCTCGGCTCGGTGATATGGATATGCTGGAGACCTCCTCATGACCCAGCACTGATGGCGGCACAATCATTTCTATGTATGGCCACCATGTAATGCTACATCCATCTCTGGCCAATGGCTGGCCACCTACCAAGTCAGTTCATCACAGCATTCTCAACATCTCCAAAACCTGGCAACATACCTAAAGAATATTTTTGCCAATAGTCTAGCGGTAGCTATATTAGTCTAGGTGCACATGACCGTGTGTGTGGCCGGGCTGTGATGGAAGAGCACATGGATGACATCTGTATGCGCCCAGGCGTCACTCATACTTCCACAGTCCAGTCATTGAGCGTGGTCTACAGAATGGACAGAAATAAGAACCTGTCCTGAGTTTTGCTCCCAGCCCCATACACCAGAGCGTAAACATCCAGCAATGAATGGGTCAGTGCGATAGCCATGGAGAACGGACGTGTGCATAGTTAGTTTATAGGAAAATACAATCTGAGTTTCCTTTGATGGTAGTCGTAAGACTGTCCTCTAGCATTCTTCTGTATTTCGGTTTGGTTATAGAACAAGTAGCTGAACACATAACACCAATTCATTTTTGCCTTATAGTTTGCCTTTACCCAATACTTGTACATTTACTGTAAATCCATTTTTATATCATCAACGTAACACAGTGTTATCAAATTTTGTAGGGCCAAAGAGGACCACAGGGACTGTCTGGACCTCCGGGAAAACCAGGAAGACGGGTAAGGGCTAATGGCTCCACTTCTAATATACAAAGAGTTTTACAGAATCTGATAACCCTCAGGCTTAGAAGTTTTTTTATGGACACTCAGGCGGGGCACCAGGTTTAGAAGTGTTTTATGGATACTTAGGTGGGGAACTAAGCTTAGAAGTCTCGTATGGACCCTCAGATAGGACAACTGGCTTAGAAGTCTTGTCTGGACCCTCAGGCAGAGCACAAGGCTTAGAAGTCTTGTATGGACCCTCAGATGGGACAACTGGTTTAGAAGTCTTATCTGGACCCTCAGGCAGAGCACAAGGCGTGGAAGTCTTGTATGGACCCTCAGATGGGACAACTGGCTTAGAAGTCTTGTATGGACCCTCAGATGGGACAACTGGCTTAGAATTCTTGTCTGGACCCGCAGATGGGACAACTGGCTTAGAAGTCTTGTATGGACCCTCAGATGGGACAACTGGTTTAGAAGTCTTGTATGGACCCTCAGATGGGACAACTGGCTTAGAAGTCTTGTATGGACCCTCAGATGGGACAACTGGTTTAGAAGTCTTGTATGGACCCTCAGATGGGACAGCTGGCTTAGAAGTCTTGTATGGACCTTCAGATGGTACAACTGGTTTAGAAGTCTTGTATGGACCTTCAGGTGGTACAACTGGTTTAGAAGTCTTGTATGGAACTGGTTTAGAAGTCTTGTATGGACCCTCAGATGGGACAACTGGCTTAGAAGTCTCGTACAGACCCTCAGGCAGAGCCCCAGGCTTACATGACCTGTACGTCTTCTGATACATTATTTTTGTCTTAGGGTCGTTCTGGTGCTGATGGAGCTCGTGGTCTACCTGGTGAATTTGGTGCTAAGGTAAATATGTTATTTTTGACCTTGGCCATACCATAGCAGCACTGCCACGCCACATGATGTTATAATCTAATCTTTGTTTGTGTGTCAGGGTGAACGTGGCTTTGATGGGCTGCCTGGATTACCTGGAGAAAAAGGTCATCGGGTAAGAGAAATACTTCATTAGATTTCATGTCAGAATTGTATAAATAACAATGTGATAAAGTTTCATTTATGAAGTTACTTTCACATAACAGACCCCAGGATTAATAATTCTCTCACATAGGTTCTCCTAATCCATTATCAATGGTAGTATACTGTATATCTGGATAGGTTCTTTAATTCTTGAGCCCTGAATGACTCTGAGGAACATCCAGCTTATATACTAAGTTTCCTACAGACTGTAATTGACTACCAAAATGGTGTCCTTTTGACATACCTTTGGCTGGGATATAATAGTTTCAAGTGCCTCGTGTCAACACAGGATAAGGGAGATTTCAGGTATATTCCGGCATATTAAGGATACAGATTCTCAGAACTAGGCGGATGAAACACCTGGATCTTCTATGGGAGATCAGAACCAGAATCAGGGCACCATACAGCCGCAACACCCAGACCTACCGATGTCCATCAGACTGGGCTGTGAGCACCATATGGATGCACCCGCGCTCCTGTAGTTCATTAGGACTGAAGTTATAGCAACATATCATATAACGCTTGTACCAGAACCGGAGTTGGCTTTCCACACAGAGGAAACACCGAGATCTTATGTGGTGATCGTTCTATGGTGCTCTGTCTTCTGTTCTTATGAACCGCCATCTTATTGCATCTGCTATATAGACACTAGAACACCCACATTATACTCGTCTAAGAGAGGCCTAAGGACATGAGTGTATTTTTGTTGAAAATTTTTGTTAAAATAACTAATCCTATTAGATGAAGCCACAAATCTCATTCCTATCTCCGGTATCCTAACACCAAAGTGATGCCATTTATTGCAGACCTAGTCATTTAATTTCTCACAGAACTTGCAATCATTTCAGTCTTGAATAAGAACAAACTTTTCACGTTCCACAGTTCTGTCTAGAGAAGGAGAACTATGAAGTCTTGTTTGAGATAGAACCATAAGTTGCAGTTCCACTGATTGAGATCTCTTGTTTCTGTAGGGAGATACTGGAGCTCAGGGTCCTTTGGGTCCACCAGGAGAAGATGGAGAGAGGGTGAGTACTTACCTTGATGCTATTAGGTCACAATGTCATCTCAGACTTCGATCAATGGCTGATCTTCTCATTCGTATACCTCTTAGGGAAGTGATGGAGATGTTGGACAACGTGGACTTCCTGGTGAACCAGTAAGAACTTTTATTACATAATTTTTTCTAACCAATTATATAAAATATTTATGAGAAGATCTTATATTATAACATTATAGGACAGACCATTATAGGACAGACCATTATAGGACAGACCATTATAGGACAGACCATTATAGCACTGACCATTATAGGACAGACCATTATAGCACTGACCATTATAGCACTGACCATTATAGGACAGACCATTATAGCACTGACCATTATAGCACTGAGCATTATAGCCCTGACCATTATAGCATAGCAGTGACCATTATAGCACTGACCATTATAGGACTGACCATTATAGCACAGACCATTATAGCACTGACCATTATAGGACAGACCATTATAACACTGACCATTATAGGACAGACCATTATAGGACAGACCATTATAGCACAGACCATTATAGCACTGACCATTATAGCACAGACCATTATAGGACAGACCATTATAGCACTGACCATTATAGGACAGACCATTATAGCACAGACCATTATAGCACAGACCATTATAGGACTGACCATTATAGCACTGACCATTATAGCACAGACCATTATAGCACTGACCATTATAGGACAGACCATTATAGCACAGACCGTTATAGCACAGACCGTTATAGCACAGACCGTTATAGGACTGACCATTATAGCACTGACCATTATAGGACAGACCATTATAGCACTGACCATTATAGCACAGACCATTATAGCACTGACCATTATAGGACTGACCATTATAGCACTGACCATTATAGGACAGACCATTATAGCACTGACCATTATAGGACAGACCGTTATAGCACTGACCGTTATAGGACAGACCATTATAACACTGACCATTATAGGACAGACCATTATAGGACAGACCATTATAGCACAGACCATTATAGCACTGACCATTATAGCACAGACCATTATAGGACAGACCATTATAGCACTGACCATTATAGGACAGACCATTATAGCACAGACCATTATAGCACAGACCATTATAGGACTGACCATTATAGCACTGACCATTATAGCACAGACCATTATAGCACTGACCATTATAGGACAGACCATTATAGCACAGACCGTTATAGCACAGACCGTTATAGCACAGACCGTTATAGGACTGACCATTATAGCACTGACCATTATAGGACAGACCATTATAGCACTGACCATTATAGCACAGACCATTATAGCACTGACCATTATAGCACTGACCATTATAGGACTGACCATTATAGCACTGACCATTATAGGACAGACCATTATAGCACTGACCATTATAGGACAGACCATTATAGCACTGACCATTATAGGACAGACCATTATAGGACAGACCATTATAGCACTGACCATTATAGGACAGACCATTATAGGACAGACCATTATAGCACAGACCATTATAGCACAGACCATTATAGGACTGACCATTATAGCACTGACCATTATAGCACAGACCATTATAGCACTGACCATTATAGGACAGACCGTTATAGCACAGACCGTTATAGGACTGACCGTTATAGGACTGACCATTATAGGACTGACCATTATAGCACAGACCATTATAGCACTGACCATTATAGCACTGACCATTATAGGACTGACCATTATAGCACTGACCATTATAGGACAGACCATTATAGCACTGACCATTATAGGACAGACCATTATAGCACTGACCATTATAGGACAGACCATTATAGGACAGACCATTATAGCACTGACCATTATAGGACAGACCATTATAGCACTGACCATTATAGGACTGACCATTATAGGACTGACCATTATAGGACAGACCATTATAGGACAGACCGTTATAGCACAGACCGTTATAGGACTGACCATTATAGCACAGACCATTATAGGACAGACCATTATAGCACTGACCATTATAGGACTGACCGTTATAGGACAGACCATTATAGCACTGACCATTATAGCACTGACCATTATAGCACTGACCATTATAGGACTGACCATTATAGCACAGACCATTATAGCGCTGACCATTATAGCGCTGACCACTATAGCGCTGACCATTATAGCGCTGACCATTATAGCGCTGACCATTATAGCGCTGACCATTATAGCACAGACCATTATAGGACTGACCATTATAGGACTGACCATTATAGGACTGACCATTATAGCACTGACCATTATAGCACTGACCATTATAGGACTGACCATTATAGGACTGACCATTATAGCGCTGACCATTATAGCACTGACCATTATAGCACAGACCATTATAGGACTGACCATTATAGGACAGACCATTTTAGCACTGACCATCGTAGAACTGTTTTTTGTTCTGAAGCTGACACAATGAGGCAGATTTATTATGTTTTGTGTCTCAGACAACGAACATACCAGCCATATATACCAGCCATACATACAAGCCATGAAAAGAGTTGCATTTTTGGTGAAAGTCAGGATTTTTGCTTAAAAATTGTGCCCCATGTGCCACTTTTGGGTGCCATGTAGTGTTGGCAGTGCCAGATTTATTATAATATACTACGATTTTCTGGCATAAATGATGCAAGATATCTAAGCTAGATGTAGATTCCTGTCTAAGCGCTGGATCTCAGAGTAGTCGCCTAATTTATGGTGAGGCGTGCACCTTATCATAAGTTAGGCACAAACTGCATTGGGGCAAGGATTATCACGAATGGCGTAGGATGTGGTGTCTGGAAAAATCAGCCCCAATTGGTTTCTATATTGGTAAAAGTAAAACCCTTTCCTTCTTGCAATACCGCGGGCGGTGGAACCTGCAGCCTTTTCTGGAGAAAGATTAAGCACGATGAACTGTAACAGGTCTGAGCCTTTGTTTGCTCAGGAGACACCACCAAGGGTCACTAGAGGTGGCTTATTCCCTTCTCCCCATTGACAACACATGCATCCTTAGCCAAGCTGAGTGTGCATGTTTCACCAAGAGTTCTAAGAGATGTACAGCCACCTTACAACCTCAGTTCTACCGTATGTTATAATCCACCTTTGTTTATACCGCAATTAGTTGTCATCTTTATGTTTCCTTAGGGTGTCAGAGGTTTGCTTGGACCCAAAGGCCCACCTGGTATTCCTGGCCCCCCTGTGAGTAGATTCTAAATATATCCTGCATTGTATATCCATATGATGAGTACTTATCATGGTAACACCGCTCTTGTCTCTGCAGGGTGTAAGAGGTATGGATGGACATGTGGGACCAAAAGGAAACCTAGTAAGTTAAATGCTCTACTTCTCATTCCCTGTAGAGGGCGACACAACATATTCAGTACAAGGTGGTCTTATTTAATGTTCCTTTCTCTTTATTAGGGCCCACAAGGTGAACCTGGCCCCCCAGGACAGCAGGGAACTCCGGGGACACAGGGGCTTTCAGGGCCACAGGGAGCCCAGGGACCTCCAGGAGAGACGGTAAGCATGCATTTGTTTGGAATCTTATAGAGAAGATATGAGGTTAGTTGTACAACAGCATCTAACATTTATATATTTACTGACAGGGACCACAAGGAAAACCCGGCCTTCCTGGCATCCCTGGCTCTGACGGACCTCCTGTGAGTATACGCCAGCTGTGTCACTTTGGGTATCAGTGCATACTCTTGGGCATTTTCATAGTCTTGTATTTGTTCTTAATCCATCACCTGCACACATAGTCACACAGAGTCATCTACTAAAATGTGGGTTATTAGGGAACAAACCCACCACTCCCATTGCTCCACCAAATAACCACAGGCATCATTCAAGAATCCCAACTGAAATCTGCCGCCTAGTTATTAGACCAGGCCCATCGATCAGTCAGACCCCACTTGCCCCGGCTGTTGCCCCTGTCCAGACTATAATTAAGGCCCTACAGTACAGTTGGGTCGTCCTCGCTGATGGTTGCCCTGATGCATAGCAGGTCCATAACAGTTTTGGTCCCATTAGATCACCATGGCTTAGGTGTAGTGACCTATCTCCTTCTTGTACACATCATATTACTACATGCAGCCACAAAAATATCTTAGCCCATTATTGTTATTTCAACCAAAGACCATCTTCCTTTGTGCTCCCCCGATGTTTGGCTCCAGCGCCATCTCTGCTTCCACCTTGTTTCTCTACTTATTTTGCTCCTCTATTACATCTAACTACCCCTACTATCCTCAATCAGTTGGGCCAAACATGGATCACAGTGATCCTCCTTATGGCTCTTCATGTGGAGCTTTCTGGCATTTGTCACTCTTCTTTATGCTCAGACTACAGACATATGTCCCAGTATTGTATTCCTTATTATCACACTACAGCCATATTGTCCTGGTATTGTATTTTTGATGGTCTAACTATAGCCATATTATCCCTGAGTTTTGGTTCTAAGGCTATTGCTGGAAACCTCCTGCCTGGCCTGAAGAAGACATCCGCCCCGCGTCTAAGTGCATAGCCATTTTATGTCGTTGTTCATGTCCTTGGAGCAATAAACAGAACCAATTTATCTGAACCATCCACATCATTTATTTTTTATTTATTTTTATTTTTTTGTTTCTTACGGATCTTGCTGCCATTAGCACTCAATCATCTCCTGGTTTTTCTATTTATATTTTCCATCCCCATATTGCATTATTTATGATTTACTACATATAGTAAATCGCCATATTGTCCCGGTATTGTATTATTTATTATCACACTACAGCCATATTGTCTCAGTACCGTATTATTTATGCTCAGACTACAGCCATATTGTCCTGGTATTGTATTCTATATACGCAGACTGCAGCCATATTGTCCCAGTATCGTATTCTATATACATAGACTACAGCCATATTGTCCCAGTATCATATTATTTATACTCAGACTACAGCCATATTGTCCTGGTATTGTATTCTATATACGCAGACTGCAGCCATATTGTCCCAGTATCGTATTCTATATACATAGACTACAGCCATATTGTCCCAGTATCATATTATTTATACTCAGACTACAGCCATATTGTCCCGGTATTGTATTCTTTATACACAGACTGCAGCCATATTGTCCCGGTATTGTATTCTTTATACGCAGACTGCAGCCATATTGTCCCAGTATTGTATTCTATATACGCAGACTGCAGCCATATTGTCCCAGTATCGTATTCTTTATACGCAGACTGCAGCCATATTGTCCCGGTATTGTATTCTTTATACGCAGACTACAGCCATATTGTCCCAGTATTGTATTCTATATACGCAGACTGCAGC
Source organism: Leptodactylus fuscus (assembly GCF_031893055.1). Classification (NCBI taxonomy): domain Eukaryota; kingdom Metazoa; phylum Chordata; class Amphibia; order Anura; family Leptodactylidae; genus Leptodactylus; species Leptodactylus fuscus. The sequence goes on from NC_134275.1 coordinate 77,066,170, forward strand.
CATATTGTCCCAGTATCGTATTCTTTATTCGCAGACTGCAGCCATATTGTCCCGGTATTGTATTCTTTATACGCAGACTGCAGCCATATTGTCCCGGTATTGTATTCTTTATACGCAGACTGCAGCCATATTGTCCCAGTATTGTATTCTATATACGCAGACTGCAGCCATATTGTCCCAGTATCGTATTCTTTATACGCAGACTGCAGCCATATTGTCCCGGTATTGTATTCTTTATACGCAGACTACAGCCATATTGTCCCAGTATTGTATTCTATATACGCAGACTGCAGCCATATTGTCCCAGTATCGTATTCTTTATTCGCAGACTGCAGCCATATTGTCCCGGTATTGTATTCTTTATACGCAGACTGCAGCCATATTGTCCCGGTATTGTATTCTATATACGCAGACTACAGCCATATTGTCCCAGTATTGTATTCTATATACGCAGACTGCAGCCATATTGTCCCAGTATCGTATTCTTTATTCGCAGACTGCAGCCATATTGTCCCGGTATTGTATTCTTTATACGCAGACTGCAGCCATATTGTCCCGGTATTGTATTCTATATACGCAGACTACAGCCATATTGTCCCAGTATTGTATTCTATATACGCAGACTGCAGCCATATTGTCCCAGTATCGTATTCTTTATACGCAGACTGCAGCCATATTGTCCCGGTATTGTATTCTTTATACGCAGACTGCAGCCATATTGTCCCGGTATTGTATTCTTTATACGCAGACTGCAGCCATATTGTCCCGGTATTGTATTCTTTATACGCAGACTACAGCCATATTGTCCCAGTATTGTATTCTATATACATAGACTACAGCCATATTGTCCCAGTATCATATTATTTATACTCAGACTGCAGCCATATTGTCCCGGTATTGTAATCTTGCAGTATTGTATTCCTAGATGAAGCTCCCACCCCCAGTTCATCACATTTATTCTAAGATATTTGTCTTTTTCTTCCTCCAGGGTCATCCTGGTAAAGAAGGTCCTGGAGGCTACAAAGGCAACCATGTGAGTATCCGTCTTGTTGTCTCATCTACAGTGTTCTATAATCCTTCATTATGCGTCTTCTCCTCAGCTATTCCTTGTGACCCTCCCAAACACATGGATGCTTAGTTTGATGGAGGATACATGTGTTCCGAACAGGTTGGACGGCCAATCTCATTGGAATCAGGCCAACCTTTGTCTAATGTTTATGGTCACCTGTTAGATATTATTATAGTGATAGTATTAGAGCGATATCTTTATCCTTTGTAGAACCTGTTTCAGGTGTTAAGATGCTGCCATATTGTCGTAGTTTAACAACTACCCTAAAACGTTGATTTTTTTTCCAGTTGCATAGATGTTGTTCACATGGATTGCCGTCCATTGCTGTAATTGTAGAGTCTAGTGGTCAGTTCTGTGCTTCTTACATCCCACACACAGGTTCACCAATAATGGTTACTGACCCGTTTTTTAGCCTTATCATTACCAGTTTCTGTTTTCTCTTGGAGTACATTAACACTATGGGATTATATTTTGTCTCCTACGCCCCAATGTTTGTTCTGGTTTAACTATCAACCTTGCAAATTTATTGCAGAATCTTGTTCTTCACTTTGTAATAGTTTCTTCTTATCTCCTTAGGGTCCATCTGGTCCACAAGGTCCTATCGGTTACCCTGGACCCAGAGGTGTGAAGGTACGGGAAATGAAAGCTCTTATCTTATGTGACACATTATATACAATGTTCCTCCATTTCCCCGGGGTTCATCCTATTACTTAATATGTGTTTTACAAAGAGCGATGATCGGGAGAGCAAACACTGGAAAAACTCTTGTTCCCCATCATTGCCTAATGAAGTCAGCTGATGAATGAGTCTACGCTTGTCTGTCGCCTTATGGTAGCTTTTATGTTGTATGAGCTGGTGATGTCATGAAAGTTCTTTAGAGGAAGAAAGTCTAAGCAGTTGCATTCGTAATTGCTCATTCTTGACCTCCAATCATAGCAGTGACACAATAAATCTGCCCCAGTTCCTTTATATGGTCAGCGCCGATTCTTTGCTTATACCTTTGTCTTTGTCTTTACAGGGAGTTGATGGAATCCGAGGTCTTAAGGGACATAAAGGAGAAAAGGTGAAGACTAATCCTGACTAATCCTGTATACGACTGGTTACAGCTATAACCAATATACAAACCTTCCTAATCACATTTATTACCTATTTTGACAGGGTGAAGACGGTTTCCCAGGATTCAAGGGTGACGTGGGTGTAAAAGGCGATAAGGTAAGGATACAACATGGTAGTATTGTCTCTCTGCTCCACTACCTCACTCGCTGTGACGATGATCCTTCCATACTCACAAGATGCTTTTTTAGTTTTTACAATGCAGCATTGTCTGGGTTATGTGACAGTATATTATTCAGACAATACATGTGTTCTCAATATATTTGTTAAGGGTGAAGGTGGAGTCCCCGGGTCTAGAGGAGAAGATGGGCCTGAAGGTCCAAAGGGAAGATCTGGCCCTCCTGGTGATCCCGGACCCCTTGGATTGATTGGTGAGAAGGTGAGATGTGGTTGTGTCTGGTGCGTGTCCACAGTGAAATATTAATACACAAGACTGTCATTAAACATAGGTTTTTTTTCTTCTAGGGCAAACTAGGTGTTCCAGGCCTGCCAGGATATCCAGGACGACAAGGGACAAAGGTGAAGGAGGGTCACAGTGGACTATAACGGGCGTGCAGAACCCAGAAGTACCACGTGGACTCACGATCTGTTTTACCTTCTATCGTTACAGGGATCTCTCGGGTTCCCAGGATTCCCAGGGGCAAACGGAGAGAAGGGAGCACGGGTATGGGACATGTTATTATCTACTAATATAAGTACAGCCCATCCGTTCTGGAGGACGGCCTCAGAGCTACGATTTCATGTTCAATACATAGAAAGAATGATCTGCCATTTAGATCTACTGGAACGTGTGTCGCTGATTGTCCTGATCATCTCTGATGGCTTCTATAATATCAGTGTTATACAGTAGACAGATTGTTGGATGGATATTCCATATGCTCAATATGAATAACAAACTATAGTCACCACAGTAAAACATACACAGGACTGCACGGTAAGAATGCTCTCAGAAATAGAAGGGTTAATAGTTTATTTTGACAATGAAGAAAATGAAGAAAAGAGAAATGTAAATCCCATCAATATTTGGTGCAACCTTTGCCCTTTGCCTTCCATCAGTTCTTCTCGGTACTTGCAGTTTTTAGCAGAACTCGTCAGAGAGTTTGTTCCCGCCGCCATCTTGTAGAACAAGCCCAGATCTTCTGTGGATGTTACTTGCTCCAATCCTTCTAACTCTTCATGTCCTCCCAGACAGACTGGATGATGATGAGATCGGGGCTATATCTGCGGGGGCCGGATCATCACTTCCAGGACTCCTCCTCCAAAGGGCAAAGGTCACACCAAATATTTATGGGATTTACCATACCTCCCAACATTCAAAGGGCAGAAAGAGGGATAGAAGGTGTGGCAGCTATGTACGCTATGGCAAATGTAGCTCCACCCACTTTTATGTTGACTCCGCCCATTCTCATCTATGTGTCTCCACACAGTATAATGCTCCTACAGTCACTCTAAGATTATATACCCCCACAGTATAATGTTCCCCTCCAAATGCCCCACAGTATGAAGTCCTCATCCTGGTGTTCCAGCTTAAACTGGTAGTTGGATGGGGACATTAAACTGTGGGGACAGCTGGAGGGGGACATTAAACTTGGGGCAACTAAAGGCAACATGTTCCTCTACAGCTACCCCCATGGTTTAATGTCCTCTTCCAGCTGCCCCCAGTTTATTATCCCCTTCCAACTTGTCCCCAGTATACTGTCCCCATCCAGCCACCCCCAACTGTTTAATGTCCCCCTAGAGCTTCCCCCAATTTAATGTTCCCCTGCATCTGCCCCAGTTTAATTTTCCTCTTCATCTCCCCCTAGATTAATGTCCCCCCTTTCATCTGCCCCCAGTTTAATGTTTACTTCCAATTTGCCCCCAGTATAATGTCCCTGTCCAGCAACCCACACTGTTTAATGTCCTCTCCATCTGTCATCACTTTAATACCCCCCTTCAGCTGCCCCCAGTTTAATGTCCTCCTCCAGCTGCCATCACTTTAATACCCCCCTTCAGCTGACCTCAGTTTAATGCTCCGCCTTCAGCTACTCCCTTAGTTTAATGTTTCTCTTCATCTGTCCCAGTCTAATGTCACCTTCATCTTCCCCCCAGTCTAATGTCCCCTTCATCTTCCCCCAGTTTAATGTCCCCTCCATCTTCCCCTAGTTTAATGTCCTCCTTTCATCTGCGACCTGTTTAACATAATAAAACCCTGATACTCACCTCTCCCCTGCTGCTCTGTGGGGCGTCTGCTCCCGGACTGTTGAGGGAGCTGCAGGAGCGATGTGAATGATGTCATCACATGGCGCCTACAGCTCCCGGTCCAGAGCACACAAGGATGTTCCTCACACAGAGCGGTGCAGCCAGAGCTGTCTGGTGAGGGCTCCTGCTTCACCATCATATGGTTAAGGAGAGGATGCCGATGAGTTGATATGGGGACATACCTCCCACCAACCAGGGCAGCAGGACAGAACCCTGAATACGGGATTGTCCTGCAGAATCTGGGACAGTTGGGAGGTATGGATTTAATATGTCTCTTTTCTTTATTCACTTCATTTTGTTCATTGACAAAAATAAAATATTAACCCTTCTATTTCTGAAAGCATTCTCAACTTACAGTATATTTTTGCACACCTTCCTAATATTTTTGTACCATATATTTCCCCCCTGCCGTAGATATACAATGGGGCAGATTTACTAATGAAAATGAACTAGAACTACATTTATTACCAGTTTTAGGCTGATGCCCCTCATTACGGAGACGCTGCTTTTTTATTGCATATTTTGTTGCATCTTTTTGAGCCAAAGCCAGAAGTGCGTTGAGCAGAAGTATCGGAGCTTACTGTATATTTCCCACTCCTTCTTGACAATGGAGGCAGTGAGGGGGCTGGGCTGCGTTGATATGTTGGGTTCTGGGGATAGGTTCCCTTTAAGAGCCATTTCAATGTGCTGAAGATGAACATTTGACAATCGTCAAGGAAAATAACAGCAAATAATATAGAAAGCCAGCAAGCTTTCGACATTGTGCTGACTCTCTGCTATTACCACTAGAGGGAGTCTTATCATTGGATGAATTCAGTGAGGACCAGTATGCAGTGAGATCTTTGGCTCCCTCTAGTGGCGGCTGTATACCGTCAGAGCCTTATGTTTACATCTAGTCTCTGCACAAGATTTGGAGAAGCAGAGCTCTGGCTTTATATATTTCAATATTAATCACCATTTACTATTTAGATTGAAAACACAAGTTTAATAGCAAAGCTTCTCTGTAGTGTGTGGATAGATTTGTGTTAGTATAGATTAGTTATTGTGTTGTATGGCAGTATTATTAATGCTGATGTGTTGTGATGTTCTGTGATTTTCATTGTGTAAGAATATTGTCTCATTTTTATTTTCTAGGGTCTTTCTGGAAAATCAGGCCCAAGAGGAGAGAGAGGACCCTCAGTAAGTGATTTGATGAATATTCCTTTCACTTTGTTCTTTCTTAAGTCTCCCTATCCACACGTGCTATTCAACTCCACTATTTTTATAATCCAATATTTCACCACTTATCTCAGGATTTTATAACCAATGTCTGACACATCAGTGCCCGTCACATTCACACTGTCTACCCCAATAAATGGGTTCTAAATGACCCCTTTAACAAAGTTTGTTTATAATCTGGACCTCACCGTTACACTATTGTCTTGCAACACAGTAACTTGAATTTCTATATTTATAAATTCTCTCTTTTATTTCCAGGGTCCAAGAGGACAAAGAGGACCCCGAGGGGCCACAGGGAAATCAGGACCAAAGGTTGTGAATAAAATGATCTACACTGTTTCTTGTCTCCAATGTTGTGATGTTTCAGTCTGTCTAGTAAATGCTTATGATGATGGCGAGATAATGAAAATACTAAAGTCAAGAAATATTACTTGACTGAGAGAGTAGTAGAGGTTTGGAACAAACTGGCCGCAGATTTGGTTGGGAAATGTAGAGAAGTGAATATACATCCCTGACCTATACACATGTCCATCCTAAGATATAATGGTGGTAAGGGCAGTCTAGATGGACCATGTGTGCCCTCAATCTTCAGTGTTTCTATGAGATTATATGACCCTTAGGGCAGTCATAGTGCCTGCATACAATGTGTGATGTTACATTGAAGGGGTTGTCCATAATTACAAAAACAAGTCCTCCTTAATCCAGAAACAGTGCCACACCTGTCCATAGGTTGTATGCGCCATTGACTTAAGCCTCGTTTGCTTGTGTAGAGCAAAGATACAATGCCATGGGTTTAGTTAAAGGTTTGGAGTGGAAACTGTATAAATGATAGAGATGCCGATACTTGTGATCCCTGTATTATTTTATACTCTTACCCCCTTTAGCCTTTTCTTTTTTAACCTCATGGGGTATCCTGAACTTTAGTTTGGTAATGTTGACAGTAGTCAATGGCAGAACCTGCGTCTCTCTACAATCTGGTTACCGTCTATTGATGGTATTTATACCGTATGTGTATATAGTCATGCTGTTTGCCTGTTCAGCCACATTATGGTATATGTATATGATACGTACTGACCTATTTTGTTTCCTTCTATAGGGCACATCTGGAGGAGATGGTCCTTCTGGCCCACCCGGAGAGAGAGTAAGTTTAGATCTCAAAACATTTTCCCATAATACTTTCTACCATCTCATAGACCCAATAATAAGTCATCGCCCATCAGTCTACACTTCATGTGTCTGAACATCTTTGTATCTGATCCTCACTTTTCCTTCCCAACATCATCTTATATTATAATGTATTTTCCATGTGTGACATGATTTTTACATTTCAGCTTGTTCTTATGAATTTCCTTCTTTTCTTCCAGGGTCTTCCTGGACCACAAGGCTCTAATGGCTTCCCTGGGCCCAAAGGACCCCCTGTAAGTACATTGTGCAGTTTCCTGAACTATAGTTATGGTACATTATGGCACCCTAAGTGACCTTACATCTTATATACAATTTATCTGGCTTTCTCTTTGTTTTCAGTACTGGATACACGGTTTTTGTACCAGACACTTTACAGACACCATTTACATTGTATTTGGTCATATATTAGCAGAAGTTACATGTGCACATCCTAATCTGATCATGGCCGACAGCCGAGTGCTGGAGATTAAAGGGATTTCCCATAAATATATTTGTAGACAATTAAAGTTGAAACATTTTTGCAAATATAAATGATTAAGAATGTTGTGGAGTGGAGACATGTGGAGTCTCTCGTCTTCATAGGTTGCAGTGACAGGTGGGGCAGCCAAATAATTGTTCAGCATCTCCACCCAGGCAGGGCCGGCGTCAGCGCACGGCATAGTCGGGCAAGTGCCGGGGCCCACAGAGCCTCTGGGGGCCCCCCGGCACTTGCCTGTCACAATTTCAGCTCATCGGCGTCTGTCCGCCGATGAGCTGGAATACATACGCGATGCAGGAGCTGTGAGATCAGCTCCTGCTTTAAAGCTCCGGCCCGGCTTGCGTGTGTAGGCGCGATGACGTCATCGCATCACGCCTACACACGCAAGCCGGTCCGGAGCTAAGCAGGAGCTGATCTCACAGCTCCTGCATCGCGTATGTGATTGGAGGGAGAGAGAGAGGAGCGTCGGGGGAACGATGGAAGGTGAGTGTAAGTGTTTGTTTTGTATTACATATTAAGGTGAAACATAATGAAGGGGGCCCATGAAACTGGGGGGAAAATGAAGGGGAGGGAGGGAACGGCATGACACTGGAGAAGATGAAGGGGGTGGGGAGAGAACGGCATGAAACTGGGGACAAAGATGGAGGGGGCCCAAAGAAACTGGGGGGCAAATGAAGGGGAGGGGGGAACAGCATGACACTGGGGAAGATGGAGGGGGGGAGAACAGCATGACACTGGGGCAGATGAAGGGGGGAGAACAGCATGACACTGGGGCAGATGAAGGGGGGAGAACAGCATGACAATGGGGCAGATGGAGGGGGGAGAACGGCATGACACTGGAGAAGATGAAGGGGGTGGGGAGAGAACGGCATGGAACTGGGGACAGAGATGGAGGGGGCCCAATGAAACTGGGGGGCAAATGAAGGGGAGGGGGGAACAGCATGACACTGGGGAAGATGGAGGGGGGGAGAACAGCATGACACTGGGGCAGATGAAGGGGGGAGAACAGCATGACAATGGGGCAGATGGAGGGGGGAGAATGGCATGACACTGGGGCAGATGAAGGGGGTGGGGAGAGAACGGCATGGAACTGGGGACAGAGATGGAGGGGGCCCAATGAAACTGAAGGGGCAAATGAAGGGGAGGGGGGGAACGGCATGACACTTGGGCAGAGACGGGGGACATGAAACTGTGGGCAGATGAAGGGGGAGAACGTGATGAAACTGGGGACAGAGATGGAGGGGGGACATGAAACTGGGGGCAGAGGAAGGGTGTATATGAAACTGGGGGAGAGATGGAGGGGGGGCATATAATTTACAGGTGACTGTAGGAGGATTATACTGTGTGGGGGCACATAATAAATGAATGAGAATGGGTGGAATCAACATAAAAGTGGGTGGAGCTAAATTTGCAGCGCCGCACATTTTGCCCCTCTTTCTACTCTTTAAAAGATTGGGAGGTATGGCGTTGGTGACGCCACACTCCTGCATGACGTCACTCGCTTCATCTGCAACGCGCAGTGTCTCGACTCCCCCACCTCCTTTACAAGGGGGCCCACTGAGGCTCTGTCGCCCAAGGTCCCATAAAAACCTGGAGCCGGCCCTGCACCCAGGGAATATATTGTAGTAGACAACATAGAAAACTTTGGGTTGTTCTTACATTTATTTACACACAGTATGTTCCATCAAAAAGGAATTTTTAAGGCTGCATTCACATGGGAATCTGTTCGGTGCAGATCTGTTAGAAGTTTCTAGAAGAAAAAGGGCTGCTATCGATTTCAGTTAAAAACCCCATACACCTGATTGAAACCCGGTGGACCCCATTATAATCAATGGCGTCCCTTTGGTGTCAGTTTGAGTCTATCATATTTCCGTCATCAGTGTTTCCATATTTTTGGTCCTCCAATGGACCAGAATAACAGACCTCCTGGTGCATGTGTGAGAGGAGCGTAAGTGCAGGGTTGGCATGAGAGTAAACTTTTACACCACGTTTTACCCCATAAACAGAACCACATGGTTTGCAACACATGGTCTTTGTTCTGTTACAGGGCCCCCCAGGAAAAGATGGAATCCCAGGACATCCTGGACAGAGAGGAGAAGTGGTCAGTATTGTCTTTTTTTGGACAGTTGCTGTATAAACCTCCAACATTACCCTACAAAGCTATGACAACATCTAACATCTCATATAATAGCTTGTCTTATGTTTCTTCATAGGGTTTCCAAGGTAAAATGGGAACTACCGGACCCCCTGGTGTTGTCGGACCTCAGGTATGATACAGAACAGCACACAGTATTATCTCTTCTCATCTTGTCCACCCTTTGAGCCATGCCTAGCATCTCTTGTCTATTTCTATGTAGGGTGCTCAAGGTGAATCTGGCCCTATGGGAGAGCGAGGACACCCCGGCCCCCCAGGACCTCCAGGAGAGCAGGGCTTGTCTGGGCCATCTGGTAAAGAAGGTACTAAGGTGAGTAAATGATGAATTCTTCCTTTAGTGCCATCCCAAGTTTCTTCTTTACATTCACAGACAGTATAGTATTGGTGCTTGCACCCCTTTATATCACATAGTTATGGACTGGGGCGTTACTGTCCCAAATAGTCCTGTTGAATGGCATTTGTGTCTGAAAAAAATAAATAAAACTCCTTTATACTTACCCAGCAGCTGCTCCTCTGGACCTGGGGCGCATGCGCAGTGAAGTCAGGGTGTATGTCCAGGCTTCACTGCACAACAGCGCAGGTACCAGGAGCGTCAGAGATGAGTCTGATAACATTCATTACACTCATCTCTAGGAAAGCAGAAAGATTTTTTATTAAATGCAATCACAGACAACTTTACAAGGGGTCTATTAGGGGTCCTCTGGTCTATAAGGACCTATGGGTGGCTTAGTTCCCATAAAGATATAAAGATAACACAGGTCCATCAGACTCGCTCTATAATCTGATGTAGAACCATAAGGCAGGGTTGAATTGCGGCAGGTTCTATAGTAGGGGGACGATTCCTTGCCAACTCTACACATTCATATAATCTAGCTGACCGTATACTCTCTTACTAAACCTGTCTGACACCTCCCAATCATTCTTTCTTTCACAGGGAGATCCTGGAACCGTTGGTGTCCCTGGAAAGGACGGCCCAGCTGGTTTGAGAGGATTTCCAGGAGAGAGAGGCCTGCCTGGTACACCAGTGAGTATCTGACATGGGCACCGACATGTTCATCATTAAGAATAGTAGATGGGCTCTGACAGATTGACCAAAATGTGCACCAAAAACCTCAGCTTTATGTCTTCTGCCCTCTACTGTTGTCTAGTCTGTGTTTGTACATCAATAATAATAGAATAAGTAGTCACAGTATTATTATATCAGATATCCCATATCATTCCCTCATCCCTGATCCCAATGGCATAACTAAAGTCTTGTGGCCCCGGTGCAATCTTATGTCCAGGGCCCACTACCTCATCCCTACAGTGAATTCTTGATAGTAATGGTTACGGGTGCTAAATAGTTTAATCCACCTTAGTGTGGTCGGGGAATCTGGGGGTGTCCTCGGCTTATGGGCCAGATGGAAGCTGCAATCTCAGTACTGATGCCGGAGGTTATGGGCCCCCTAAGGCTACTGGACACCATTACAGCTGCACCCTCTGCACCCCCACATCATATCATATGAATGATATGTATACAATGATATATAGATACAAGGCACATTAGATACTACACTGACAGCATTTCTACAAGGAGAACATTCTGATGGCCATGACACTAGAAGATCATGTCCTAGAGGACGAGGTTATGTGCAAGGCAATGATCGCCTAGAGAGATATAACCTAATATATGAGATACAGTTATCATGGAGGACGCATGCTTCTTATGGATCAGTAAGCGTCTGTTCACATTGACGAATTTGGCAGATTTCACCTCAAAATCTGTTTCAAATTCTGTCCTGAAAAAATGTGCGGATTCCTCGGCTGATTCAGTTGCAGAAGCTTCATGGCGAAACGCTCGCATTATCCCCATTCATCTTCTGAGAGACAAATCCTTCACACGATGGACAGCAAATAGTGTAGAATAAACAGATTTTGCCTTAGGGGCCATCTTTTCACCTTAAAAAGTAGCGTTGCAAGCAAGAGAAATATCTGCAACAGGTGTGTTCGTACAGATGTGAACGGAGCCTTAAATGGGTTTTCCATGACTAAGATAGTGATAGCCTGTCCTTTAGTTAGATTATCAATACCAGATGGGTGGGGGTCTGACATCCGGCAAACCAGTGATCAGTTGTTGGATGAGGCTTGTTCAAATGCTGAAGCCTCTTCATTGCACATCAAGCACAGCGCCATACACGTTATAGTGGCTGCGATTAGTATTACAGGTCAGTACTGTAAATACACCATGTGACTCCTAAATATGACGTCACTGATATGTACAGCAGAATGGACGCTCACCAGAGCACCATGGTGACTCCAACCAGCTGATCGCTGGGGGCAATGGATGTCAAACCCACTAATCTGATATTAATGACTTATCCTAAGGAAATGTCATCAGTATTACACCCACAGAAAACCCCTGAAATGACAGATAGATATATATATATATATATTCATGTCACCTATTACTGGAAACATTGTATATTTGCCTGGTGTTACAATACATTGTTATTTAGCAGATTCTGCAAAAAGCAATACTCGGGGGGCGTTCACACTACCGTTGGTGTCCGCTCAGCAGTGTCCGGGGTTATTGTCCGTACAAGATTTTAGCAATGACACTCGCTGGTCTGTTTGCAATTTCCATTCATTTCAATGGGATTTTATCTCATGTCCTTTGTGTCCATTTACAACCAGGTCCGTTATTTTGGACAAAACTAATACTACATGCAGGACTTTTCTGTCCGTTTGAAAAAATAGATAGTAATTGTCCAGGTTTTTTAACTTCGAAGTCTATGGGCAACGGACAGTAACAGATAGATAGCCATCAGTTCCTGTGCGGTTGTGTATGTTATGATAGGTGTCCGTTTTTTGTTTTTTTTTGTTTTTTTTTTAAATGTAGATTGTGAGCCACATATAGGGATATAAGATATAAGGATATATGATATAGGGATATAAGATATAAGGATATATGATATAGGGATATATGATATAGGGATATAAGATATAAGGATATATGGTATAGGGATATAAGATATAAGGATATATGATATAGGGATATAAGATATAGGGATATAAGATATAAGGATATATGATATAGGGATATAAGATATAGGGATATAAGATATAAGGATATATGATATAGGGATATAAGATATAGGGATATAAGATATAAGGATATATGATATAGGGATATAAGATATAGGGATATAAGATATAAGGATATATGATATAGGGATATAAGATATAAGGATATATGGTATAGGGATATAAGATATAAGGATATATGATATAGGGATATATGATATAGGGATATAAGATATAGGGATATATGATATAGGGATATAAGATATAGGGATATAAGATATAAGGATATATGGTATAGGGATATAAGATATAGGGATATAAGATATAAGGATATATGATATAGGGATATAAGATATAAGGATATATGATATAGGGATATATGATATAGGGATATAAGATATAAGGATATATGGTATAGGGATATAAGATATAGGGATATAAGATATAAGGATATATGATATAGGGATATAAGATATAAGGATATATGATATAGGGATATAAGATATAGGGATATAAGATATAGGGATATAAGATATAGGGATATATGATATAGGGATATATGATATAGGGATATATGATATAGGGATATAAGATATAGGGATATATGATATAGGGATATAAGATATAGGGATATATGATATAGGGATATAAGATATAGGGATATAAGATATAGGGATATAAGATATAGGGATATATGATATAGGGATATATGATATAGGGATATAAGATATAGGGATATAAGATATAGGGATATAAGATATAGGGATATATGATATAGGGATATATGATATAGGGATATAAGATATAGGGATATAAGATATAGGGATATAAGATATAGGGATATATGATATAGGGATATAAGATATAGGGATATAAGATATAGGGATATAAGATATAGGGATATAAGATATAGGGATATAAGATATAGGGATATATGATATAGGGATATAAGATATAGGGATATAAGATATAGGGATCACAATGTACATTTTTTTTTTCCATTTAAGTATGTCTTTGTAGATTGGGAGGAAATCCATGCAAGCACAGGGAGACCATACAAAACTCCTTGCAGATGGTGTTCCTGGTGGGATTTGAATCCAGGACTCCAGTGCAGCAGTGCTAACCACTGAGCTACCATGTTGCCCTGTCTTTTTTTTTTTTTTAGTGGACACCAGTGGTAGTGTGAGCCCTACTTTAGGTTTTTTGTATCTTCTCCAGTCAGTACAAATAAATAATTCAAAATAGACAAAATCTTTTCAGGCTTTAAGAATATTGAATGCATAAGAATGGCCACTGCCTCTGAGATTGTATCTGAGAAATCAACTTTTCAATGCAAAAATACAAAGATTACACCTTGGTAGTGTCAGATATGTGTACAAGACTCCGTTTAGATAGGTAACAGTTTTATTTGTGTCAACATTTGACTAAAATTCTCCTTAAAATGTTGCTGGTATCAGTGTTACCTAGACTGTACATTGTGGCCCAAATCCATAACATTCTAGGTCTGCTCACAGGGGCGGACTGATAAACCATCTGTCATTCTAGACAATCCCCTGAACAAGCCATCGTGCTCTTTATTCCAATCCTTTATGTTTAGCTGTGTCTACTTACTATGTAAAATCACTAAATCTTTATTTTTCTTTGCCTCTTAGGGTGGTCCAGGTCTGAAGGGTAATGAAGGTCCGGCTGGCCCCGCTGGTCCGGCAGTAAGTTTTCTTCATGTGTTGTAGCCTACACTCCATTATATATTAGTATATTATACATTCTAAGCTCTGATAGATGTGTGCTTTCTTATCCATACTTTTGACTTAACATATACCAAGTTGTGTATCACAAGATGAGCAGCTTTTCAAAAGAATGTGATTGTGTTAAACACGTTCATAGAATTTCTATCCTATATGTGTCTATGTTTGACAATCCAGTGATTGCAATGAGATTTACAGCCGGTCAATAGTCTTGCTAGTGTGTCTAATATTGTATCAAAGGGAAAGAAATGGTTAATATTGTATCAAAGGGAAAGAAATGGTTAATATTGTATCAAAGGGAAAGAAGTGGTTAATATTGTATCAAAGGGAAAGAAATGGTTAATATTGTATCCAAGGGAAAGAAATGGTTAATATTGTATCAAAGGGAAAGAAATGGTTAATATTGTATCCAAGGGAAAGAAATGCTTAATATTGTATCAAAGGGAAAGAAATGGTTAATATTGTATCAAAGGGAAAGAAATGGTTAATATTTATTTAAACCATAAACATAGCTCTTTTTTCTAATCTGTTTTGATTGTCTGATTCTAGATTGTTTCTTCTATTTTTTTGTATATGATTATGGGGGCAGCCATCTTGCCTGAGCTTCTCCTCAGCTCTGTTGGCAGCATTTAGTTATCTGCTTTAGAGCATAGACATTGGAGTAGACAAGCCGTCACATGTGGGAAATAGCAATGGTTTTCGGTTCATTGAAGTTACTGACTGCTGATATTATCCATAGGGATCTCCTGGAGAAAGAGGTGGACCAGGCCAAGGTGGACCAATTGGGCCTCCTGGAAGACCAGGCCCTCAAGGACCCTCTGGTGCTGCTGGAGAAAAGGGTGTTCCCGTATGTATAAAAATGGGTGGGCATGACGTCCATATACCTGTCTACACATTTAGTGCAGAGTATATTTCTGTATTACTTCTATGTTGAGTTATCTATCATACAAGTCTTAGCTCATAGTCTGGTTGTCCCCATCCAGACCTGAGGAGCATTCTGGTGCACAAGTGACATGTCCATAGATTATTTCTTTCATCCAGTATATTTGCTCCATCAGATTTAACACCCACAAGATATACTACGGTGTATGATATTTATATTCTTACTCTACCGGATGAGTTACTGACTTTCATGCCTTATGTAATTCTAGGGAGAAAAAGGTCCCATTGGCCCTGCAGGCAGAGATGGAGTGCAGGGACCTGTGGGTCTTCCAGGGCCGGCTGGACCTCCAGGAATTTCTGGAGAAGATGGAGATAAGGTGAGGCTGATTGTGGCTGTATTGCAGATTATCCATAAAATCCCTAATTCTGTGTCATGGGCAGTTCCATTATAAGACCCCACAGTTTGCTCAGATGATGTCTAAACAGTTCAGTCCTTGCATTGCAGAGCTGCTGTTGTGATCCGAGGGTGCATGTCCTCCTTTTTTGCCACTCACACCACTCTTTTTGGGGAAATGGTGGAGGGTTGGGCTAGTCATGGCCCAATACATTTATTATCATTTATGCCAGAAACTGATGTAGATCTGATTCTCTGGCACTTGGATGGGGGAAGATGCCACAAATGTCTTAACAGTCCTGTGTCCCTTAATACATTTTTGAACTTAGTTAACGTCTGCCTAAGTTTTTATGTATATGTTGTGTTTTTTATATCAACCTAGATAAGGTCAGGAGTGTAATACAACGTGCTGATAATCTTATTACTTTGCAGGGTGAAGTTGGCGAGCATGGACAGAAAGGAGCCAAGGGTAACAAGGGTGAACATGTAAGTACCCAGATATTATGTAATGACCAGGAGCACAGCAGTTCCCTGGATTCTTCCTTTCCTGACATTTTTGTGTTTTTCAGCTTTTCAAGGCCGACATTGCACATTTAGCTAAACCCCCCCAATATACAGCATGGGGATCATTAAGTAGCCATAGCATGCAGCCCATGTGTACATCAGCCAAAGCTCGACAGCCTAAGCCAGTGGTTGTCATCCTGGCAATTTGCAGGGACTTCAGATCTTGCTCTTGGACCCTACAATGGTAGCATATTAAATCCACTAAGGGTCAAGTTAAGAAGTAGAAACAAACACAAACACTTAAGCCTTTTGTTTTACTAATACAGTGAACTCTCCCAATATTTCACTAACAATTGGTAAATTTGGTCAAAATTGAAAATTTGGTCTTAAAACTGACAAAATACCTATGAAGTGTGCCAGTTCTCGCATCACTGGCCAAGCCTGTAGACAGCCCTACCATATTTCTGGGATACCTTACCAGTCTTCTGAACACAATGTTTAAGCCATGATCTGTAATCCCAATCCAGAACCCGAGCTCAGTACCAGGGACTACTTTTTTCTTGTTGGGTGGTTATATAATCAGACACCTAACCTTGTTCTCCACAGTGGCCATTTTTGGTTGTCCATCATAATACCGCCTATTCTTACTTTCTTGCTTATTCACGCCACCATGATGGAAATGGGTTGTAAAAAATGGATCTGGTTTTCATGGTTGATTTGAATTCATGAGGGACCCATGTTCATAGACTTGAGAATATTCACTTAAGGATGGATGGAAATAGGATATCAGATAATATTTCCAGTTACTTATACAATATTCAGTAACAGTCTACGATAGGCGCATGGAGGCGGCTGCAGACTAATTTGCATCTATCATCTAATTGTTTCTAGATATTTATTAATATTCTGTCACTCTGATTGCCATAGGTTCACATTAAGGCCGCAGAGTGTGACGTAGCACCAATGTGCCCTTACCTTGTAGTGTTATATACACATATGTTAGTAGAATATACAACTCTTTTATATATTTTATTTTTACATTTGAATACATTGTATCTTCTGTTACGACCATATACAGTAATGCCTCCATAGTGATGTAAAGCATCTGCAGTGTATCATAAATGCCATTTTTTGTTATTAAAAAAGGTCATAAACAAACATTTTTGCTTATTCTCAGGGTCCTCCTGGTCCCCCGGGTTCTGTTGGTCCTCTTGGACAGCCGGGCACTCCAGTAAGTATCTCTTCACTTAAATGAAATACAATTCCTTATGTGGTAATGTCTAAAAATTCAGCGACTTACTTTATAAGAATTTATTATTGCCATACAAGAGTCTGATTTTTATAAAACAACAAGTAAGAATTACCTAAACATTATAATATTGTCATTGAAATATCTTTAGACGGGGTCAAAAATAAGAGCTAGTCGTCATACTGTCTACAATGACTGACACTGAATACATGGCTTTGACTTTAGAGGACACAAAAAGAAACAGCGTCAAAAGAACCAAAACCCAAATCATTCCTTGTGCCGAGATAAATTATGTAAGAAGGAGCTAACACAAAACGATATCTGTCATGTGATATATACGATCAGCCACTCGATGATCAGGGATCCTTATGTTTGCAGTGATTGGTTAGAATACAACTGCTGCTGCTTCCGTTTGGTTCAGGAATCTTCCTGATTGGTTAACGCTACACGACAATCACTACTACTTCCTGTTACAGTGATTGGCTAAAATCTCAAGATTGTGACTTCCTGTCAGTTGAGAATTCCTTCAGGCCTGCTTTATCCCCTGTCCATTAATTAATGGGTAACAATTAAGTCTATGTCCAACAATTAAGCCTATGATCCTACCTGTAGTCTAACCTGACATCACCATTCGCTTTCCTCAGTCTTTCATTGATCTCCAGATCTACTTCTCAGAAAAGCAGTTAAAATAAATTTCCTAAAATTAAAATTAACATTAGAGAATGATAATAAAATACCCGTTATAGGACCATGTTCATGTAGAAGACCTATATGGTATACGGCGAGTCTTCTCCTATGACATATATATACACTATAAGACGTATACAGTCTGTGTTATGTCTTCACCAGGATGTATAGTAGAAATTTTTGGAAACTCTCATTTTCCATATTCACATTAATCTTACAATCGCCCATTAAGGGCACGAGGGACAAATGCCCCGTGGACTCCACTATTTGGACACTATGTGGCATTATTTTTTTTCCAAAAACATGTGGCCCCGCACCACCAACCTGACATACCCAGTGGCAGCCACAGGCCTTGATCTGATTCTGATTTGACTAACCAGTTTTTTTCTCTATTCAGGGTGCTGATGGAGAGCCCGGCCCTCGTGGACAGCAGGGAATTTTTGGCGCAAAAGGAGATGAAGGCACCCGAGGTTTCCCAGGTTCTCCTGGACCCATTGGATTACAGGTAAGATGTATGGGCTGCTATACTGCAGATCTATCATGGCTACTTTCATCAAAATTGGTTTCCATTGCAAATTGTCCATTATATCTGTGTTGAAATGTCTCTACAGTCTCTAAAGTCCCACAGGTGATGGATAACAGTTATAAGAGCTGTATATATCATTACATGGCTATCCTATGGCTATCCTATATATGGTTCAGTGTAGTATTGTATATAAGGAGGATACATTGTTAATGCAATATCAGATTATAATATCAGAAGTCAGAGCAGCAGCAAATATTTGGCAATTAGGTTTCCTATTGAAAACAGGAAGTTCAGCCATTTTGATGGAAACCGATGGTAAAACCTATCATTGGTCAATATACCATGAATCCTAGTGATAATAGATGATCTATGTAATGTCAAGATAGTGGCAAGAAGGTACCGAGGAAATAAGTCCTGCACTGTCCCATTAGGCCCTGCACTGGGATTTATTGGGCACAAGACTGATCTCCTGACTTCTGTCCCTTTTGCATTGACGACTACTGTTACATGGGATTTAGGAAGATCATGACTGGGTCTGCTAGATCAGAGAGGGGTAAGAAGAGCAGGTTCAGATATAACATGATCCAAGCAAGGCTGAATAAGGGAACACTATGTGTAACTATCGGATCAGTATGAGAGAATCACAGAACGTGTGGGCATACACTGTACAGACGCGGGAATAACTACAAAGAGTAGCAAGAACTGGCTTTACATTCAGGATCGACTCTCTATATAAAGTATATTAATCCTGCACAGCAAAAACAGCGCCCTAAGATGCTCAGCTCTGCTACATCTACATCAGAACTACAATCCTGACATCTCCTAGTATTATGTAAGGTTACCTGTTTCTCTTGTGTGTTACAGGGGCTGCCCGGTCCATCTGGTGAGAAGGGAGAAACTGGCGACGTTGGTCCCATGGTGAGTGTGGTCATGTAACGTACACTGTGATGAGCCAATCTGTCTCTGGTGCAGACTATATTCTTATCTATATTCCCCTCTGTTGTTATACAGGGACCACCAGGACCACCTGGACCTCGTGGACCAGCCGGACCTAATGGAGCTGATGTGAGTTATTACTGGTTGCAGCCCGTATGTCATTGCAGTCTGTATAAACCTATAAGCATTGTATGGCTTAATATACCAGTCACAGAACAGAAAGTGAGATATCCAAAGCCCTGCAGAAGAGCAGACCTAAGATGACTATACTCATTAGATAAATGTTGTCCATTACCCTGCGCTGTGTTTATGGGGGACCCTTGTCCTTACCTAAGGAAAGTGTATGAAGAATGTTTTATTTCTACCCATTCGATCCTTTCTTTCTATGGAGGTGTTTGGTCGATCCCCTCTCCTCATGTCAGCTTGATGGACACATGTCCATGGTGGAGTTGGGTGGGTAGTGGCTGACAAGCCTTGCATGTGTATGGCCACATACTACATGGCCACATACTACCTTTTAGGTGCAGCAGTCTTAGTAAGTCTGGGCCTTTGTCTTTACATATCTGAAATCTCGTAATGATTATGTCATTCTTTGCAGGGACCTCAAGGTCCTCCTGGTGGAATAGGAAACCTGGGACCACCGGGAGAGAAGGTAAGTCTCCTTTATTTATTTATTTAAATATAATTAAAAATAAATGTCCAAGTAAAATTGGAAACGATCCAAATAAGCGATAGGAACTGTCTTATTGAAAGAGATATCTACTTATCTTTACACATTATAGGGAGAACCTGGTGAGACTGGAGTTCCTGGTGTTCAAGGAGAACCTGGACCTAAGGTGAGCGGTTCAGGAATTTTAATATCTATGTCTTGCCGACATGACGTCAGCTCTGGTTCTGATGAGAACATTACATGTGACCCAGCTGTGATGGAATATTAGGCAGTAAGCTTCATGTCTTTACCTTCGTCTTTACTTACCAGGGACCACGTGGAGACAGAGGCGAAAAGGGAGAGTCTGGGCAACCAGGTGACCCCGGACCCCCAGGAGGAAAGGGACCTACTGGTGATGATGGACCTAAAGGAAACCCGGTGAGAACAAAGACTAACCTTACAGAGATTCATTTCTACAAATTGGATGAATATAACAGTCTTGCACTGCAGGAGTTTAGCTGAAGTTTAGTAAAACAAGTATATAAGCACGAACAGTATATAGCCTGTCCCTAAAATGTGCCAATAGTGTCTGGCCAGGGAGGTTTTGTCCTTTTGGACCTCAAATAGTTTATTGAATGAAGGGTCTGAAAAAGAGCAGCAGCCCCTGTGCAGGAATTGCATCTCAGCCCCATTCACTTAGGTAGGACTGCGTGGAGGTGCATCCTCGGATTGGTGAGGGGTCTGTTGGTCGGATCCTTGCAAATCAAATATTAAAGGAGAATAAAAATATTCAGAAAACTAATCGGCATAGAGCCCTAATATAAGAATAAGTACCGTACCCCTCAGTTTCCCGCGGCTTCAGCCAGGTGTTGCTTGAATCTCCATTCTTGACAATTGAGGCATCACCTGTCTTAGATGATCACTTTCCAATGCACCTGGGTGGTGTCCTCCATGGGGTTTCACAATATTAAGACTTAGGTATTCCAGTCATGTACACATATACTGAGATAAGTCTTATGGGGGAGGGTCACTATAAGCCCAGCAGCCCCTTCATCCTGATTGTCCTCCACTGCTCATGGAGTGATGGGATATTCTAGTGATATGTCATTTATATACTGTAGAGGGGAGACCTTTGTAAGACAGACATAGAATCGAGATAAATGTTGTTTGATTCATTTGACCACCAACCCATAAATTGGTCTTTTGCCCAAGAGATCAACAGCTGATTTCATTTTTGGTGTGTTGGACTTTGGCTGTAAAATCTAATGTTAGGACACGATCGTCCTGCCTCCAGGAGGGTAAAGAAGAAGCATCTGATGAGCTTTGTTAGAATCATTTGTGCTGGTATAGGGCGAAACTACAGCTGAACATCAGGCGGCATATTGATAATTCTGTTTTACATACTGGCTCATTAAATAATTACAATCTCTTTGATGTTTTAGGGTCCTGTAGGATTCCCTGGAGATCCTGGACCCCCCGGAGAGATGGGACCCAGAGTAAGTATGAGGCACAGTATAATTAAACTGGGTCAATATCTGGAAGTATTAGGCAATGGATATCACTATAATGGTAAGTAAAGCGTGGAACTGATTTCTATCAATGATTGTTATCTAACAGGGACAAGATGGAGCAAAGGGAGAGCGCGGAGAAGATGGCGAACAAGGAGAGGCGGTAAGTGAACGTGACTCCAGTGACTTCTCGTACATCGGCCGGAACAATGGTGCTTCACAAATAAACGGTAAAAAAATAAGAGGTCAGTGTAGACAAATGACTTAGAGGGGTTGTCCATGGTTATGTGATATACAGTCCATGGTCATGTGATATACAGTCCACGGTCATATGATATATAGTCCACGGTCATGTGCACGGCTCGTTACCAGGCAGATGTCTAATTACTGTGTTGTGACTATAACAATTGCCTGTGTGTCCATCACATGACCATCGACTGATTTTTATCCACTAAAAGTAAGCAAAATGAATGACAACAAGCAGAAATCTTGAATACCGCAAGGATTTTGGTACAACCCCTACACACAGGACAATATCTGCCTCCTGCTTCATTGTATATTCCGATCTGATATTGATGACCTATCCCCTATCTTTAGGATAAGTTAACAATATATTTAGCCCCCAAAAACATTATTTTTATATCTCTGGTGTTTTAGGTTAGTTAATGGTGATATCGCTGATAGTTCTGATGGGTTTTCTGGTGGTTTATAGTCGTATTTCCATGAACAAAATCATATTAGTTCTGTAGATAATTAAAACTTGGGAATTTTTGCAAATAAGTGCTGAATTCTAAAGGTTTTCCCTAACCATCTTAATAGTGACAGTCTGTTGTCTTGACCAATGGGTACAGCCATGAATCAAGGACTTCTCTATGGTCTGGGACTTGTCAGAAACCCAGCTATGATTCCTTTATTGTGTCCATTAGGCAGGGACATGACATGTATGAGAAGATAACCCGACCACAATAAGGACATCATGGCTGGTTATCAGGAGGACACTATATATATGAGAAGATAACCCGACCACAATAAGGACATCATGGCTGGTTATCAGGAGGACACTACATGTATGAGAAGATAACCCGACCACAATAAGGACATCATGGCTGGTTATCAGGAGGACACTACATGTATGAGAAGATAACCTGACCACAATAAGGACATCATGGCTGGTTATCAGGAGAGGACACTACATGTATGAGAAGATAACCTGACCACAATAAGGACATCATGGCTGGTTATCAGGAGGACACTACATGTATGAGAAGATAACCTGACCACAATAAGGACATCATGGCTGGTTATCAGGAGGACACTACATGTATAAGAAGATAACCCGACCACAATAAGGACATCATGGCTGGTTATCAGGAGGACACTACATGTATAAGAAGATAACCTGACCACAATAAGGACATCATGGCTGGTTATCAGGAGGACACTACATGTATGAGAAGATAACCCGACCACAATAAGGACATCATGGCTGGTTATCAGGAGGACACTACATGTATGAGAAGATAACCTGACCACAATAAGGACATCATGGCTGGTTATCAGGAGGACACTACATGTATGAGAAGATAACCTGACCACAATAAGGACATCATGGCTGGTTATCAGGAGGACACTACATGTATGAGAAGATAACCTGACCACAATAAGGACATCATGGCTGGTTATCAGGAGGACACTACATGTATGAGAAGATAACCTGACCACAATAAGGACATCATGGCTGGGTTTCAGAATACAGAAAGTTCCTAAATCCATGGTCGTATCTAACCAACCAATCATGACAATGTCACCACTAGATGGTTAGAGAAAATCCTTAAATCTTTCCATATTTTTTTAAATGATACATATTTACAAAAATATTTAGTTTTTTTAATATCATCACACATCTAATGTGTAAGAGAGTGAGCGGATTCTTCCCTGATGACAGATGTTTGGGGAAAGTAAGATCAGGCATGTTAGATGTTGACATTCCCAATTCTATGTTGTCTTGGGAGATAAACCATCACCAGAGGAGGCTGTTACACCGACACACAGAATACCAGGCTAGAAAATGGTAGTGAGCTGTGCTTTATACTGGTGGCTAAAAAGCAGAATCGTAGGTGGCCCAATCCCACATGGTGGTCACTTACCAGGATCAAGCACCAGCCGTAGACTAAAAGGAAGTCTTTACCTGGCCATGACGGCTGCTCAAGTCCTGGTCAGTCTTTGGTGGCTGCCTTCTTGTAAGAATTATCAGGACTGTCTGTTGTGATAGTGCCCTGGATAAAAAACTAACATAATATAATACAGTATGATATACTATAATACGATACAATATAATCTGGATCTTCAGGAAGGTTTCCTTTAAATACAATCTTAGCACGAGTAAGTGTACAATTTGTAAGTACTTCTATCTTGTACTTCTTCATCAGGGATCCCCTGGTCCTACTGGAGAGAACGGACCCCCTGGACCATTAGGAAAGAGAGTAAGTAAACTGTGATCATTTACAATATACTTGATCTTATGTTGTAGTTTCTCTGGATTCTGACCTTTCCGATCTCCATCGTTCTGACGTCTTACAACATGTGTCCTATACATGATGGTATAAGTAGACGTCAGACTTTGGGTCACTTCTATACACTTATATAGTTGGTATTTATTGGTGGTGTCTTCTCTCTTAGGGTCCTGCTGGTCCATCTGGTCCTGAAGGTCGTGCAGGAGAAAAGGGAGCTAAGGTAAATGTGCTGGATCCTACCAGATCCTCCGGATCTACAGATACATGTCATCTGTTAATGAAGGGTCTGATATAAGTCACAGCATTAGATTGTCCCTTATCACATGTTACGTCTGCTTTCAGGGTGAGCCCGGTGCTTTGGGACCTCCTGGAAAGACTGGTGCTGTGGGACCTCAGGGAACTCAAGGAAAGCAAGGACCAGAAGGACTTAGAGGCATCCCTGGAGCTGTGGTAAGTAATAGAGAGGACAAGTGCAGATATAAGGCAGCATGCAGATTATGCAAACATTTATCTGCACCCAGCAACATGGTGTGAACGCTTCCTTAGCCTTGCCAAATTTCCCTTTCTGAAGCCAATATATCACCAGTACTTCAGGTCTCTGTCCACAGCAATCCAGAACTAGAGCAGGGACATTCTCTTCACCTTATTCACAGCTCCAATATGGCTACAAAACCACTAAATAATGGGCTGCATGTAATCCATAGGCCGGCTTCAGATAGGCTCATGATCAGCACATTCTGGTCTCAGTTATAGATCAGCGGTAGCCCGTGCTCTTGTGGATTCACTGAACTGGACCCAAATCACTAATGGACCCCCTAGTGATCAAAGTCCAATTTATAAGAACCACAGGAGCAGGGGAAGACTGCCGGACGACCTCAGTATTAGAGGCCATGACAGTAAGGATGGGGTTACTATGTAGTGGCTGATATATAATGGAGAGCCGGCCAGGGCAGTGCCAGTGAGAGGTAAGAGACTCTGCTCACATCTGCACTGGTTAATCCCATTGTAATGTTCCATCATCTGCAAAGGACAATGCAAATAACAGACATGGCAGACACCAATGGCATGTGATGGGTCCCATTTTATCAGACAGAACAGTGGATCAAGCTGCTTGATCTGGTCTTGCATCTTGTCTTGCACTGAAGTCTCCCAATGCTGGTGTGAACATAGGCTAAGAGTGGGGTGTAGTGTCCCTGGATGTATTACATAAGATGTGTTCATGTCTATGCATGTTCATAGTGTATATGTATGTGTGAACATATGTGTAGTGAATGTGCATATGACTGTAGTGAGCATGTGTGTGTCTATATGTGCATAGATGTATTGGTCTTGCATATGAATGTAATGACTAGGTATATGGGTATACGGTATGATAGACAGTGGTGAACACTTTGTGGCATGCTGTGTGTGTATATATATATATATATATATATATATATATATATATATATAGATATTCATTCCCTCACTCAACAATTAATAAGAGAGGAGGTTTTAAACCGGGGCCCCACGTGGTGTAAATGCCATGGCAAAAAAACGCAGCCTTCTGCAATCTTTGCAAAGTGAATGGGACTCTAGTAAATCCCATTCACACATTACAGAATAATACGAGCAGCGGAGATGCTGGGATTTCCAAAACAGTTGTGGTTTTCCCTGCGGACTTTATTTGAAAAGCGCTGTGGGAAAGAACGCGAAGCATTGCTGCCATTGTTTATCCCTCAGCGCTTTGCTGCAGCCTGCTCCGTGGCACCTGAGCCTTAAGAAGTTTTGCACAGTATTGTCTAGTTACACCTCTTCTGCAAAGGGAGACACAGGGCAACAATCTGCCAACAATAAATGTTAGATTTGTCTTTACATCAAACAACTCATCAGCTCTCGCCTTATGATTCTTATTGGTTTGCTGCCCTGGACAGTTCCTACTTTTGTCAGAATTCGTGAGGTTTAATATCTCCCTGCCTATGATACACGCTCTCATTTATCGCTACGTAATGCAGTTTTGTGTGGCTTCTAGGGTGAACAAGGTCGGCCAGGAGCAACCGGTCAAGCTGGACCTCCTGGACCTGTGGTAAGTGGAACAACTGTGGATTTACTATATACTGTATATAACCTATTATGGGAGAGTATATACTAAGCTGTCTGTCCTCTAGGGTCCTCCTGGATTGCCTGGGCTCAAGGGAGATAGCGGCCCTAAAGGAGAGAAGGTGAGAAACTGCAAAACTCTTTATATGACTGTATTTGTAAAGACTATGTAACATATATATGAGTAACTACAGCAAACATTACAACACATAGTAATACACAGCACAACACGTCATCCATGTAATGCATCTTCTACAGCACCAGTCTCCTTATATTGGGAAAAGACACCTTCTGGCCCCCACGAGGCTCCTGGGACTTGGTGTACCTCTGCACCCCTTCACGTTAAATCCCTGCTCTAAATAGAACTAAAATAGAAAACGTTTCTAGGCATTAAGACGACTGTTCCAAATACGAGAGAACTGTGTATGACATGGACATGACGACATTTTGATGAGTCCCACATAATAGTCTAATGGTATACGCTGCTTTGCACTATGATGACAACAGTAACAGCAGAATAACTCACCTTCATCATTGTTTAGGGTCATCCTGGTCTTATTGGCCTCATTGGACCAACTGGAGAGCAGGGCGAGAAAGGTGACCGGGGTCTTCCTGGCCCACACGGCATAGCTGGACAGAAAGGAGAACCTGTGAGTACAGTCATTATTATACATATGTCAGATATTTATGGGCCTTATCCCATGTCTTACTCTGCTTTTCTTCCGACTCTAGGGTATTCCTGGTGTCACAGGTCCTATTGGCCCACCAGGGTCTGCCGGACAACCTGTAAGTCCCTTCATCTGTTTTTCTTTTATTGCTTTTTTACTATTGTATCACTATTGTAGCCCCATTAGCGCTCAGCTAGACAGCGCCACAGACAACGTCAGTGCTATAGGATAAAGTGTTTCAGATGAATTATATTGGTGTTCTGACATTTCTCATCCTTATTTATAGGGGTCTCCCGGTCCTAAAGGAGCTAAGGGTGCTACAGTGAGTATACGCTATGGTTTATGGCTATTTCTTGCAGAGATTACTCCTATTCTCTAGGCTGTCCATTTTGTTTTCTTACTCATCTCTCCATAATTAACAGGGACAAGCAGGACCCAAAGGACAGAAGGGAGTACAAGGTCCACCTGGAGCCCCAGTAAGTGCTACGTCAGTCTGACGGATATAACTTGTGCATGTATATTGGATTGCACCTATCTAATTCCCTGCTGTCTGTACATTGTCCAGGGACCTCCAGGCGAAGTCATCCAGCCACTGCCATTCCAGATGCCCAAGAAAAATAAGCGCTCCATTGATGCGAGTCAGATAATGTCAGATGAACCGGCTGGGGATTACGCAGATGGCATGCAAGAAATCTATGGATCCCTTGATGCTATTAAGAAAGATATTGAGCTAATGAAGACACCCTTGGGAACAAAGGAACACCCAGCCCGCACATGTCTGGATCTGCGACTGTGTCACCCTGAGCTGCCTGATGGTAAATAAGAGCAGAAGTAATGACTATTATCATATTATCAGGCAGTATTGAGTATACAATATATTATCTGGCAGTACTGACCGTGTTATATTATCTGGCAGGATTGAGTATATACTATCAGGCAGTACTGAGTATACAATATACTATCAGGCAGTACTGAATACTGTATATACTATCATGCAGTACTGACCATTATCATATTATCAGGCAGTACTGATCATTACGGCTTAGGCCCTACGTTGCAGAAACGCAGCTTTTTTTGTTACAGATTTTCCTTCATTTTTTTGAGCCAAAGCCAGGAGTGGAGTGAGTAGAAGGTAGAAGTATAAGACCTTCCTATATATTTCCCATACCTTTTGTGGCCATTCTTGGCTTTGGCTCAAAAAACTGCAACAAAATCTGCAACCAAAAAATCTGTGTTTCCGCACATGGGGCCTCAGCCTAAAGTGGGATTAATGGAACAAAGGAATATTATAAAATATCGGATACACAGTACTATATATACACACATGGACAATTTTCCAATATACTTTCTATATCAATTCCTCATGGTTTTCTAGATCTCTAATTGCTGTCGTTCATTCTGTTACATCTAGTGGATGAAATTCTGAGCATGACTATATTCTATACAGTCCATGGTCATGTGATATACAGTCCATGGTCATGTGATATATAGTCCATGGTCATGTTATATATAGTCCATGGTCATGTGATATACAGTCCATGGTCATGTGATATACAGTCCATGGTCATGTGATGAACACACAGGTGCACGGCTTCTTATAGTCACAGCACAATACTGGTGACAAGCAAGAAGAGATTTAGAAACCTGTGAGGAATTGATACAGAAGGTATATTGGAAAAATTTGCAACTTTTTATTACACAAACAATAACATTTGTCTCTCAATATTGGTCTGAAAGTAGCCGACCCCTTTAAAGAAAGCCTGTCACCAGAACCCAGCCCCGCAGATAGATAGGTTATGGTCACCCTAATACAACATTGTTTCCCTGTCGTCCCTACCAGCGGCACAATGTGGGGTATTTCGTGCCCCTGTGTGCTGGTAGGACAGGCGGAATTTTAATTAGCCATGTATTAATTTCACATGGCTTGTTCCCTTTAAGAGGGCACAGATACCTCCCCCCTGTGCGTTTTTTTCTGTCCTGTGTAAAGGATCGGACAGGTGGGGAGGACTCTGTGTCCTCCTAAAGAGAAAGAGTAAGAAGAAGTTTCAGGTACTTACCTGCTCAGACCTGTTCAGGTGTCTTCAATGATGCACTCTGCCCCTTTGGACTTCTGTCGGTCCTGCAAAGAGAATAGGTAAGATTAAAGTTACCTATTTTGCCCACCTCCCTCACGCAATCCTACCTCCTGTTCCCCGGCATCCAGTCCTGCTGGGCTTCGGAGCCGCGCGCAGCCAGCCGGCGTGTTCGCGCGGCTCCATGAGGGGAACTTCCGGTTTTCGCGGAACCTTTCCTCTGTGTAGGAGGGTTCCGGCCGGTCGTTTAGAAGTGTAACACCGGCAACTTCCGGTTTTCGGCATTCGCCGCTCCGGGACCACGCGAACAGCAGCGTTGGACACTGGAGGTCCTCAGGAGATTAAGGTACGTGCCAATGTAGTTGGCTCAAAGGGGGAGCGTGACTTGAAGGGCTAGGAGTGTTATGAAGGGCAAAGGAACGGAGCTTTTGACTAAGGCCACGCCCCTTCCGGATATGGGGCTGTAAAAAAGGGGGCAGGTTGCATCCCTCATTGCCTGCTAGTCTAATCCCTAGCTGGTTTCTCCGCTGTGGCTTGTGGTTACCGCTTCAATCTGCATTTATTCTACTGCAAACTCTGCTGAAGGTTGGTAAGTGGCCTGCAGAAGCTGGGTGAGTCTCCTCATATGGTTCCTTGAATGTACTCCTCTGATGTTTCATATTCCATGCTTAGGTATCGCTGAAAGCTAGCTTCTATTTGTCATGTCTTCCTCTTCTACCCCTCCCGGGGATCAAGTAAGACGGAAGAAGTCTTCTAAAAGGAGACACCTGGCTTGCATTGATTGTGACGTTCCACTACCTGATGGTAGGTGCGGTTTTTTCGTCTGCTAATTCTCCCAATGGTGGGAGTATCCTGAATGTCATTGTTTTGCCTTTAGGCTATGACTGGTCACGCTGCCAGCAATGCAGGGGACCTCTGCGGGAGGAACCCGTTACCAGTGATATGGTAGCATGGGTCAAGGAGTACATGGTGAGTACGGTTGCCGCAAAGAGGGGAAGGGTCCCCTCCGGCTTCTAAGTATCCTTGTGTTTTTTGCAGGATGATTCTTTAAAGGATATCCGTACTTCACTGGCTCAGCTCACCAAGAAGCAGCGCGTGGAAAGGCGTTCTGCTTCACTGCCCTCCCTGGAGCGCCTCCAGGTGGAGGAGGTGTCCATATCATCGGACGATCAGTCCTCCTGTACCAGCAGACCAATTTTCCATCGGGAAAAGACTAATAAACTGCTGAAGGCCATCCGGTCGTGGGACCAGGTTGGCGAGGGGGAAGCCTCTGCGTCCACCTCTGGGAAGCGGAGGGTTTTCCAAGTGGACGCCTCCATGGCCAGCCTAATGGAACAAGAATGGAAGCAGCCGGAGAAGGCTTACGTCACCACCAGAGCTTTCAAAGCAGTGTATCCGATTGATCCCTCCCAGCTGGATCGCTGGGGTCCGCCACCCAAGGTGGATTTAGCCATCTCTAAGCTTTCCCGTCGCACTGTCGTGCCCATCGATGACGGGTCAAATCTTCAGGATTTGCTTGATAGAAGAGTGGATTCAACGCTCAAGAAGGCGTATTCGTCTGCTTCAGCCCAGGTGACGGTGGGCATCGCCTCAACGGAAGTAGCTGATAAGCTTCAAGCCCGGCTGGACCGCCTGGAACGGGATATCGACTCCGGGGTTAACAGGGACGACATCCTGGCATCCATGGGGGAGATCCGTCTCGCTACGGATTTCCTGAGAGAATCGGCAAGACAGCAGGTGAAGCTGGCTTCCAAGGCCATGGCCCTCAATACCGCCGCCAGGAGGCTCTTGTGGCTCAAACCTTGGCGGGCTGATGTCGCCTCCAAGTTTTCTTTGTGTTCCCTCCCCTTTCAACCTGGGAAGGTTTTCGGCCAAGGGCTGGACGATCTGATGGAGGGATTGGCTGATGGTAGAGGGAGATCACTACCACAAGCAACCAGAGAAAGAAGGCCTCCCCCTTCTAGGGGTCGAGGCTCCACGTCTCAATACAGGCCTCAACAAGGAAGCCAGAGACGCCCCAGATACCGTCCGAAAGGGGCGGGTCGCGGGATCCCCAAGGAGGACCCTAAGAAGAAGGGGTTTTGAGGAGACGCCGCTCTCTGTGACCAGCTCTCCCGTAGGAGGGCGCCTTTCGAATTTCCTTGTGGCATGGCATCTTCACATTCTGGACCCATGGGTCTTTCAAGTTGTTCAGCGAGGATACGCAATAGAGTTCTCCCATCCTCCGGTGGATCGTTTCATCACTACGCGGGTCTTACCAGCCCTACAACAAGACTGCCTGGAGGCTTCCGTCGCAGAATATCTCTTAAAGGGGGCCCTGGAAAGGGTCCCTCCTCCCGAAGTGGGTCAAGGAGTTTATTCACCCGTGTTCTTGGTTCCAAAGTCCACAGGAGGGTGGCGGATGATTATAGATCTTCGGTTCCTCAACCTCTTCATAAAGAAAAAACCTTTCAGGATGGAGTCCATAGACTCAGTAACCAATTTCCTATTGCGCAACGAGGTCATGGTCACCCTGGACCTGAAGGATGCCTACTTACATATCCCCATCTTCCCGCCACACAGGAAATATCTACGTATAGCCGTTCTTATGGCTGGTCACAGAGAGCACCTACAGTTCACTGCTCTGCCATTCGGCATATCGTCAGCTCCGTATGTATTCACCAAGATGGTCGCACCAGTTGCCGCCGCTCTCAGACTTCAAGGCCTCTTCGTGGTTCCCTACCTCGACGACTGGCTTATAAAAGCTCAGTCTACTTCAATTCTCCATCACCACCTCCAGATAGCCATCGCCTTCCTCCAGGAGTTAGGTTGGCTGATCAATTGGGAGACGTCAGAAATAGTGCCATCCACCCGGAAGAAATTCCTAGGGTTTGTTCTGGATTCCCAGAGCATGCAGATTTTCCTATCTCGTCCAAGGCGAGCAAAAATAGAAGCTTCGGTTCGGGGCCTCCTCAGGTCCCGATGGATCACCATTCGCACCGCCATGCGGGTCCTAGGCCTGATGTCTTCTTCAGCCAAGGCGGTCCCTTGGGCTTTATGGCACTTGCGTCCCCTTCAGATGGAAGTGTTGAGAGCCTGGAACGGATCTCCACGGGGACTGCACAGGAAGATCTGCCTTTCTCCCGGTACCCGTCTTTCCCTCAGATGGTGGAGACACCTGAAAGACGGAAGGTCCTCGGTTCAACCTCGTTGGACCCTGTTGACAACAGATGCGTCCCATTCGGGATGGGGAGCCCACCTGGACGGCAGGACTGTCCAGGGTCTGTGGAGGAATCCAGAGGTAGGAACCTCCAACCTGAAGGAGCTAAAAGCAGTGTATCTGGCGCTGAAGTACTTCGCCCCCTTTCTCGAAGGGAAGGCAGTCAAGGTCCGGTCAGACAATATGACGACGGTAATATACTTGAGCAAACAGGGCGGCACCAGGGTTCCAGCCCTACTGAGAGAGGCGAACTTGATCTTCACGTGGGCAGAGAAGAATCTGACCCACCTATCCGCTGTTCACATCAAGGGCTCCCTGAACATAGTAGCGGATCAGTTGAGTCGGGGTATCCCTGTATCAGGAGAATGGTCTCTCAATCAAGACATATTCCATCAGATTGTCCAAACATGGGGCCTTCCGGATGTCGACCTCATGGCAACCCGACTCAACGCCAAGGTGGAAACCTTCTGCTCTCTGTACCAGGAGGACAATGCCTTGGCAGTGGATGCCCTGTCCATCCCATGGAGGTTCAGGCTGATATACATTTTCCCTCCAGTTTCCATCATACCCAAGGTATTGATGAAAATCAGACAGGACCAAGTCTCGGGAATTGCCATAATCCCGTTCTGGCCGAATAGGACTTGGTTTGCCCAGCTCATGTGGATGAGTCAAGGCAGGTATTGGAGGCTTCCCCCCCTCCCAGATCTGGTGACACAAGGAGAGCTGAGACACCACGATCTGAGGAGATTCAATCTGACAGCCTGGAGGTTGACCAGTCCCTATTAAGGAATAGAGGACTGTCTCAAGGCGTCCTAAGGACTTTAGCCAGCGCCAGAGCCACCTCGACCAATAAGAATTACCGTAGGATCGGTAATATTTTCCAGGCCTGGTGCACGGAACACGAAGTGGACTCCTCCGATCCCCCTGTGAGGGCGATCCTGGATTTCCTGCAGGACGGCCTAGACAGAGGGCTTGCAGCTTCTACCCTGAAGGTACATGTAGCCGCTTTGTCCGCCTATCTGGGGAGGCGGTTGTCTCAGGATCCTTTAGTGAGCACCTTTATCAAAGGGGCAACTAGGCTGAGACCAGCAGTTTCTGCTCCTGTCCACCAATGGGACCTCAGCAAGGTCCTAACGGCACTTTGTGTTGCTCCATTCGAACCTCTGGAGGAGGTGGATCTAAAGTGGCTGACCTATAAGGTATCTTTTCTCCTCGCTATCACCTCGGCAAAAAGAGTAGGGGAGCTTCAAGCACTCTCATCGGAAGCTCCTTACATTGCCTTCTTTGAAGACCGTGTTCAGTTGAGATTTCTGCCAGGATTCAGGCCGAAAGTTTCTTCTAGGGCGAATGTGAGTCAGCTCATTTGCTTGCCAACCTTTTTTCCCGTGCCCACTTCCCCTGAGGAGGAGAAGTGGCATACCCTAGATTTAGTCCGGAACCTGCAGATTTACCTTCAGCGCACACGCGCTTTCAGGAGATCTGAGAACTTGTTAATAAATTATGTAGGGGGCCATAAAGGCCGCAAGGCTTCTAAGGTCACCATCTCTCGCTGGGTGAAGGAAGCAATCAAGT
Source organism: Leptodactylus fuscus (assembly GCF_031893055.1). Classification (NCBI taxonomy): domain Eukaryota; kingdom Metazoa; phylum Chordata; class Amphibia; order Anura; family Leptodactylidae; genus Leptodactylus; species Leptodactylus fuscus. The sequence continues at coordinate 77,099,875 of NC_134275.1, forward strand.
TGGCGTTTGTGAGTCAGAACTTACCTCCGCCGACCGTCCTAAGGGCCCATTCGACGCGGGCAGTATCGACCTCTTGGGCAGAGGTCAAGGCTCTCACCTTGGACCAGATTTGTGCAGCAGCATCCTGGTCTTCAGAATTGACCTTTGTGAAGCACTACCGACTTGATCGGTATGGCTCAGAAGCTACTGCCTTCGGGCGTACTGTATTACATTCTGCTTGTGTTTAATCTCCCACCCTTATGGGGATTACTTGCTATTTCCCCACATTGTGCCGCTGGTAGGGACGACAGGGAACAAAGGATTATGTAGATAATCTTGTTTCCCTTAGTCCTAACAGCGGCACAAGGATTCCCCCCCTATTGTTGTTTATTTTGGAATGTATGTATTATTACTTGTTATTTACGCACAGGGGGGAGGTATCTGTGCCCTCTTAAAGGGAACAAGCCATGTGAAATTAATACATGGCTAATTAAAATTCCGCCTGTCCTACCAGCACACAGGGGCACGAAATACCCCACATTGTGCCGCTGTTAGGACTAAGGGAAACAAGATTATCTACATAATCCTTTGTTTCTTCCTGTGAATTGTTTCCTCCATTTCCATGATGTGATGTTATTATCAATATGCAAATAATCTATTTGGAGCAATGAGATCGTTGTCGTTGCTTCAGATGCCCTTGTTGCACCAAAGAGCTCATTTGCACATTGACAAACACAACAATATTTCAGTAACGGAGGCAGCAAGGGAAACCTATGTATCTGCAGTGTTAATAGGAGTTCTGGGTTCTGGTGACAGACTCCCTTTAAAGGATAAAGTATTGTATCTCTAGCACACTCCCCCGTACTCTGGAATTAGTTACTGGCATGGTATAATAACATTGTCCTTCCCCTCAGGTGAATATTGGATTGATCCTAACCAGGGCTGCACTCGAGACTCTTTCAAGGTCTTCTGTAACTTCACAGCCGGTGGAGAGTCTTGTATCTACCCCAGCAAGGACTTAGAGAAGGTCGGTCACAAGGAATGTACACTTAAGCTAAAGTGGATGAGATATGACATTGATACTCAGCAGTTTGATTTTCTTTTAGGTTAAGATGTCTACCTGGAACACCGAGAAGAAGGAAACCTGGTACAGCAAGTTCAGGAGTGGTCGGAAGGTTAGTGCAGATAATGGCTGCTTGGAAACTTGTATTTCGTGATATCCCGCAGTGTTATGGTATCACAGTCATAGATACTGTATGTGCAGATAAAGAATCAGCCAGTCCATGAAGTTTTATCATTTAGATTCAGGTCTCGCTCATTGCTTTGCATTGAATGAGATCCATGGTGAAAATCTGCAGCTCGTCTACAGTCCATGGCAGATTTCTTTACACTGTTTGTTCATTTTTTTGATTGTATTTTCTTTTATATATTGGCTCTGCCTCATCTCCGTCCACCTAAACTTAATCTCTTTCCTCTTTATTTTGTTAATTCCTTGCAGTTCTCTTATGTTGACTCGGACAATAACCCCATTGGTGTAGTTCAGTTGACCTTCCTCCGCCTGTTGAGTATCGCTGCTCGTCAGAACTTCACATATCACTGCCACCGCTCTGCGGCCTGGCACATGGCCTCTGCCGACAGCTACCAAAAAGCATTGCACTTCATGGGTGCCAATGATGAGGACCTTTCCTTCCACACAAGTCCTTACATCAAGGCCCTCAGAGATGGCTGTTCGGTAAGTAGAAGCCATTTATTATAGGACTATATTGCCAAGGACTTGGCTTTTTGGTATAAGACCAGAACCTAACCTCATACTGAGGAGATCTAATACAGTCCAAGGTTGAAAACCTGGTGGCTAGAGATGTGCAAATCGATCTATCAATGGGCCACAAAGTTTAGATTACAGCAAATCTGAAAATTCTAGCAATTTGAATGAATCCCTGACCATGGGGGTTGACATAATTTGCAGACAGAGGAGGAGGACATGATCTCTGCTCAGACAAAATTGGAGGGGTTGGATACAATTCTAGGAGATCTCAGAGGACACAACATTTCAGGGCAATTGGGGCATTGAGTACACAACTTTTCAGGGCAATTGGGGCATTTGCTGACTTGGAATGAATTTGTTCAGGCCAATGAATTCTGATTACTAATTCAATTGTATCAGACCTGAAATGAAATTTGCAAAACTTGTTCATCTCCACTGGTGGCTAGTTTGGGTTAGAACAGGCCTAGGATACCAGATGTTATTCTACAATAATGATGAGGGTCACAGCTGATCCCATAACATTGGGTAACGTGTTTGGCCTAGGAGTATTTTTTATAACTCACTGCATTCTGTATTTCCATTTACAGATGAGGAAGGGCACCGACAAGACCGTGCTAGAGATCCACACCCCACGCGTAGAGCAGCTTCCTTTGACGGACGCTATGTTTATGGACTTTGGAGAACCCAACCAGAAATTTGGATTTGAAGTGGGACCTGTATGTTTTATGGGCTGAGGCAATTCACAAATAGAGACAATCCCCCACCCAACTGCACCCCCTTCTTAAAAAAAAGGAGATGTCCTACCCCCTTTTCCTTCATTCCTGTACACCAGTATTCGAGAAGCTCAGCTGATGAGGAGCAGAAAGCAAGTCCTTCCAACGAGGCGGTACACAAGACCAAAGGCCCCGCTCAACCCCCGACAAAGACCTAAAGCTGGGTGGATATTCTGATGACCAAAGAAAGATTTTTTTTATCATAGACTTTTAGCTAGAATTATTTGTGGCTTTTTTTTTTTTTTTTAATAAGAGGTAAAGACGACAGTCCCATGCAGAAAAAAACGAAAAGGGTGTGGACATCCCATGTCCTGCGACATTCCCATTGTGGACACCTTGAGCCACTTTTCTTTGCCCATAAAGAGCTTTCTCTTTCTTAATGTTTTATTTCAAGCTCTTATGTCTCCAGTTTTAAAATGAACACATGCAGATTCTTAAAAAAAAACCAGGACTCTATTTTTTTTTCTTCTGTGGATAAATGAAAGTTTTAAGTATTATTTAAAAAAAAAAAATAAAATTTGTTATGAAGTTCCCTTCTCCCTTTCACACAACATGGGAAAACTAGGAATAGAAACAGAAGTCCTCAACAGATACCAAGACGATCGAAAAATCTGTGAACCAGTTCTTACTATCACGATGGTGCTCGGAGTAAAGCTTTTGTTTTGTCCAAAAAAAAAAAAATCTCCCAGGTGCTCAGAGTATTACTGTGTAATGTTTGTAAGTATTTTTTGTATTGTAATATATAATCTATAATTTTGCTGCTTTTTATTTTTATTTGTTTTTTTTTTTGTTCTTATTCTTGCGCATGTCCATACGTGACTCCCTGCCGGCCACTAGCCGTTCCCTGCCGCCTCCCCCTACTGTTCCCTACCAGCTGTTCCATCCACTCCATGTTCTCCAATCTGCTCTGTGTCTATAGTTTCCTCTTTTTATTTAAATAAATAATGTGCAAAAGGTGAAATCCACAGAGGAATAAAGTGGCAGGTTGGGTTCTTTTCTTGAGTCGGGTTCTGCAAAAGCAACATTGCTCTACAGATTGTAGCAATGCAACGAAAGCAAGTGCGGGGTTTGTTACAGGAAGTTTCCCTGCACGATGCCGTCTGCAGATCAATCACTACATTTTGCAGGGTAAAAATATTTTTCTAATTTTTGACAGTTTAGGGGTTACTGATAGTAGTCCTGTATGGTCTTCAGTGTTTTAGTGAGTTTTCACCATAGGCTGAAATAGGTGCAGGGTCTTGTTGGCAGTGGCCAGTCTCTTCTCTGGCTGTATAAGCCTTCATACATGGTGTCCTATCATTATTCATTATTATTATAGCCACCTTATGGATGGAGTCTGCTCTCACCCAATATTAATAGTGATTCGAATACCTCACTCCCATAGGATTGAATGGGAGTGGGCAAACAGCAAGGGGTTAAGTGCAGGCAGCCGGCGCTCCCTTTCATTCCTATTGAGTGAGGTATTCGAAACTAGAGTTTCGATTACTATTCGCTCATCTCTAATGATTACTATTAATGGTTTCTTTACATGCCATCATGCCAGGAGAAACTCTAAGGGAGCCTTCACACAAAGTAAATGTGCACGTGTTTTTGCAAAATACACGTGTAAAAATAAGACTCCCATTGACTTCAATGACATTTTACAGGCATATTTTTACATGTGTAAAAAATATTATTGAAGTCAATGGGAGTCTTATATTTACACATGTATTTTGCAAAAATACACGCGCGTTTACTCCATGTGAAGGCTCCCTAAAATAGCCGACACATAGCTGAGAAAAGCTCTAGCAATCATAATATCAGAGATTTAGGAAAACCAGACTCCAAATCCAGGTTATGATGCAGCTAAAAAGATCCCTGACATAGACAAAGAGAGATCTGTGCACCATAAAGAAAGCTGCTTTCTGTCTACGACTAACATCCCGTCAGCAATAACACAAGCAGCTAGTCAGAAGTAGATAGACTCTCCTTACATTCACCGTGAGCTGTCTGAGCCTCAGACTCCTCTATGACCAGTGAGCAGGCCGAGAGCACAGAGCAGCCAATCTGTGAATAAACATGCAGAGGCTGTGAAGATCGACCTGTCCCTCCCCTCTCCACTTCTTATCGATATGTTCCTGTCTTGAGTCTGTTGGTTTTTAAAGACTGACCTTCCTTATTAACAGGAAGCGAACAGCAAATTAGAAAGGACACGCCCTTTAGAAAAGTTTTTCAGACAGAAAACAGAATGATTGTGGACACAGACTGAGTTCTCTGAAACGTTAGTGACCACCTAATACCTTCAACCTGGTGGACCGAGGCGTTATTATTGATGTGCATTATAAGTAGTGGTCTAGGTTGGTTCTATCTCTGGAGTTCTAGAGGTTTCATCAGTAACACTTAGGCTAAGGCTCCACGGGCCGGAAGCGCAGCGCTAAAGCACTGCGGGAAGAACCGCGGTGTCAACACATTGGGTTCTTCCCACGCCGGTTTGAAGAGAAAGTTCACAGAGTTTTCCTCCACAGACATTCTCTTACTATGGGAATGCTGTAGATATAATTGACATGCTGTGATTTTCAAAACCGCAACGGTTTTGGAAATTGCAGCGTGTCCGCGTTGCGATTTTTTTTCGCAAAGTGGGGATGGGATTCGCATGAATTTGGCTAAACTGTCAAAATAAAACAACCAATGGCAGGACATTCATCAGCACCGAGGCTGACCGCTATACCATTCTGTACACGCTAACATCATGTCTCATGAGTATCAAGTCATCACATATGGATGAGAAACATTAAAATGTATTTAGAGATGATGTAAAACCATCTAATATGAATTATTAAAACAAATACCTGATATGGTTATTATTATATTGGTAATTATCCCTTTAGTAAGAATGACAATATACATGCCAAGACGTATAGCTTAAGGGGTGTTACTAAGGACTAACAGATTGCTGATCTATCCTTAGGATACATAGTTACATAGTAGATGAGGGTGGATAAAGACATTAGTCCATCAAGTCCAACCTATAACCCTACAATAGGTCATTAATGTATGAGCAGTGGAGGTCAAACAACAAGGACCTCGGCCGATCAGCTGTTTGAAGAGGTTGTGGCACTTATCAGCACCGTTGCCTCTTCTCTGGGGTCAATGACATCGCCATTATGGGTCACAGCTGAAGCCTAGACCAATTCAAGTGAATGGGACTGAGCTGCAGTAACAAGCACAACCAGTATTCTGCAAGAACCAAATACATTACATTTTTTTGCAATCACTACCTGACTGTGACCTGCAGTCAAAGATTACAATTACTTCTTCAACAATGCGGGTGTTTGATGAGGACTTAACCTAGGTAATGGCTTAGAGGGGCGTCCTGCTTTAGACAATCTTTACTTCTTAAATTGGTCCCTTGACAATTAGCAGATTACAAAGCGATCCCCTGCTGAAACCAGCTGCGAACTATGGGGAACCCTGACAGTAAGTGTTCAACCTCCTTGCAGAACCACCAAAGGACAAATGAAGCATGAAGTAGCACCCATTTAAATGAATGGGTTGTCTATGAAACGTAGAGCAGGACAGGTCCTCAGGGACAAGACAGGTCCTTCAGAGCAGGAGACACCTTTTGTAACTGCTCCCAATCCTAGCCATGAGATAAGGATCCTGAACAGAGGAGTTCCCTCTATAAACTCAGAATTCTCTAATAGCTTGTTGGGGTTTTCCAAATGATGGACCCCCTTTAAGGCAAACGGATAGATCATCAGTATGAGATCAGTTGTGGTCTGACGCCTGGACTACATATTTACTAAGTTTTCAGAAGGGAGTTCCCAAAAATGGAGACAAATTCCTTATGCCTTGCCCACTTATATAAGACACAACCCCAACCTATGGCATTATAAACATATAAACTGGTACCTGACTCTCTTCAGCACATCCCAAAAATGACCCAGACCCCCTAAACAAAGTGTCATGTGAATAAAGCTGAGGCCACATATTACAATAAAGTTACATTTTTTGTTGCATATTTTGTGTGTTTTGTCAGGAATGGTTTGACAAGGAATGGGGAATATAACGGCAGTGCTAGTACTGCGGCTCAGGGGTCACAAGGTACCAACTTGTAGAATGGGGCTACATGGTGATTTTTGCCAAAAATTGATGTTGTGTGTGTAAACATTGCAACTAGGGTAAGTGAATGGGACACACTGAGACCCCCGATCAGTGCTAAATTTTATTGCAATTGAGAGTAGTGGTAAACTCATAGTCTTGCATTAGTTGTAGGGTGACACATTGATGTGGCCAGTGCTATTGTGTAGATATAGTACGGAAAAAAGCACAAGCCAAAAAAAGGAAAAATCATCTCAAAACACAAAATTATAAAAATAATATCAATTTATTTCCAAATAAATATCACAATATCAATAAAATCTACATTTCTACAGCAGGGCAGAGGGAATTGCCCAAAAAGACAAAAGAGACTGAATTAAAAAATAAAGTGCCTGAGCATAAATCCATATAATCCAGTCATAGATGACCAGTATATAGCGACCCAGTAAGTAGGATGGCTCCTAGGATAATGATTAACAATACAGAGAAAAGTGAGTCTGACTACAAATCAAGAAGGAACCAAAGTGCAAAACCTGCGGCTTACTACAAGTCCAAACCTATAATGTAGCATGTGAGTGGAATATACACACTATATATATGATCAAATCTCAGATAATATATAACCTGTACCTAAGATGGATATAACAAGTATCCTTATAGTGTTACCGTATCAATAAGTGAAACCAATACGCAGATACTGAGGTATAATAAAGGCAAAGTATAATGAAGTCGGGGAAGGAAGGGGTCAAGTATCTGAAGCCATGAGGATACAGGGATTAGCTCAGCACTTATAGAACATACGGGACATATGGACGCACCGCCCTATCTGCCCTATCCGTCACATATGGGTCGCTATATACTGGTCAGATACGACTGGATTATACAGATTTATGCTCAGGCACTTTATTTCTTAATTTTGTGTCCGTCTCCTTTGTCTTTTTTGGTGATTCCCTCTGCCCTACTGTAGAAATGTAGATTTTATTGATATTGTGATATTTATTTGGAAATAAATTGATATTATTTTTAGAATTTTGTGTTCTGAGATGATTTTTCCTTCTTTGGCTCGTGCTTTTTCCGTATTATATGTAACTGTGGCCGAGGCTGATATGAGTTACTGTTTATCGCAGTGTCATTGTGTAGCCTTAATGTTGCACATGTGATAGAATTAACAGCTCAGTAATTGAACACATCTCAGGTTGCGATTACTTGAGAACACGTTTGGGTAAGCAGCGGGATAACATGGAGACCTTCCCTATCACAGACCTGTGAAACTGCACAAGAAACCTGACAAGATGATTTATGAGTCAGACAAGATTTCATGATTCTCCATAACCTGCCAGCTTTGTGTGCGGCGTCTTCTGAGCTTGGCTTGGCCTTTACAGGGGGGAACATCATTTAGAGATCCTAAAATGGCCTCGTAATGAAGACTTGGAAATTCTGCGCTAGGAAACCGCAAAACATCCTTAGAAGGTTACACCATGACCTTGTTTCTCCTCTGCACCATGATATACCTGTATATGCATATATGTGTAGGTACTAGTGTGGTAGATACATGACAGCGATACATATGGATTGTTATCAGAGGGGTTACATGTAAATCATTCAGGTACATGTATACGGCACGCCATACTAATCTACAGAAACATATTGCATAATAGAAAAAAATCCACAATCATTGTAAGGGGAGCCCATCAGCAAGAAAATCCAGCTCCAGTGCCCTATTGTGATCAGAGACATCAGCACAGTCCAATTACTTAGGAAAATGGTCACTTGATTTTTGGGAAAAATAAAAAAATTCTTTCATATGCAAATTAGAAAAAAAAAAAGTGCATTGTCTTGTGGCCAAGTGCAGCTGGACGTCGGAATAGTCTTCAGCAGCGCTGCCCTGAAGCTCAGGCTTGTGAAGTGCGGACTCAGAAGACGGCAGACCAGTCACACTACTCCGATGCTAAGCCGCGCGGGGCCAAACCGCCGTTAACTATTGTCTAATTGACTTATTAAAGAAAGAAAGATTATGAATGATAATCTGTTTTCCCTTAGCCCAAACAGCAGCACAACTGGGGTATTCCTGCCCCTATGAGCTGTTAGGACAGGTGGAATTTTTAATTACCTAACAGCTTTTGACCTCTATAAGAGGCCGGAAGACCTGCTCCTCCCTTGTGTTAGTAACAAGTATGATATACAGAGCAATCTATGCCAAGAGCTACACACACATACACAAAATCTGTACAATAGCACCTCTTAGGGAGGGAGCCTTGTGCTGCTGTTTGGGCTAAGGGAAAACAGATTATCATTCATAATCTTTCTTTCCCCCTACGCCCAACAGCAGCACAACTGGGGATTTAGCAAGTATTATCTCCCCTAGGGCGGGACCTCCTGGCAGGCCGATGCCAAGACGGAGTGCCCAAATGCTGTAGCATCGGCCGTACGCCAGTCCAATCTGTAGTGTTTGGCAAAAGTCAGCTGTGAGCTCCAAGAGGCTGCAGCACATATCTGCTCTAGAGAGAGGAACCGTGTCTCTGCCCATGATGTCGCCACTGATCGGGTGGCATGGGCTCGTAAGAAATCTGGAACAGGAAGATTCTGAGCCCATAGGGAACAGCTGATAGCTTCTCTGATCCATCTCGACAGGGTTACCTTTGATGCTTTAGCGCCTCTATTGTGGCCAAACACATTAACCAGAAGATTCTCTGATCTTCGGAATGGTGCTGTACGATCCAGGTAGATACGTAGTGCTCTTACCAGATCCAGTGTGTGTAGCTTCTCCTCCTGCTCAGTGGCAGGGGAGGGAAAGAAGCCCGGTAGGGTGATCACTTGATTGGTGTTCTGAAGTGTGGGTACCTTCGGCAAGAATCCTGGGACGAACCTTAGCTGTACTCTGTCAGGAAAGAAAGTTATGAAAGGTTCGGAGGCTGCTAGAGCCTGCAATTCGCCAACCCTCTTGGCGGAGGTTATTGCCAACAGAAAGGTCACTTTAAATGACAGGTACTTCCAGTCCACTTCAGATAATGGTTCGAAGGGGGGCGCACATAGCCCTTGTAGAACCGCGGCCAGGTCCCACCTGGGGACAGGGGGCCGTACCTGGGGGCGGAGCCTGGCAGCCCCCCTAAGGAACTGTTTGACAAGAGGATCTTGTGATAACCGTGTCTCCAGGAGAGCAGATAGAGCTGACACTTGAACCTTGAGGGTGGCAGGTACTAGTCCTCTCTCCAGGCCGTTCTGTAAGAACTCTAGGACTGCATCTCTGTCTGGATCGCGGTGGCTGCCTGTACACCAATCTCGGAATATCCGGGCGATCCTTTGGTAGCTCTGATTGGTTGCCTCTGCTCTTGAATGGGCTAAGGTACTTAGCACTCCCTGGGACAATTCTCTGTCTGCGCGTATGGCGCGGTTAGCCTCCAGGCAGTAAGGTTGAATTTGTCTAGGCCCAGGCACGGCTGACTGTTCAGTGACACCAGGTTCCTGACTGGTGGAAGCCTCCAGTAGTTCCCCCGACTCATAAGGATAAGGTCGGTGAACCATGCCCTTTTTGGCCAGAACGGCACGATCACTATTGCCGAAGTCTGGTCCTGCCTGAGTTTCGCCAATACCTTCGGTATCATCGGGATGGGAGGGAACACGTATGCCAGTTCGAACCTCCATGGTATTGACAGGGCATCCACAGCCAAAGGGTTGTCTTCCCGGTACAGGGAGCAAAACCTTTCTACTTTGGCATTGTGTTGGGTGGCCATCAGATCCACCTCGGGGAGACCCCACCTCCTGCTCAGGTAGTGGAAGATGTCCTGGTTCAGGGACCATTCGCCTGCGGTCGGCCGGCCTCTGCTGAGTTGATCCGCTAGGATGTTCAGGCGGCCCTGGATATGTACCGCGGCCAGCTGGGAGAGGTTTTGTTCTGCCCAGGAGAAGATCAGGTTGGTGACTTGCATGAGCGAGGGGGACCTGGTTCCTCCCTGCTTGTTGATATAGTGGACTGTCGTCAGATTGTCTGATCTTACTTTGACCGCTTTCCCTCGTAGAAGTGGTGCAAATGACAGAAGGGCTCGTTGAACTGCGGTAAGCTCGCGCCAGTTGGATGAGTGCGTCCTCTCCCGCTGATTCCATGTACCTTGAACCGGGGTCTCCCCCAGATGAGCTCCCCAGCCTGTGAGGGAGGCATCTGTAGTCAACATGGTCCAGGCGGGCTGGACCGAGGACTTCCCATCTCGCAGATGGGTCCACCAGGGCAAGGTTTGCCGGGTGCTGATGGTTAACTGGATTGGCTTCTGTAAACCTGAAGGACTGTGATTCCAGACTCTCAAGATCTCGTTCTGTAGAGGGTGCATATGCCATAGGGCCCAAGGAACTGCATCTAGGGCAGCGGACATCAATCCGAGGACCTTCATCGCCGTCCTGATGGTGACCTTCCGTGTGGAAGACAAATGATGTGCCGCCCGAGCAATTTTCCTTTTGCGAGGAGAGGGTAGAGAGACCGTCATGTTGAGAGAGTCTAGAATAAGTCCCAGGAACTGAACTCGTGTTGATGGCACCATCACTGACTTCTGCCAGTTTACCAGCCACCCCAGCTTGTCTAGTAGAGCTACGACGGTCTGCACCTGCGTGGTAAGAACCTCCTTTGAATGAGCCTTCAGAAGCCAGTCGTCCAGGTACGGGACTATGAATATGCCTTGAAGGCGCAGGGCGGCAGCGACCGGAGCTATGACCTTTGTGAAGGTGTGGGGGGCGGAGGATATGCCGAACGGGAGGGCTGCGAACTGGAAGTGCGCCTCTTTCCCCTGTATGTCTACGGCAATCCTTAGGAACTTTCGGTGTGCCAGAAAGATGGGTACGTGGAGGTAGGCGTCCTTCAGGTCCAGAGTGACGAAGTGATCTCCAGGGTGCATGAAAGGTAGTACTGACCTTATGGTTTCCATGCGAAACCGCAGCCTGCGGATGAAGTGATTCAGATACCTGAGATCGATGATCATACGCCACTCGCCTGATGGCTTGGGGACCAAGAAGACTGGAGAGTAGACGCCTGTGCCTTGTTCTGCGCGAGGAACCATCTCTAGCGCGGCCTTGTCCACGTACTCCTGAATCAATCTCTCCAGATGAAGTTGTTTGGGGCCCTGAAGAGGGCGGGTTCTTACCATCTTCTCTGGCGGCTGGGAAACAAAATTAATTTTATAACCTTCCTGGATCATCTGGATGACCCAGGGGTCCCGAATATTCTGCCGCCAGGCCTCCACATAGTGGGAAAGACGACCGCCCACCCCAGGGGAGGGGGGGGGAGTAGGAAGGGGGGGTGTACTGAGAGGGAATTAGAAGGGGGACATTCTTACGGCCACGAGATGAGCCCCGACCTCTTCCTTTCCCGGATCGCCGCTGGCCTCTGGTGCCTCTTCGAGTGCCTCTTCCTCGAAAGGAGGTACTCCGACCTTCAAGGGGCTGTGGCAGGTTCTTGCTCTTAGAGTCGGCCCAGCCTTCCATGATGTGGTCGAGCTCCCTTCCGAACAGCCGTCCGGGCTCAAAGGGGAGACCACAAAGGCTATTTTTGGAAGTAAGGTCAGCCTTCCAGGGCTTCAGCCATAGGGGTCGGCGAGCCACAGTAGCCAGTGCCATGGATCTAGCCGCCAGACGGGTCTGAAAATGGGTAGCTTCTGTCAGGTGATCCACCAACAGCGTGATGTCGGACACTGCCGCGAGGAGATCATCACGATCCACGCCGGAATGGATGTCCTTGGCCAGGGATGACAGTTCTGCGCGTAAGCCAGTTGCTACCTCATTCGCGACCATGCCCAAAGAGGCCTGGGCAGAGGCGGACGAATATACACACCTCAAAGATCCTTCGACTCGGCGATCCATGGGGTCCCTGAGGCCCGAGCCGTCCTCTGATGGAAGGATGGAGCGCCTTGATAACTTGGCCACGGCGACGTCCACCTTTGGCAGGGGACCCCACGCCTTTAGTTGACTCTCAGAGACGGGAAAAAGTGCCTTGAAGCGTGTGGATGGCGCAAAGGATCTCTCCGGGTGCCTCCATTCGCCCTCCATCAGGCGGAGCATCTCCGAAGAGGGCCTGAAGGTACGAGACCTACGGCTAGAGCCTTCCCCGCCTTCCCGGTCTCGGATTCTTAGGGTCTGGAATACTCTGGACATTTTGTCCAGGGGAAAAATCTCCTTCTCCTCCTCCGTACTAAAAGACGACTCCACATCCCTGAGGCGCAGCTTTTCCAGAGGCGGCAGGGACAATTCGCAATCCAGCCGTGGCCTCTTGGCCAGGGAGACGGCTTCCATTCTTTTCATGGAGTCCTGGACGTACCCCTTCACCCAGGACACCATCTCTCGCATGGGAGTTGTTTCAACAGAGGGGGCCCTGCACCCCTGACAGAAGCGATATTGGGAGTCATCAGGCAGCGGCACTCTACAAGAAGCGCACGCCAGATGCTTCCTTTTGGAAGTAGCCTTCCTTCTAGGCAGAACAGTGGAGGAAGAAGAAGACATTCTGAGGAGGAAGAAAGGATACACTAACTACTTACTGCACTCAGAGATGCAACTCTCCAACCTCCCTCCCCCAAACCTTAGTCAATGAAGACAGTTCTCCAGCACAGAAATTGACCAGGGAGCTTCACCAACTGATGTGCTTGCAACCGGAGCGACAAGCACTAACTGAAGCTCTAAGGGGACTTAAATAGGCCAGGGGGCGGGGTTTTGCCCGGAGCCCCGCCCAAGGGGTAGGGGCTACAACGGAGCCAGAATCTCATGAAAAAAAGGGGAGGGGAGAAGACAGGGGGAGGGGGATCTGACCCAGGTATGGTCCCCAGGACCGGGGGACCCCCCTCCCGAACTACCGTGCAATGCTCGTGTCTAGGGGTTGTTCTCTTCCCGTCCGCCGCGAGACCCGCGCACTGCACATGTGCGGCGGACCCTGTTAGACGGCGGACCGGAGGAACCTGAGAAAGGTTCCTAGGTCTAGCGTTCCTAGGGGAAAGCCCCGACCCGGCGCCCCAGCCGGACAGGAGCGTGCACGAGCCGGCAGGGTCCCCGCCGGGAGAAGGGGACCTCTGCTGAAAAAAGAGGATGTCCAGAAAAAGATCTTCTGCTGTCAGGTACCGGTGGGGGAGAGTAGTGGACCTCTATAGGAGGTCAGAACATCTGCTCCCCCCCTGACCACCTGTCCTGTCCCACAGGACAGAAAAAAACACAAGGGAGGAGCAGGTCTTCCGGCCTCTTATAGAGGTCAAAAGCTGTTAGGTAATTAAAAATTCCACCTGTCCTAACAGCTCATAGGGGCAGGAATACCCCAGTTGTGCTGCTGTTGGGCGTAGGGGGAAAATGCATTTCTCACAACAATCTTACGACCATCCTGCAAACTTATTATAGGACTGTGCTCTACAATACATTGATCACTACAGGGAGCCTTCACATGGAGTAAACGTGCATGTATTTTTGCAAAATACACCTGTAAAATGTCATTGAAGTCAATGGGAGTCTTATTTTTACATGTGTATTTTGCAAAAATACATGTGCATTTACTCCATGTGAAGGCTCCCTAAGGTGCTGGAGCTGGTTTAATGGGGATTTTCTTGCTGACAGACTCCTTATAACTGGAAATAAATCGGGCATGATATACTAATAATATTAAAGGAATAGAATCATCAGGACATATTGGGATACATGTACATCATAGACAGGGGCCCCCCTTCTAAGTGTCCGGACAGAGTGGCCTCTGCCCTGTATATAAAGTAGTGTAATAAGAGCGTCACATGATGTATAAATAAATTACTGCACAATGAAAAGTAATAGAGATAACAAGACTCAAATATGCGGCCTCCTGCGGCGCCTCCTTCAGTAGGGATGATTGATATGTCCTGTCTCAGGTCGCTTTTAGCACTCATTATACCATATTTTGAAGACTAATTGTGATATTGCTGATACGTCCTTAGATACAGCAATGTTGCAAACCCAGGATCTCCCCAGATCATCTGTCCCCCACCATCTCCTCTGCCAGAACTATACAGTACATGGAGCCAGTAACAGAATGAGTCCTGCGCAGTCATACTATGGCACAGCCACTCAGGGGTGAACCTGCCCTTTTCACCGCCTGAGGCAGCCGACAGAAAGCTGCCCCCCCGGGAGGAGGGGGTGGAGCAGAGGGGGCGGGGCAAAGCGAAGGGGGTGGGATTAAGTGAAGGGGGTGGGGCTTAGCAGCGTTCGCAGGCAGAGAGCAGGCAGGGAGCGCTGCTCTAGCGGCCTCCCCAATCCACCGCTCGGTGCTAAGCCAGTCCAGGACAGCTTGTCCTGGACTGGCTTAGGTAAGCAAAAATGCCGCCCTCCCTGGGGCCCTGACATAGTGCCGCCTGAAGCGGTTGCTTCAGGTCGCCTCATGGGAGGTGCGGCGCTGCAGCCACTACACAATAGCGAACGTACGAATGGAAGTCGCTTGATATCGCACACGCACGTGTGGATGAAGACTCAAATATTTGTTGCATTTGTTCTAAACATTACACTATACAATTCTTTATTGTGTGCAGTTATTACAGGATTATGCATTCCCCGGACATTTTACGTGTTTTCTCCAGACTTTGGACATCATCACTTTCATTTCAATAATTGTGTAATAAATACGGAACGCGGCTTCGCTTTCTTGCAAACTGAGGCTTTCTGGGAGGGAAGGGGAATTCACGCGAAAAGTCCCGACCAAAAATAGAACAGAATCAGCCAATGGGAAGAGCCGAACATGTGTCATCATCTGTTGCCGGGTGAGAGGCAGGATCAGACGGCTCGGAACGGACAACTGGTGCAATTCTGTATCTAGCCAAAAGGGGGAAGTAGTGAACAATTAGAAAAATGTAGGAGTTACTGTATTTATAACAGTGGATTTACCTGGACAAGCTTGCCGGCGTACAGGATCAGTTTTTGATGAGATTTGTTCAGGTTTTCTGATGTTGTTTTTGTGGATCACGAGGAGACAAAAAACCTAAAATGTCGTATTCCCATTTAATCCAATCCTGGTTTTAGCTTTAATACAGTAAACCTGAGAAGTAAACGGAGCCTGTGCTGGCGCCAAATAACTGGGGTCACCCGGGCCGCACTCACAGGCCGCTGCTCACTGTGCTGCACAACTGTAGTATAGTAGGGGAGATCGTCCAGATACTGTAGCAGGTCAATCACGGCCGCAGTCGCAGGGACAAATTATAATACGGGTGATACAGATACAGGGAGTGACTGTTGAGGGGCACAGGAGTCTACCGAAGATGGGTTTTGGACAAACTTCGTTCAGTCCAAACACATCTGAGCCAGAACTGCTATTGTTATACTCTGGGGTCTCGTCAGATCTCAGAATATAATAATCAGAGGCCCGGGGGAGGGGAGCAAACATACAAACACTAGTACTCACCTCCCCTGAGTTCCAGGGCCTGGATCCCCATCCTCTTTGGGCCTCCTGAATGACATCGGGGACGCTGGAGCCTGTGATTGGGACTCAGCAGTTCCTGATTAGAGATGAGCGAACAGTAAAATGTTCGAGGTTCGATATTCATTTCGAGTAGCCCCTCAATATTCGACTACTCGAATCGAATATCGAACCCTATTATAGTCTATGGGGGGAAAATGCTCGTTTCAGGGGTAGGCAACATTCGATCAAATTACACTTACCAAGTCCACGAGTGAGGGTCGGGCTGGATCCTCCGAGAAGTCTTCTCCGTGCGGCGTCTTCCGGCTCTTCATTCACTCTGCCAGGCATCGGGCACTACAACAGGACATGAGCAGTCGGCTCTGCCCAGGCCCGATGCCTGGCAGAGTGAATGAAGAGCCAGAAGACGCCGCGGGGAAGCTGCACGGAGAAGACTTCTAAAGTTAGGAGAAAAACCAGCGTTGATTGGCCAACTGTATAGCATTCTGCCAATCAATGCTGGTTCTGCATCGAACTTTTACATTCGAATAGCGAGTGGTACTCAATCGAATACTACTCGCTCATCTCTATTCCTCACATCATTCAGGGGGCTGGAAGAGGCCCAAAGAGGACAACACATATACATAATTTCTTATGTTTACTCACCTCCCCTGGGCCCCCACTAATTATACATTGGAATCTGAAGAGACCCCAAAGTATAACAATAGCATGTGGGCAGTGAACCCCCAAACTTTTGTGTTTAGTCAAACCCAAATTCATTCATTATACCTTGAGAAGGGGCCCCTATGGCACATTATACTGCGGGGAGGGCCCCTATGGCACATTATACTGCATGGAGGGCCCCTATGGCACATTATATTGCATGGAGGGCTCCTATGGCACATTATACTGCGGGCAGGGCCCCAATGGCACATTATACTGCATGGAGGGCCCCTATGGCACATTATACTGCGGGCAGGGCCCCAATGGCACATTATACTGCATGGAGGGCCCCTATGGCACATTATACTGCATGGAGGGCCCCTGTGGGACATTATACTGCACGGAGAGCCCCTATGGGACATTATACTGTCACAGGGATCTTTTAATGCTTTCTGAGCAGCTATGGTAATGGTCCCCTTCATCCGCCCCTGGTGGAGCATCTTTTTTCATTGATGCCTCATAGACTTCAGTCCTTATAGAAATGTCCTATTTTTTTTTTAAATCTGTTAAACCATCAAAAAATAGTCATGTGAATGCAGACATTGGAATCAATGAAGAGAATTTATCAACCCCTCTATGCTGTTTTTTTGGCATAAAGGGGTGACCATGTGTTGCCTCTTTGGTGCCAGGCCCCCTCTTACACCATCGATGTGCCACATCCTTTCTTAAGCACGTCACTCGCCAAGTGTCAGATTGTGGATGGCCGGGCCAGGATGCCTCAACCCCACATATTCATTATAAGACATGCCTAGGCCGCCATTGTGGACATGGGCTGGTGACCAAGTTGTGAAGACGCCGGAGTCTCTTTATAATCTGCTCTATTCTGCACGTCGGGGGTCTTATGGTGTATGAAGTGCCAGCCTTAATAACTCTGCCCCAATCTGGTCTACAAACATGATGTTTATGTGGGTGAGACCTTAATTATTGGGTTACTCCATGGATTTTAGCAGTTGCAATGCAAATGGTGAAAGCAGAAGAACATCCACCACGTATATTGTAGTGTAAATGACTGAAGTTTTATAATCCAGAATCAGCCGCATGTGAACTTACCCCAACTATCAGCTAATCTCTTATTACTTGGAAAGGGTCATTGACTATTAGTGTATAGCTCTGTCATATACCATAGCCGAGCTCGGCTTTACAAAACCTTGTGACTTTATGGAAAGCTGGGTGTTTCTGAAGCAGAAAGTCCCTGGCAGAGGAAACAATGACAAGCTCTGCAGACAGACTCGCTGATCGGGTTCCTGGCGATGCCGCCCATTGCTGCCAATGACAAACCTTCTTACCCTGCAGTCAGTTGTCGCTGGGTAAAGACACAGAGCAAAGTGTTACTACAGAGATAAACCATTGGGGCGGCAAGTAGAGGCGGCAACGCACAAGTAGATGTCGCTCTGCTGCTACTTACTCTGCAAACACTTTTCTTGCTCACACAATTGCTCTGCATCCCCTCCCGCACCCTGGGGAATCTGTACTGAAGGGATAATGTCATGGGGAGAATTTCTCTATGACGTATTTAACCTGTTGTGTTCAAAATACATTGATTCATAAGTAACAAGAATGAGGAGTTAAAGGGGTTGCCCAAGACCCAATGCTAACGGATGATAGGATAGGTACACAGGATAGGTCATCAGTATCTGATCGGTCAGGGTGCATCGACCGGAACCTCCACCGATCAGCTGATTCAGATGCCAAGGTATTTGGCTGAAAGCAGCTCTGCTCCTATTGGAGTGAATGTGATGGGAGCAGAGGTGCCGTTCCCCTGTACTATCACTACAGCAAACTTCTCTATACAATGGGACAGATTTACTAATAGTGTTTAAGATACTAAGTCCTAAACTGCCGCAGATTATTCATGGTGTCTGATAAATCTGGCGTCTAGTCTAAGATTACACCGGTTTTTAGATGGCTTATAATAGCGGGCACATTTTTGGTACAGTGTGCTGCAAATTAGGCTGATCCCTGTGCAGTAGGGTCAGGCTCCTTTCTGATAGGCCGATCCCTGTGCAGCAAGGTCAGGCTCCGTTCCTGATAGGCCGATCCCTGTGCAGTAGGGTCAGGCTCCGTTCCTGATAGGCTGATCCCTGTGCAGTAGGGTCAGGCTCCGTTCCTGATAGGCCGCATCCTTTTATCATGAAAATCATTACAAAATTTAAAACACTTGATAAATGTGGCGCACAAAGGGTTAGACAGTATTTTGGTGCAAATTATGGCAGATTTCTGGTGCATTTAGTTTGATAAATCACAGCACAGCATACATACAGCACACATATACAACGCACAGCATACATACAGCATACAGTATATATACAGGTCATGTATATACACCACATAGATATACTCTCACAGCACATACATACATGTCCTCCACCACAACCCAGACTCAGATCTTCATCCTCCACCAATTCCTCTTGCACAAAAGACTAGGGGTGCATTTACACATGGTAAGGAGTATCTTATAATCTCGGGCTATTATTATTTGGGGCATTGCAACCCATCTTTATACCTTTTTGATACAAAATATTTGCCATGTGTTGGATGATATTATTGTCTGTCCCCGTGTATTTGTGATAGGTATTTTTAAAACATTCCGCATTATTATTGATGTATTTTGAGTAGATTTTAGATTTATTTGTAATTTGTTTAGTTTTGAATACAGAAGATTGTTCATGTGGATCCCCGACTGCCCCAGGGTAGTGATGGTGACCAAAAGTTGTCCGGTGTTCTTCTTCTATCCCTCATTGCATGTGTGTCAGCATTTCTCTTAAGGTTAAAGGGATGATATCACTGATCCTGCAGTTGTCCCTGCTAAAAATTTTGTGGCCTCCCCAAAGGGCATCAGAAGGCAACACAAATCCATTAGGAGCCTTCAATGGCAGTTTTCAAAATAATACATTGTCTTTGCTTCAAGCAGTAATCATTCATATTATGATGCTCACATAGACGTTCCAACATGTGCAGGGGGCTGTGAAGTGACCCAGGACGGAGGAAC
Source organism: Leptodactylus fuscus (assembly GCF_031893055.1). Lineage (NCBI taxonomy): Eukaryota > Metazoa > Chordata > Amphibia > Anura > Leptodactylidae > Leptodactylus > Leptodactylus fuscus. The sequence continues at coordinate 77,119,551 of NC_134275.1, forward strand.
CAGAGGAGGTAGATGAGCCCCGGAGGAGGTAGATGAGCCCCGGAGGAGGTAGATGAGCCCCGGATTAGGAAGATGAGCCCCGGAGGAGGTAGATGAACCCTAGAGGAGGTAGATGAGACCCAGAGGAGGTAGATGAACCCCAGAGGAGGTAGATGAGCCCCAGAGGAGGTAGATGAGCCCTGGAGGAAGTAGCTGAGCCCCAGAGGAGGTAGATGAGCCCCAGAGGAGGAAGATGAGACCCAGAGGAGGTAGATGAGACCCAGAGGAGGTAGATGAACCCCAGAGGAGGTAGATGAGACCCAGAGGAGGTAGATGAGCCCTGGAGGAAGTAGCTGAGCCCTGGAGGAGGTAGATGAGACCCAGATGAGGTAGATGAGCCCCAGAGGAGGTAGATGAGCCCCAGAGGAGGTAGATGAGACCCAGAGGAGGTAGATGAACCCCAGAGGAGGTAGATGAGACCCAGATGAGGTAGATGAGCCCCAGAGGAAGTAGCTGAGCCCCAGAGGAGGTAGATGAGACCCAGAGGAGGTAGATGAGTCCCGGAGGAGGTAGATGAGTCCCGGAGGAGGTAGATGAGCCCCGGAGGAGATAGGTGAGCCTGGGAGGAGGTAGATGAGCCCCAGAGGAGGTAGATGAGTCCCGGAGGAGGTAGATGAGACCCAGAGGAGGTAGATGAACCCCAGAGGAGGTAGATGAGACCCAGATGAGGTAGATGAGCCCCAGAGGAAGTAGCTGAGCCCCAGAGGAGGTAGATGAGCCCCAGAGGAGGTAGATGAGTCCCGGAGGAGGTAGATGAGACCCAGAGGAGGTAGATGAACCCCAGAGGAGGTAGATGAGACCCAGATGAGGTAGATGAGACCCAGATGAGGTAGATGAGCCCCAGAGGAGGTAGATGAGCCCCAGAGGAGGTAGATGAGTCCCGGAGGAGGTAGATGAGACCCAGAGGAGGTAGATGAACCCCAGAGGAGGTAGATGAGACCCAGATGAGGTAGCTGAGCCCCAGAGGAAGTAGCTGAGACCCAGAGGAGGTAGATGAGACCCAGAGGAGGTAGATGAGTCCCGGAGGAGGTAGATGAGCCCCGGAGGAGATAGGTGAGCCTGGGAGGAGGTAGATGAGACCCAGAGGAGGTAAATGAGACCCAGAGGAGGTAGATGAGCCCTGGAGGAGGTAGATGAGACCCAGGGGAGGTAGATGAGACCCAGAGGAGGTAGATGAGACCCAGAGGAGGTAGATGAGACCCAGAGGAGGTAGATGAGCCCTGGAGGGGGGTAGATGAGCCCCGGAGGAGGTAGATGAGCCCCACTTGGTGTTGGAATTGGACCTGCACAAACTGGGTGGAGTACAAGCCTTGCTGTGTTTGTGGACTGTGGCCTCTGCAACTCAAACCATTGACATTGAACTGTGGGTGTGTTCACACTGAGAAATTTGAAGATGAATTTGAGGCAGATTCCATCTCAAACTCAGCTCCAAATTCTGCCTGAATCCAGTCTGTATTCATTTCAATGGGAGTCAATTGCAGGTTTTTCTCCTGTTGGATTTTTCCTCTTGCGAATTCTCCTTTAGCAGATTTTTTAAGCCACCAGAAGCCTCAAGCTCAATCCTCAGGCAGATTTCACCTGATAACTCCCATTGAAGTGAATGAGAGGCAGAAAATACCGCCAGTTGCACGTTTTGACTCAGATTTTGATGTGAAAATGGAAAAATCAGCTCAAAATCCTGAAACTGAACTTTTTATCTAGAAAATATTCCTGAGACTAAATCCCCATGTAACTATTCACATATATATAATAATATTTAGATAAATAATAATAATAATATAATAAAGAAACGATGTGGGAAAATCAGCAGCAGCGACGCATCACAGTTCTACCTGCAGCGCTTTTGATGGAAAGTTCAGAGTTTTCCTCTGCTGACCTTCTACTGCAGTTATCGGCTCCCTGATCCTCCCTCCGTCCTGGGCTGCAGGTGACGCATTGAGGAATAAGAGCCAAGAGTTTATGTCATATGGTTATGTCATATGTATATATCATACTGTACAATTACATGTCTAGTTATGTTCTGGATATTTTCATTCTTTATCACAGCAGGTTTTTTGCTCAGTGTGTCGGTAGATCTTAGTCTGAGGGTCCTGAGCCCAGTAATTCTATTTTGTATGGTGATATCTCTTTGTATTTGATACTGCTTGCATGTAGATATCTCTGTTGGCTTGTATACTCAGCATCTAAGCAGCAGGTTGCAGCCGCCATTGTTTATGCACCGGCTACGACATGGACTCTCTAATCCACTGTGACACTGGAGACTTTTCTCCCCGATGTCTCTTACAAGTCTCTTGTTCTTGCTTTCTGTAGTATAATGATGCAGAGCAGCAACATCTGCACCCACAGTGCTCGCACAATCCAATCTCGGGACTTTTCAACAAAATTTACTGAAAAAACATTACTCAAACACAGTGGTTTTATAAGACATCTGCTTTCCTAACACGGGGCAGTCAGACCTCATACCCAGACATTAGTTCATAAATTGTCAAAATTCACCAACAAAAATGACACACCTACACTAACAAGGCCGGGTAACGTTATGGTAGAGGTTTTTTAATGAAAGTTTTAATTTTCCCTGAAGACGAGTTACAATGGAAGATTATGTAGATAATCTGTTTTCCCTTAGCCCAAACAGCAGCACAAGATGGGGGTATTCCTGCCCCTGTGTACTGTTAGGACAGGTGGAACTTTTAATAAACTAACTAGTTACCCTCCCATAAAAGGTCCAGGAGACCTCCCCCTCCCTGTGTTAGTCTCCAAGTACCATACCGACTATAATAATTTATCCTTTAACAAGAAAGGGAGGGAGCTTTGTGCTGCTGTTTGGGCTAAGGGAAAACAGATTATCTACATAATCTTCCATTCCCCCTACGCCCAAACAGCAGCACAAGATGGGGACTTAACAAGTAATACCCCTTCTAGGGAGGGCGATCCTGACAAGCAGAGGTCAGGATAGAATAACCAAAGGATTTTGCCTTGGAAACATGCCAGTCTAACCTATAGTGTCTGGCGAACGTCAAGTGGGAAGACCAAGATGCAGCCGCACAGATTTGGTCTACTGAGAGGGATTGCCTCTCTGCCCATGATGCAGCCACCGACCTGGTAGCGTGGGCTCGCAAAAATTCCGGAACCTGCAGCCCTTGTGACTGTAAGGCCACTGAGATGGCTTCTCTGATCCACCTCGACAGAGTGGGTTTGGATGCCTTGACACCTCTGTTGTGACCAAAAAAATTGATGAGCAGGTTTTCTGACTTACGGAATGGGCCTGTTCGGTCCAGGTATACTTGCAATGTTCGCACCAGATCCAGACTATGCATCCTCTCCTCCCACTCCGAGGAGGGAGAGGGGAAAAAAGTGGGCAAGGTTATAGTCTGGTTTATATTTTCCACTGACGGAACCTTGGGCAGAAAACCTTGAACAAACCTAAGCTGGACTCTGTCTGGAAAAAAGACTGTGTATGGCTCTGATGCCGCCAAGGCCTGGAGCTCACCCACTCGCTTGGCCGATGTGATTGCCAGCAAAAAGGTCACCTTCCAAGAGAGGTACTTGAAGTCCACTTCAGCTAAAGGTTCAAATGGAGGGCCACATAGCCCTTGCAGGACCGCAGCTAAGTCCCATTGGGGAGCCGGGGGCCGAACCGGGGGTCGGAGCCTGGAGGCCCCTTTCTGGAATTGCCTTATAAGAGGATTCTGAGACAGTCTAGTCCCCAATAGAGCGGATAACGCCGAGATATGTACTCTCAAGGTGGCTGGGGACAATCCTTTGTCCAACCCTTCTTGTAAAAACTCCAGGACTGATTCGATAGATGTTGTATCGCACTGCCTCCTGGCTCCCCAATCGTTAAATACTTGGGCGATCCTCTGGTAACTACGATTGGTTGAGTCCGCTCTAGAGTGGGCCAGTGTTCTTAAAACGGCCTGGGACAATCCTCTGTCTCCACGTACGGTGCGGTCAACCTCCAGGCAGTGAGGTTGAACCTGTCCAGATCCTGGCAGAGCTGACTGTTTAGAGTTACCAGGTTTTGGACACACGGAAGCCTCCAGTAGGTCCCTCGACTCATTAACATGAGGTGGGTAAACCATGCCCTTTTCGGCCAGAACGGCATGATGACAATGGCCGATGTCTGGTCCTGCCTGAGTTTTGCCAACACCCTGGGAATCATTGGAATGGGAGGAAAAACGTATACTAGTTTGAAGCTCCAGGGTATTGACAGGGCATCGATCGCCAAGGGATTGCCGTCCCGGTACAGGGAGCAAAACCGTCCCACCTTGGCGTTGTGTTGGGTGGCCATCAGATCCACCTCGGGGAGACCCCATATCCTGGTAAGCTGTTGGAAAATTTCCGGGGACAGGGACCACTCGGCTGTTGTCACTAGTCCCCTGCTTAGTTGATCTGCCAGGACGTTGAGGTGGCCTTTGATATGTACCGCTGACAGCCGGGACAAATTCTTCTCCGCCCATGAAAATATCAGATCGGTCACCCGCATCAAGGAGGGGGACCTGGTGCCCCCTTGTTTGTTGATATATTGGACGGCTGTAGAATTGTCTGTTCTTACTCTGACAGCCTTCCCTTGGAGATGGGGAGTCAGAGTCCGTAGTGCCAGAAAAACTGCCGTAAGTTCTCGCCAATTGGAGGAGCGAGTTCTCTCCTGCGGGTTCCATGTTCCCCGTATTAGGGTCTCCCCCAGATGCGCTCCCCAGCCTGTTAGGGAGGCATCTGTGGTCAACAGGGTCCAGGAGGTCTGGACCGTGGACCTCCCGTCTTTGAGTTGGGACCACCATTGTAGTGATCGACGGGCACTGATGGAAAGCTGGATAGGCTTCTGAAGTCCCATGGGACTGTGGTTCCATACTCTCAGGATCTCGAGTTGTAACGGGCGCATGTGCCATAGAGCCCAGGGAACTGCCTCGATGGTCGCGGACATGAGACCTAGGACCTTCATCGCTGTCCTGATTGTAACCTCCCTGGTTCGGGATAGGTAGTGAACCGCTCGACCAATCTTCTCCTTTCGAGGAGAGGGCAGGGAGATCATCATACTGAGAGAATCCAGGTTGAACCCTAGGAATTGAATCCGGGTAGATGGAACCACTACTGACTTTTGCCAGTTTACTAGCCAGCCCAGTTCGCTTATAAATGCCACTGTGATGCTCAACTGCGTGGCGAGGAGCTCCCTTGACTGAGCTTTTATTAGCCAATCGTCTAGATATGGGACAATAAATATCCCCTGGAGGCGCAGGGTGGCTATGACCGGGGCCACTACCTTTGTAAAGGTGTGGGGGGCTGAGGTTATACCGAACGGGAGAGCTGTAAACTGGAAGTGATGTAATCTTCCGTTTAGATATGTGGCAATCCGTAAATATTTTCTGTGTGGAGGATAGATAGGAATATGGAGGTATGCGTCCCTCAAATCCAAGGTGACGAATAGATCTCCTGGCTGCAGAAAGGGGAGAACCGACCTTATGGTCTCCATCCGGAACCGGACCTTGCGGATAAATTGATTTACATACCTTAGGTCGATAATCATGCGCCACCCTCCGGTCGATTTTGGCACTAGAAACACGGGTGAGTAGACGCCTTGCCCTTGTTCGTTCAGGGGGACGGGTTCCAATGCAGCCTTGTCGATATACTCCAACACAGATCTTTGCAGATGAAGTTGTTTGGTGCCCTGAAGAGGGCGGGTCCTCCTGCATCTGTCTGGAGGAAGGGAAAGGAAGTTTATTTTGTAGCCTTCCCGTATAAGTTGGAGAACCCAAGGATCCTGGATCTGATGGTGCCAGGCGGTTAAATGTAAGGAGAGACGACCCCCCACCTTGGCCCTGCAGGCAAGGGGGTCGTGACAGTCAGAAGGTGGATCTTTTCTCACCACCACGGGAGGAACCTCGACCGCCTCTTGGGCCCGAGGGGCGCCTACGGAACTGGCCTCTAGACATGCCTCTGGAGGGGGCGTAGCCCCGAAAGGATCGTTGCCTGGATCCTGTAGACTGGGGCAGGTTCTTACCCTTAGAATCGGCCAGACCCTCCATTATCCGGTCGAGTTCGCTGCCAAATAGCCTGCCGGGCTCGAATGGCAAGGCGCATAAATTAAACTTGGAGGCATTATCTGCCCTCCAGGGCTTAAGCCAGAGGGGGCGCCTTGCGGCGGTGGACAATGCCATGGATCTTGCGGCCAGCTTGACCTGGTAGAAGGCCGCCTCCGAGAGATAGTCAGACATGAGGGAAATATTTGTCATGGCCGACAGCAAGTCGTCCCGATGGACCCCGGAGTCAATATCTCTCTCCAGCTTAGAGATGTCTGACCGCAGTTTAGCGACCACCTCGCTAGCCGCAATGCCCACTGAGGCCTGTGCCGAGGAAGAGGCGTATACACGCCTCAGGGACCCCTCCGCCCTGCGATCCATCACATCTTGGAGGTTAGAGCCATCCTCCGCTGGTACCACCGTGCGCTTTGACAGTTTGGAGACGGCTATGTCAACCTTGGGCGGAGGGCCCCAGGAGCTGGATTGTGCCTCGGATAGGGGAAAAAGAGACCTAAAGCGTCTAGACGCAATGAATGGGCGTTCAGGGAACCGCCATTCAGCCTCCAGCCTTTTTACCAAGTCTGGGTCCGCCCTGAAGGCTCTGAGAGAGGTAGATGGAGCCTCCTCAGCCGCCTCCTCCAACTCCTTAGCCCGAACCACTCTTAGCAGTTTGGGCATCCTCTCCACCGAGAATACCGGCTTAGATGGGTCCAGGTTGTCCTCCGCCGAGGATACCTCGTCCAAGATCTGGAGACCCTCCATCGGTGGGAGAGAAGGAGGCGAATCCAGCCGTGGTCTCTTGGCCAATTGAGAGATAGAGAATTTCATCTCTTTCATCGACTCCTCGACGAATTCCCTTACCCAACCGACCATGTCACGTACAGAAGTGTCTTCTGAGGGGGGACCCCGACACCCGCGACAACATTGGTAAGCGTAGCCATCAGGTAAGGGGACTTCGCATTTGGCGCAGGCAAGGTGGCGACGCTTACTGGAAGCCTTCCTTTTAGGGTTATCCGCCACTGAAGAGGAGGATGACATCTAAGGCAAAACATATTACTCATTATTTCCCTTACCTTTGCAGCCTCTACCCTGAGGGCTCACCAGGGGGCATACATCACCTTTTGAAAGGAATTTCAGCACCTGTGGTGTCAGGAAATTTTCTTCTACTTTCTGGTTGCCCAGGGAGAGTAGGAACCTGCAAGCTAAGCAGACAGGCAACCTACTCTGGGCAGACCAGGAAGAAATAGGGAGAAACGGGGGTGGGGCGAACCTTAGCTCTGCCCCCTTCCAGCGCCTTCCACCATTTTATTGCTAGCCTAAGATGGCTAGGAGGATGGAGTGGAGGGGGACACTATCCCTTTAAATCCAGCACAAAAAGCGGGGTGGGAGCGCTGCTCAAGCGCTCCCAAAGTCCGGCCGAGCGGGGACGACGGTCCGCGCATGCGCGAACCGGATTCCCGCGCATGCGCGGGAAGAAAGGAAGTCCGCGGAGCACCAGCAAATAGTGCCCGCGGCGAAACAAGGAACCGCATCTACAGTTCCCCCCCGGCAGCCGGACGAATGGCGCCGCAGCGCCGAGAACAGATACGCTGCCTCACCATCCCCCCCCATCCGCTGCAGCACAGATGGGGCCGCGCCAGACCGGAGAAGGCAGGAGGCGCCGTCAGGGAGGCAAAGAAAGCCCCAAACCCCCGGTAAGACTCTGATAGCAGCAGCACAAGATGGGGGGAGGGGGGCTAGAAAAGGGAGATTTCCTCCAAAAAGAAAGAGAAAATGTGTGGGAGAGGAGGAGACCTCTCCCTCCACCTGTCCTGGTAACAGGACAGAAAAAAACACAGGGAGGGGGAGGTCTCCTGGACCTTTTATGGGAGGGTAACTAGTTAGTTTATTAAAAGTTCCACCTGTCCTAACAGTACACAGGGGCAGGAATACCCCCATCTTGTGCTGCTGTTTGGGCGTAGGGGGAAAAGGCAATCCAGAAGAAAGCAAGTAAAGAGATGCTGAGACGTGAAATACCATAAAGGAGCCTTTAATTCTGTGTCTGTCTATGCTTGGAAAAAGCACAACCCCATAAATAAAAAAATACACATTATATCAGTACTTGATGGAACAACCCGAATGCTGGTGTGAACCCAGCGTCAGAGTAGGCAATGGTATAAAATAAAGAAATAAATATAATCTCCCGCCATTCCTGAGTAATTCTAGATTGTGTATTTCATAGCACTGCCTATTCTTATCCACCATAGTGAACATCTGGACAACCCCTTTTAGTGTATATAAAATAAAAAACAATAACTGTGCTTGTCCTTGTTCTTTAGAATTATCTACAGAAAAACCTGCAAATAAAATTCTGAGATAATGGAAAAGTGCTGAGACGGATAAAACTTCTGGTCACTGTCCTGCCATTATCTATACATGTGTTTGCAGCGGTGACGCAGATCATTGTCCTTTTATATCAATGTCCCCCACTGATGGCTTTGAAGTTCAGGGGGGTCTTAATCTCTGATAATAAAATGTGACGATCTTAGAAGCCAAGATGCAGAATAGAAGGCGCTCACTTGGTTGGTCACATGGTCTCCTTGTTTAATGTAGGAAATCTGAAAAATAAAGTGAACATGGAGATTAGCAAATAACTGGAGAAAATATTATCTCTTCAACGTGGAAATAACAGTAAGGATTTGGCGCAATGTCACAGAAGGTCACTGGAAGAGGGGCAAGTCATAACAAAATGTGGCCACTCAGATTAGGATTAGAGGTGTTATGGTGGTGATCCGGTCAGACATCCACGTATAGATGAGTTATGATGTCTGGATGAGACTGTAGCCCTGTTACCCCTGTGGATTGGGGGCTTTTAGGATCCCCAGTCATCACACATTGATGGCTATATGAACTAGGCCGCCAATGATTAGTCTGCGTTTTATAGCATGTTCATTTTATCTGCGGAAACTTTGCATTTTCCCATAGACTTATAAGAGGAAAGGCAAAAATAAAAAACGCAGAGGAAAAGCAGTGAGAAATCCGGTGTTATTGGCTTTAGCACAAGGACTGCTGTAGTGGTTCTTACTGTTCGCACACACTGATCTGCAAAAAACATGTTCACACATGAAAAATTCAGCAGGAAAGCATTACAAATGTAAAGGTTTTGCTGCGTTTTCTTTTTGCAGTGTTTTGCTGTATGTGGTCTTAGTTTAAGGCTATGTTCACATGGAGGAATCTTCTGTGGATTTGAGAGGCAGAGATCGTAACTGGACGCTGAAAATAATCGTCCTGCTTGATCTTTCTGCAGATCCCGTGACTTCAGACTCCTGCTAACTAGTCCTATTGATGCCGGCCTATTCAGTAATGGAAAGCCGGTAGGAATCCTGCAGTCAAGAAAAGGTGATGGAAAATGACGCGGAGGACACAAGGGGCACTGGAGCCACAAATCGGTAAATGTATTTCTAGACTACACCCTTGGTAGTGCCCATAAGATTTAGGGATGGGAATACCTCTTTAATTAGAGCCTGAGGATACCTTCACATGGAGTCTACGCTCCGTGTATTCTGTCTACGCTCCGTGTATTCTGTCTACGCTCCGTGTATTCTGTCTACGCTCCGTGTATCCTGTCTACGCTCCGTGTATCCTGTCTACGCTCCATGTATTCTGTCTACGCTCCGTGTATCCTGTCTACGCTCCGTGTATTCTGTCTACGCTCTGTGTATCCTGTCTACGCTCCGTGTATTCTATCTACGCTCCGTGTATCCTGTCTACGCTCCGTGTATTCTGTCTACGCTCCGTGTATCCTGTCTACGCTCCGTGTATCCTGTCTACGCTCCGTGTATTCTGTCTACGCTCCGTGTATTCTGTCTACGCTCCGTGTATTCTGTCTACGCTCCGTGTATTCTGTCTACGCTCCGTGTATTCTGTCTACGCTCCGTGTATTCTGTCTACGCTCCGTGTATTCTGTCTACGCTCCATGTATTCTGTCCACCCTCTGTGTATTCTGTCCATTTTACACATGTAAAATGTAGTTAGCCATTGAGTTCAATGGCTTGTTCGTATAACGCGCGTCTTTTTGCAGAATACACGGAGCATAATCTCCATATGAAGGCACCCTTACGTTATAAATAGTTGAAGGAGTTCAGCTCCTGGGTAGGATGCATCACCCACATAATTATTGTTAAACTTATGCTCACTTTGTGGTCTCTGTAATGAAGTTTCAACTATAAAAACAAAATATCAGTACGATTGCGAGTTCTTAGCAGCAAAATAGGGGTGGGGGATACTTAACATTCATGAGACAAATCATAGACAGAGATGTTACTTATATACAACACAATGGGGGAAATTTATCATAAGGGGTATATTTAAACTCAGTTTTAGGCTGGGTCCACACTACCAATTCTTAGACGTGAAATACAGTTCATGTGTGTGCACCGGATTTACTGACCTGTACATTATGTCGGGAGAAGGACCACAATGAAGATTGCTGTGGTCTGATCTTAGACTCCACCTTCTTACAGGCGAGCCTCCGGCAGAACCAGTGTTGATTGGACGAATGCTGTACACTGGCCAATCAACGCTGGTCAATTCATTCCTATGAGGAAAAAAGTAAGCTCCCTCGTAACAGCAAGCTACCAGCTCTCCCGACTAGCAAGGACAAGCCTGCGGCAAATCAACACTGGTTCTGCAGCAGGCTCGTCCTTGCTAGTCGGGAGAGCTGGCAGCTTGCTGTTACAAGGGAGCTTACTTTTTATCAGCGCAAGCGCTGTGCAGTTAAAGCGCACGGACCCCATAGACTATAATAACTGCACAGCGCTCCTCCTAAACACTCTCCTCCTGCTACTCGTGGACTTGGTGACTCTGCTTTAGTCTAATAGTGGTTTCCCCTGAAACGAGCATAGACTATAATGGGATTCAATATTCGATCGAGTAGTGGAATATTGAGGCTCTACTCGAAACAAATATTGAATCTCGAATATTTCACTGATCGCTCATCTCTATCTGTTACCTTTTCGTCTTCTCATGCAGATCCCAACACCAGCAATGAGAAAAACTGTTCCCAGGACAAATCCAACAATTCCAGTCGCCATCTTATTTTTGGCCGATTCTGATTTCTGTGGGTCTGTGGTAAAAAAAAAAAATGAGCTGGATTACTTTAATATACAAGTAAAGAGTTATAGGAAGGGCCAAGATGGGATCAGAACAATAAAGGTCAGAGAAGAACCGCCTGCCCGTGACTACTTAGTTCTAACGATCCAATCCATTTCATGTTCGCTGACTTTATACATATTTTCCATCTCTGCCTTCTGAGACTCATGACGTGTTAGTATTTATGGGGCCGGGGCTATCAGCGCTTGGAGTCGGCCTCGGCTTGTGGTGCAGTTTATGTTTTCATTAGTTACATTGTCATTATTTGTGTTGAATTTTCTGTTTTTATGGCGTCCGCGCTGTATTAGATCTGACATGGCCGTGTTTATCTGCCGGGTCATTCAGATTTCAGAAATGCCACAGATTATATTGGTTTTAGGTTTTACCGCTATTACTGAATTAAAAGCAATTTTGCAAATAACATTATTATTATTAAACTTATTTTTTTTATACATATACAAATGACTTTAAATCTTTCTTTTTTAATTTTTAATGTTCGCACAAGTGATTAGAACCTTAGATTGCCTTATTACCTGTACAATGCACTGTAATACTTCTCATGGTGAGGGAAACAAGGGATTGAAGGGGGGGGGGGGGGTGTTCTATTCCCTTAACCACCCTGATGCCATGATCGCTATTGATCACAGTACATGAGGGGTTAAGTATTTTCAGATTTCTGCAGCTAGTTCCTGTGCCTGCTACAACTGGCATACTAGTATGGCATAGAGCGTTAAGGGGTTAAAGGGACTCCATCATCAGAGGAATCAGTATTAATCTAATGACAACCTTCTAGGACTTCTTCTACACTTTCCAAAGATGCATTAATTATTCTGCATTGCAGCTCCACTTTCATGAGAATTCTGTTTTTTTTTCTTATACAAATTAGCTGGAAAGACCTTCAGGATCGTCTCCCCGGATAATGGCCACTAAATGTAAGCAGTGTGACTAAGTGGGAGACGTCACTCAAGCAATGGGGGAGGGGCTGGGTGGCAGCTAGGAGCAATTATTTAGAGCAGAGAGTGGAGCCCTGGTGGGAGAAGAATCCGCCCTTTAATGCCAAGGCCCCACGTTGCAGAAAAGCAGCTTTTTTTGTTGCAGATTTTGTTGCGGGTTTTTGAGCCAAAGCCAGGAGTGGATTGGGCGGAAGGAAGAAGTAGAAGAACTTCCTATAGATTTCCCATTCCCTTTGTAGACATTTTTGGCTTTGGCTCAAAAAAGTGCAACAAAATCTACAGCAAAACCCCTGTGTTTCTGTAATGTGCAGCCTCGGCCTCAGGTCCCTTTTCAGCTAATCTGCATTAGAATAAAATCCTGTTTTTCATAAAAATGCAGAAGAAATGTATCTTTGGAAAGTGTAGAAGCAGAAATGACGGCTGTGTGTATGGGCCCGTAGTAAGGAGGGGTCTGTAATTTTATCCGCAATTGCAGATAAAAACGGCGGTTGTGTGCAGGGAGCCAGTGTTTGCACTTTGTTTTAGACATTATAAAGCAAATCTGCTCTCATCTACAAGGCTATACATGACCTCTAGGAGACGATAGATTTTTTAAGATTGCAGTTTTTCACTATAATTCAAGGACTTTATTCTTAGTCAATCTGCATTTGCAGCTGCATTTTTTTGTGTTTTTAGGACTTTCAAGACTTCAGCAAAAACATTAGATCAGCTGATTGGCAGTGGCGGATCCAGGGTTTGCGGGGCCCTGGGCAATTGACTTTGGCGGGGCCCTACGCGCAGCGCGCCGCAGCAAATTAGGCCCCGCCCACTTTTATGTTGACTCCGCCCATTCTCATTAATTTTTCATGTGATTCCACACAGTATAATCCTCCTACAGTCACCCGTAAATTATATGTCCCCCCTCCATCTCTCCCCATTTTCATATACACCCTTCATCTACCCCTAATTTCATGTCCCCCCCTCTATCTCTGTCCCCAGTTTCATGCCATTCTCCCCCTTTATCTGCCCACAGTTTCATGTCCCCCCCCGTCTCTGCCCCAGTGTCATGCCATACCCCCCTTCATCTGCCCCAGTGTCATGCCGTTCTCCCCCCCTTCATCTGCCCCAGTGTCATGCCATCCCCCCCTTCATCTGCCTCAGTGTCATGCCGTTCTCTCCCCCTTCATTTGCCCCAGTGTCATGCCATCCCCCCCTTCATCTGCCCCAGTGTCATGCCGTTCTCGCCCCTTCATCTGCCCCAGTGTCATGCTGTTCTCCCCTCTCCATCTGCCTCAGTGTCATGCCGTTCCCCCCCTTCATTTGCCACAGTGTCATGCTGTTCTCTCCCCCTTCATCTGCCCCAGTGTCATGCTGTTCTCTCCCCCTTCATCTGCCCCAGTGTCATGCCGTTCTCCCCCCCTTCATCTGCCCCAGTGTCATGCCGTTCTCCCCCTCCATCTGCCCCAGTGTCATGCCGTTCTCCCCCTCCATCTGCCCCAGTGTCATGCCGTTCTCCCCCCCTCCATCTGCCCCAGTGTCATGCCGTTCTCACCCCTCCATCTGCCCCAGTGTCATGCCGTTCTCCCCTCCTCCATCTGCCCCAGTGTCATGCTGTTCTCCCCTTCCATCTGCCCCAGTGTCATGCTGTTCTCTCCCCCTCCATCTGCCCCAGTGTCATGCCGTTCTCCCCTTCCATCTGCCCCAGTGTCATGCTGTTCTTCCCCCTTCATCTGCCCCAGTGTCATGCTGTTCTCCCCCCCTCCATCTGCCCCAGTGTCATGCCGTTCTCCCCCCCTCCATCTGCCCCAGTGTCATGCTGTTCTCCCCCCCCTCCATCTGCCCCAGTGTCATGCTGTTCTCCCCCCCTCCATCTGCCCCAGTGTCATGCTGTTCTCCCCCCCTCCATCTGCCCCAGTGTCATTCTGTTCCCCCCTCCCCTTCATTTGCCCCCCAGTTACTTTGGGCCCCCTCCATCTTTGTCCCCAGTTTCATGCCGTTCTCTCCCCACCCCCTTCATCTTCCCCAGTGTCATGCCGTTCCTCCCCTTCATTTGCCCCCCAGTTTCATGGGCCCCCTTCATTATGTTCCACCTTAATATTTAATACAAACAAACACTTACACTCACCTTCTATCACTCACCTTCCATCGTTCCCCCGACGCTCCTCTCTCCAGTCACATACGCGATGCAGGAGCTGTGACCTCAGCTCCTGCTTAGCTCCGGCCCGGCTTGCGTGTGTAAGCGTGATGTGGTGACGTCATCGCGCCTACACACGCAAGCCGGGCCAGAGCTTTAAAGCAGGAGCTGAGGTCACAGCTCCTGCTTTAATGGCGTATGCATTCAGCTCATCGGCGGACGGACGCCGATGAGCTGAAATTGTGACAGGCAAGTGCCGGGGGGCCCCAGAGGCTCTGTGGGCCCCGGCACTTGCCTGACCGGGACCATTTTGTTAGGGCCGGGCCGCAGGGCCCCGCTAAGCGCGGGGCCCCAGGCGGTTGCACGGCTCGCCCGGCCCTGGATCTGCCCCTGCTGATTGGTGGCGGTTCTGGATTTCAGACTCCCACTGATCAGAACCTGACGGCCTAAGCTGATGTGGATCAGAATACATTACACTTGGGTCTCGAACAACCCTTTATACCTTATTTCTAATTGGTTGGTTTTTCAAGACCTTAGGATAACATTCTCCTAGATTAGTGATACGAAATCTCTTACGCCAGTCTACTCGCTGCGGGGTCTTCAGGCTGCTGTGATGGACCTCACAGGTAAAAGTGTCTCCTTTCTCCATCTCTGTCTCCAGCATCACCAGGATCTGGTAAGTCCAATCTCCATTATGGAAAAGCTCAGAAGACTGGATCTGCTCGGTCTCCTCCCGGCCATTCCGGTACCATTTCACCTCGATCTCAGACGGGTAGAAGCCATATACATTACAGACCAGCATGTGCTGCACGGATCTGGGGTCATCGTGAGGCATTAGGGACACATAAACCTCAGGGGTAACTGAAACAGAAAGACAGATATAAGCAGAGCAGAGCTAAATACAGAGATAGAACAAGCTGCTAGAATTACAATGAGCCAAAACTGGAGGGAAGCGAAGAAGAAATGAAAACAAAACGGAGTTGCATAGCTTGTAGTATCAGTATATTGTTAGAAGAATTCTCCAGGCAAAGCTGAGTCAGCGTGTTATACCTGGTGCAGGGCCTGAGGCTGAGGACACTGAGATTCTCCTTTTGATACTCTTTGACTCCCTGTGTCGTGCTCCACTCCATGCAGCTGGAAAGTCTGGGTCTCCCGAGATCAGAGTCATCAGTCCATCATTTCTAAACAAACATCTAAGGCTGTGTTGACACCGAGGAACTTGCAGCAGATTTTTCCCCTGGATCGGGCAGATTCCTCCTGGAACCCGCCTCCAATTGTTTTCAATTGTTTCAATTGACTCATTTTTGAATAAATTCTGAAGACATTTCAGACTTTCTTTCGGCATTTGTCAGACTCCTCAGCTTACTCATACTTTAAATATACGTTGCAAAAAGTGACTTATAAGATCGCAGAAGTAATAAAATGACACAGTGCAGACATACAGAGTTGTGAGTTCAGCTCTAGTGTACGCTCCTGAAGTGCAGGCAAAAAATGCTCGTAGAGACTTGGACCAAACATGTTCAGATAAATGTAGACAAAACAAGCTGATGAAACATTAATGATAGGCAAAAACACAATTCCCTGTCGTCCCTACCAGCGGCACAATGTGGGGTATTTCGTGCCCCTGTGTGCTGGTAGGACAGGCGGAGTTTTAATTAGCCATGTATTAATTTCACATGGCTCGTTCCCTTTAAGAGGGCACAGATACCTCCCCCCTGTGTGTTTTTTTCTGTCCTGTGTAAAGGATCGGACAGGTGGAGAGGACTCTGTGTCCTCCTAAAGAGAAAGAAGGAAGAAGTTGCAGGTTGCAGGTTCTCACCTGTTCAAATCATCTTCAGTGAAGCACTCTGGCCTGCTGGACTTCTGTGTCAGTCCTGCAGGAAGAAGAGGGGTAAGTTTAAAGGCTCCTTTATCTCTTCATATATCCCTGCCTCCCTCCCACAATGTTTGCCTCATGTATCCCCGGCAGTCCCATCTTGTTTGGGCTTTGTGGAGCCGCGCACTGCTGGCGTGTACGCGCGGCTCCAGGAAGGGGAACTTCCGTTTTTGCAGAACCTTCTCTGTCTAGGAGGTTCCTGGCCGGACGCTCATAGAGGTGACACCGGCACTTCCGGTTTCGGCATCCGCTGCTCCGGGGCCACGCAGACAGCGGTGCAGTGTGGCTATAGAGGCAAGGTATGTGCCAAGGGTCTGTTGGCTAGGGAGGGAGCAACTCATAAGGCCTGAGAGTGCTCTCAGGAGGGCAAGGAACAGAGCTCACATATTTTTTTGTTAAGCCACGCCCCTTTCTGGATACAGGGCTGTAAACAGGGGCATGGCTGCTTCCCTCATTGCCTGCTAGTTTAATCCACTAGCTGGTTCCGTGTTGTGGCTCGTGTTACTGCTTCAACTACACTTGTTCTAGTGCAAACTCGACTGAAGTTTGGTAAGTTGTCTGACTGAAGCTGGGTGAGTCTCCTTATATGGTTCCTTGAATGTACTCCTTTATGTTCCGTATCCTATGCTTAGGTATCACTGAAAGCTAGTTTCTTTGTCATGTCTTCGTCTTCCACCCCTCCGGGGATCAAGTGAGACGGATGAAGTCTTCAAAAGGAGACATCTGGCTTGTATTGAATGTGACGTTCTACTACCTGATAGTAGGTGCGGTCTTTTTCGTCTGCTAATTCTCCCAATGGTGGGAGTATCCTGAATGTAATTTTTTGCCTCTAGGCTATGACTGGTCATGCTGCCAGCAATGCAGGGGACCTCTGCGGGAGGAACCCGTTACCAGTGATATGGTAGCATAGGTCAAGGAGTACATGGTGAGTACGTTAGCCGCTAAAAGGGGTAGGGTCCCCACTGGCTTCTAAGTATCCTTGTTTTTGCAGGATGATTCCTTAAAGGATATCCGTACATCACTGGCTCAGCTCACCAAGAAACAGTGCATGAGAGGCGTTCTGTTTCGCTGCCCTCCCTGGAGTGCCTCCAGGTGGAGGATGAGTCCATATCATCGGACGACCAGTCCTCCTGTTCCAGCAGACCCATTTTTTCATCGTGAGAAGACTAACAAGCTGCTGAAGGCCATCTGGTCGTGGGACCAGATTGGCGAGGGGGAAGCCTCTGCGTCCACCTCTGAAAAGCGGAGGGTTTTTCAAGTGGACGCCTCCATGGCCAGTTTAATGGAACAAGAGTGGAAGCAGCCGGAGGAAGCTTATGTCACCACCAGGGCTTTCAAAGCAGTATATCCAATTGATTCCTCCCAGCTGGATCGCTGGGGTCCTCCGCCCAAGGTGGATTTGGCCATCTCAAAGCTCTCCCGTCGCACTGTCGTGCCTATCGATGATGGGTCAAACCTCCAAGATTTGCTCGATAGGAGAGTGGATTCAACACTCAAGAAGGCGTATTCGTCTGCTTCAGCCCAGATGGCAGTGGGCATCGCCTCCACAGAAGTAGCTGATAAGCTTCAAGCCCGGTTGGACCGTCTGGAGCGGGACATCGACTCCGGGGCCAACAGGGATGTCATCCTGGCGTCCATGGGGGAATTCCGTCTCGCTACGGATTTCCTGAGAGAGTGAGCAAGACAGAAGGTGAAACTGGCTTCCAAGACCATGGCTCTGAATACCGCTGCCAGGAGGCCCTTGTGGCTCAATCCTTGGCGGGCTGATGTCACCTCCAAATTTTCTTTATGCTCCCTCCCCTTTCAACCAGGGAAGATTTTCGGCCAGGGGCTGGACGACCTGATGGAGGGGCTGGCTGAAGGTAAAGGCAGGTCGCTACCACAAGCGACCAGAAGAAGAAGGCTTTCCCCTTCTAGGGGTCGAGAGTCTACATCCCAATACAGGCCTCAGCAAGGTAACCAGAGACGCTCCAGATACCGCCCAAAGGGGCGGGGCAAGGGGTCCCCAAGGAAGACCCTAAGAAGAAGGGGTTTTGAGGAGGCTTCGCTCTCTGTGTCCAGCTCTCCCGTAGGAGGGCGCCTTTCCAAATTTTTCCGTGGCGTGGCATCTTCACATTTTGGATCCATGGGTCCTTCAGTTCGTTCAGCGGGGGTACGCAATAGAGTTCTCACACCCTCCTGTGGACCGGTTCATCACTACGCGGGTTTTACCAGCTCTACAACAGGTCTGCCTGGAGGCTTCCGTGGCAGAATATTTTGCAAAGGGGGACCTGGAAAGGGTCCCTCCCTCAGAAGTGGGATAAGGAGTTTATTCACCCGTATTCCTGGTTCCAAAGTCCACAGGAGGGTGGCGGATGATTATAGATCTTCGGTTCCTCAACCTTTTCATAAAGGGAAAGCCATTCAGGATGAAGTCCATAGACTCAGTAACCAACTTTCTATTGCGCGACGAGGTCATGGTCACCCTGGACCTGAAGGATGCCTACTTACATATCCCCACCTTCCCGCCACACAAGAAGTATCTACGCATAGCCATTCTTATGGCTGGTCACAGAGAGCACCTACAGTTCACTGCTCTGCCATTCGGCATATCGTCAGCCCCGTACATATTCACCAAGATGGTCGCACCAGTTACCGCCACCCTCAGACTGCAAGGCCTCTTCGTGGTTCCCTACCTCGACGACTGGCTTATAAAAGCTCAGTCTACTTCAATTCTCCATCATCACCTCCAGATAGCCATCTCCTTCCTCCAGGAGTTGGGTTGGCTGATCAATTGGGAGAAGTCAGAAATAGTGCCATCCACCCGGAAGAAATTCCTAGGGTTTATTCTGGATTCCCAGAGCATGCAGATTTTCCTATCCCGTCCAAGGCGAGCGAAAATAGAAGCTTCAGTGCAGGGCCTTTTTCCGGACCCGGCGGGTCACCATCCGCACCGCCATGCGGGTCCTAGGCCTAATGTCGTCTTCAGTCAAGGCGGTCCCTTGGGCTTCATGGCATTTGCGTCCCCTTCAGATGGAGGTGTTGAGAGCCTGGAACAGATCTCCACGGGGACTGCACAGGAAGATCTGCCTTTCTCCCGGTACCCGTCTTTCCCTCAGATGGTGGAGACACCTGAAAGACGGAAGGTCCTCGGTCCAACCTCGTTGGACCCTGTTGACAACAGATGCGTCCCATACGGGATGGGGAGCCCACCTAGACGGCGGGACCGTCCAGGGTCTGTGGAGGAATCCAAAGGTAGGAACCTCCAACCTGAAGGAGCTAAAAGCAGTCTATCTGGTGCTGAAGTACTTTGCCCCTTTTCTCGAAGGGAAGGCAGTCAAGGTCCGGTCAGACAACATGACGACGGTAGTATACTTGAACAAGCAAGGCGGCACCAGGGTTCCAGCCCTACTGAGAGAGGCGAACTTGATTTTCACGTGGGCAGGGAAGAATCTGTCCCACATATCCGCTGTTCACATCAAGGGCTCCCTGAACATAGTAGCGGATCAGTTGAGTCGGGGTATCCCTGTATCAGGAGAATGGTCTCTCAATCAAGACAGATTCCAACAGATTGTCCAAGCATGGGGCCTTCCAGACGTCGACCTCATGGCAACCTGACTCAACGCCAAGGTGGAAACCTTCTGTTCTCTGTACCAGGAGGACAATGCCTTGGCAGTGGATGCCCTGTCCATCCCATGGAGGTTCAGGCTGATATACATTTTCCCTCCAGTTTCCATCATACCCAAGGTATTGATGAAAATCAGACAGGACCAAGTCTCGGGAGTTGCCATAATCCCGTTCTGGCCGAAAAGGACTTGGTTTGCCCAGCTCATGTGGATGAGTCAAGGCAGGTATTGGAGGCTTCCCCCCTCCCAGATCTGGTGACACAAGGAGAGCTGAGACACCACGATCTGAGGAGATTCAATCTGACAGCCTGGAGGTTGACCAGTCCCTATTAAGGAATAGAGGACTGTCTGAAGGCGTCCTAAGGACTTTAGCCAGCGCCAGGGCCAACTCTACCAATAAGAATTACCGTAGGGTCGGTAATATTTTCCAGGCCTGGTGCACGGATCACAAAGTGGACTCCTCCGATCCCCCTGTGAGGGCGATCCTGGATTTCCTTCAGGACGGCCTAGACAGAGGGCTTGCAGCTTCTACCCTGAAGGTACATGTGGCCGCTCTGTCCGCCTATCTGGGGAGGCGGTTGTCTCAAGATCCTTTAGTGAGCACCTTTATCAAAGGGGCAACTAGGCTGAGACCAGCAGTATCTGCTCCTGTCCATCAATGGGACCTCAACATGGTCCTAAAGGCACTTTGTGTTGCTCCATTCGAACCCCTGGAGGAGGTGGATCTAAAGTGGCTGACCTATAAGGTATCTTTTCTCCTCGCTGTCACCTCGGCAAAAAGAGTAGGGGAGCTTCAAGCACTCTCATCGGAAGCTCCTTACATTGCCTTCTTTGAAGACCGTGTTCAGTTAAGATTTCTGCCAGGGTTCAGGCCTAAGGTTTCTTCTAGGGCAAATGTGTGTCAGCTCATTTGCCTGCCAACCTTTTCCAGTACCCACTTCCCCTGAGGAGGAGAGGTGGCATACTCTGGATTTAGTCCAGAACCTGCAGATTTATCTTCAGCGCATGCGCGCTTTCAGGAGATCTGAAAACTTATTAATAAATTATGTAGTTTGCCATAAAGGCCGCAAGGCTTCTAAAGCAACCATCTCCCGCTGGGTGAAGGAAGCAATCAAGTTGGCGTTTGTGAAACAGAACTTACCTCCGCCCACTGTCCTAAGGGCCCACTGGACACGGGCAGTGTCGACCTCTTGGGCGGAAATCAAGGCTCTCGCCTTGGATTAGATTTGTGCAGCAGCATCCTGGTCTTCAGAATCGACTTTTGTGAAGCACTACCGACTTGATCGGTATAGCTCAGAAGCTACTGCCTTCGGGCGCACTGTATTACATTCTGCTTGTGTTTAATGTCCCACCCTTATGGGGATTACTTGCTATTTCCCCACATTGTGCCGCTGGTAGGGACGACAGGGAACGAAGGATTATGTAGATAATCTTGTTTCCCTTAGTCCTAACAGCGGCACAAGGATTCCCCCCCTATTGTTGTTTATTTGAAATGTATGTATTATTACTTGTTATTTACACACAGGGGGGAGGTATCTGTGCCCTCTTAAAGGGAACGAGCCATGTGAAATTAATACATGGCTAATTAAAACTCCGCCTGTCCTACCAGCACACAGGGGCACGAAATACCCCACATTGTGCCGCTGTTAGGACTAAGGGAAACAAGATTATCTACATAATCCTTCGTTATACTGAACACATCGGGAGAGAAGCAATGTGATTGTCTGCACTCTGTCATGTTAGGTGTATCGCTTACTATTACTTTTATGTAAGAGCGCAGATTGACCCCTTCGGTACTTATAGGTATAAACTGTAACTTCTAGGCCCCTGAAAAAATTTCATTTTTGTGTCCTAAAATATAAAGTCGCTCAGAACTCATTTGTTTCAATTTTAGGAGTTATAAGAAAAATAAATTGCAAAAGGGTCAAAATGACCCCTGCGGTAGTTCTAGTGATATATTGGTATATCAAAGACTCCTTTGTTCAAGCATGTCTTCACGGAAAAACACAAAAATATAAACAAAACACAGAAATACAGCGATGCCAATGGAAAAATAAAAAAAAGGTTGTGGCTCTTGGAAGGTGAAGTTGAGAAGAATAGGCTCAGCCATTATGGGATTACTCTTCAAAACATATAAAACATTATGGGGTTAATATAAGTTCTCTGTAGCAAGCTCAGCATGGAGTACAGTGTATACAGTATATACAGGAGTCTCACCTCTCCTTCCTATACCTCTCACGAGCTCACCCACTCTATAGTTGCGTATACACAGCGTCTTCGCCTCTCTTTTCCTCTGTTCTATGAGATCCTTCTGGCTGTTGAAGTAATCGGCATCACGTCTCCCAGACTCCGTCTTCGCAATGTATTTTCCTTCTTTACTGTCAAAGTAAACCTGCTCCTCCTGGTTGTAGAAGTGTCTGTCCAGATAGCGCACCTCCTGGGTCCCGTTCACATAGTGACATTCAGCTTTCATTTCAACCACATAATCCACTGTAAGGAAGAGCAGAGAGTTACACAGAGCACGCCTTGTAGGGATCTTATCTTTCAAACCCTTTGGTTTCTAACACGTCAGAATAGCCTTAAGAAAGCCTCTTCTTCTCCTACCTTTTGTTGTCTTCTCCGCGCCGCCGTTCGCTTGAATTTCCGTTTTTTCTTGGTATGTAAATGAGTTCTCTCGCAGCACTGGGGGCGTTCCCAATGCTGCCAGAGAACTCTCCAGCGCCGCTTCCATCTTCTACGGCAACTAGGTCTTCCCGCGTCTTCTTCCGGCGGTGTCTTCTAACTTCTAGGCCTCGGGCCTAGGGCAAGCCGACTGTGCATGCTCACAGCCACAAGAAAAATGGCCACTTACACAGTATTGGAAGCAGCCATTTTCTCGTGGCCGGCGAGCATGCACAGTCAGCTTGCCTTAGGCCTGAGGCCTAGAAGTTAGAAGGCAACGCCAGAAGAAGATGCGGTGAAGACATCGTTCCAGAAGAAGATGGAGGCGGCGCTGGAGAGTTCTCTGGCAGCATTGGGGACGCCCACCCATTTAGGCCATTTAGCTCCGCCCCAATTAGTGTGAAGCTCCGCCCACTGCATAGCATGATCCTATGGGGCGGCTGAAGGGCCTGTGATGTCATCAAAGGTCCTCAAAAACACTATATGCGCAATATTGGACTATGAAGTACAGGCAGGAGCAACTCCATTCTGTGTTACATACAGAGACTGCCTGTCTCTGCCATAATGAACACAATTGTATTAGCTAGCCTGATAACTGGGAGAACAGAAGACGAGTTCAGAAATGAAAGCAGCTCCTCTCCTCTATCTGAGTGCAGGATCTAGGTCACGTGGTGCAGACACAGGAATAGCTAGAAACACAGGCTTGCTCCCGTGCACTTGGCCCCTCCTCCCTCCCCTCTGAGAGCAGGCATCCCCTCCTCCCTCCAGGCTCGCTCCCATGCACTTAGCCCCTCCTCCCTCCCCCCTCAGAGCAGCAGATACATCACTTGACTTATGACCAGATAAGTCAGGGCTGTGTCAACAAAGAAATGAATGAAGTAATATAGTGGCCAAACAAAGCAGTTTTGCTGAAGCAGTGTATTTAGGAAAAGTCTTACATCCACATTAACAAGCAGTATAGATAGGATCCTTGTGATGGGACAACCCCTTGAATTCTAACATGTCACACTTTGTGTATGTAGCTATACTGAATTTCCCATGGTGAAACTATTGAAGGATTATTTTATCTTATCACTAGCCATTGACCCCCCACTGACGTAATATTCTGCATCTATGGCTGGAAATATTTGCACTTTTTGCTTTAAGAGAAAGCTCTTTAAACAGAAAGAAATCCGACTCACCTGACAACGTACAGCCGGCGAGTCTAAGGAATATGAACAGCATAAAGCTGATAGAATATAACTTCTCCATTCTTTGCGGTTCTCGGCTTCTCACGCCATGTAAGATTGTGGCTGCAGTAAATAATCACATAATGATACAATCTGAGTCTTTTTCTGTGAAAATGGATTTTTTTCTCTTGTTTAAGAAAAGACCAATATGAATAAAAGACCGTGCGGGTCACTTGTTACTGGGGAGAGTCTCATCTCACATGTGCCGTACTCTATAAGCATCTTGTTACAGGGAATTAAAGGGATAGCGCCCCCTAGTGATAACTTATTAGACTTTTACACATTGGTAGAATAAGATGATGACATATGCACTGGGGGATGTCCCGAGCCTCGTGGACCTTCTTTCTTCTTATTTTGAACCTTTATGCTGTGTGGACATGATTTATCTTTCTTTTGCACTTATTTTATTTACTTTGGATGCTAAGGCCCCACATTGTCTGCCGCAGTATAAAAGCGCTGTGGAAAAAAACATGGCCTCAATACATTACGGTTTTTCCCGAAAATCCACAGAGGTTTCTTTCCTTTCTTTCTGCTTCCATTCCACCTATAGGGAAAGTACTGGCATTCATGGAGGTATAATGGACATGCTGCGATTTCCAGAAAGGTTGTGGTAATTGCACGGTGTCCACTGTGTGTATTTTTCCGCCATGTGTGGATGGGATTCGCTGGAGTCTTTGCAGGGACTGTTTACGCCTCATGCGCCCGGTCACACACAAGGCTTATTGCTTTGCTTTTTTTGGCAGAGAAGGTGGTTTCACTGGGTTAACATTTATGGATCAATTTATAATGTGAAAAAAAGGTGCAACTGCACTTCACATGGCAGCAGTGGTGTATATACAGTACCATGGCAGCAGTGGTGTATATACAGTACCATGGCAGCCGTGGTGTATATACAGTATCATGGCAGCAGTGGTGTATATACAGTACCATGGCAGCAGTGGTGTATATACAGTACCATGGCAGAAGTGGTGTATATACAGTACCATGGCAGCCGTGGTGTATATACAGTACCATGGCAGAAGTGGTGTATATACAGTACCATGGCAGCAGTGGTGTATATACAGTACCATGGCAGCAGTGGTGTATATACAGTACCATGGCAGCAGTGGTGTATATACAGTACCATGGCAGCAGTGGTGTATATACAGTATCATGGCAGCAGTGGTGTATATACAGTACCATGGCAGCAGTGGTGTATATACAGTACCATGGCAGCAGTGGTGTATATACAGTATCATGGCAGCCGTGGTGTATATACAGTACCATGACAGCAGTGGTGTATATACAGTACCATGGCAGCAGTGGTGTATATACAGTACCATGGTAGCAGTGGTGTATATACAGTACCATGGCAGCAGTGATGTATATACAATACCATGGCAGCAGTGATGTATATACAATACCATGGCAGCAGTGGTGTATATACAGTACCATGGCAGCCGTGGTGTATATACAGTATCATGGTAGCAGTGATGTATATACAGTACCATGGCAGCAGTGATGTATATACAGTACCATGGCAGCAGTGGTGTATCTACAGTACCATGGCAGCAGTGATGTATATACAGTACCATGGCAGCAGTGGTGTATATACAGTACCATGGTAGCAGTGGTGTATATACAGTACCATGGCAGCAGTGATGTATATACAGTATCATGGTAGCAGTGATGTATATACAGTACCATGGCAGCAGTGATGTATATACAGCACCATGGTAGCAGTGATGTATATACAGCACCATGGCAGCAGTGGTGTATATACAGTACCATGGCAGCAGTGGTGTATATACAGTACCATGGCAGCAGTGGTGTATATACAGTACCATGGCAGCCGTGGTGTATATACAGTACCATGGTAGCAGTGGTGTATATACAGTATCATGGCAGCAGTGGTGTATATACAGTACCATGGCAGCAGTGGTGTATATACAGTACCATGGCAGCAGTGGTGTATATACAGTACCATGGCAGCAGTGGCGTATATACAGTACCATGGCAGCAGTGGTGTATATACAGTACCATGGCAGCAGTGATGTGTATACAGTACCATGGCAGCAGTGGTGTGTATACAGTACCATGGCAGCAGTGGTGTATATACAGTACCATGGCAGCTGTGGTGTATATACAGTACCATGGCAGCAGTGGCGTATATACAGTACCATGGCAGCAGTGGCGTATATACAGTACCATGGCAGCAGTGGTGTATATACAGTACCATGGCAGCCGTGGTGTATATACAGTACCATGGTAGCAGTGGTGTATATACAGTACCATGGCAGCAGTGGTGTATATACAGTACCATGGCAGCAGTGGTGTATATACAGTACCATGGCAGCAGTGGTGTATATACAGTACCATGGCAGCTGTGGTGTATATACAGTACCATGGCAGCAGTGGTGTATATACAGTACCATGGCAGCAGTGATGTATATACAGTACCATGGCAGCAGTGGTGTATATACAGTACCATGGCAGCAGTGGTGTATATACAGTACCATGGCAGCAGTGGTGTATATACAGTACCATGGCAGCAGTGGTGTATATACAGTACCATGGCAGCAGTGGTGTATATACAGTACCATGGCAGCAGTGGTGTATATACAGTACCATGGCAGCAGTGGTGTATATACAGTACCATGGCAGCTGTGGCGTATATACAGTACCATGGCAGCAGTGGCGTATATACAGTACCATGGCAGCAGTGGCGTATATACAGTATCATGGTAGCAGTGGCGTATATACAGTACCATGGTAGCAGTGGCGTATATACAGTACCATGGCAGCAGTGGCGTATATACAGTACCATGGCAGCAGTGGCGTATATACAGTACCATGGCAGCAGTGGCGTATATACAGTATCATGGTAGCAGTGGCGTATATACAGTACCATGGTAGCAGTGGTGTATATACAGTACCATGGCAGCAGTGGCGTATATACAATACCATGGCAGCAGTGGTGTATATACAGTACCATGGCAGCAGTGGTGTATATACAGTACCATGGCAGCAGTGGTGTATATACAGTACCATGGCAGCAGTGGCGTATATACAGTACCATGGCAGCAGTGGCGTATATACAGTACCATGGCAGCAGTGATGTATATACAGTACCATGGCAGCAGTGGTGTATATACAGTACCATGGCAGCAGTGATGTATATACAGTACCATGGCAGCAGTGGCGTATATACAGTACCATGGCAGCAGTGGCGTATATACAATACCATGGCAGCAGTGGTAGCAGCTGCCACAGGGCCCAACACCTTAGGGGGCCTGAACCCCTTAATAGTTAATATGCCAAAAAAAAAATACTTATTGAGGCCCCGAGCCCTGGGTTCCAGGCGGCATGGGGCCTCAACTTGTATCCTGATGATGTGAGTGTGGAGACATCGTGCAGGAAGAAGATAGCTGTGTGGGGGATTCATGAACGGCGCAGCGCTGAGCTCTTCTGGAGAGTGGAAACTGGTGAGCTGAATGTGGATCACAGTCACCGTGCAGGCAGGGCAGGCATTTATTACACCTTGTGTGCCTTTTTAATAAATTATGCACATAATATAATTGCAAATACCCCCCCCCCCATGCTTTTAAGTGGATGGTGTAGTCCCATGGACTACTCAAGCTATTCATGGTGAAATTTAATAAGGTTGGAATAAGACACCCTTGTGGTTAGATGGGCATCTAGCCCTTTTAGGGTGAAGACTCTGCAGTGCCCGCTCCATGCCAGTCCTTGTTCTCGGGATTTTCCCTTACATCAATTCATTAGTATTAGTTAACTTGTTACCATCTGCGCTTTTTTGTAGTCATTTTACATTTTTTTTGTGACTACCTACCTTTCAAGACTTACAACGTTGCTGTATGTTTCCACGTGGCCACTTGAGAGCTTGTTTTTTGCTGGAAAAGTTGTATTTTCCGTTGGCAGCATCTAATGTTTCATGTACTGTATTGAAAAACTGTAAATGTAATTATTTGTGGGTAAAATGAAAGAATAAAACCAAGCCCATTTCACATTGGATGTTTTTACAGCATTCACGATGTAGGACAAACAACATATTACATTGATACTTTGGGTAAGTACAATTATGGTGATACTAGATTTATACATCGTAGGTTTGTTATGCTTTACTATTTAAAAAATACAAAAAATAAGTTTTAAAAAATGTGTGTTTTTTATATATGTGATGGCTACAGAGTAGTGGGATGAATATTTTTTTCAAAGTGCAAGTGTAACGTCTCTGTCTGTTCGGGTCTCTGCATCACCCTCCGCCTGCACGATGTGGGGCAAGAGGCGTGTTCAGTTATGATTTCTTGCTTTTGGTTCTTATAAACAGGTCATCAGCCCACACAGGTTTGCTGGCTAGTGTGAATCTGTCCTTGCTAAGCATTGTACTTGCTCTATATTAGTATTGTACTTACTGACTTCTGACCTTTAGCTTTTCTTGTGACTACTCTTTTGGATTACAATCTGGTACTGCTTTGTGTCTCTGGCTTTGACCCTTGGCTTTTTGACTCCTCTTCAGTGTGGTGTTGTCTAGTTCACGTTTTGTGTTTAAACCTATCCAGAGAAGGGACCGTCACCCAGTTGGCCCTGTCATTAATACAGTTGTGGTAAGTAGGGAGGGACTGGGGCTTTGGTCTAGTTTAGGACTCACTGTCTGTCTTTCCTTTCTTCCTTGGTTTCAGTAACAGCACTAGGGAGTTGCTCAACTAGCAATTCCCTTACAGCATGCCAGTTTTTATTGGAATCTTTTGGGGTACATTTGACTAGTGGTCACTTTTTATTCATGTTGGAAGGTGCAAGGTGACCAAAAATATTACAATTTGGGCACTGAGAATATTTGTTTCATTATGGCATTTACCATGTGGAATAAATAACATTATATTGTAATAATTTTTGGATGTGTTTCTAATAATTGTGTTTGTTGTTATTTGTTTTTTTATATATAATATAGGAAAAAGGGTTAATTTTGACCTTTTAATCTCTTTCTTAAGACTTCATATAGTTTGTTCACAATGCATTGTGCCTTTCACAGTTTCCAAAGACAAAGCTTAATGGGAATACTATTGTGTCTGGCATGGAAGCCTTTACACACCCCAGACTGCCACAAGAGCTCATTGCCACCCTGCCATCTTGTTGTGGATGGGCAGTGACTGGCACAGTAGCCACTAAGAGGTTATCTATGATCACTGTACAACAAATTTAACACCTGCTGTGTGTAGCGCAGACAAAACACATACAATCTGCCCTGCAGTGACCCCAACGCAATACAATATGCCCGGCAGTGGCCTTCACACACTATTATATGCTCCACAGAACCCCCCCACCACAGTATTATATGCTCCACAACAGGCCTCCCCCACAGTAGCCCCCTTCCCCACACAGTATTAAATGCTCCACAGTTGCCCCCTTCCCCACACAGTATTAAATGCTCCACAGTAGCCCCCTTCCCCACACAGTATTAAATGCTCCACAGTAGCCCCCTTCCCCACACAGTATTATATACTCCACAGTATCCCCCACACAGTATTAAATGCTTCACAGTAGCCCCCTTCCCCACACATTATTAAATGCTCCACAGTAGCCCCGTTCCCCACACAGTATTATATACTCAACAGTAGCCCTCCACACAGTATTAAATGCTCCACAGTAGACCCCACACAGTATTAAATGCTCCACAGTAGCCCCCTTCCCCACACAGTATTATATACTCCACAGTAGCCCCCCACACAGTATTAATTGCTCTACAGTAGCCCCCTTCCCCACACAGTATTATATACTCCACAGTAGCCCCCACACAGTATTAATTGCTTCACAGTAGCCCCCTTCCCCACACAGTATTATATACTCCACAGTAGCCCCCCACACAGTATTAAATGCTCCACAGTAGCCCTCCTTCCCCACACAGTATTAAATGCTCCACAGTAGCCCTCCTTCCCCACACAGTATTAAATGCTCCACAGTAGCCCCCTTCCCCACACAGTATTATATACTCCACAGTAGCCCCCCACACAGTATTAAATGCTCCACAGTAGCCCCCCACACAGTATTAAATGCTCCACAGTAGCCCCCTTCCCCACACAGTATTATATACTCCACAGTAGCCCCTCACACAGTATTAATTGCTCCACAGTAGCCCCCTTCCCCACACAGTATTATATACTCCACAGTAGCCCCCACACAGTATTAATTGCTTCACAGTAGCCCCCTTCCCCACACAGTATTATATACTCCACAGTAGCCCCCCCACAGTATTAAATACTTCACAGTAGCCCCCTTCCCCACACAGTATTATATACTCCACAGTAGCCCCTCACACAGTATTAATTGCTCCACAGTAGCCCCCTTCCCCACACAGTATTATATACTCCACAGTAGCCCCCACACAGTATTAATTGCTCCACAGTAGCCCCCTTCCCCACACAGTATTATATACTCCACAGTAGCCCCCACACAGTATTAATTGCTTCACAGTAGCCCCCTTCCCCACACAGTATTATATACTCCACAGTAGCCCCCCCACAGTATTAAATACTTCACAGTAGCCCCCTTCCCCACACAGTACTAAATGCTGCACCGTAGCCCCCCTAACCCCTCCACACAAAGTACATACACAGTATACTGAGGTCCCATGAAGAGCCACCGTGCATCCTCCTTCTTTTGAATGTGGGCACTGAGTACTTACGTCATTGGGGGCAGAGATCACACTCTGTAGTCAGTGTAGGCTGCGGTTGTACGGAGCACAGCCTACACTGCAGCTGAAAGAAGGGATTCCCCATTAGTGAGCGATCCAGGTGACGGCGCACGTGCCTCATGTATACACGTGCCCTAGGTTCGCCATCACGGGGTTAGGGTTTCCACCTGAAAAATGCAGAGAGAATGATCCTGCTTCCATTTTTCAAGTGGTATGAAGGATGAAAACACCAAACGGAGAGTGCAAGTGTGAACCTAGACTTAAGCAGTTTGTCTTTTGCACTAGCCTGAGACCTCCTGAGCAGGACCAGTCTACCCAGTAACTATTTCATCAGCCACTGCACAGCTTCCTATTGGCAGATGTAGTCAGGATTAGGTTTCCTGCTGAGTTGTCGGCAGTGTCCTGTATGTACAGAACAGAAGATTATCAGAACATCTGTGGATGACTTGTGTCCTTCTGTAGGGACAATGTCTCAGAGAAAACTCCTTACCCTGAGCCTCTTCTCCTTGGTGTGTATATTGTGTGTGACCACCAGTCAGGCGGTAAAGGGTGAGTGGAAACCTACAGAATAATCTGCTTATAGGAGTCACAGGTGGAGATGTTATAGCCGGGGCTGGGAGAATAGGAGACTAATACAATAATGTAGAGGACCTCTAAATAACGTGTTTGCATTAAAATCATCTCGATTACAGAAATAGGGAAGGATAGTGTAATATCTGACATAGGTTAACCACAGGCTCACCACAGGCAGACTGCAATCATGATACTGTTATAGCAGGTCTGGGAACCTTTAGAAGGCTTTCAGCTACTATAGCAAATGGTTTCCACCATCTTGGGAGCCATTGGTGAATGTAATGAAATCCCTAAGGGTCTATTCACATGGAGGAAAATGGTGAGGGATTTGGTTTGGAATTTCAGGGCTGAAAAAAAGCCTCCCATTGACTTTAATGGCTTCAATGGGTTCCTGACATTGAAGTGGATGTTAGTTAGTAGAGATGAGCGAACACTAAAGTGTCCGAGGTTCGAAATCCGATTCGAACAGCCGCACACAGTTCGGCTGTTCGAACGGATTTCGAACCCTATTATAGTCTATGGGGGGAAATGCTCGTTTCAGGGGTAGGCAACATTCGATAAAATCATACTTACCAAGTCCACGAATGACGGTCGGGCTGGATTCTGCTTGAAGTCTTCTCCCGGCGCAGGGTCCCCGCGTCCTCTTTCGGGTGGAATTCACTCTGCCTAGGCATCCGGCCTAGCCAGAGCCAACTGCGCATGCGCGTGCGGCTCTGCCCAGGCCCGACGCCTGAGCAGAGCCGACTGCGCATGCGCGTGTATGCGCTTGCATGCCCGCACATGCGCAGTCGGCTCTGCCTAGGCCGGATGCCTAGGCAGAGTGAATTCCACCTGGAAGAAGACGCGGGGACGCTGCACGGAGAAGACTTCGGAAAGGTAAGAGAAGAACCAGCGTTGATTGACAGAATGTATAGCATTGTGCCAATCAACGCTGGTTCTGCATCGAACATTAAACTTCGAACAGCTAGTAGTGTTCGATCGAGTACGAGTATTTCGAATACCATAGTATTCGATCGAACACCTACTCAATCGAACACTACTCGCTCATCTCTATTAGTTAGTTAAAATTGAATTGGATGGTTGTGTTATAAGGTTGTCATAGTGTGACGTGGCGATCTGTGGTTCAGCATCTAGAGTTGTGGACAAAGTGTTTGTGTCGCCCTAGTGTTACTGACTGAGGGACAGGCCTCGCTCCCCCGACCACCAGGACTAGGCAGTTAATCAAATTAATTTATCTTTACCTTTCTTTACTTGAAATATATATCAGCGGAGCGTCAAGAAAATACAGGTAAGAGCTCGATACAATACAGAAAATAAATATGGTAATAAAAGAATAGAAAAAATGAATACCAGAACAAATCTGTAATCCAGTTGACTGAGACCTGACTCCAAGGCTACAGGGCGATACAGGGAGCATAAATCAGTACTAGAGCCTGCGGCTGCTCACATGGCTGCCCGGATAAGAACTCCCTTTGTCCCTTGGGTGAGACCATTTAACTCTCTCATTCTCCTCTTGGTGATGTCATTAGGGGGGAGGTCCAGCCCTCCTACCTGAAACACAAAGAACGATGAACAGTCAGAATTCCCCGCCAGATGACCGTAGTGTCAGGCAAGGGATAGAGATCAGAGATCCCACATTCCTGGAGCCAAAAGGGTTAATATGATCCAGTAATAATATAGTGAAGAAAAAGACATGACTGGGCTCTCATCATTACACCCCGTATACTGTAGTATTTAATGGTGGTGCCCCCTCTATTGCCTTCATAGAATACGCCGACATAAACAACTTTCATTTATACCAAAGATAACCTTCTTAAAGAGGACCATTATAGCGCACGGTCAGCTCTCCCAGTATGGGCCCTGGTGTTAGTTGTGGCACCGATATCTCTCCACTGACAGAAGGGCCGGCCTTACTGCCTAATATAATCTATGGGCGGTAAGGATCCCTCCCTTCCCCCGACAGTACCCTTCCATAGCATTGTACTGTCAGAGCAGGCGTTCCTTATACTATCAGCTTCCCGGCAGTGTATAAAACTATCAATGCCAGACAACATGGAGGCCGTCTTTAGAATACAAGTATATAGGCAATATATATTGCACTCATATGGCCGAATGCCCTCCTGGTCTCACTATTGTGTTGTGCAATTAAGGATTTACCTTGGGTAAAAGGGACAATTTGTGTGTTTTGCAGTTGGAACAGTTTGGTCTCGATCAGCTCTCTGCCAGACTCTGGAGCCCAAAGGGGAGTACACGTTTAGGATTGATGATGATGAAATCTTCAATATTGACTTGGAAAATAAAGAAGTGAGATGGAAGCTGCCGCAGTTTGGAGGGTTGTCCAGTTATGATACGACTATAGCTCTGCAGAATATCGATGTCCTGAAATATAACCTGGACATTTATGAGAAAAGGTCAAACTACACTAAAGCTAAAAGTGGTAAGAGATGACTCCTGCGCCATAGAATCCTCCGGGCCAATGTATATGGAACATCAGAACTTATAAGGGGTTTATGTCATGTGGACAACTACTTTCCATTGATTTTAATAGTACCTCTCAGGTGGGGTATCATGAACTTGCCCCATCGTGATCCAGTGCTTACCTTTCTATTGCAGCCCCTGTATAATCCTTCTGTTGCAGCAATGTAAAGTTATAAAAGTCCCATGTACACTTTCCTAAGTAGCTGACGGGGAGCAGCTTCAGCCTAGTCACACTGTCCACTTACTAGTCACCTTCTGGGCATGATGGACATCTCCCCCACAGTCCCCTCACCCCGAGGTCCTGACCCAGGAGTTGTGCCCCCTCCCACTGGGACTAATTAGGCTCATTTACATATATCTTTTTATGCATTGAAGCATTTCTAAGTTCACTTTGCTGGGTCAGTAATGGAAAGCAATGGTGGTGTAAAGGGAGATAAAACTATACAGAGATACGCGACATATTTATCCGACACACGTTTAGTGAATCTTTAGGTTGCCTGGTGTATATTTACACTGTATTAGAAATAGACAGAATTACAAAATCTCCCCATTGACCAACATTTTAGAGAAGAAGACGAGGTCTGCACATCCCACTATAATACATTGGTCTGATGAGTCTCAGCAAAATCTACAAAATGAACATGAGGTTCTTAGTATTCATATTGTTAAAGATGTATAAGCCCACCGCTGCACAGCAAGCACCACCACTGCAAAATAGCCAAAAAACACCCCAACTGCCAGGTTAAAGGGGTTTTCCAGGCAAAAATGGACCACCCCTTTAACTTTTAAATCAGCCGGGGGCAGTGAAAAGAATTCATACTTCCGGTGTCCTCCTGGCATGTCCGGGTTCTTCTGCTCTTCCGGAGTTCCTCTGAAGCCGCTGATTGTCCTCAGTGGTCAGATTCTCCTCTTCTTACTGTGTGCAGTGTATGGGAGATCCCACCACCTAACAGTTCATAGTGAACTGCAAACTACAGACAACACAGGGGTAAATATGGAAAAGTGTAAGTCATATAGTGAGCAGTCATAGTTGTGACTCCTCATGTGCACACACAACTACTTATCCTGAAAAGTCAAATGAAACGACACATATACTTTAAGTGCATGGTACCTCAACTGGTCCTCCTGTGTGCATGGGGCCTAACTATTGGCAAACATGGGGATTCATCTTATCACCTGAATAATTAGGTTATAGATATGTGTTTAGATTGTCAGTCCAAATACAAGTAAGAAATGTGGCAATAATAAAAAAAATAGCCAATACTTACCTTTTAAATCCACCGCTGTTCTTGTTGTCCATACCAGTGTTTATTAAAGGGGTATTCCTACGTCGCATACTCACCAGTCTTCACTGCTGTAAAATCTTCTTTCTTCCTGGTTTCTTCTTCATTTGGTGGGTGGGGTTTCATATGCAACCTGTCGTTTAGCTCCACCCCCAAATTAACGTGTAGCTCCGCCCACCGCATAGCGTGATCCTATGGGGCGTCTGAAGGGCCTGTGATGTCGTCAATGGTCCTCAAACAACACTATATGCACATATTGGACTATGAAGTACAGGCAGGAGAGACTTCATTCTTTGTTACATACAGAGACTGCCTGTCTCTGCCATAATGAACACAATTGTATTAGCTAGCCTGATAACTGGGAGAACAGAAGACGAGTTCAGAAATGAAAGCAGCTCCTCTCCCCTATCAGGAAGCTAGGTCACGTGGTGCAGACACAGGAATAGCTAGAAACACAGGCTCGCTCCCGTGCACTTAGCTCCTCCTCCCTCCCCCCTCAGAGTAGCAGATACATCACTTCACTTTTGAC
The DNA here is from genome assembly GCF_031893055.1 of Leptodactylus fuscus. Classification (NCBI taxonomy): domain Eukaryota; kingdom Metazoa; phylum Chordata; class Amphibia; order Anura; family Leptodactylidae; genus Leptodactylus; species Leptodactylus fuscus. The sequence goes on from NC_134275.1 coordinate 77,154,725, forward strand.
CAGATAAGTTAAGGGCTGTGTCAACAATGAAGTGAATAAAGTAAGACAGTGGACAAACAAAGCAGTTTTGCTGAAGCAATGTATTTAGGGAAAGTCTTACATCCACATTAACAAGAAGTATAGATAGGATCCTTGTGATAGGACAACCCCTTTAACTGTGCCGCAGCAATGCTGTGCCATATATCCTCGTAAGTACTGCCGCCAATACCTGACCTGTATGTGATGCTTGTATGTATGGCATGTGATGACGGAGAGCGATTCAGGGATGACCAGAGCGGTAAAGCTGGGTGACAGGGGATTTATCTGGCAAGAGTTGGGTGTTTGTTTGTTTTTAGCTCATTTTCTACTATAGGACTCATTGTTTACTCCCATAAAACCCTTTTTAGTTACTAATAGTATATTTCTTTGTAGTCTTCCAGGAAGATATCCGAGTATTTACAGAGAAGCCATTTCTTTTGGGCCAGCCGGTCACATTGATCTGTCTTGCCACCAAGTTCTTTCCTCCAGTTATTAAGATGAGTTGGCTGAAGAATAATGAGCCGGTGACGGACGGTGTGACAGAGACTGACTACTATCCCGCACCAGATGGCTCCTTCAGCAAGTTCATATACTTGGCTGACCTGCCTAAGGAGGGCGATGTGTACACCTGTTCTGTGGAGCACGATGGACTCCCTAAAAACCCCACCAACAGGCCCTGGAGTAAGTAACAAAGACTATTAGAATGTCCATCAGATCTGACACATTTACAAAATGAGAGTTACAATGTCACATGAAACACATCTCTTATATACTCTGCACAATACTCATACTGTATCTAGAACAGACATAGTTACATAGTTACATAGTTGATGAGGTTTGATGAAGACATCAGTCCATCAAGTCCAACCTATAACCCTACAATCCCTACAATCCCTACAGTGCTGATCCAGGGGAAGGCAAAAAACCCCATGAGGCTCTAATGTTATGTAAAATTCATCTAGCAATAGCTTCTCATGTTGGGGCCACACGTGGACTCTTTATCCAGGGCCGTTGACTCTTTATCCAGGGCCGTTGACTCTTTATCCAGGGCCGTTGACTCTTTATCCAGGGCCGTTGACTCCTCTATTTTTGCAGTCTGATTCTGATCCCTCTAACTCCATCACTTTTGCGTTTTCAATCTTATATTTGTTTTTTTGCTTACAAGGAGCCTTAGCTTATAAGTGCAACTAAACTCTCAGACAAGTTTGGATGTTCTGGCAGTTTTTGTATCATTAACACATTCTGTAATATACTTTATTACCAGGTTTTGTTTCCTTTCTGTGAGATCCTTATCTGTCCACTCTTTCCATTGTTTCTGTATTGAGGTCTGTTCCTGCCTCTCACTGAATGTTACTGTGTATGGGGTACAGGCTTGGAGGATTGGGGGAGGGTCACTTCAGTTATATCTTGGGCTTTGGTCTCATATGAAAGAGATTCTCGTCTTCATGTGACACTAAGGTTGTAGTGCTACCTATATCAAGTCCAGAGATATCACTGGTTGAAGATTATGGGATTAGGATGTTTATGCGGCTACATAATATATAATAAAAATATCACAATCCCAATTGTCTTTTCAACCAGTGATATCTCTGGAAATAATACAGATAACACTACCTTAGTTACAGAAAGGATCCAAAATGTGTATATTATACAATGTATTAATAACACAAATACTGCCAGGACATGACAAGTTGGCACAAAGTTTAGTTATGTTGTAAGAAAGTAGCAAGACGAAAGGCAGGAACAACAGGGAGGCGAGGAAGACGCCAGGTTACCCACATTAAAATATCAGATGTTCAGCTATTGAGAAGAGTTACTGATACTGTAATAGATTTCTAGGTGTACAGTGTAACAATTGCTGCAATAACTTTATATGTCAGTTTGGCAGGACGTACCGCTCTATGTCGGACCCACTGCCAAAAGATTGAGATGAAGGATTATTACAATGTGGACACATATAAGTATGAGGATAACCATGGCCGGTGCCTGATCTCTGCTATCTCTATTCTATCATTGGTTGTGTAACACTTTCACTTTTCTCAGCTCCTGAAGTTCCCCGCCATATTTCGGAGACCTCTGAGAATGTTATTTGTGGCCTTGGACTCGCTTATGGAATAATGGGGATTATTGCTGGCCTTATACTGATATGTAAAGGATAGAAGAACATGAACCAGGAAAGAGGTCGCTGACTGCAGGTACGGGACAGAGGAATTCTACGTCACAAACAAGATGGCAGTGACTGTAACAAATCTTATTGGTGTTTGCAATTAATTTCTAGCCACATGTGACTATGGGGAATATCCTGAGGACTCGTGGCTATGTATTAAAAGAGCAGAAATATATTGAAGTGTTCATAAAGGTGGATACAGGACAAAAAATACAGAAAAGTGGTGTCAGCTCTCCATGTTCAGGAGTCCATCGCTGAGGGTATCATGTTAGAGGAGCGGCACTCCGCCCAAGGGTCTCCATGTTGCCCATATGATCGCCAACCAATAATTTATACCAATAGTGTAGGTGTTTCTTAGAAACTTGTAACTGTATATGGATAACTCCAATAAAGCTTTTACATACTCATTACATTATTGTATTCCGTGACATTTAACGTTTCCCCTTCTTTAGAACCCTCAAAATACAGAAATTTACCATTGGACAATATTCAATAGAAAATACTTAAACTGGATCTTCTTTCTTCTTTTGTCTTCCTAAATGCAGGTACTTAATATCCTAAATCTTTCTAAATTCTCTGACTTGCCTAAAGCTTCCTGTTTCTGTCTGGGTTAGCTCGCCCTTCTAGGTTATTTTCAGAATTTCCTGAGAGCCGCAATACTTTCTCTCTAGTTACTTCTTTGCAAGCATCAAAAGACCATCATTGCAGGACAATGTCATATTAATGGGAGATGAGTGATAATAGTGATGCTCAGTCACTGTAGAGAATATGGAGCCATCTGCTTTCAGCTCCATACATTCATCTAATATCAGCTGATCAGTGCAGGGCCCGGGCGCTCAAGCTGATCCTGGATAATGTGGGGGCACTACTGCTGCTGATGGATCAGACTGATACACTGGCAATATGTGGTAGGGGTGCACCAAGGAATTATTATATTTTTGTCCAGGGGTGCCCAAGTCTCATAGCCCACTCCAGACCCTTCCCCCCCAATCATGTAGCTCGTCTGCCTCAAAGAGGGCAGGAAGGGGTAATATATGCTTGGGCCCGGGGGGGGGGGGGGGGCACACAAGATTTGCCTGTATGGGAGCCCTGAGCAGTCAGTGAGAATGACACTTACCTAATGCAAAGACTAAACTGTGAGACCTGGATTGTTCTTTGCTGCAGCAACATACAGTAAGTAACCAATCATTTTTTCTCTTTTGCAGCCACAATATACAATATACAATAGCGGCTTCTGATGTTACTGTCCTGAAATTCTCACAATGCGAAAATAAAAATCCAGTTGGATAAACCTTATGATATTAGTAGAAGAGAACATACAGTGAGGAGATTTGCTGCAAGTGTTGGTCACTCACAAGATGATTTATAACTTTGCGGTTTCACTTTTCTCCTGAATATTCTTTTATCATTGTAGGTCTTAAATGAGTGATGGTGCAGATAATATTTTCCCCAAATTTCCTTTCGCTATGTCCTTTTAGGATGCATTCACACGGAGGAAAATGGAGGAAAATGGTGCAGAATTTGGTGTGGAATCCCTGTCAGATTCAGCGCTGAAAAAAAAGCCTCCCATTGACTTCAATGGGCTCCTTTTTCTACTTGCATTGAAGCTTTTTTTTCAGTGCTGAATCTGACGCGGATTCCACACCAAATTCTGCACCATTTTCCTCCGTGTGAATGCATTGAGGTAAGGGGGTTGGGGGACTACTCAACTAGCTATGGAGCAAAGAGATGCTGTAAAAGATGGTCCTCAATGAAGATTGTCCTAATTCATGGAAATAACCAGAAACAAACTGATACCAATCTGATAGTATCAACCAAACCGTAGTGGTTGTGCTGCTGGGATTGCAGCGTTTTGTTTTTTTTTTAATTTTTGCTGTGCCTTGTTTAGACCTATTGCTAATTTATGTACAAGCTGCTCAGATATTTTACATGTCTCTGTTCTAGTACAATAACACAGCAGTGAAATGCCAATAAAACATTGTGTAAGCTGTTCTAAGACACTTACGTTCAGAATGTCCATCAACCTCTTCAATATTTCTCATGGCAAGAATAGCACAGCCTGCAGCATTAGTTTTCCATCACAGATGTCAGACGCCATGTTGTTGTGCTTGTGGACAAATGTTCTATGGATGAGATTAATAAATTCTTTTTTCTTAGTCATGTTTCTTATTTGTGTATTCCCTTCATTGTTACCGGCACATACAGAGAGGTCACAGCCATGATATGTCAGATAAGCTGCGCCATAAACCACCATAAACGGGTTGCCATGTTTACCGTGGTTATAATGAGAGTTAATTATACAACACGATAATATTATGGCATTGGGGTATAATGAAAGCCTTGGATGAAGTGTCTGAATTTCAGAGAGGGCACACAAAAGGCTGAACAGATATGAAACGTTATCATTTCTGCCATCACATTTGCTATATGTAACACAGTAGATTTACTAGTCCTATCTAATTTTTAGAAAGTCTAAATTGGCCCCGATTTACAGATACACAATGGTGAAGACTGGATGAGAAATCTGGTACATGTTTAGCTTCTCCAGGGATACTCATCCATGGTGCAGAGCCAGAATGTGTCCGCTAGTGGTCCGGACGGCTGCTGTGTGTGGCCACCAATAAGACATTATAGCATGTGGAGGGCACTAAGGGGGCATTATATTGAATATATTGAATTGGGTACTATTACTGTATAGGGGCTGAAAGTGACTGGATGGGGTCAAATGAGCATGGGCAGGACAGGATGGGGCTAGAGAGATATGTCCAGCTCAGACCTTCATCTGATGGCAGACTTTTACTAAAATTAGTGGAGTACCCTTGCTGTAATTTAAGAGGCGAATGTTATTTTTGACACAATTCGAGTGACTTGTAACGCTCTGATATGTCTCATTGCTCTTAGGCCAAATCTTCAAGCATTTGTGCAATTTGTGAGGTTTTTCACCAAACACGGCATTTTCCCTTTTTGCATGGCATTGTGGGCGTGGCCTATGCTCAGGGACTGATTTTGCCTAATTTACAATTTGACTTTTATAAAAAAAAAAAAAAAAAAAAAAAAAAAAATTTGGTTAATTGGAGGGCGGGACTTACACTTAGTTCCACTTGGCTTTAAAAGTGTTTTTATTTTGGTGTCAACTATACTATGACTAAGGGGTGTTACACCCTGAAACGCGTCAGTAAGCTAGGATGTGGGCCTGATTTGACCTGTAACCATTTTTATAAAAATTAAAATTTAATTTTTAAATTCATAGTTTTCGGAGGATCTTGTTGGTTGTTGGATATATATTTTTCTTTGGACAGAATACTGAATGTCATACATCATTTGATTCTGGCTGTGCCCCTGAGCAAGATAACACTTTACAAAAAAATCTGCACACCCGTTCAAAAGATAGTTTGCATTTAGGCTTTCGAGGATCCTCACTTCCAGGGCTTCTCCAAGTGGGCAGTAACTGTTTGTATTTCTCTGAGATAAGAACAAGTTATTGGAGAATCAGAGCCGTATCTTTTATGGAATTCAGCATGTTATACCTGGTGACGGGTCCTCTTTATTAAAACTCTACCACAGACTATGTATCTGCTTATGAACGTCATGGCTGACCATTACTGGTGGAGTCTTAAAGGGCCCCCACTCAGCTGTCCGCCCCTGCGTCCACCAGTCCTTATCCCAGACTGGGATGGGCTCATTGGCTTCTGGTGCTGGTATGTGCTGAAGTTTGTAAAGCCTGGGTACGTGAGCTCAGCTTTACAAAACCTTGTGACTTTATGGAAAGCTGGGTGTTTCTGAAGCAGAAAGTCCCTGGAAGAGGAAACAATTACAAGCTCAGCAGACAGACTCGCTGATCGGGTTCCTGGCGATGCCGCCCATTGCTGCCAATGACAAACCTTCTTACCCTGCAGTCAGTTGTTGCTGAGTAAAGACACAGAGCAAAGTGTTACTACAGAGAGGAAACATATCTGACAGTAGATATCACCATGTCTCTGCACAGCCTGCCTGGAACTAGAGCTTCTCTGGCTTTACTTTTCTTTCAGCCATTTCTTTGAAACTCTAGAAATAAACCCTATAGTTTAAAGGGGTTTATCTATGGGATAACTTATACCCTATCCGTGTCCCCCATTCTGAATGGATTGGTGGTCGGACAGTAACCTATCTATCTGCAGGGCTGGGGTGATATGCTGGGTCTGATGACAGTAACCTATCTATCTGTAGGGCTGGGGTGATATGCTGGTTCTGGTGACACTAACCTATCTATCTGCAGGACTGGGGTGATATGCTGGTTCTGGTGACAGTAACCTATCTATCTGTAGGGCTGGGGTGATATGCTGGTTCTGGTGACACTAACCTATCTATCTGCAGGGCTGGGGGGATATGCTGGGTCTGGTGACAGTAACCTATCTATCTGCAGGGCTGGGGTGATATGCTGGTTCTGGTGACAGTAACCTATCTATCTGCAGGGCTGGGGTGATATGCTGGGTCTGATGACAGTAACCTATCTATCTGCAGGACTGGGGTGATGTGCTGGGTCTGGTGACAGTAACCTATCTATCTGCGGGGCTGGGGTGATATGCTGGTTCTGGTGACAGTAACCTATCTATCTGCAGGGCTGGGGTGATATGCTGGTTCTGGTGACAGTAACCTATCTATCTGCAGGGCTGGGGTGATATGCTGGTTCTGGTGACAGTAACCTATCTATCTGCAGGGCTGAGGTGATATGCTGGGTCTGGTGACAGTAACCTATCTATCTGCAGGGCTGGGGTGATATGCTGGGTCTGGTGACAGTAACCTATCTATCTGCAGGGCTGGGGTGATATGCTGGTTCTGGTGACAGTAACCTATCTATCTGCAGGACTGGAGTGATATGCTGGTTCTGGTGACAGTAACCTATCTATCTGCAGGGCTGGGGTGATATGCTGGTTCTGGTGACAGTAACCTATCTATCTGCAGTGCTGGGGTGATATGCTGGTTCTGGGTGACAGTAACCTATCTATCTGCAGGGCTGGGGTGATATGCTGGTTCTGGTGACAGTAACCTATCTATCTGCAAGGCTGGGGTGATATGCTGGTACTGGTGAGAGTAACCTATCTATCTGCAGGACTGGGGTGATATGCTGGTTCTGGTGACAGTAACCTATCTATCTGCAGGGTTGGGGTGATAGGCTGGGTCTGGTGACAGTAACCTATCTATCTGCAGGGCTGGAGTGATATGCTGGTTCTGGTGACAGTAACCTATCTATCTGCAGGACTGGAGTGATATGCTGGTTCTGGTGACAGTAACCTATCTATCTGCAGGGCTGGGGTGATATGCTGGGTCTGATGACAGTAACCTATCTATCTGCAGGACTGGGGTGATATGCTGGTTCTGGTGACAGTAATCTATCTATCTGCAGGGCTGGGGTGATATGCTGGTTCTGGTGACAGTAACCTATCTATCTGCAGGGCTGGGGTGATATGCTGGTTCTGGTGACAGTAACCTATCTATCTGCAGGGCTGGGGTGATGTGCTGGGTCTGGTGACAGTAACCTATCTATCTGCAGGACTGGGATGATATGCTGGTTCTGGTGACAGTAACCTATCTATCTGCAGGGCTGGGGTGATATGCTGGTTCTGGTGACAGTAACCTATCTATCTGCAGGGCTGGGGTGATATGCTGGTTCTGGTGACAGTAACCTATCTATCTGCAAGGCTGGGGTGATATGCTGGTTCTGGTGAGAGTAACCTATCTATCTGCAGGACTGGGGTGATATGCTGGGTCTGGTGACAGTAACCTATCTATCTGCAGGGTTGGGGTGATAGGCTGGGTCTGGTGACAGTAACCTATCTATCTGCAGGACTGGAGTGATATGCTGGTTCTGGTGACAGTAACCTATCTATCTGCAGGGCTGGGGTGATATCCTGGTTCTGGTGACAGTAACCTATCTATCTGCAGGGCTGGGGTGATATGCTGGTTCTGGTGACAGTAACCTATCTATCTGCAGGGCTGGGGTGATATGCTGGTACTGGTGACAGTAACCTATCTATCTGCAGGGCTGGGGTGATATGCTGGTACTGGTGACAGTAACCTATCTATCTGCAGGGCTGGAGTGATATGCTGGTTCTGGTGACAGTAACCTATCTATCTGCAGGGCTGGGGTGATATGCTGGGTCTGGTGACAGTAACCTATCTATCTGCAGGGCTGGGGTGATATGCTGGGTCTGATGACAGTAACCTATCTATCTGCAGGACTGGGGTGATATGCTGGGTCTGGTGACAGTAACCTATCTATCTGCGGGGCTGGGGTGATATGCTGGTTCTGGTGACAGTAACCTATCTATCTGCAGGGCTGGGGTGATATGCTGGGTCTGATGACAGTAACCTATCTATCTGCAGGACTGGGGTGATATGCTGGTTCTGGTGACAGTAACCTATCTATCTGCAGGGCTGGGGTGATATGCTGGTTCTGGTGACAGTAACCTATCTATCTGCAGGGCTGGGGTGATATGATGGTTCTGGTGACAGTAACCTATCTATCTGCAGGGCTGGGGTGATGTGCTGGATCTGGTGACAGTAACCTATCTATCTGCAGGACTGGGATGATATGCTGGTTCTGGTGACAGTAACCTATCTATCTGCAGGGCTGGGGTGATATGCTGGTTCTGGTGACAGTAACCTATCTATCTGCAGGGCTGGGGTGATATGCTGGTTCTGGTGACAGTAACCTATCTATCTGCAAGGCTGGGGTGATATGCTGGTTCTGGTGACAGTAACCTATCTATCTGCAGGGTTGGGGTGATAGGCTGGGTCTGGTGACAGTAACCTATCTATCTGCAGGACTGGAGTGATATGCTGGTTCTGGTGACAGTAACCTATCTATCTGCAGGACTGGAGTGATATGCTGGGTCTGGTGACAGTAACCTATCTATCTGCAGGGTTGGGGTGATAGGCTGGGTCTGGTGACAGTAACCTATCTATCTGCAGGACTGGAGTGATATGCTGGTTCTGGTGACAGTAACCTATCTATCTGCAGGACTGGAGTGATATGCTGGGTCTGGTGACAGTAACCTATCTATCTGCAGGGTTGGGGTGATAGGCTGGGTCTGGTGACAGTAACCTATCTATCTGCAGGACTGGAGTGATATGCTGGTTCTGGTGACAGTAACCTATCTATCTGCAGGACTGGAGTGATATGCTGGGTCTGGTGACAGTAACCTATCTATCTGCAGGGCTGGGGTGATATCCTGGTTCTGGTGACAGTAACCTATCTATCTGCAGGGCTGGGGTGATATGCTGGTTCTGGTGACAGTAACCTATCTATCTGCAGGGCTGCGGTGATATGCTGGTTCTGGTGACAGTAACCTATCTATCTGCAGGGCTGCGGTGATATGCTGGTTCTGGTGACAGTAACCTATCTATCTGCAGGGCTGGGGTGATATGCTGGTACTGGTGACAGTAACCTATCTATCTGCAGGGCTGCGGTGATATGCTGGTTCTGGTGACAGTAACCTATCTATCTGCAGGGCTGGGGTGATATACTGGTTCTGGTGACAGTAACCTATCTATCTGCAGGGCTGGGGTGATATACTGGTTCTGGTGACCAATACTCTCTTGTTGTAGTCTGCATCCTTGGTATGATCTAGTAGAAGGTTTGGAGGTCACAGTCCAAACCATTGACCAAAATATGTGTACAACACAAGACACTTAACTGCTGAAAAGGTATTTTTAAAGAATGGGGGCTATGGGGATACACAGTTTCAGCGAACAAGCTGGTATGCCCCCGAAACGGAGCAGTGAGTTTGGCGCCAGATAGACATCATTTGCGACTGCTTGGTGCTCGGTCCTCGTACCCCTTCAGTCAGTCACTCTACTTCTCATCAGGATGGCAGGGTATAGTATTAGGCAGCACAACCTCATGGTGCCAAGCTATTGGGTCACCAATTTGTCTAAGAGATGTCAAATAGTGTTCGTGATGTACCCTGAAAGAGTGTTACTCAAAAAAATGTTATGGAAAATGAAAACAACAGAATCAATGATCCCTTGTAATGGTGTAGGCTGTTCAAAATGTAGCAGGGCACAATCTATAATGTATAGAGAGCAAACATGCACTTGCCATGCCACGGGTACAGACAGTAAGTCTGCCTGAGATTCCTAGGAGTTTGGTTATTACTGCTCCCTGTCTAATGGATTTTATATTTGCTCAATAAAGCTTTGTATGATCCATCCTGGAGGGACCTTTTTTGTAATCATGTATTCATACTACATTTATGGTGTATATGTTGGGTGGATTTGCCAGTATACACTTCCAACAGATGCCTATTGCAGTTTAGGCATACAGTGACTTTCACGACGATGTTCCCATGTTGACATAGGCTTCATTTTTTACTGTATACCTTTGTATAACATAATGAAGTCTACCAAAGCTATAATGACCTCCAGTATTCCAGCCGCCTCTGGCACAGTAGCTTCAGGTTAGGTGGTTAAAGTATACCTCCAATTAGTAAATAACTTTTCATATATGGATAATACATGTGAATATAAAAAACTTTGTAATATATTTCATTGAAAAGTATTCTTCTACCTCGCTTCATCAGATAGAATTATGTCTTACATAGAAGTCTATGGAGATTGGAGGTGAGGTAGTGGAGGCTGCTGGAAAAGACAAATTATTGTAGCTGCTACATTCAAACTCTTTTGACACCGCTATATCTTGTGAGATAAGACTCCACCACTGTACAGAATGTGGCGATAAATCAAATAGCTAGCCGACAGCAGCCTCTTCTATTCCTCTCTCTATAGACTTCTGTTTGTGAGTCTGGATATAGAGAAGGATTCTATTAGGGATAAGAGGCTGAGAGAATGGAAGGAGGAGGAAATCAGCCTAGTTATTGAAGAAGCCAAAACTTCATATATAATAAATACACATTATATCAAAACTTGATGGAAAAAACATATTTATTCTGATTTTCAATAAAGCATTCTGCATAAACCCCAGAACATAAAATTAGACAGATATCTGTATATATTCATCATTTATTTCAGCTGCAGCGCACATTATAGTAGCAGATTCCAATGAAGCGTTACGTTATTGACATATATGAAAGCTGACAGATCTGCATAACGCCGGGGATAAACCTTCTGACCACTCTCTGGAGAGACAGATATTTCTGATTGATCACAGATTTGCGATTCTAATCTCCTTCTTAATGTGTGTATACAATGTATAAAATCTACCAAACCTGCTAATTGTGGTGGAACTGGCGACTCCGTAATGTCTATAGAGGTCTACTGGCTCACTCCAAATAGCAAACATTGGAGAGAGAAGACTGGACACCACGGTGGAGTCCCGGGGAAGTGACAAAAGGTGAGTGCGAACTGTTTATTAATTTTCTGCACCTCCCCAAAGCCTTTGATTATTATTATCTTGGGTCTCAAGGTACTCCAGAGTATATTAACAATTCAGATGGTGAACACCAAAAATCTTTGGAAATTTTTTTGGAAAACTTGTAATGAACCTCGTTTGTTATGAGCCAGGGTGCTCATCTCTAGCCTCAATCCTTTGTTCCTGCAGGAGATATAACACTGCCATTGGAGTCTGACAAGTGTTTATTCCCTTCTTCTTATTGAAATAAACATGCACACTCAGCCAGGAGTCAGAAGGAATAGCCGTCTATGGCTATCTGAAGTGTAAGGGCACCTTTAGGAAATCCAACATTCCTATGTAAGTGAAGCTTGCATTTCATAGTCTTATATTGCTCTTAAAAAACTCACATAATGTTAATATAATATTATTATTGAAGTTTGCTTTTTGTCAATCTAATAAAGAGTAGACCACAAGAACATTCTCAGATATGATACAATGTATAGTACGGAAATAAAACTCTTAGGTTATTAGTATCCCTATAGAAAATGTACAAAATAAACTAGATGGAACATTGGCCTTATGTAAAATGCATTTAGCATGGTTGGGTCAGATTGTGAATCATTCTTAACACTGTAATGTAGGAATAATTGTGAAACAGGCAACATCCCTGTATAATGATGTGCATTGTGCTTTATTTTAATAGCAACATCCCCAGCAGCTAGAGTCAATGCAGCTCAATTTGTATTCATGTGACCGGGATCTGATGCAACGTCCATTACACAGAGACCAAAACAGTCCGCTCCTGGGCTGTCCTCTGTGTATGCTCTGGTGTCTGCTGGAAGATCTGTTCATTCAGGGCTCTGCATACAGGACCTTCACCAATCTGATATTCATGACCTATCCTATAGCTAAATTCAACTTGGTCTGCGTGTTTACCGGAATTACTGGGACAGTATTATAGTTATCTATGCTGCGAGGAGTCCCTGCCTCCCAGTACTGTACTATAATCTCTACAGGACAATATGTCGCTGGGAGGCCATTACATCGGGCGCACACACAGATCAATCTTCATGGGTGAAACTCAGTTGTGTCAATCTGTTTAAAATTTGTTTTCTAACTATCCCTATACAGAGATGAAAGATAAAGGGGAGTTTACAGGAAGGGACAGAACTTCGTATTCGCCATTATCAATAGCGTGTGACATAGTTCACGGTACTTTGATATTAAAGGGGTTGTCCAGTTTATATTTTTTATGCATTTGTTTATATAATACGAAACCGCCTTCTGTACACAGGATAGCGCTCTTAGATGGTCTCAGTCATGTGACTACCACATATAAATGGTGTGACCCCGACATTCAGTTAGCAGAAGTCTTACTTTCTGTATAGGAATAATTATTGTTATCATGGCGATTGTTTCTTTACTGTATATTGCATTTATATATATAACAGTACGTTGCTATGAGTTTTATTAAAAAATAAAGTTAAATGGAAATAAACAAATCACGGCAATGCTTCAGGTGAAGTTGTCTTGTTGTTTTATAAAGTGAATTGTTAAAAAAACTAAAACAAAGCCCAGATAGGAGACAAAGATGGTGACAGACATGATGATTAGATCCATATAGTAGAAAAAAGAGGCAATGGGCACGCTGGTCCAAATGATTATCTTTATTTATTATACGACGCGTTTCAGGAATACAGATCCCTTTCTTAAGTATGTATTCCTGAAACGCGTTGTGTGATAACTTTGGACCGGCTTGCCTGTTGCCTCCTTTTTCTACTATATGGATATTCCTGACACAGAACCATGGTTTGACGCGTTTCTGAGGCTGGCTGCTGCCCACTAGGGTCTATCATTATACAGATTTCATTCTGGTACATGCCTAAATAGTGATTGTGAACTAATTTTCACAACCGCACAAGGTGAGCATTCTACCTTAGTTTTTTGCATTAATCACCATTCCACCCACAGTATTACGCTATTAGTGCCTGGTGCTGTTTTGTGTTTTTTTTTTCTTCTTGGTACTCATGATGATGGGAGGCGCTGTAGTAATACCTGGAGTCACATGGCTGACGCTATCTTAAGACTATATTCACACAACTGTGCGGATTCTCAGATTATTTACATCCCATGTGGGATCTCTTTTTTTGGGTGAATTGAGTCCATGAAAATAGAGCATGTCATGGACACCTCATGGGCAAAAAACTCAGTTGTGTGAATATAGCCTTAGTTTATTCAGATAGTCCAAGGGTAGAAGAGAGATATGTCGGCAAAATATTAAACATTTGTTTGCATTCTATAAGTAAAAAATAAAAAATTTAAAAAAAGCAACCCCTTTAACTGATGTATCCGACACATGGCTTTGGAAAACATAGAGGCGAACTCGGAATTTGCAAAACAAGATGGCCATTTTGTATGTCAGTTTTTCTTCTTGTTAAGTATGTAGGAAATCTGAAAAAAAGTGAAAGTAACGATTAGTAAATAATTGAAAGGATTTCATTCCTATACTGAGCTTTCCATGAAGGAGATGGGTCACTTATATTATAGATCCTCGGGATGGGCACACTTGTAATAAATACACTACAGATCACACTTCTATATATATCACTGCTTCTTCTTACATAAAATGTTGTCACAAGAATTCATGTTTGAATTTTTTTTTTTTTTTTTTAAACTTTTTTTTATTGAAGGAATTTACCCATATAGTAGGTGATCACTTACTGGTCATAGGGGACGGGATGACTGAATCACTATAGGTTAGTTATACTGGCCATACACCTAAAATAGCCGATCTCCCCATGAACAAGTACCGTAAATACTCGAGTATAAGCCGACTCGAATATAAGCCGAGGCCCCTAATTTTACCACAAAAAACTGGTAAAACTTATTGACTCGAGTATAAGCCGAGGGGGGGGGGGGGGAATGCAGCAACTGCTGGAAAGTTTCAAAAATTCAAATGGTCGGAGTTTTTGGGTGCAGTAGATGCTGGGGAAGGGGAGGGGGTGTATTGATTGTCTGTCTGCCCCTTCCCTAAGCTTGAGGACTGGTTGTTGTTTTTTCCCACTTGGCATTCAGCCTGGCTGACTATAGGGGATCTGCAGTGCTCCTATTAACCCCTTCCTGACGGCACAGGAGCGCTGCAGATCCCCTATATTCAGTAGACACAGGGAGACCTCATGTGTAGAATGTGTCACAGTAATATTCTACTTTTATATGTATTCTAGGGAAAGAAGTGACTCAGAACTTTTATTTATTTTAAAGCTTCAATTTTTTCCACTATTTTATGGGAGATTCTATACATTACTATTGTGGCTGGTCATAGACCAAATTTTATAGTATGAATATTGGATTTCTGCGTACCCTATCAATTTAAAGTTATGTAAATTGTTGCTCTTGTATTGGACGGTGGCATCGGCCCACCCTATTTAACATCATTGTTTGTTCACTTGTTTTAATTTCAATGTTTACAATTTTCATCTGTGAACTCTATTTCTTGTAAAAATTTGTAAAAACTTAATAAAACTGATAATAATAATAATGATAAAAAAAAAATACTAAGCTTGTTTTTTTCACTTTATAGATTTTTGCAATTTTTTAGAATAACACATTGCTTTCATATTTCGCTTGTAAACTTACGTTCACTTTGTGGTCCCCGAAATGATGTCCGGATCGCTAAAGAAAAGAAACAAAAAAATCTAAATATAACATGAAGGTTTCAAGGAGAGTAAATGAATGAAAAGTGACACAAATTGTTCTATCAATTATGTACAACATGACGGTGTATACTAAAAATCCACAGGTGATGGGATTATCTCTTACCTTTCTGTCCTTTTATGTACATCACAATTCCAGCAATCAGAAAAACCGCCCCCAAGACAAATCCAAAAATTCCAGTCACCATCTTGTTCTTTTCTGATTCTGATATTTCCGGGTCTGTGATAAAAAAAAATAAATAATCTAGATTACTTGCAAAAACAAGAAAGCAGCTTTTTCATGTTTTGAGGCATTAAGTGAAAATGAAAAAGCATTTAAAGGGGTTGTCCATGAATTACTGAAAACTCTAGGGTGACATTCTGCCCACATGTGATCACCTTAGCAGATCATTGGATGAACAGTCACTACTCCTGTCACTGATTGGCTGCTTCGGTCACATGCAGGACAAAGTCCAAAACACAGAGGACCCAAACAGAGACTTATGGCCGGATCTCCAGCTTTGGGCAGGTGTGTACGCAGTGTTTGTTATTTTAAGTCAGTCTAGGTGGTAAAAAATAGAATATGGAACAACTCAAGATTTTGTTGGGTAAATTCAATTTTGCCTTTGTGTCTTCTTCTAAGAAACTGCTTCACGTTAAGCCCCCCCCCCCCCCATAGCTTATTTTGTTCTAGATTTTTTGGATCCAAAGCCAGGAGTGGATTAAGTAAAAGTTAGAAATATAAGAGCTTCCTATATATTTCCTTTTGTAGCCATCCTTGGTTTTGGCTCATAAAAACGGAACAACATCTGCAACAAAAAAAGCTGTGTTTCTGCAACGTGGGGCCTCAGACTGAAAGACACAGTTTTGTGTAGTGTTATCACTTTCAGAGCAGAATGCACATTGTGAAAGAGCTACAACTATAAAAAAAAAAACAACTAAAAATGATAAGATATAAGACATGAATTCAGGAGATATTGGGGGAGATTTATGAAGATTGTTGTTTTTATCGAAGGGGGCAATTATTTTATGATAAGGTGCATGTCTCCTCATACATCAGGGACAGCCTCCGCACTGCTGTGCCCCTCTACTGAAATCATAACTAGAGTAGATTTGAGGCATTATGTCAGAAAATTGGCGTAAATAATCATAAATCTGGTTCCGCCAATGACACTGCCAAGGCCACGCCCTTTCATGGAAAAAGGCAAGGAGCTATGTAAGAGAAGAAAATGTTCATTTTTGTGAAAAACCTTGACCCAAGCAAAACGTTGCAACTTTTTCATGTCTGCCACAGCAGAAAACTGGTGTACAAGGAATAATATATCTCCCCAATTTCACACATATACTTTATATAGGAAACCAAGTAACTATAAGACAAAAAACAAAAAAATACTATTGAAGACTAGTCTGAAAATGATTCTTATTGTTTATATTCACCCTCGTTTTCTCTATGGATTTTTATAATGAGACATGATCAGTAACGATTCTGTATTTTTATATATGGTATATAAGTGGACACATTCATATACATAACCACAAGGCCTGTGTCCATTTTAATGCATTCTCTGGATGTGATACAAGAATATTATTGATTTTATTTTTATTAGGAGATTTGATTGTATTTGTTTAATTTGGTGTTTTTGGATTTGTTAATATTTTAATAGCTTTTCTTTTAGGACATGTGATTGCTTACAAATACAATCCAATACTTCTACTATGTCTTCATGTTAGGGGCCCTTAAAAAAAAAGAAAGCTGAGATAAATATGATGGCATGTACAATTTTTTTTCCTTGTTCCTCATCTCAGCCATTCAATTCTACATTAATTTTATTCAGCTGGTTTGATAAAGTTTAGGACAATTAGTGATGACAAATCAGACTTACGCCAGTCTACTCGGTGCGGGGTCTTCAGGCTGCTGTGATGGACCTCACAGGTAAAAGTGTCTCCTTTCTCCATCTCTGTCTCCAGCATCACCAGGATCTGGCAAGTCCAATCTCCATTATGGAAAAGCTCAGAAGACTGGACCTGCTCGGTCTCCTCTCGGCCATTCCGGTACCATTTCACCACAATGCCAGACGGGTAGAAGCCATATACATTACAGACCAGCATGTGCTGCACGGATTTAGGATCATCATGAGGCATTAGGGACACATAAACCTCAGGGGTAACTGAAACAGAAAAATAAAATGGTAGTTACAGATAGAAATAAGATCAGTGGCGTAACTAGGAATGGCGGGGCCCCGCGGCGAACTTTTGACATGGGCCCCCCCCCATCCCAACTGACGCCGAAGACCTCGACCGACCCCCTCCTCCGCACTCTATTATGTCCCTTACTGGCCCCTGCACACAGTATTAACCCCAATAGTGTCCCCTGCACACAGTATTAACCCCAATAGTGGCCCCTGCACACAGTATTAACCCCAATAGTGTCCCTCTGTGGACACCCATAAACAATTATTATACTCTGGGGTCTTTTCAGACCCCAGAGTATAATAATCGGAGACCCGGGGAATAAAAACATTAAAAAAAAAACCCACTGTTGCTTCTTACCTGTTCCCCGGCTCCTGTGCTGTGCTGTCCTCCTGTGCTGACCACCACTCGCGTCCTTTGTTAATGACGGACGTCACATGACCCGGAAAGCATGCCAGGTTCATGTGACGTCAGAGACGTCAGACAACAGTAGGACGGAGGCCTGGCAGGATCGTGGAGAGGTAAGTAACAGTTTTTTATGTTTATTACCTCTCCCGATCCGCCGGTCATTATTCTCGGGGGTCTGCAAAGACCCCCGAGTATAATGATAGCCCCTGTGGGGCCCGCGGTGTCACTTGCCGATCCCGGCCCAGCCAGGATCGGCAAGTGATTAGGGCCCGTAACAGCCTATTTAAAAAAAAACGCAGCGGTAGCGGCTGTCACCGGGCCCCCTAATGGCCCGGGCCCTGTGGCAGCTGCTACTGCTGCTACCACGGTAGTTACGCCACTGAATAAGATAAACTGCTGGTAACAACAGATAATAAGTCACTGCTTAGAATCTGTTTTATATTTCCCTACTTACTATAAGCTTATATCTGGCCTTATTAGAAGAGGACCTTCCACCAACTCCAACTCTTTGCACCCTTTAAATACCATAATACCATAAACACCCATAGCTGCCTATTTTGAATCAGAGCCTAGCGCGGTTAGTTTCCTCATTAGTTGCCCTATCCCTGGGTGGTTTTAGGTGGCTTCCATAGACGGTTCATCAGTTATCTCACTTCCTTTCTTCTCTGCCTAGCTCCCCGGGATTAGACTACTTTTTCGTGAGGTTTGACATAGCTTGATCTGGGAGGGTTTCTGTGAGGTGGTTAGCTGGATTTTGCAAATCTCTCCTCCGCACTCACCGACTCTTTTTCTGCTTCACCTTTCAGCCCTCCCTCTCTGGACCTATGGTAAATCTTCCCTCTATCCCGTGCTCCGTGCAGCCGGGACTCGCATCCAGATGCTCTGTTAGTTTCCCCATCACCCTTCCCTCCACTATTGGTCTCATCACGTGGTGGACTCGCATCTCTTCAGGATGTGCGGGAGGCCTGCATGGTCACTTGGACTCCATTGGTTGGTTGGTGGCTGCAGCCTGGGGTTGACCCCCCCCCTCTCCCCCCCCCCTCTTTTTTTTTCTCCCTTTCTCTTTCCTCTTTTTGTCTTTCTCCCTCTCCTTTTGTCTCTAGGTTTGCTGTTTTTGTCTTTTGCCCTATGTAGTATTGTATTGCTTGGTTTCGTTCATTTGAACTTGTCTATATTTGTGTTTTGATTTTGTGAGCCCGATCACTCCGGCCCTGCTGTGTTGCAGTTTTGTTTCTTATTTTGCTTATTTGTAAATTGTTTATAAATAAAGAATTTATAAAAAAAAGTAACATATCTTTATTCTGCGGGTCGGTACGATTACGGCGATACCTCATTTATATAATTTTTTTATTCGATACTAATTATGCAGAACGAATACACATTTGGAGACATAAATCAATGATTTTTGCATCGCCATCTTCTGAGAGGCGTAACGTTTTTATTTTTCGGTTGACAGTGTTGGTTGGGGGCTTATGTTTTGGGGACAACCTGTGCTTTTTATTGGTACTGTTTTGGGGTACATGTGATTTTTTGATCACTTTTTATATCACATTTTGTAAGGTGAGATGGGGAAAAATCACTACTTCTGATGGTTTTTTTCCTTTTTTTTTTTCCAATGTTCACCTTGTACATTAAATACTGTTTCAGTTTTGTTGTACAGGTTCTTACGGATGCAATGATACCAAATATGCAATGTTTTTATTCGTTTTTAGTTTTTTTTATATAATTCATTTTCTATAGAAAAAAAGGAATATTTGGGTCTTTATTATTTTTTTCAAACACTTTTTATATGTCCCTGTAGGACACTTCAATCAGCAATACTTTGATTGCTGATGTAGTATTATACACTGAGAGACACAGCATGCACGTGTCTCACAGTGCATCACAGGAAGTCAGGCTGTGCACAAAAATCCTGAATCAACACTTACATCCCCAGAGGAACAGATAGCCATTAATACACTGGAGGAGTTAGAAAACGAGAGTAGTAAACAATCTCGGGAAATTCCATTATCCAGTATTGCTTCGGATATTACTTCTGGGACAGTGTTATGTGTCCCTGATACAATTAAACGACCCTCTAAGAAATTTCCTCCGTTATCTTTATGCCTCTCTATAGACCTTTTTGTTCAGCTGGTCTCAAAGGAGTTTGAGTCAATATCAAATTCCATTTATAATGATAACTAGAGATGAGCGAACAGTGTTCTATCGAACACATGTTCGATCGGATATCACGCTGTTCGCCATGTTCGAATCAAATCGAACACCGCGTGGTAAAGTGCGCGAAAACTCGATTCCCCTCCCAACTTCCCTGGCGCCTTTTTTGCACCAATAACAGCGCAGGGGAGGTGGGACAGGAACTACGACAACAGGGACATTGAAAAAAGTAGGAAAAACCCATTGGCTGCCGAAAACATGTGACCTCTAATTCAGAAGAACAGCGGCGGCCATCTTCAAGTCAGAGAGAGCTTGCAATTCACCGGGGACGGAGGTTTCCGTCCATTTAGCTAGGGATTACATTCTGGTAGGCAGGGGTAGAATAGGATAGGAAGGAGAAGAGAACCAACAGCTCTTTTAAAAGCTAAATTCCAGGGAGAAGCTTGTCAGTGTAACGTGGCATTGACGGGCTCAAGCTGCGCAACCCAGCTTTCCACAGTGTTGAGGATCCTGAATGGAATACACTGAAAGTGTATTCCCGTATACCCTATATACCCCTATCCACGTTCCAACGGTGTGCCCCCCCACCTTCACCCCAGAAACTAACTTGAATACACTGTAATTCCCCTAACAATAGAATTGGGGCTATATACACCCTCAATTCTTGCTATTGGCATATAGTGCCAGTTTCTGAGTGGAAATTCAAAAAAGATATAGGGGCTACATACACCCTCAATTCTTGCTACTGCCATATAGTGCCAGGGTCTGAATGGGAATTGAAAAAATATATTGAGGCTTTCATGCCACCCTCAATTCTTGCTATTGGCATATACTGCCAGGGTCTGACTGGGAATTGAAAAACATATATTGGGGCTTTCATGCCACCCTCAATTCTTGCTAATGGCATATAGTGCCAGTTTCTGACTGGTAATTCCCCAAATAATTTGGGGATACATTCACCCTACATCCACCCGCAATCCTTGCTACTGCCATATAGTGCCAGTTTCTGAGTGGAAATTCAAAAAAGATATAGGGGCCTGCTTTCCACCCTCAATTCTTGCTACTGCCATATAGTGCCAGGGTCTGACTTCGAATTGAAAAACATATATTGGGGCTTTCATGCCACCCTCAATTCTTGCTAATGGCATATAGTGCCAGTTTCTGACTGGTAATTCCCCAAATAATTTGGGGATACATTCACTCTACATCTCAGGCTCTTGCCATACTCACTCAGGTTGTCAGTGCTGCACCAGCTCGTTCCCAGACAGCTCGGCCCAAAAAACCCATTACCTATATAGAGGACTTTGACAATGAAGACAACATGTTCTAAATCTAATCTGTCTGCACCTTCTCCTTAACTAAAATGAAGGCAGCTATTAACTTTCAAATAGCACTGCACAAAGGAAGATCTTATAAGCTTGTCCCATGACATGCTACTAAAAAGTGTCATTTGTGTATCTTAATGTAAATATAGTTGTAAGCTTGTTGGGTTTTAGGCAGTGCCAAGTTATTTATTACCACCTGCTCCCTTATAATGATGACACCAAAGTCACTCTGGGTGTTCAGAGCTCACAGCTTTGGTTGACATTTGTCTTGCTCTCTGTCAGTACCAGCTGTCTTTTTGGATACTGTAAAGTTATGTTGACTTTATTAACAGCTATAGAAGCTTTAGCCAGGTTGTGACGGTGTGTAATCCTAACAACACTAAGTGGGATACACATTAATAGTCATTAGTCAGTCTATGTACGCTAAACGTATCACTGAAGTTTTTTTTCCCCTCTACCCAAAATATAACAAAGGAACAGACATTAGACCTAGACCGGGGTTCGAGGCTTGCAAAAATCCAGTATTATTTGCTCTCCATGATGTGAAGTATGCGTTTGACTCTTGAAAAGCAACCAGACATCAAGTCAGCCATGTGTGCCAGTGTGTTACTTGAAAAACTGTCAGGTGTTTACAGCCAGGGCATCAGATACCATCGCATATGTTCAGACCCGGTGGACAGAGACAAGCACATTGGGGGCCTCAAAAACACATTCTGGAGACAGGGTTACCATCCAAGAACAGTTGATAACCAAATCACCAGGGCCACCAGAATACCAAGATCAGAGTCATTAAAATACAATACCAAACAGAAAAACAATTGGGTGCCCCTGGTCGTCACATATAACCCCCACCTGGAGATGCTGAGAGGAATCACACACAAATTACATCCACTACTGCAAAAAGACCACCGTCTAACATCCATATTTCCAGATCCCTCTCTCCTGTGCTAGAGACAGCCACCAAACCTCAGGAATATGATTATTAGCAGCTCTCTGTCACCTCCAACTAACACAGGAACATTCCCATGCGGACAGAAAAGGTGCAAAACCTGCCCTCACATACTGACCACTGACAGGATAGAGATACCAAACTCTAACAGGGAATATCAAATCCCAGGTATGTTCCCATGTAACACACCTAATGTAGTGTATGTAATAATGTGCATCAAATGTCCCACTAATAATCTGTATGTTGGAGAGACCGGACAGAAACTCAAAATGCGTATGGATTCACATCGCCATACAATTAAACAACAGAGAATAGACCTTCCTGTGCCAAAACATTTCTGCAATGAGGATCATAATATCACCGATCACATGAAAGTTTTGATCTTAAGAGGGAACTTTAAATCAAGAAAACAGCAACTGATTTATGAATACAAGTGCATGACCGTATTCAAGACTCTGGATAGTGAAATGAATGCATCACATGGGTTTATGTCTTTCTATACAAATCACTGAACTAAGACAGCCGTAAAGATAAAGAACCTGGGAACTGATTATTTGTTTTTATATGTATATAGTAATAAGCCTCTTCCCCCCTCCCTCCTGTAATCCTATCCCTGTGTGTCCAGTTGTGCATAAATATGCAGCCTGCAGAAAGTGTTTTTAGACATATCTGAAGAAGAAGCTCAGAGGAAGCTTCGAAACGTCATATTCTGTCATCATTATGAGTTAGCCATTAAAAAAGGGACCACCTACTGAAGACTCGCAAGTTTTTTGTTTTCATTCCATTATTCAATAATAAAAAATATTTCACTTTTGGCTATTTAACTCCTTTAATGGGGTTTAGATTGACTTATGTCATATTATACACGTACAACTTTGTTGTTGATGGGATATATGATGTATCATTTTTATACTATAAGGGCTCATTCACACTATGTATACTGAAGCTTATTCTGAACGTAAAACACGTTCAGAATAAGCGGCGTCTAAAGCAGCTCCATGCATTTCTATGGGAGCCGGCATACGAGCACTCCCCATAGAATTGAATGGGCTGCTTCTTTCACTGCGAGCAGTCCCATTGAAGTGAATGGGGAGTGCTTGCATGTACGGCTCGGCATGAGCAGAGCTTGCCGTATACGCCAGCACTTCCCATTCACTTCAATGGGACTGCTCGCAGTGAAAGAAGCAGCCCATTCATTTCTATGGGGAGCGCTCGCATGCCGGCTCCCATAGAAAGGAATGGGAAGTGTTCGGCAGCCCTGCTGTAGCGCCGGCGTGTACGGCTGTGATACACGCTGGCGTTACGTAGTATGAATGCACCCTTAGACTGTATATATTGTCATTATGGCTGTTGAAATGTTTCACTTATATTGTGATGTGTAATTCATCACAACATTTTCCATGGGCAGTGTTTTTCTATTAAGTTTTTATGGTACTATTCCGTTATCGGGCCAGCAGAGCTTATCAGCACTAGCATCGGGACAGCAGCAGGCAGCATTTCAGCATCGAGGACTGACTGCTGGCCCAATGCTTGTGCCCAGCTCTCCTTCCATCTGCCCCGTACCCCTCTCTGGCTCGCTCTGAGGACTGACTGCTGGCCCCATGCTGGCGCCCTCTCTCTAGTAGCCAGTACATCAATGCCCCCATCCATCCTCCCAGTGCTGCCCCACAGCTCTTCTTACATCTGCCCCGTACCCCTTCTCCCCGCCACACGACTAGGCTTCACCTCGGCGCTCTGTGGCCGTTCGCGTTCAGGAGGAAAGAAAGATGCTCGCACTGGAAGTCATGGCCGGTACAGAGAACGGAGACTGGAAGGAAGAAAACAGCACGCTATGATTAAGGGGACCCTGAGCCCCGAAACGCGACGGCGTGTTTTAGCTTACATGTGTTTTTTCTAACTTTTGCACTTTTGGTATGTGTACTTTTTTTGTTTTTAAAATGATGCGTGAATATAGGATTTAATTAATTGAAGACCCTGGAGTGCTGCAATCTTCATCTTCTTCCAAGTATCTGCCTCTACACCGGGGCTCAATAAAGGGTCCTGAAAGTGGCGGCAGAGATTCAGGGATGCGCGGACCATAGTAATGGTGGGGAGCTATGGCGACCCGGAGGGACAAACTTCCTGCATCGTCCCGGCGACTAGTACTGTCGGTCAGGCCTAGTCGTGTGGTGGGGAGAGGGGTACGGGGCAGATGGATGGAGAGCTGGGCACATCGGGCCAGCAGTCAGTCCTCGGATGTCATTCCCGATGCTGAAATGCTGACTACTGCTGTCCCGATGCTGGTGCTGATAAGCTCTGCTGACCCGATAACGGAATAGTACCGTTTTTATTCAACATGATTTTATTCTGTTGCATTTCATATCAGGTGTTATCTTTCTCTATGCAACAATTCACACACTGTGGTTCACACACCTCCTTCTTTTTCTCTTAATTCTCACACACCCTCACATTCACCCTTTTTCACACTGCCCCTTTAAATGTCCTTCTCTCTTTGAGGTTACTACTCCCATCCTGATTAATACACCTGTGTGCACATGCCTGTGATTCACCACCGACCAGCACATCACATGTCCGAACCAGATCGAGGCTTGGTATTCCAGACCTCTTTTTCGGCCGTAGCCAAGTGACTGGGTTCGGTGCATCACTGGGCATGCGCAGACTATACAGGTGCATCGTATCACTATTCAATTAGAACTTCCTTGTGTGTTATGCAATTCTTATTGGTTGGAGTCCTGTTGTTACCCAGACATAAAATCCACACTTTGGCTGATTGCCCCTCACCCCAGACAAAGGCAGGTGTGCTGAAACGCGCGTGTCGGGTGAGAGCCGGCGGTTCCTCTTACTGCCCTCCTACTTCTGTTTACGTGGTTTATATCATGGGTAAGCTTTACTTCCATTTATAAATATGATAGATCTGCTAATTAACTTCTGCTGCTGTTGATTAACCCCTTAACGCTAAATCACGTACATGCATGTCAGGGAATGTGGTTCGTTCCCGCATTCCCACGTGCCTGTACATGATGGAGATCGCACGGGCTCAGAAGCAGAGCCTGTGCGATCACCATGGGATCCCGGCTGTATCTGACAGCCAGGCTCCCGCTGTAACAGCAGGGATGGTGCTTGCACTGACCCCCGCTGTTTAACCCTTAAGGTGCTATGATCAATAGCGATCATGGCACCCTAGGGGTTTGGCCGGCTATAAAGAAAGTTAGGGGCGGAGCTTAAGAATTCAGCAAAGGCCCGGCATGACAGGGATTGCCTTGGCATGATGTGCAGAAGTGCTGCAGCATTTCAGAGGTTAATGTCCTCTGGTTTATTGGGGTCTATTTAGGGTTATTTTCAGGACAGGGGGCGTTTATTTATGGTATAGGGGCTATTTAACTCCCTTCTCCCTCCCCTCTCTTGGTTACTCCATACCTGGATATTTTCCCGCCTGCCCTCCCTTCATCTTTTTTCCGTGTTTTTTTCTCTTGTCTCCCTGGTGTTTTTCTTGGTGTTTTTTGTTTTTCTTTTCCAGGTTCACACCGTCCTCTCTGTCACGACAGCCGGCGGTAGGAAGGTCTTGCAGGGCACACTTTGAGGAGGAGTTCCGGTGAAATACAGGGGACCCATGGAAGGGTACCTCTGCAGATAATTGTTTATCGCAAGAAGAAAGGTATCAAGGTGTAAGTGGGGAGTGCACGGCAGTACCGGGACATTTTGTCTGCTCCCGTGTCTATGTGTTGCGGCTGGGAGGTTTCTTACGTGCTGCCTTGCCTAGGTGGGCCCTGCGGGACCTTCCATTAAGAATGCTTTGTTGTTAATCTGTTAAAGAAATATTCAATAAATTGGCTGTTGTGGCCGCTTTTATCCAATCGTACCTAATTTGTGTTTGTCTTCATTATTGGGTCTAGGGTTAGTCATTAGGCTATTTAGAGCCTACTATGGGGGGGGGGGGCTGTTCGTGTTGTAGTTTAAGGGTGCATGCACACTGAGTAACGCCGGGCGTGTATGGGAGCCGTACACGCCGGCATTACAGCAGACTGCCGAACACTTCCCATTCACTTCAATGGGAGCGCTCGTAACAGCGGCGTTTACGAGCGCGCCCATTGAAGTGAATGGGAAGTGTTCGGCAGCCCTGCTGTAACGCCGGCGTGTACGGCTCTCATACACACCCGGCGTTACGTAGTGTGCATGCACCCTAACCCCTTTATGACATAGGAGTATCCCGGTCATGCTGGCGGTGGCATCAGGCGCCCGTGTTATCTGTAATTTACTTTGGGAACATATTATGTGTCTTAAAACTATATTTAGGTTTTTTTTCCCCCCTTATGAGCTAGGTTTGTTTTTATCTTGTGCAGACACAAAGCCTGACTTCAGAAGGTCCTTGCAGGATCACCAGGTATGTGGGGGCTCAAGGCAGCCTGGGGTCACAAGCCAAACCCCAGGCTGCATGTTACTGATACTGGCACACCCCGATCTCATCGCGGGGGCATTTATTTGGCGAAACCCTTTGGATCCCGCTATCATGTTTGACGGCGGGAACCAAAGGGTTAAAACATCCGGTCGGATCTCAGCTTCAACCGGACGTTATCGAGGCAGGTGTTAGGTGTTAGTAACACCTAGCACCTGCTTCCAATCCCAGCCAGGGGGGTCTATGAAGGCTGGCCGTAAATTTACAAATGTATACGTATACGCTACCGTAAAGCGGCGCTCTGTGCCAAAATAAGCACATAATGCGCGCCGCGTTACACTGTGTGAATGGCCCCTAAGGGTCCCTGTGGAAGCGACCATAGGACCACAGTAAAAACTGAATACAATTTTTTTTTTTTTTTTTTTCGCTCCCCATGTAAGGGCCCGTTCACACAGAGTAAATGCACACTCATTTTCGCAAAATACACGGGTAAAAATAAGACTCCCATTGACTTAAATGACATTTTTTACATGTGTAAAAAAACGTCAAAATACACGTGTAAAATGTCACTGAAGTCAATGGGAGTCTTATTTTTACACGTGTATTTTGCCAAAATGAGTGTGCATTTACTCTGTGTGAACGGGCCCTTACACAGAGAGCGAAAAAAGAAAAAAAATTATATTTAGTTTTACTGTGGTCCTATGGTCGCTTCTGCAGGGAAAAAACAGATCGAATAAAGTAAAAAAAAAAAGAAGAAAATTGCTGCGGAAACATCGTAGTCAGTACCAGTCACCAGTGATACTGTGTATAATATTATTATGTCACCACTGTATATACTACATGTAATATGTGCTGTATAATACAGTATATACAGGAGTCTCCAGTCACCAGTGATACTGTGTATAATATTTTATACCTCCTGTATATACTACATGTAATATGTGCTGTATAATACAGTATATATAGGAGTCTCCGGTCACCAGTGATACTGTGTATAATATTTTATACCTCCTGTATATACTACATGTAATATGTGCTGTATAATACAGTATATATAGGAGTCTCCGGTCACCAGTGATACTGTGTATATTATTATTATATCTCCTCCTGTATATACTACATGTAATATGTGCTGGTATAATACAGTATATACAGGAGTCTCCGGTCACCAGTGATACTGTGTATATTATTATTATATCTCCTGTATATACTACATGTAATATGAGCTGGTATAATACAGTATATACAGGAGTCTCCGGTCACCAGTGATACTGTGTATATTATTATTATATCTCCTGTATATACTACATGTAATATGTGCTGTATAATACAGTATATACAGGAGTCTCCGGTCACCAGTGATACTGTGTATATTATTATTATATCTCCTGTATATACTACATGTAATATGTGCTGTATAATACAGTATATACAGGAGTCTCCGGTCACCAGTGATACTGTGTATATTATTATTATATCTCCTGTATATACTACATGTAATATGTGCTGGTATAATACAGTATATACAGGAGTCTCCGGTCACCAGTGATACTGTGTATATTATTATTATATCTCCTGTATATACTACATGTAATATGTGCTGTATAATACAGTATATACAGGAGTCTCCGGTCACCAGTGATACTGTGTATAATATTTTATACCTCCTGTATATACTACATGTAATATGTGCTGTATAATACAGTATATACAGGAGTCTCCGGTCACCAGTGATACTGTGTATATTATTATTATATCTCCTCCTGTATATACTACATGTAATATGTGCTGGTATAATACAGTATATACAGGAGTCTCCGGTCACCAGTGATACTGTGTATATTATTATTATATCTCCTGTATATACTACATGTAATATGAGCTGGTATAATACAGTATATACAGGAGTCTCCGGTCACCAGTGATACTGTGTATATTATTATTATATCTCCTGTATATACTACATGTAATATGTGCTGTATAATACAGTATATACAGGAGTCTCCGGTCACCAGTGATACTGTGTATATTATTATTATATCTCCTGTATATACTACATGTAATATGTGCTGTATAATACAGTATATACAGGAGTCTCCGGTCACCAGTGATACTGTGTATATTATTATTATATCTCCTGTATATACTACATGTAATATGTGCTGTATAATGCAGTATATATAGGAGTCTCCGGTCACCAGTGATACTGGGTATATTATTATTATATCTCCTCCTGTATATACTACATGTAATATGTGCTGTATAATACAGTATATACAGGAGTCTCCGGTCACCAGTGATACTGTGTATATTATTATTATATCTCCTGTATATACTACATGTAATATGTGCTGGTATAATACAGTATATACAGGAGTCTCCGGTCACCAGTGATACTGTGTATAATATTTTATACCTCCTGTATATACTACATGTAATATGTGCTGTATAATACAGTATATATAGGAGTCTCCGGTCACCAGTGATACTGGGTATATTATTATTATATCTCCTCCTGTATATACTACATGTAATATGTGCTGGTATAATACAGTATATACAGGAGTCTCCGGTCACCAGTGATACTGTGTATAATATTTTATACCTCCTGTATATACTACATGTAATATGTGCTGTATAATACAGTATATACAGGAGTCTCCGGTCACCAGTGATACTGTGTATATTATTATTATTAGAGATGAGCGAACACTAAAATGTTCGAGGTTCGAAATTCGATTCGAACAGCCGCTCAATGTTCGTGTGTTCGAACGGGTTTCGAACCCCATTATAGTCTATGGGGAACAGATACTCGTTAAGGGGGAAACCCAAATCCGTGTCTGGAGGGTCACCAAGTCCACTATGACACCCCAGGAAATGATGCCAACACCTCTGGAATGACACTGGGACAGCAGGGGAAGCATGTCTGGGGGCATCTAACACACCAAAGACCCTCTATTACCCCAACATCACAGCCTAACAACTACACACTTTACACACTCAATACCACCTCTCTGACAGTAGGAAAACACCTTGAAACATGTGTATTTGGCACTTGCAGTGAGGAGAGCTTGTCACCAGCAGTGAATTTGGCCCTTGTAGTAAGTTGAGGTTGGCACCAACATTTGTTTTGAAAATCAGGGTGGATTGAGCCTCTAACCAGCAGAGTTTGGGCAAATTCATGGTGGAGGGAGCCTCTAAACACCCCAGTTTGGACCAATTCATGGTGGAGGGAGCCTCTAACAGCCCAGTTTGGACCAATTCATGGTGGAGGGAGCCTCTAACCAGCCCAGTTTGGGCAAATTCATGGTGGAGGGAGCCTCTAAACAGCCCAGTTTGGGCAAATTCATGGTGGAGGGAGCCTCTAAACAGCCCAGTTTGGACCAATTCATGGTGGAGGGAGCCTCTAAACAGCCCAGTTTGGGCAAATTCATGGTGGAGGGAGCCTCTAACCAGCCCAGTTTGGACCAATTAATGGTGGAGGGAGCCTCTAAAAACCCCAGTTTGGACCAATTCATGGTGGAGGGAGCCTCTAACCAGCCCAGTTTGGGCAAATTCATGGTGGAGGGAGTCTCTAAAAAACCCATTTTGGACCAATTCATGGTGGAGGGAGCCTCTAAAACCCCAGTTTGGACCAATTCATGATGGAGGGAGCCTCTAAACAGCCCAGTTTGGGCAAATTCATGGTGGAGGGAGCCTCTAACCAGCCCTGTTTGGGCAAATTCATGGTGGAGGGAGCCTCTAACCAGCCCAGTTTGGACCAATTCATGGTGGAGGGAGCCTCTAACCAGCTCAGTTTGGACCAATTCATGGTGGAGGGAGCCTCTAGAAAACCCAGTTTGGACCAATTCATGGTGGAGGGAGCCTCTAACCAGCCCAGTTTGGACCAATTCATGATGGAGGGAGCCTCTAAACAGCCCAGTTTGGGCAAATTCATGGTGGAGGGAGCCTCTAAAAACCCCAGTTTGGACCAATTCATGGTGGAGGGAGCCTCTAAAAACCCCAGTTTGGACCAATTCATGGTGGAGGGAGCCTCTAAACAGCCCAGTTTGGGCAAATTCATGGTGGAGGGAGCCTCTAACCAGCCCAGTTTGGACCAATTCATGGTGGAGGGAGCCTCCAACCAGCCCAGTTTGGACCAATTCATGGTGGAGGGAGCCTCTAACCAGCCCAGTTTGGACCAATTCATGGTGGAGGGAGCCTCTAGAAAACCCAGTTTGGACCAATTCATGGTGGAGGGAGCCTCTAACCAGCCCAGTTTGGACCAATTCATGATGGAGGGAGCCTCTAAACAGCCCAGTTTGGGCAAATTCACGGTGGAGGGAGCCTCTAAAAACCCCAGTTTGGACCAATTCATGGTGGAGGGAGCCTCTAAAAACCCCAGTTTGGACCAATTCATGGTGGAGGGAGCCTCTAAAAACCCCAGTTTGGGCAAATTCATGGTGGAGGGAGCCTCTAACCAGCCCAGTTTGGACCAATTCATGGTGGAGGGAGCCTCTAAAAACCCCAGTTTGGACCAATTCATGGTGGAGGGAGCCTCTAAACTGCCCAGTTTGGACCAATTCATGGTGGAGGGAGCCTCTAAAAACCCCAGTTTGGACCAATTCATGGTGGAGGGAGCCTCTAACCAGCAGAGTTGGTGGAAATCAGGGTGGAGGGAGCCTCTAACCAGCAGAGTTGTGGGAAAGCAGGGTGGAGGGAGCCTCTAACCAGCAGAGTTGTGGGAAAGCAGGGTGGAGGGAGCCTCTAACCAGCAGAGTTGTGGGAAAGCAGGGTGGAGGGAGCCTCTAACCAGCAGAGTTGGTGGAAATCAGGGTGGAGGGAGCCTTTAACCAGCAGAGTTGTGGGAAAGCAGGGTGGAGGGAGCCTCTAACCAGCAGAGTTGTGGGAAAGCAGGGTGGAGGGAGCCTCTAACCAGCAGAGTTGTGGGAAAGCAGGGTGGAGGGAGCCTCTAACCAGCAGAGTTAATGGAAATCAGGGTGGAGGGAGCCTCTAACCAGCAGAGTTGTGGGAAAGCAGGGTGGAGGGAGCCTCTAACCAGCAGAGTTGGTGGAAATTCATGGTGGAGGGAGCCTCTAACCAGCAGAGTTGTGGGAAAGCAGGGTGGAGGGAGCCTCTAACCAGCAGAGTTGTGGGAAAGCAGGGTGGAGGGAGCCTCTAACCAGCAGAGTTGTGGGAAAGCAGGGTGGAGGGAGCCTCTAACCAGCAGAGTTGGGGGAAATCAGGGTGGAGGGAGCCTAGTATTAGCAGAATTGTGCAACGCTTATGGTGGATGAGTATGAGGATGCGGAGGAATTGGAGAGGTTGAGTACAGACATGGAGTTTCATGTTGGGGTGCTTTACACAGGTGGGCACAAAAATGAAGGCTCTATCCAGTGGTGGTTCATTTTTATCAAAGTGAGCCGGTCGGCACTCTCAGCTGACAGACGGGTGCGCTTGTCAGTGATGATGCCACCGGCTGCACTGAACACCCTCTCAGATAGGACGCTGGCGGCAGGACAGGACAGCACCTCCAAGGCATATAGGGCAAGTTCAAGCCACAGGTCCAACTTCGACACCCAATACGTGTAGGGCGCAGAGGGGTCGGAGAGGACAGGGCTGTGGTCGGAAAGGTATTCCCGCAACATGCGCCTATACTTCTCACGCCTGGTGACACTAGGACCCTCCGTGGCGGCACTTTGGCGAGGGGGTGCCATCAAGGTGTCCCAGACCTTAGACAGTGTGCCCCTCGTTTGTGTGGACCGGTGAGAACTTGGTTGCCTACTGGAGGAACTGCCCTCCCTGCCGCCAACGTCACATGCTGGAAACATCTCCATCATATTCTGCACCAATTGCCTGTGGCAAGCATTGATGCGATTGGCCCTCCCCTCTACCGGAATAAAAGACGAGATGTTGTTTTTATACCGGGGGTCAAGGATAGCAAAGATCCAGTACTGGTTGTCCTCCATGATTTTGACAATACGCTTGTCGGTTGTAAAGCACCCCAACATGAACTCAGCCATGTCTGCCACAGTGTTAGTTGGCATGACTCCTCTGGCCCCACCGGAAAGTTCAATCTCCATTTCCTCCTCATCCTCCATGTCTACCCATCCGCGCTGCAACAATGGGACGATTCGAAGTTGCCCGGAAGCCTCCTGTATCACCATCACATCATCGGACAACTCTTCTTCCTCCTCCCCCTCCTCCTCCTCCATTAAACGCGATGAAGCGGACAGATGTGTGGACCTACTCTCCAGCTGTGACGGATCGGATGCTATCCCTGACTCCTCTGTGTGATCTGAGTTATCCCTGATGTCAATCAGGGATTCTCTCAGAACACACAAGAGCGGGATTGTAAGGCTCACCATCGCATCCTCAGAGCTCACCCTCCTTGTGGACTCCTCAAACACCCGTAGGATGTCACAAAGGTCTCTCATCCATGGCCACTCATGGATGAGAAACTGAGGCAGCTGACTTTGTGGCACCCTAGGGTTTTGTAGCTGGTATTCCATCAAAGGTCTCTGCTGCTCAACCACTCTATTCAACATCTGAAACGTTGAGTTCCAGCGTGTGGGGACGTCGCACAAAAGCCGGTGTTGTGGCACATGCAGGCGTTGCTGGAGAGATTTTAAGCTAGCAGCGGCTACTGTCGACTTGCGAAAGTGGGCGCACATGCGCCGCACTTTCACCAGTAGCTCTGGAACATTGGGGTAGCTCTTTAGGAAACGTTGCACCACTAGGTTGAAGACGTGGGCCAGGCATGGAACATGTTGGAGTCCGGCAAGCTCCAGAGCTGCTACCAGGTTCCGGCCGTTATCACAAACGACCATGCCTGGGCCCAGGTGCAGCGGCTCAAACCATATTGCCGTCTCATCGAGGAGGGCATCCCTCACCTCGGAGGCAGTGTGCTGTCTGTCCCCCAAGCTGATCAACTTCAGCACAGCCTGCTGACGTCTACCAACGCCAGTGCTGCAACGTTTCCAACTCGTAGCTGGGGTCAATCTAACAGCGGAGGAGGAGGCGGTGGCGGAGGAGGAGGCGGTGGCGGAGGAGGAGGCGGTGGAGGAGGAGGAGGGGGGTGTTCTTCTCGTGTCCCTGCCAGGAATGTTAGGCGGGGAGACGAGGTACACCGGGCCAGTTTGGGAAGCAGTCCCAGCCTCAACTACATTCACCCAGTGTGCCATCAGTGAAATGTAGCGTCCCTGTCCGCATGCACTTGTCCACGCGTCGGTGGTCAAGTGGACCTTTGTGCAAAGCGCGGAACTAAGGGCCCGCCTGATGTTGAGTGACACGTGCTGGTGCAAGGCGGGGATGGCACACCGGGAGAAGTAGGGACGGCATAGCGAGGTGCCGCAGTTGCCATCAGGTCCAGGAAGGCGGGAGTTTCAACAAGCCGGAACGCCAACATCTCCTGGGCCAGCAGTTTAGCGATGTTGGCGTTCAAGGCTTGCGCGTGTGGGTGGTTAGCAGTGTATTTCTGCCGCCGCTCCAATGTCTGAGAGATGGTGGGTTGTTGTAAAGAAGCGCCTGATGGTGCCTTTGATGGTGCAGGAGAAGGAGATAAGACAGGAACAGGGGAGGATGAGGAAGAAGTCAACAAAGTGGCGGAGGCAGATGAAGTGGTGTCCTGGCTCGTCCTCTGGAGTGCATCGCCAGCACAGTCAGCAGTGGCAGTGGCAGAGGCAGTGGCGTGAACGGCAGGCGGCCTTTGTCCTGCCGTTGCTGCCTGCCACTGATTCCAGTGCTTGGATTCCAAATGACAGCGCATTGAAGTGGTGGACAGGTTGCTCTTCTCAGAGCCCCTAATCAATTTCGAGAGGCAAATTGTGCAGACAACACTATATCTGTCCTCGGCGCATTCCTTGAAAAAACTCCACACCTTCGAGAAACGTGCCCTCGAGGTGGGAGTTTTTCGGTGCTGGGTACGAACTGGAACATCTTGGGAGATTCCGGGTGTGGCCTGGCTTCGCCTAAGCTGCTGACCTCTGCCTCTGCCTCTAGCTACCCTTTTTGGTGCTGCACCTGCCTCAACATCCACACTACTTTCCCCGCTTGACATCCCCCCTGTCCAGGTCGGGTCAGTGTCCTCATCATCCACCACTTCCTCTTCCAACTCCTGTCTCATCTCCTCCTCCCGCACAATGCGCCGGTCAACTGGATGCCCTGACGGCAACTGCGTCACATCATCGTCGATGAGGGTGGGTTGCTGGTCATCCACCACCAAATCGAACGGAGATGGAGGAGACTCTAGTGTTTGAGTATCTGGACACAGATGCTCCTCTGTTAGGTTCGTGGAATCGTGACGTGGAGGGGCAGGTTGAGGGACAATGAAAGGAGCGGAGAACAGCTCTGGGGAGCAGGGACAGTTGGGGTTATTGTTCTGTGAAGCTTGGGAATTTTGGGAGGAAGGAGGACAAGACTGTTGGGTAATAGGAGGAGAGGAGGCAGAGTCTGACTGGCTGCTGGACAATGTGCTGTAAGCGTTCTCTGACAGCCATTGCAAGACCTGTTCCTGGTTCTCGGGCCTACTAAGGTTTGTACCCTGCAGTTTAGTTAATGTGGCAAGCAACCCTGGCACTGTGGAGTGGCGCAATGCTTGCTGCCCCACAGGAGTAGGCATGGGACGCCCTGTGGCTTCACTGCTACCTTGCTCCCCAGAACCATTCCCCCGACCTCGCCCACGGCCTCGTCCACGTCCCTTTCCGGGAGCCTTGCGCATTTTGAATTCCCAGTTAGAAATTGGCACTATATACCAGTAGCAAAAATTGTGGGTGCACGTAACCCCAATATATTCTTTGAATTACCAGTCAGAAACTGGCACTATATGGCAGTAGCAAGAAATGAGGGTATTTGTAACCCCAATATATTCTTTGAATTCCCAGTCAGAAAATGGCACTATATGGCAGTAGCAAAAATAGTGGGTGTATATAGCCCCAATTCTATTGCTAGGGGACTTGCAGTGTATTTCTGGGGTGAAGGTGGGGGGGCACACCGTTGGAACGGGTATCGGGGGTATATATCGGGTATACGGGAATACACTGTCAGTGTATTCCATTCAGGATCCGCGGAAAGCTGGGTTGCGGCCCGTCAGTGCCACGTTACACTGACAAGCTTCTCCCTGGAATTTAGCTCTTATAAGAGCTGTTGGTTGTCTTCTCCTTCCTATCCTAGCCTGTCCCTGCCTACCCAGAATCTAAGCCCTAGCTAACTGGACGGAAACCTCCGTCCCCGGTGAATTGCAAGCTCAGAATGACGCGAACCTGGGCGGCGCTGTTCTTTTAAATTAGAGGTCACATGTTTTCGGCAGCCAATGGGTTTTGCCTACTTTTTTCAACATCACCGGTGTCGTAGTTCCTGTCCCACCTACCCTGCGCTGTTATTGGAGCAAAAAAGGCGCCAGGGAAGGTGGGAGGGGAATCGAGTAATGGCGCACTTTACCACGCGGTGTTCGATTCGAACATGCCGAACAGCCTAATATCCGATCGAACATGAGTTCGATAGAACACTGTTCGCTCATCTCTAATTATTATATCTCCTGTATATACTACATGTAATATGTGCTGGTATAATACAGTACATATAGGAGTCTCCGGTCACCAGTGATACTGTGTATATTATTATTAAATCTCCTCCTGTATATACTACATGTAATATGTGCTGTATAATACAGTATATACAGGAGTCTCCAGTCACCAGTGATACTGGGTATATTATTATTATATCTCCTGTATATACTACATGTAATATGTGCTGGTATAATACAGTATATATAGGAGTCTCCGGTCACCAGTGATACTGTGTATATTATTATTAAATCTCCTCCTGTATATACTACATGTAATATGTGCTGTATAATACAGTATATACAGGAGTCTCCAGTCACCAGTGATACTGGGTATATTATTATTATATCTCCTCCTGTATATACTACATGTAATATGTGCTGGTATAATACAGTACATATAGGAGTCTCCGGTCACCAGTGATACTGTGTATATTATTATTATATCTCCTGTATATACTACATGTAATATGTGCTGGTATAATACAGTATATATAGGAGTCTCCGGTCACCAGTGATACTGTGTATATTATTATTAAATCTCCTCCTGTATATACTACATGTAATATGTGCTGTATAATACAGTATATACAGGAGTCTCCAGTCACCAGTGATACTGGGTATATTATTATTATATCTCCTCCTGTATATACTACATGTAATATGTGCTGTATATACAGGAGTCTCCAGTCACCAGTGATACTGTGTATATTATTATTATATCTCCTGTATATACTACATGTAATATGTGCTGGTATAATACAGTATATACAGGAGTCTCCGGTCACCAGTGATACTGTGTATATTATTATTATGTCTCCTGTATATACTACATGTAATATGTGCTGGTATAATACAGTATATACAGGAGTCTCCGGTCACCAGTGATACTGTGTATATTATTATTATATCTCCTGTATATACTACATGTAATATGTGCTGGTATAATACAGTATATACAGGAGTCTCCAGTCACCAGTGATACTGTGTATATCATTATTATTATATCTCCTGTATATACTACATGTAATATGTGCTGGTATAATACAGTATATACAGGAGTCTCCGGTCACCAGTGATACTGTGTATATTATTATTATATCTCCTGTATATACTACATGTAATATGTGCTGGTATAATACAGTATATACAGGAGTCTCCGGTCACCAGTGATACTGTGTATATTATTATTATATCTCCTGTATATACTACATGTAATATGTGCTGGTATAATACAGTATATACAGGAGTCTCCGGTCACCAGTGATACTGTGTATATTATTATTATATCTCCTGTATATACTACATGTAATATGTGCTGGTATAATACAGTATATACAGGAGTCTCCGGTCACCAGTGATACTGTGTATATTATTATTATATCTCCTGTATATACTACATGTAATATGTGCTGGTATAATACAGTATATATAGGAGTCTCCGGTCACCAGTGATACTGTGTATATTATTATTATATCTCCTGTATATACTACATGTAATATGAGCTGTATAATACAGTATATATAGGAGTCTTCGGTCACCAGTGATACTGTGTATATTATTATTATTATATCTCCTGTATATACTACATGTAATATGTGCTGGTATAACACAGTATATATAGGAGTCTCCGGTCACCAGTGATACTGTGTATATTATTATTATATCTCCTGTATATACTACATGTAATATGTGCTGGTATAATACAGTATATACAGGATCTCACCTTTCCTTCCTATAGCTCCTGATGTCTCAGCCACTCCATAGTTGTGTATACAGAATGTCTGCACCTCGGCCTTCCTCTGATCTATGAGATCCTTCTGGCTGTTCCAGTAATCGGCATCAGGTCTCCCAAACTCCGTCTTCGCGATGTATTTTCCCTCTTTACTGTCAAAGTAAACCTGCTCCTCCTGGTTGTAGAAGTATCTCTGCAGATATCGCACCTCCTGGGTCCCATTCAGGTAGTGACATTCAGCTTTACCTTCAATCACATAATCCACAGCAGCTGTAATGAAGAGCAGAGAGTTACATGGAGCTCACCCACTATACCATCCCTATACACACTACACATGTGTCACTACAGACCAGACAGTGGTGAGATGAGGACATAGAAAACCAATGTGTGAGAGCAGCAGAAAGGTCAGCTTGAGGCTGTCAGCAGATACTACTTTATTGTACCACAGGGTCTGATGTACTGTATACTCCAGGGTACACGCAGGGGTTTATCTCTCCTGCATTTCTCTGTGTCAGATATGGCACTAGGTGAGGTATATTATGTTCCTGGCACTTCCTATTTTATATGTTTTTTGCAGACCAGGTTGTGACTGCTGGGAATCTAACGTTGTAGTAACTATTGATGAGAGCACAGGAGCGCACCTTGCATGAGGCCTCATGGAAACCTAGGGGGCGGCATTTTGGTCCACTATAAAAAACATGCTGAGCTGGACCTGTCCTGGGCTGGTGTAGTAGTATAGACAACAGGGCAGAGACTAACATGATGGGATCCTCCTGCAGCATAGGCCACACACTCACTTAATATCAGCAGCTCCTGCAGTACAGGCCGCACACTCACTTAATATCAGCAGCTCCTGTAGTACAGGCCGCACACTCACTTAGTATCTGCAGCTCCTGCAGTACAGGCCGCACACTCACTTAGTATCAGCAGCTCCTGCAGTACAGGCCGCACACTCACTTAGTATCAGCAGCTCCTGCAGTACAGGCCGCACACTCACTTAGTATCAGCAGCTCCTGCAGTACAGGCCGCACACTCACTTAGTATCAGCAGCTCCTGCAGTACAGGCCGCACACTCACTTAGTATCAGCAGCTCCTGCAGTACAGGCCGCACACTCACTTAGTATCTGCAGCTCCTGCAGTACAGGCCGCACACTCACTTAGTATCAGCAGCTCCTGCAGTACAGGCCGCACACTCACTTAATATCAGCAGCTTCTGCAGTACAGGCCGCACACTCACTTAGTATCAGCAGCTCCTGCAGTACAGGCCGCACACTCACTTAGTATCAGCAGCTCCTGCAGTACAGGCCGCACACTCACTTAATATCAGCAGCTCCTGCAGTACAGGCCGCACACTCACTTAATATCAGCAGCTCCTGCAGTACAGGCCGCACACTCACTTAGTATCAGCAGCTTCTGCAGTACAGGCCGCACACTCACTTAGTATCAGCAGCTCCTGCAGTACAGGCCGCACACTCACTTAATATCAGCAGCTCCTGCAGTACAGGCCGCACACTCACTTAGTATCTGCAGCTCCTGCAGTACAGGCCGCACACTCACTTAGTATCAGCAGCTCCTGCAGTACAGGCCGCACACTCACTTAGTATCAGCAGCTCCTGCAGTACAGGCCGCACACTCACTTAATATCAGCAGCTTCTGCAGTACAGGCCGCACACTCACTTAGTATCAGCAGCTCCTGCAGTACAGGCCGCACACTCACTTAGTATCAGCAGCTCCTGCAGTACAGGCCGCACACTCACTTAATATCAGCAGCTTCTGCAGTACAGGCCGCACACTCACTTAGTATCAGCAGCTCCTGCAGTACAGGCCGCACACTCACTTAGTATCAGCAGCTCCTGCAGTACAGGCCGCACACTCACTTAGTATCAGCAGCTCCTGCAGCACAGGCCGCACACTCACTTAATATCAGCAGCTCCTGCAGCACAGGCCGCACACTCACTTAATATCAGCAGCTCCTGCAGTACAGGCCGCACACTCACTTAGTATCAGCAGCTCCTGCAGTACAGGCCGCACACTCACTTAATATCAGCAGCTCCTGCAGTACAGGCCGCACACTCACTTAGTATCAGCAGCTCCTGCAGTACAGGCCGCACACTCACTTAGTATCAGCAGCTCCTGCAGTACAGGCCGCACACTCACTTAGTATCAGCAGCTCCTGCAGTACAGGCCGCACACTCACTTAATATCAGCAGCTCCTGCAGTACAGGCCGCACACTCACTTAGTATCAGCAGCTCCTGCAGTACAGGCCGCACACTCACTTAGTATCAGCAGCTCCTGCAGTACAGGCCGCACACTCACTTAGTATCAGCAGCTCCTGCAGTACAGGCCGCACACTCACTTAGTATCAGCAGCTCCTGCAGTACAGGCCGCACACTCACTTAGTATCAGCAGCTCCTGCAGTACAGGCCGCACACTCACTTAGTATCAGCAGCTCCTGCAGTACAGGCCGCACACTCACTTAGTATCAGCAGCTCCTGCAGTACAGGCCGCACACTCACTTAGTATCAGCAGCTCCTGCAGTACAGGCCGCACACTCACTTAGTATCTGCAGCTTCTGCAGTACAGGCCGCACACTCACTTAATATCAGCAGCTCCTGCAGTACAGGCCGCACACTCACTTAATATCAGCAGCTCCTGCAGTACAGGCCGCACACTCACTTAGTATCAGCAGCTCCTGCAGTACAGGCCGCACACTCACTTAGTATCAGCAGCTCCTGCAGTACAGGCCGCACACTCACTTAGTATCTGCAGCTCCTGCAGTACAGGCCGCACACTCACTTAGTATCAGCAGCTCCTGCAGTACAGGCCGCACACTCACTTAGTATCAGCAGCTCCTGCAGTACAGGCCGCACACTCACTTAGTATCAGCAGCTCCTGCAGTACAGGCCGCACACTCACTTAGTATCTGCAGCTCCTGCAGTACAGGCCGCACACTCACTTAGTATCTGCAGCTCCTGCAGTACAGGCCGCACACTCACTTAGTATCTGCAGCTCCTGCAGTACAGGCCGCACACTCACTTAGTATCAGCAGCTCCTGCAGTACAGGCCGCACACTCACTTAGTATCTGCAGCTCCTGCAGTACAGGCCGCACACTCACTTAATATCAGCAGCTCCTGCAGTACAGGCCGCACACTCACTTAATATCAGCAGCTCCTGCAGTACAGGCCGCACACTCACTTAATATCAGCAGCTCCTGCAGTACAGGCCGCACACTCACTTAGTATCAGCAGCTCCTGCAGTACAGGCCGCAAACTCACTTAGTATCAGCAGCTTCTGCAGTACAGGCCGCACACTCACTTAGTATCAGCAGCTCCTGCAGTACAGGCCGCACACTCACTTAGTATCAGCAGCTCCTGCAGTACAGGCCGCACACTCACTTAGTATCAGCAGCTCCTGCAGTACAGGCCGCACACTCACTTAGTATCAGCAGCTCCTGCAGTACAGGCCGCACACTCACTTAGTATCAGCAGCTCCTGCAGTACAGGCCGCATACTCACTTAGTATCTGCAGCTCCTGCAGCTCACACTGACCGCCATTAGGGCTGCTCCGCCTCCTGGATGATGACTCCTCCCTGCTCCCATGCTGCATTTCCACAATGTGGGACCTCAGCCTTAAATGGGTATTCCCATGTACATAATCATATCTGTATTTGTAGATAATTAAAAGTTAAACATTTTTGCAAATATAAGTAATAAAAAATTCTGCAGAGTTTTAAAGATTTTCTCTAACTTTCTTAGGGGGAGTTCACACAGTGTAATGTGCCGCATGATGTGGCACGTGTACGCCGCGGGACCCTTTG
Organism: Leptodactylus fuscus; assembly: GCF_031893055.1. NCBI lineage: Eukaryota > Metazoa > Chordata > Amphibia > Anura > Leptodactylidae > Leptodactylus > Leptodactylus fuscus. Next base: position 77,196,448 of record NC_134275.1, read on the forward strand.
CGTGCTGTACACGCTCCCATTGATTTCAATGGCAGCGGGGATCGTATGCGCCGCGCTAGTTTGCAGCCGTGAATAAATGCACGGCCGCAAACTAGCGCGGCGCATACGATCCCCGCTGCCATTGAAATCAATGGGAGCGTGTACAGCACGCAAAAGGTCCCGCGGCGTACACGTGCCACATCATGCGGCACATTACACCGTGTGAACTCCCCCTAAGAAAGTTAGAGAAAATCTTTAAAACTCTGCAGAATTTTTAATTACTTATATTTACAAAAATGTTTAACTTTTAATCATCTACAAATTAAAAAATAATTATGTAGATGGCAGACCCCTTTAATGAGCTCTCTAACTTATGTGAACAGATGTCTCTTTGCTGCAAATAGTAGTAGGGAATTTAAAGAAAAACAAACAAAAGGGCTAGCAAGGAAAGCATGTCTGGGGGCATCTAACATGCCCCAAGTCCCAGGATTACCCCAATATCACAGCCTATCAACTAGATACTTTCCACATTCAATAGAACCTCTATGAAAGTGGAAAAATACCTGGAAACCTTCTTTCCTCTACATTAGTATGGACAAAAAGACAAATTTTAAGCTAAAGAAACATTAGCATGCACCCCTTTAAATCACGTTGCCCATGACAACCACAAAAGGCAAGGGTGAAATCAAACAGCCCCCGCCCTTAAGGGGGAGGCCACACAGAGTAAAGTGGAGCGCAATCTGGCACGTATACACGTGTCAGCAGATTGTGCTCTCAAAAAGATCCCATTCATTTCAGTGGGAGTTAGGATCATATACACCGCGTTATTTTGTGGGCCACTGAAATGAATGGGATCTTTTTGAGAGCACAATCTGCTGACACGTGTATACGTGCCAGATTGTGCTCCACTTTACTCCGTGTGGCCTCCCCCTAACTGTCATTGTATATGTGTGATGTGGTGAAACCTCCAAAAATTACTTTCTGGCCCTTGAGGTGAGCCCTTCCAAATTAAGTTACAGGCCCTTGACATGAGGTGAGCCTTGTACCAGCAGAGCTTTTGGCCCTTGGGGTGAGTTGAGCCTTGGAGTAGAAGAGTGTTAGGCTCTTGGGAAGACTTGAGGATTGTAGGAGCATAATATTAGGCTCCTACGGGATGAATTGAGCCTTTTAGGAGTATAATATTAGGTCCTTGAGGTGAGCCTTAATGGGGTGGTTTTAAACGGTGATGGTGGAGGAGGAGGATGAACTTGTGAGCTGGAACAGAAACATGGAATTGTGTCTCGTCATCACTGAGGATGGGAAATGCTGGCTGCGGGTCCACAAACACAACTGGAGGTATTGGCTGACTGTCTGGTGGAAATGGTGCTGGAAGCAATATCTGCTATCCATTGTAATATCTGTTCCTGGTGCCCGGTCTTCATCAGCGTTGTACCCTGCACCCTGCTCAACATTGCCATCAAGCCAGGAATTGTGGAGAAGCGTGATGCTGACTGCCCCTCACCAGTTGTTGGATCTGCAGTAGCTTGACCACAGCCTGGGCCCCCAGCTGGATTTCCACGCCCCTGTTCTCGTCCTCGCCCCATTGTGCTAGCCTCACGCATTTCGAGATGTATACAAGCGAACTGTATAACAAGTATAGAGTTTTGTTCACACCCGTATGGAACAGGTATATTGGGCACACAAAGTGCTGAAATTTTTTGCAGGATGAGTGTATATACTGAGGGTGTATATGTTGCAGAGTGCAGTCGCAGAAGAAAGCTTCAGAGTAGATTATATGGGTTAATCTTCAGTTTACTTCTCAGAACATGAGGTAACATCAGCATGTCTACATAGCAATATAACAAGGAACACACTGGAAAGGACTAACCATAGAAAGATGCAGCATTTTGAGATACAGACAAGTCTCCATAGCATATCATTACATGTATTCAGCACATAACAATAATAACATCGCCATCTAGTGTCCAGAAGCTGTAAGTTCCTCCAACACAGTGTAATACAATAAGTCTATATCTGTTGCATATATGTATATACCAACACCCTTTCTCAACAATAAAGACTTATTCAGTCAAACTTAATTTCTTCATCAGTTTCTGATGTTTTTCAGCATTCAATGCCTTAGTAAGAATATCGTCTGACATATCTTCAGTTGGACAATATTCTAACTTCAGCATTCCTTGCTCCTGGTAATCCTTCAAAAAATGAAACTTTATATCAATGTGTTTTGTTCTTGGATTAACTCTTTCCGTCTGAGCAAGAACAATACAACCTTGATTGTCTTCATACAACTTTGTTGGTTCCAACAGTTGTTCTCCTAAGTCTGTCAGTAGTTGTCTCAACCATAAGACTTCTTGAGCTGCTTGTGCTGCGGCAACATACTCCGCTTCTGTTGTCGACAGTGTCACGATTGATTGTTTTTTACTAGCCCAACTAATTGGTCCACCTGAGAGTAAGAAAAGATAACCACTGGTAGATTTTCTGTCAAGTGTATCTCCAGCCCAGTCTGCATCCACGTATCCAGTTAAAATGCATTTGTTACTTGCAGGTAGTTTTAGTTTAACATCGATAGTTCCTTTCAAGTAACGTATTACTCTCTTTACGGCATTCCAGTCCATTTTATTTGGTTTTGACACCTTTCTGCTCAAAATTCCTACTGCTGCTGCAATGTCTGGTCTTGTAACAGTTGCAAGATACAGTAATTTTCCCATTGCCTTTCTGTACTGTTCGTTGTCTGGCAACATATTTTGTTCACTGTTCATCTCCTTCAGATAGTTGATTTCCATTGGAGACTTTATTGGTTTCGCATCTTTCAATCCAATTGTTTCAATGATGTCCTGAATCATGTGACTTTGGTTAAAAAGATAACTTCCATCTTCTTCTCTTTCTATTTGTATCCCTAGGTACTGTTTCACATTTCCCAAATCTTTGATCTCAAAGTGTTGATCCAGAATTTTCAGTATTTCTGTTACATCCCTTTCTTTTTCAAAACAAACTAAAATATCGTCCACATATATCAGTACATAGATCCATCTGTCTCCCAGTTTCTTGGTGTATAGACACAGATCTGCTTTACTTCTTTGAAAATGTTCATTTGTGAGCACTTCTGTGACTTTATCATTCCAGGCTTTAGCAGCTTGCTTTAAACCATAGATACTTTTCTGTAGCTTACAAACCATGTTTGGTTTTCTTTTATCCTTGTATCCTGGAGGTTGTTCCATGTAGATATCTTCTGTTAAATCTCCATTTAGGAACGCTGTCTTTACATCCAGATGTCTCAATTGCATTTGTTTTGTTGCTGCAACTGCAAACAAGGTTCTAATTGTAGTATGTTTGACGACTGGTGCAAAAACTTCATCATAGTCTTCTCCATATTTTTGAGTATAACCTTTAGCTACGAGTCTCGCTCGATATCGTTCAGCTGTGCCATCCGTTTGATATTTTACCTTAAAAACCCATTTACATCCTATAGTTTTTCTTCCTTCTGGTAATTCTGTCAGTGTCCAGGCCTTATTATCACGCATGGATTTCATTTCTGTTTCTGTTGCTTTTATCCATTTGTTAGCTTCTTCTTCTGAGAGTTTTGATATGTCTTCCCAAGATGTAGGTTCATATATCTTGTTTGTACTCGCCTTGTATGAAAGACAAGGTGGTTTTCCCTTGTTCTCTCTTATTGAACGCCTTGGTTCATTGTTTGCCTGTTCTTGTATCTCTTTACTTTCAGTGTTTTGATTTTCGGCAATTTCTACTTCTTTCTCATCAGATATTCCTGCATTGATATCACTGATGCTTTCATCATTTCTCATTTCCAGTGATGTCATTACGTCATCATTTAGATCCTCAATGAATGTCACACTGTTACTCACTGTAACTCTGTCTGTCTTCGGATCTAGGATTCTGTATCCTTTGCAGTTTTCACAGTATCCAACAAATATTCCTTCTACGGCTCTGTTTTGAAGTTTGGATCGTTTCTCTTCTGGAATAAACACAAAGGCTTTACAACCAAAAACTCTTAAATGCTTCACACTTGGTTTATTACCTTGCCATAGCTCATATGGGGTCTTTTTCAGTTTCCTTGAAAAAAGTCTGTTTTGCAGATAAGTGGCCGTCATTGCTGCTTCACCCCAATATTTCTCTGGTAGTTTGGAATCTGTCAGCATACATCTTATCATTTCAGTCAAAGTTCTGTTTTTTTTTTTCTGCTACCCCATTCTGCTCGGGTGTGTATGGAACAGTCTTTTGATGCTCTATTCCATTCTGTTTTAAGTAGTTTTCTATTTGTTGTCATGTAAATTCACCTCCATTATCACTTCTAATGATGATTGGCTTCCTTTGAAACTTGTTACTCGACTTTGTCACATAGTCTTGTAATTTACTGAAAACTTCACTTTTGTTCTTTATCAAGTACGTGACTGTGTATCTTGAATAGTCATCTATGAAGGTCACCATGTATCTATTACCTCCTGATGTGGTCACTTTCATGGGTCCACATACGTCAGTATGTACCAAGTCAAGTGGTCTTTTGCTTCTTGTTTCACTTTCTTTAGACATTGACACTCTTGTAGCTTTTGATTTTATACAACATTCACACTTCATGGTCATTGAGCAATTAGATATTAATAGATCTTTTGTCAGATGTTTCTTCTGTAATGCCATTATACTTTCAGGATGTCGGTGTCCTAGACGTCTATGCCATACATGAATACAATTCTTGTGTTTATCATGTGTACATAACTTCACCTGTTCCTGTACTGTGTCTAGATGATATAATTGTTCTCCTGCATTTACACTGACTATAACCTTGTCTCCTGCTAGGATTGTACACTTATCATCTTTGAATTTTACAGTAAGTCCTTTATCTGTTAGACGTTTTACGGATAACAATCCTCCTTCTAGTCCTGGAACATACAATACATCCTTTACTAGGACTTTTACATTATTTCCAGATTTATCAGAACAGATCAACATTCCTTGTCCAATACCTTCTGCGGTTATTCTGCTCGCATCTGCAAGATAAATTGCTTCCTTCTTATCTAAATCAAGCTCAGTAAAGAAACTTCTATTACTTGTCATGTGACTTGTTGCTCCTGAGTCAATAAACCAACTTGATGATGATGATGATGACTTTTTATCAGCTGCTTTAAACATACCATTGCAGTGATCTGCATGTGAGTTAGAAATGGAGCTTTTCACTTTCTGTTTACTGTCTCTCTGTTGTAATTTTTGTTGTTCTGCTTTCCATATTGTACAATCTTTCTTTAAATGTCCTTTTTTCTTACATCTGAAACACTCTCTTGTTTCTGTGTTGTGGCGCTTTTTATCTGTAACTTTAAGAGCATTCCCACTAACCTCTTCTGTGGATTCTTGTGTTTGCTCTTTCCTTCTCTGGTATTCATCTATGAGTCTGGTCTTTACAAACTCTAGTGTGATCTCTGCTTCAGGTCTTGTTTCTAGAGCGTTTATCAGAGCAGTATACGAATCTGGTAAGCTGCATAATAATATCGCTGCTATATGACTTTCCTGAATATCTTCCCCAATAGATCTCAGCTGTGTTATCACTTCCAGCATGGCGTTTATGTGCTCATGCATGTCTTTCTCTGCATTTAATCTCATTTTGTACAGTTTCCTTAGCAGAAATAACTTGTGATTTAAGCTGGATCTTTCATGTAACTTTTTCAAAGTTTGCCACATTCCCTTTGCTGTATCTTCATTCCTTATGTGAATGAGCTGATCATCCTCCACTAATAAGATGATTGTAGCTCTAGCTTGTCTGTTTTTCTTCTCCCATGTCTGATCATTCTCATTGGATCTATCTGTGGTGATTACCTCCCATAAATCATCCTTAGACAACAACATCTCCACTTTGAACTTCCATAACTGATAGTTCTCATTGTTCAGCTTAGCTACTGTAAGTCTGAGCTCTGAGCTGCTGATCATCTTTAACTTATCTTACTTGGTTGTAGAGACTTGTTCTGGAGAATTCTTTTGCATTCACAGAGTCCTCTTGTCTTCTCTGCCTGGTTGCTGGGTCTGGTTGCTGGGGTCTGGGTGCCTGGGCTGTCTGGGTCCTGGGTCTGTCTGGGTGCCTGGGCCCATAACCTGTTGCAGAGTGCAGTCGCAGAAGAAAGCTTCAGAGTAGATTATATGGGTTAATCTTCAGTTTACTTCTCAGAACATCAGGTAACATCCATCAGCATGTCTATACAGCAATATAACAAGGAATACACTGGAAAGATCTAACCATAGAAAGATGCAGCATTTTGAGATACAGACAAGTCTCCATAGCTTATCATTACATGTATTCAGCACATAACAATAATAACATCGCCATCTAGTGTCCGGAAGCTGTAAGTTCCTCCAACACAGTATAACACAATAAGTCTATATCTGTTGCATATATGTATATACCAACAGTATATACACTCTTCGAGCAGTGTAGCTCTTAAAAGAACTGTTGGTTTGATATTTCCTGCCTAACAGAAGCTAATTCCTAGCTAAGGCTCTGTTCCCATTGATTTCAATGTGTAGCACGCATAAGATGGCACCCTTTGAAGTCAATGGGCTTCTGTTTTACAGCACTGACTCTGACACGTGTTTACGTGTCAGAATGAGCGGCGCATTACTCCGTGGGAATGGAGCCTAACCCTGGACAGAAGTCTCTCCCTCTCTAAATCCAATAAAAAATATTGTCTGAAACAGACAGGATGATTGTAAATATAATAAATATTTATTAAAAATACATAATACAACAACAGTTGTCACATACAATTAATAAAGAGTAAAAAGGGAGAAACAACCCAGAAAAATATATAAACCAGGTGGTGGGTGGCAAGTATATACTTGTAAGGCATTCAATAACATAACCAAGCAAGGTAAAATGTGGCGATTTAAATAAAATACAAATATACACTCAGTGCAAAGTACATATAAAAGCACACAGTGCTAAACAATTATTGCAACATGCCCCAAAAAGAACACCATGATACATAATAAAAGATACACCAGTGTAAATGATATACTGTGACCAAACAAAGAACCAAGCAGGAAATAAATAATAAATAAAAAGAATAGCCAATGCCTACCCACGGGACCTGGACACCCGACGCTCGTTTCACCTCGCACAGGCTTCGTCAGGGGATGTTTTTTACCCTGTCATGACGGGCTTTATATAGTATAAACCTAGATAGCTGGTTGGCCGCTGTTTCATATTAATCATTGGTGTCAGCGGTGCTGCCGGATAAAGTAAGTGTGTGCGCATGCGCGATAATCCCTAAGGATATCGCGAGAAGTGAAAGCATCAAGTCACGACTAGGAGAAGACCAGAAAAGGATAAATGCGCATGCGCGCATTACGATAGTAAATAACCTAGACCGAGACCACAGAGAAACAAATGCGCATGCGCGCATCACGATTGTAAGTATCAACGGCGCCGCTGAATAAGAGGAAGATACGCTCATGTACGGCCATGCAAACAGGCATCTCACGAGCCGTAATGATGAGATAACAGACCTCAACACCATAAAGAAAAAAAGGGGGAAACGTAGACAACTGTATATAACAACTAGATTATCAAGATATACAATATATCCAAAGAAGTACACTAAAAAGGAAAGTGCTTATGCAAAGACATTTGTATATATGATAATGATTATATCGTGGCCAAACACAAATATAGACACACAGGACAACATAAAAGACGCACAGTGTGAATATGGACACAAAATAATTACAAAATAACACAGATTACACATATGCACACAAATAATAAAGCAAAAGTGAATATAAAAGTGAAAAATAAAAAGTGCACAGTGCAAAGTGATAGTGCATACAAGATAATAAAATAAATAATGACGAATACGTGCATAGAGGATGCAAAACATCCATAGCCTCAAAGAGTAATTAACCTATATATAAGAATAGGTGTAATACCAAGTGTACAGGTCATAATGAGACACATGTGTAATCCAAATAAAGATTATACACTGTGAGAAAGTAAAATACAGGGTAAAAAATATAATAAATATATGTATATATGTAAATAGTTGTTGACCAAAGAAACAAAGATAATAGAATCGCACTAGAAGAGTAATTCAAAGGAAGGGGGCAAAGCTCATGGATTCATTCAATCCATTAGGATGGACTGTATTCAACCGAAAGATCCATTGGCATTCTTTCTGAGCCAATATTTGGCGCCAATTTCCAGACCGGGTATTGATCAATACCTGATCAATAGCACGGACACGAAGGAGTGTGGAATCACAATTATGGTGGATTTTAAAATGTCTTGGTACAGTTTTCAAAGTATGGACATCCTCATTCGAACGCGCATTATCTATGCCCAGGACATGTTCCCTTACACGTCGTCTAAGTTCCCTAGAAGTTAGCCCAACATAAATGAGGTCACAGGGACATAATAAAAAATAAATAATCCCCGAAGATTGACGTGAAGTGATTGAAGTGACCATGTGTTCCTGAAACGCGTCGCTTTTCTTGACTGACTAAACCGCAATAGTTACTATGTAACTTTTTTATTCGTGTATGGAAAACAAAAGTTAAATTTTAATTACCGTGGAGTTTACTTGACCGTCTTCCTGGATGCATCTGGTTTCCTTTACTTCCCTCACTACCATGTGTTAACGGGTTGGAGTCCACCACAAGTTTACAGGGTGAGCTGAATACTGCTACATTTTATTGCTATATTACATTTTATGTTTGTGTAGTGGCCCCATAAGAATTGTCCAATTTTGCACTGATGTATTTTGTATGTGGTTTGTGTGTATGTCCATAAGCGTCATGTGATCATGTGTATCTCATTTTGGATATTAGTGAAAAACCTGTGATCAGTTGTTATGGATACCTGGAGTAAAGCTGTATTTAATCCTTCCCTATGTAGTACTGTGTTTAGACGCAAGTATCTAATCCTTGTTGGTGTGGTACTGTGTGCAGATGCACATATCTAATTCTCCACGTGTGGTACTGTGTGCAAATGCGTGTATCTAATCCTCCCCCGTGTGGTATTGTGTGAAGAGGCGCGTATCTAATCCTCCGGCAAGTGAAGCTGTGTGCAGACGTGCGTATCTAATCCTCTGGCGTGTGGTACTGTGTGCTGAGATGCGTATCTAATCCTCCCCTGTGTGGTACTGTGTGCTGAGATACGTATGCAATTCTCTGGCGTGTGGTATTGTGTGCAGAGGCATGTATCTAATCCTGCCCCATGTGGTACTGTGTGCAGACGCAGGTACAGTGTTGACCAAAAGTATTGGCACACCTGCAATTCTGTCAGATAATACTCCGTTTCTTCCAGAAAATGATTGCAATCACAAATTCTTTGGTATTATTATCTTCATTTAATTTGTCTTGAATGGAAAACCACAAAAAGAATTGTCAAAAAGCCAAATTGAATATAATTCCACACCAAACATAAAAAGGGGGTGGACAAAAGTATTGGCACTGTTTGAAAAATCATGTGATGCTTCTCTAATTTGTGTAATTAACAGCACCTGTTACTTACCTGAGGCACCTAACAGGTGGTGGCAATAACTAAATCATGCTTGCAGCCAGTTGAAATGGATTAAAGTTGACTCCACCTCTGTCCTGTGTCCTTGTGTAACCACATTGAGCATGGAGAAAAGAAAGAAGACCAAAGAACTGTCTGAGGACTTGAGAAGCAAAATTGTGAGGAAGCATGAGCAATCTCAAGGCTACAAGTCCATCTCCAAAGACCTGAATGTTCCTGTGTCTACCGTGCGCAGTGTCATCAAGAAGTGTAAAGCCCATGGCACTGTGGCTAACCTCCCTAGATGTGGGCGCAAAAGAAACATTGACGAGAGATTTCACCGCAAGATTGTACGGATGGCGGATAAAGAACCTCGACTAACATCCAAACAAGTCCAAGCTGCCCTGCAGTCCGAGGGTACAACAGTGTCACCCCGTACTATCCAGTGTCAGCGTCTGAATGAGAAGGGACTGTATGGTAGGAGACCCAGGAAGACCCCACTTCTTACCCAGAGACATAAGCCAGGCTGGAGTTTGCCAAAACTTACCTGAGAAAGCCAAAACCGTTCTGGAAGAATGTTCTCTGGTCAGATCAGACAAAAGTAGGAAAAGGCCTCAACATAGAGTTTACAGGAAAAAAGAGGCCTTCAAAGAGAAGAAGACGCCCCCTACAGTCAGACATGGCGGAGGTCCCTGATGTTTTGGGGTTGCTTTGCTGCCTCTGGCACTGGACTGCTTGACCGTGTGCATGGCATTATGAAGTCTGAAGACGACCAACACATTGTGCAGCATCATGTAGGGCCCAGTGTGAGAAAGCTGGGTCTCCCTCAGAGGTCAGGGGTCTTCCAGCAGGACAATGACCCAAAACACACTTCAGGTCAGCACTAGAAAATGGTGGTGAGAGAAAGCCCTGGAGACTTGTAAAGTGGCAGCAATGAGTCCAGCCCTGAATCCCATAGAACACCTGTGGGGGAGGAGGAGAGATCTCTTGGTGGCAGTTTGGAGAAGGCCCCCTTCACATCTCAGGGGGGACCTGGAGCAGTTTGCCAAAGAAGAAGGGTCTAAGATTCCAGCAGAGCCTTGTAAGAAACTCATTGCTGGTTAGCGGAAGCGGTTGTGCGCATTTATTGTGTCTAAAGGTTGTGCTACCAAGTATTAGGCTGAGGGCGCCAATACTTCTGTCCGCACCAGTTCTGGAGTTTTGTGTAAAATGATCAATGATGTGACTTTTTTTTCATTCTCTTTTGTGTTTTTTCATTGCAAGCAAAATAAATGAAGATATTAATACCAAAGAATTTGTGCTTGTAATCATTATCTGGGGGACACCGAGGATTATCTGACAGAACTGCAGGGGGGCCAATACTTTTGGCTAACACTGTATCTAATCCTCACCTATGTGGTATTGCGTGCAGTGGCGTATATCTAATCCTCCGGTGTGTGGTATTGTGTGAAGACGCATGTATCTAATCCTCTGGCATGTAGAACTGTGTGCAGATGCGCGTATCTAATCCTCTGGCGGTGGTACTAAGTGAAAACATGCGTATCTAATCCTCCGGCGTGTTGAGCTGTGTGCAGATGTGTGTATCTAATACTCCCCTGTGTGGTATTGTGTGAAGAGGTGCGTATCTAATCCTCCCCTTTGTGGTACTTTGTGCAGACACACGTATCTAATCCTTCAGCATGTGGAACTGTGTGCAGACGCACATATCTAACCCTCGGTTGTGTGGTACTGTGTGCAGACGCAAGTATCTAATTCTCCCCTGTGTGGTATTGTGTGAAGAGGCGCGTGTCTAATCCTACGGCTTGTGGAACTATGTGTAGACGCGCGTATCTAATCCTACGGCATGTTGTACTGTGTCCAGACGCGCGTATCTAATCCTCTGGCATGTGGTACTGTGTGTAGACGCACGTATCTAATCCTCTGGCATGTGGTACTGTGTGCAGACGCGCGTATCTAATCCTCCCCCATGTGGTATTGTGTGCTGAGACGCGTATCTAATTCTCTGGCATGTGGTACTGTGTGCAGAGGCATGTATCTAATCCTCCAAAGTGTGGTACTGTGTGAAGAGGTGTGTATCTAATCTTACGGCGTGTGGAACTGTGTGTAGACGCGCGTATCTAATCCTACGGCATGAGGTACTGTGTGCAGACGCGTGTATCTAATCCTATGGCGTGTGGAACTGTGTGCAGACGTGCGTTTCTAATCCTCTGGAGTGTGGAACTGTGTGTAGACACGCGTATCTAATCCTACAGCATGTGGTACTATGTGCAGATGCACATATCTAATGATACGGCATGTGTTACTGTGTGCAGATGCGTGTATCTAATCCTTCAGCATATGGAACCATGTGCAGACGCACATATCTAATCCTTCAGTGTGTGGGACTGTGTGCAGACGCGTGTATCTAATCCCCTGGCGTGTGATACTGTGTGCTGATCTGTGTATCTAATCCTCTGATGCGTGTATCTCAGTTTGGATATCAGTGTTGTATTGTACATGTGGAGAGACCGTGTGTATTGCAGTTGGAATATGAGTGAAAGACTTGCAGGTTTGTATTGGCTAAGGGGGGGAGGGGGGCATTGTGTTTGGAATGCTGTATCTCAGCAACGGTACGTCCGAGCGAGTTGGAGTCTCATCTTAAACCTTCCCGGATACCTGAAGTATCTCTGTGCCAAATTTGGTGAAGATCGGTCCAGTCGTTTGGTTTGCATTAGAGAACAGACAGACAGAAATGTATTTTTATAATATAGAGCAGGGGTTCTCATACTTTTTCAGCATGTGAGCTACTTTATAAACTGACCAAGGGATAAGATCTACTACCCACTTCTTGCGGGCGGGGCCTGTGGGTGGGGCCGGGGCTTTTGGGCGGGGTGGAGCGTGAGAGCAGGAGACAGCTCTCTGGTGTCTGCTTGTTCATAGCGCAGGCTGAGAGTCATCTTTGGACACTGGCAGGCCGGGGCCTTGCACTCGTTCGCAGTCAGGGCTGCGGCAGCCCCGCCTGCAAGTGTCCGGAGATAACTCTCAGCCTGCGCTGTGAACAAGCAGCACCCCGGCTCCCTCCATCCCTAAGAGCGGGGAGCGCGTCATCCCCCGGAGCTGCTGCTGCCCAGCCTGCAAATGTCCGGAGTGCTTGTTCACAGCGTAGGCTGAGAGTCATCTCCAGATGACTCTCAGCCTGCGCTGTGAACAAGCAGACACAGGGGATCTCTGGCTGCATCCCGCGATCGACCCATACGTCCTTTGCAATCAACCGGTAGATCGCGTTCGACGTATTGGGCACCCCTGATATAGAGAGATAAAGTAATCCTGGTCATTATTAACTATGACTAGTTGATAAATGCCCTAAAACAAAGAGCCACCTGTGATCCCAGTGCATGAATCGCAGGTGTTCCAGCTGACTGCCCGCCTGCCTCCTATATGGAAGTCATCAAGCAACATGCCGTTGCAATAAGAAAATGAAAGATGTCCCTTCGAGAAGATCGAAGAGGTTATTGAAGTGTTTGCTATTCATTGTTGCATACTCCAAGTTGCATACTTCTCCTCCCTATTGCTAAACAGGCCGGAGATAATCTGCAGATTCTTGTACAGAATGGACCCAGTGTTATTTGTGTGTTTACATAAAAAGATAAAAGACCAGGCTTTATTAAAAAACTGCAATTAGTTGAAAGATTGTCCTGCCAAGCACTAAGTAAGTGACATCACTTGTCCTATCTCCCAGGTCCATGGTTATAGCACGCTGTGTAAACAATGGGAGGAATAAGGTAACATAGCAGGAGAAGAAAGCAGAATTTCTAAAGCAATATATTTAGGAAAAGTATTCAGTTTACATAAGCTACCAGTATAGATAAGATCCTTGAGATGGGACAATACATTTAATGTCCCCACAGCTTAATGCCCACTGGGGTAGCAGGAGAGGGTCTTTATACTGTGGGGGCAATTGGAAGGGAACATTATAATGTGGGGGCATATAATGTTAGGGTGACTGTAGGAGCATTATACTGGGTGGAGGCACAAAGAGAAATGGTACGTGCACCGCACATCCTATCCATCTTCTGTCCTTTGAAAGTTAGAAGGCATATCTACTGATGAAGAATGGTGGGAGCTAGAGAAAAAAATCCAACTGGTACTAGTCAGTGGAGAAGTGGATATAAAATATTTTCTGTCTACAATGATCTTTTCAAGCCACAAACTCAACATACAATGCTTGACCAGAGGGCCCAACAAATCCCCATGGTTATTTCACTGACTAAACTCCTGTATTAGCAGCGACTACATTGTAGTCCATATTGACTGTTACAGTTGTACACAATGGCCATATTTAATAACACTGTGACAGATAACTAATCTTTCACTGAATGGTTATTGAAACAGTTGACTGCAACATATATAGTCAAATACTAGACAATGACAGTCTTTTACTGTTTGACTAGTGGAAAATGATTGTTAAAGGGGCTCTATCATTAGATTTTAGGGTTTTGAGATAAAGATATGCCTGAATATCGGTGGGTGTTCTGTGCACCCTCTTGTTTGTGCTGCAAAACTCCTCCTCCTCATTCTTATTTACCACCTCCAGCATTGTCCTTCCCGGCGTTTTTTATTGAAATTTTGTGCGTGTGCAGTAGCGCTCCCTCTGGAGTGCTACTGTGCATGCTCCAGCGCCATTTTGCTGTAGAGAACATTGCGAGCTGGTGCTGGAGCGTGCACAGTAGCGCTCCCCCCAGAGCACTACTGCGCACGCGCAAATTTTCAATAGAAACTGCCGGGAAGGACAACGCTGGAGGAGGTGAATAAGTAGAAGGAGGAGGAGTTTTCTAGCACAAGCAAGAGGGTGCACAGAACACCCACTGTGCATGGAGAGACTGATTTGCATAACCATTCTAAAGGTAATTAACAAAAACGGGGTGGGGGGGTGTCTTTTTTAAAATAACTATCAGCACTTGAATAGCTTTTTAAAGGCTATTCAGGCATATCTTTATCTCAAAACCCTAAAATCTAATGATAGAGCCCCTTTAAATTCTACCAAATTAATGTATATTATGTTTATAATCATCTATTTTGATTAATTTAATTGTAATGTAAATGTACTGCTTTTCTTAAATACACAGTGAAAATGTGTTGCTTTCAACTGCAATTGATAGAAAAAACAAACAAAACCTACAGTTCATAAGAGAAAAATGAAAAAAACTGGGCACTCACCTCAAAGCTTTTCAGTAAAAACGATCCAAACTTTATTTTAGACTTCCATGTAAAAAATCGGGAGGAGGCACGCCTGAAAGGAACGAGCGACAGTTGTTTCATGCAAAGAGCACTTCCTCAATCTCAATTGAAACAGCTGTCGCTCGTTCCTTTCAGGCGTGCCTCCTCTCGATTTTTTACATGGAAGTCTAAAATAAAGTTTGGATCGTTTTTACTGAAAAGCTTTATGTGGTGAGTGCCCAGTTTTTTTTCATTTTTCTCTTATGAACTGCACATTTACCTCTTATACTGTAGAGCACCACCAAAAAATATCATAAAGCCCATCCTACTATCCAAGGTCTTGTATATTTTTGTCTGTTGTCCATGCAGTAGTGCCACCTTTCCTTGCCATTTTTAAATAAAACCTAGCTGGCTGTATTCAGGCCAGGAAATACAGTCTAGTCTGAGTGTTGTCTGTATTTCTGCCTGACTACAGATAATCCGAACTAAAAAATACTAGGGCTATACGGCAACTTGGGCCACAAGTCCTATTGAGCCACCAAAGATCACCAGTCACCTTGCAATTCCTTTAGTAATGTTAATGAATGGAGTCTCTTTGTGACCCCTAATTTGCTGCAACTGTGACTTGTAATTGCAAAAAGTTTAAACACCTGTTCAATCATTTTTGCGACTAGAATTTGCGACTGCAGCAAACTAGGGGGGGTTGTAATACAATTCTAAATCACTAACATTAAGATTCGCAGGATGACCCAGCAATCTTAGTTTGTGTGATAGGAATTGTATCCAAAGTCGCCATGTAGCCTTGGCCAGTCATGTATGATGCTGCAAGACTCAGAACTACTGCAGTTCTCTTGTCCTATATTCAGTAGACCCACCTTACTTCTAAAGCTCAAACCATTATAATTTACTATGATGTTGGAAGTTGAGATCAGAGGAGCTGCAGTCGGGCCTGAAAATATGGTCAACACACGGACTGTATTTCTCAACCCAAATATAGTCATGTGAAAGCGCCACTAACGCTATCTTCTACCCTTATGACAGGTCAGGAAATACTTGTACTCTTTGCCTTCTAAGAAAGTTCTTCAGACTGGGGCCACACGTGGCATAAACAGTGCAAAAACCACTTAGTTTTACAGTCCCAGCAAAGTGGCACACATTGCAGAAAGATACGCATGGCAGAAATGCAGTGATTGCCAAAACCACTGCGTTTTTGGAAATTGGAGCATGTCAATTATACTGACGCAAATGCTGGCAGTTTCTCTATAGGTAAAATGGCAGCAGAAACTCTGCAGAGGAAAACCCCATCGCAGCCTGCTACATGGAGCCTTAAACGGTATTAACAAGAATAAAACGACAGACGACTCACCTGACACTCTGCAGAAGCCAAGTCTGACAAGTAATATAAGAAAGGTGAAGCTGATGTAATATAACAATCCCATGGCGTTAGGTTCTCGTCTTCTCACACAATGTAATACCGTGACTGCAGTAAGAAGCTCGAGTCTGCACATACAATAATAAAACTGAGAGGCTTTTACAGTGAACTATGAGGAGTTTTTTTCTTTACAAAAAGACCAATCTGAGCAAAGAAAATAGTGATCACTTGTTACTAGGGAGAGACTCTTTCTAGATGTGCTGTACACTTAACTTATTACCAAAGGAGAGTAAAGAAGTGCTGCCTCCTTGTGGTCATTGCTGAGACTTATTCACAAGAACTTTGCTCTCATTTGAAACAAAAAGGTGGGTTTGTGCGCATTGTCTTTAGGTCATAGCTGCTGCCTGGCTTGTCTTGACTCCATGGACCACTCAGGATGTCCATAAAGAAAGTTCAAGTAACTATTCTATAGATGGAAAGGATATATAGAAAAACTGGGAACTGACAGAGCGCTAATGGCAGCAAAATCTGTAATAAACTTGAAAATAAAAATAATGATGTGCAAGGTTAAGATGAATTGGTTCTGTTTTATTGCTCCAAGGACATGAACAACAGCTTAAAACGGCTATGCGTTTCGACACCGAGCAGGTGTCTTCTTCAGGCCAATAAAATATACAGTAACAGACAAATCCTAGCATTAAAATCAATAATCAAAACATGATAAAACGTAATGATAAATAAATGAATACATAATAATAATACATTTTATTTATATAGCGCCAACATATTCCGCAGCGCTGTACAATTTGTAGGGTTAAAATACGGACAGATACATTACAAAGAGAATCATTTCACACAATGGGACTGAGGGCCCTGCTCACAAGAGCTTACAATCTATGAGGTAGAGGGGGTGACACAAGAGGTAGCAGGGGCGGCATTACTTATACAGGGGTCAGACACTTCTGTAATAGAGGTGACTGTCATTACACAGACATTAGACTTTATGAGCCGTCACCAGTCGTGTCCTGTAAACATGTGGATGGAGCTTGGACCTATAAAGTTATCCTGAGATGACATCATATCATGTGGGGTAATGTGGGAGCGGGGACAGAGGACGGTTAAGAGTTTACGTTAGACATTGTGATAGGCTTGTCTGAACAGATGCCTCTTTAGTTTGTGTTTGAAGCTGTAGAAATTGGGAGTTAATCTGATTGTCCGGGGTAGAGCATTCCAGAGAAGTGGTGCAGCTCGGGAGAAGTCTTGTATACGAGCGTGGGAGGTTCTGATAATAGAGGATGGAAGTGTTAGGTCATTGAGTGAACAGAGAACACGGGTTGGGCGGTAGACAGAGATGAGGGAGGAAATGTATGGAGGTGCGGCATTATGGAGAGCCTTGTGGATGAGAGTGATAACTTTATATTTTATTCTATATTGAATAGGCAGCCAATGTAGCGACTGGCACAGACCAGAGGCCTCGCTATAGCGTCTAGCCTGGTAGATGAGCCTGGCCGCTGCATTCAGAATAGATTGTAGAAGGGAGAGTTTAGTAAGGGGAAGACCGATTAGTAAGGAGTTACAGTAGTCAAGGCGAGAATGAATCAGAGAGACAATAAGTGTCTTTAGTGTATCTTTGGTAAGGAAAGGGCGTATTCTGGAGATGTTTTTGAGGTGGAGGTGACATGAACGTGCAAGTGATTCAACATGAGGGGTGAAGGAAAGGTCTGCGTCAAACATAACCCCGAGGCAGCGGGCCTGCTGCCTAGGAGTTATAGTAAGGCCTGAGACTGCAATGGATATATCAGGGACAGATCTATTAGATGGTGGAAACAGTAGTAGTTCAGTCTTGGAGAGATTTAGTTTCAGATAGAGTGAGGACATGATATTTGAGACAGCAGAGAGACAGACACTGGTGTTCTGTATGAGTTCAGGGGTGATGTCATGGGAAAATGTGTATAATTGGGTGTCATCAGCATAAAGATGGTACCTGAAGCCAAATCTGGCAATGGTTTGTCCAATGGGGGCTGTGTAGAGAGAGAAGAGCAGGGGGCCTAGGACCGAGCCCTGAGGAACCCCAACAGCAAGGGAAAGAGGGGAGGAAACAGAGCCCGCAAATGATACACTGAAGGTGCGGTCTGAGAGATAAGAGGAGAACCAGGAGAGTGCCGTGTCATTGAGACCAACTGAGCGGAGCCTATTGAGGAGGAGATGATGGTCAACAGTGTCAAAAGCTGCAGAGAGGTCCAGAAGAATAAGAAGAGAGAAGTCGCCATTGGATTTAGCCATTAGGAGATCATTGGAGACTTTTGTGAGAGCCGTTTCAGTAGAGTGCAGAGCGCGGAAGCCAGATTGTAAGGGGTCAAGCAGAGAGTTAGCAGAGAGATAGCGGATTAAACGAGAATAGACCAGGCGTTCCAAGAGTTTAGAGATGAAGGGGAGGTTAGAGACAGGTCGATAGTTAGCAGCACAGGATGGGTCCAGGGAGGGTTTTTTCAATAGCGGGGTTATAACAGCATACTTGAAGGAGGATGGGAAGATTCCAGAAGAGAGAGAGAGGTTAAATATTTTAGTAAGGTAAGTAGTGACAGCAGGCGACAGAGATTGGAGAAGGTGTGAGGGGAAGGGGTCACTGCTGCAGGTTGTAGGGCGAGATGAAGAAAGTAGTTGGGAGACTTCCTCTTCTGTAACAGGTTCAAAAGATGAGAATGGACAGTCTGAAGTGCGGTTGTGAGGGGATCCTTGCTATGGTAGGTGGTGGGATCAATGCCACCTGCGGCTTGGGCAATGATTTCCTGACGGATCTTATCAATTTTAGCATGGAAATACGTGGCCAGGTCATCAGCACTAAGGTCTGTGAATGGCGTCTGCACCTTGGGTGTGAGTAAGGAGTGAAAAGTTTCAAAAAGCCTTTTAGGATTGCTGGAGAGAGAAGAGATGAGGGCGGTGAAATAGTCTTGCTTGGCGAGGTGAAGGGCAGAACTATATGTTTTAAGCATAAACTTGAAGTGGAGGAAATCTGCAGGTGAGCGTGATTTTCTCCAGAGACGTTCGGCACACCTAGAGCACCGCTGAAGAAATCGTGTCTGTGGCGTGTGCCAGGGCTGCTGCCTCCTACGTGGGACTTTACGAGTGGAGGGGGGAGCCACCTCATCCAATGCATTTTTAAGGGTTTCATTATAGTGACTGGTGGCCAGATTGGGACAGGAGATTGAGGAGATGGGGGACAGAGAGGACTGTAGAGTATCTGAGAGGTGCTGGGTGTCAATAGCACGCAAGTTCCTATATGTGTGTTGGGTAGGGGCGTCTTGTGAAGGGGAAAAAGCACTGATGGTGAGAGATAGAAGGTTATGATCAGAGAGGGGCAGAGCAGAGTTAGTAAATTTAGAAACTGTGAGGAGTCGATGGAAGACAAGATCAATCGTGTTTCCACCTACATGTGTGGCAGAAGAAGAACATTGTGAAAGACCAAGAGAAGTGGTTAATGAGAGAAACTGTGAGGCAGCTGGGGAGTGAGGGGTGTCAATAGGGATGTTAAAGTCACCCATGATGAGGGTTGGAATGTCACTGGATAAAAAGTGGGGAAGCCAAGAAGCAAAGTGATCCAAAAATTGGTAGGGTGAGCCAGGTGGACGGTAGATCACAGCTACCCGTAAGGAGAGTGGGCGAAAAAGTCTGATAGCATGGACTTCAAATGAGGAGAACGTGAGTGAGGGTACCGGTGGAATGGCCTGAAAAATGCACTGTGGTGACAGAAGTAAGCCTACCCCACCACTCTGCCTGTTGTCAGGCCTAGAGGTATGTGAGAATTGTAGGCCACTATGAGACAGAGCAGCAGGGGAGGCCATATCTGACTGCTGGATCCAAGTCTCAGTAAGGGCGAGCAGGCTGAGGGATTTACTAAGGAATAAGTCATTAATATATTCTAGTTTGTTACATACTGAGCGGGCGTTCCAGAGAGAGCAGTTAAAAGAGACAGGGGAGAGATGAGGGGAAGGAACACGGTAAATACTGATGAGGTTTGTAGGCCTTCTATGTGTGCAGGGAGAAGAGTTAGTGAAGGAAGGAGGGCCGGGGTTAGGAGAGATGTCCCCAGCAGCAAGGAGGAGTAACATGGACAGAGACAGAAGGTGGTTCAGTGATTTATGTGAGCGCTTATATTTGGTATCACTGCTAAAAGAAGTAAAGGGATTAAAGAGACTGAAAAGTGTGTGAGAGCTGTACATGGGAGAGGGAAGAAGAGAGGGACTGACATGGATGGTGTGTACTTGTGGTAGAGGTGGAGGAGAGATCTGCAGGAAGACAATGGCTAAGATAGTAAGAGACAGTGTAGCTATAGGATACCATGTGGTAAAACTTGTTATTTTAGGTTGTAAGTTACCTGGTGTTCTGCCATGGTTAGCCTGTTCCGTGCCCTGTTTAAGTGCCATGTATTAGTGCACTTTGGTTAATCTGTACTTCGGTTAAGATGCAATTTGGTTAAGATGCATGCTGCAAATGAAATGCCCCTGTGACACATGAGGATGCTAGCAGTGTGGATCTAAGTAAACACTTGGTCAGAAACAGCCATAAAATCAGTGAGGATCAAAGACTTAACTAGTACAGATAAGAACACATGGAAATGCTACAATATAGTTCAGGGATCAAGCAGAGGTGGATGAAATAGAGGATCATATACATAGATAAATAGATAGAAAAAACAGTGGTAGTAATCATAATAAAAAGTCACATGGTACATATAAAATATCAGGTGTAGGAGATAGGATTGTCTCAGCAGCTCTAAGCAAAAATTTTAAAATAAAGAAATGGAAAAAACCATGGTAAGATTTGGTTGACAGATAACTAGATACATCCATGGGTAACCAGATAGATGGAAAGGTGGTAATGGTCATAATAAAAAGTCATATGATAGATATCAAATATCAGGTATAGGGGAGTATGCTTGTCCCAGCAAGCTCTGAATAAAGGAAGTATATAAATAAAAAAATGTACAGTCATGCGCAGTTCTAGGTAGGCTAAATCAGGTATCATATGATACATATATGAAGTCATAAAGAAAGTTCAAGTAACTATTCTATAGGTGGTGACAGCACCAAGAATCCTCATTTTTTTTATTCACAATTTCAATGAAAAGTACTTTTTCTTTGCTTGTAAAATTAAATGACTTGCATATTCTCATGACATGTTTTTGAAGTGATTTAATGGTATTTTTTAAAACTGAAACAGGAGGATGAAAAAGCCATGCGTTTTTCATCATGCAGACAATATCACAGAGTCTCTAAAGGAGGAGCAGTTTTTCATGTAGTTTTTCCAGTCCTATTGATTACCCTTCCGGCTTTGGCTCAAACTACATCAAAAACCACCCAATCTGCAATTATATTTCCAGCTCCAAGCTACAAAAAAAAATACAAACCTCCAAAAAACAAAAATGTAGTTCTATGTTGTACAGTATACAGCTGGAGTCAGTGATCAGCTGTAGTGATCATGAGGGGAACACAGACCTATGGAGACCATTGGAGAGGATTAGAGCGACAGTGCTGCAATCCTCTTATTCTATTAGTTTCGGCTCTTTAGTATTTACCTGAACAGTAATGATCCCGTCAACTCTCAGTGCTGAAAACACAATCCCAGGTATGCAGGAGAAATGCGATGAGATCTTGGTTTTCCAAGGGTCTCAAGTATCACATCCTCACTGATCAGAGTGTAAATCTTACCCTCTAACTAATGTGTATTATTAACATTATACAGTTGATGATCCTGTAATCGTACACATATTACACCCCCCAAGCTACCGATATGACCACCCCAGGGATATGGGTAATTAGAAATATATTTTTGAATAGAAGTAAATTAGAAGTTAGGTGGGTAATGGGCTTTATGGGTTAATCCTGTTTCAGCTGCTCTAAGAGCCACTTGTCACCTAGCTTGCTGAGTCCTCCTCAGCTCCACTTGAGCAGAAGTCATTTGACTTCTGGCTAACTTCATAGCTCTGTTTTTTTTTAAAAAAAAAGCTCGATTTTCGTTTCCTCGGCATGTTTAACATTGGGAAACTGACAACTGTTTTCTCAAGTCAGTGTCTGAACACGCTGCCTCCAGAGTCTGCTTCTGACATTCTGTATTTGTGTCTCCCCTCCTCCCTCTGGCTCAACAAGACACAGATTACTTACTTATGCAGGGTCTTCTGTTGTTATCTGTGTGTTTACATAGAGAGATAACAGACCTGGCGTTATCTGCAAGCTGTAGATTAGCTGATTCTCCTGGCAGGAAGAGCAGTGTAATATAGTATGTGAACATTAATTCATAACAGTCATGAAGCCATGTCATTTACAAGGATAAAAAGTAGCCTGTGTGTTAATCGAGGTTACAAACTATCTATGTGGCAAATTTCATCCACATCTGTTCAGCCTTTTTTGCATGATTGAGGAACAAACATCCAAACACACAAATTTCACATTTAGAATATTAGTAGGATAGGATAGGATCACTGGCCCATGCATTCAGCAGTGAGCCTGGGCAAAACTCAGGACAGATGCTACACCTGTCTGCTTTGCAGTTCAGGCTCGCTAGATAAAGTGAATGGGTCTGTGGAGGCACTAACAGCACACAGATGTCTTCCATGTGTTTTTTCCCAGATTAGGCACCTGCACATAGCGTATGTAGCCTTCGACTTAGTTCACATCTGCGTAGACTCCATTGGAGTCTCCCTTGCAATGTCTGCCTGAAATTGGAGGAGAAAATGTTCTGCACAAAGGACTTTTTCTTCTTCTGGTTTCAGTTTTAAAATGACGTCCACCCCACAAATGCCCTTATAGCCAATGGGGTCCGTTGCACTCCGTGTGTAACCGTGTGTTTTAGCGGTCCGTCTATCATTTGTTCTCCTTTCAATGGAGTAGAACAATGGATAGTGTGAACCTGGCATTAAACTGGGCTGCATATTTAGCTGGATTGAAGGTGTCACACCTGCCACAACTCAGATGAGACCAGAGGATGGGAGTTGTAGTGGCGGATGATGTGCCACCTGCTAGGCCAAGCACACTCCACCAAGCACTCCAGACCTGCATTACCTGGATGGTGGTGGTGGTAGTAGTTTCCCCCAAGGAACTTCCAGTTGGAGAGGGGACCTCTCTTCTCTGAGCCGATGTGATGTTGGTTGGACTGTCCCTGATGGTGAGGCAGGCACGACTCAGGAGGCCAGAGATACAGTGAACAAGGTGACAGTTTATTTAGCAACTGGAACAGAAGTAAACGGCAGCTTCGAAATGGGGGTAGTAGTCCACTGTCCAATCCCCCAGCCATGGTGATAGGAGAGTGCCCAGGGATGTTACAGGCACTAAGGTATACTTTACCAATACTCCTCTCGTGCCTCTTCTAGACGAGGATGCTGGGGATAGTGGTGCAGGGAGACCTGACAGGGATCTGGTTACCTTTTGGTTAGGCCTGAATATGTTGTGTCCTCCTGTCAGTGTCCTCCACTGCTCCTCCTGGCACAGTGTCCATATGTCCAGACAGTGGTACTTCCTGTCCCAGGGCTGTCTCTTGATGAGCCTGGATAAAAAGATAACCTCCAGATGCTGTATATCTAACCATTGGGCCTCAGTCCAGATACTGACTGCAGGAAACCTCTGCACCCTGTCATACACTCTACTCTGGAAGTGTAATCAATAAACCAACGAATCCAATTAATCGACTATTCAATCACAAATTATATAATCCAAAGGGAATATCAATTTTTGATTATTCCCTTGATTACTCTGGAACTGGAACACTCTGACCGACCTCTCCCAGCAGCCTTTGATTGTCCAGGGCTGAACCAAGGCTAAGGTTTGAACACTGAGGGGGAAACATCAGGGAAGCTGCAAAATAGTGACATATATCATAAAGGACTGGACCAGTGGCGTAACTAGGAATGGCGGGGCCCCATGGCGAACTTTTGATATGGGTCCCCAACTGACGCTGAAGACCTCGACCAACTGACCAATACTGCCGCCGCCCCCCCCTCCCCCCCCCCCCCCCGCACACATTTCTGCACACAATATAATACTCCATAGTGTCCCCTGCACACAGTATTATGTCCCATAGTGGCCCCTGCACACAGTATTATGCCCCATAGTGGCCCCTGCACACAGAATTATGTCCCATAGTGGCCCCTGCACACAGTATTATCCCCCATAGTGGCCCCTGCACACAGTATTATGCCCCATAGTGGCCCCTGCACACAGAATTATGTCCCATAGTGGCCCCTGCACACAGTATTATGTCCCATAGTGGCCCCTGCACACAGTATTATCCCCCATAGTGGCCCCTGCACACAGTATTATGCCTCATAGTGGCCCCTGCACACAGTATTATGTCCCATAGTGGTCCCTGCACACATTATTATGCCCCATAGTGGCCCCTGCACACAGAATTATGTCCCATAGTGGCCCCTGCACACAGTATTATGTCCCATAGTGGCCCCTGCACACAGTATTATGTCCCATAGTGGTCCCTGCACACAGTATTATGTCCCATAGTGGCCCCTGCACACAGTATTATGTCCCATATTCGCCCCTGCACACAGTATTATCCCCCTTAGTGGCCCCTGCACACAGTATTATGTCCCATAGTGGCCCCTGCACACAGAATCATACCTCATAGTGGCCCCTGCACACAGTATTATGTCCCACAGTGGCCCCTGCACACAGTATTATGCCCCATAGTGGCCCCTGCACACAGTATTATGTCCTATAGTGTCCCCTGCACACAGTATTATGCCCCATAGTGGCCCCTGCACACAGTATTATGTCCCATAGTGGCCCCTACACACAGTATTATGTCCGCGTAGTGGCCCCAGTACACAGTATTATACCCCATAGTGGCCCTTACACACAGTATTATGTCCCCATAGTGGCCCCTGCACACAGTATTATGTCCTATAGTGGCCCCTGCACACAGTATTATGTCCCCATAGTGGCCCCTGCACACAGTATTATCCCCCATAGTGGCCCTTGCACACAGTATTATGTCCCATAGTGGCCCCTGCACACAGTATTATCCCCCATAGTGGCCCCTGCAAACAGTATTATGTCCCATAGTGACCCCTGCACACAGTATTATGTCCCATAGTGGCCCCTGCACACAGTATTATGTCCCTTAGTGACCCCTTCACACAGTATTATGTCCCATAGTGGCCCCTGCACACAGTATCATACCTCATAGTGGCCCCTGCACACAGTATTATGTCCCACAGTGGCCCCTGCACACAGTATTATGTCCTATAGTGGCCCCTACACACAGTATTATGCCCCATAGTGGCCCCTGCACACAGTATTATGTCCCATAGTGGCCCCTGCACACAGTATTATGTCCCATAGTGGCCCCTGCACACAGTATTATGTCCCATAGTGACCCCTGCACACAGTGTTATGCCCCATAGTGGTCCCTGCACACAGTATTATGTCCCATAGTGGCCCCTACACACAGTATTATGTCCCATAGTGGCCCCTGCACACAGTATTATGTCCCATAGTGACCCCTGCACACAGTGTTATGCCCCATAGTGGTCCCTGCACACAGTATTATGTCCCATAGTGGCCCCTACACACAGTATTATGCCCCATAGTGGCCCCTACACACAGTATTATGCCCCATAGTGGCCCCTGCACACAGTATTATGTCCCATAGTGGCCCCTATACACAGTATTATGTCCGCGTAGTGGCCCCAGTACACAGTATTATACCCCATAGTGGCCCTTACACACAGTATTATGTCCCCATAGTGGCCCCTGCACACAGTATTATGTCCCACAGTGGCCCCTGCACACAGTATTATACCCCATAGTGGCCCTTACACACAGTATTATGTCCCCATAGTGGTCCCTGCACACAGTATTATACCCCATAGTGGCCCCTGCACACAGTATTATGTCCCCATAGTGGCCCCTACACACAGTATTATGTCCCATAGTGACCCCTGCACACAGTATTATGTCCCATAGTGACCCCTGCACACAGTATTATGTCCCATAGTTGCCCCTGCACACAGTATTATGTCCCATAGTTGCCCCTGCACACAGTATTATGTCCCATAGTGGCCTCTGCACACAGTATTATCCCCCATAGTGGCCCCTGCACACAGTATTATTTCCCATAGTGGCCCCTGCACACAGTATTATGTCCCATAGTGGTCCCTGCACACAGTATTATCCCCCCTAGTGGCCCCTGCACACACAGTATTATTTCCCATAGTGGCCCCTGCACACAGTATTATGTCCCATAGTGGTCCCTGCACACAGTATTACCCCCCCTAGTGGCCTCTGCGCACAGTGATATGTCCCATAGTGGCCCCTGCACACAGTATTATGTCCCATAGTGGCCCCTGCACACAGTATTATGTCCCATAGTGGCCCCTGCACACAGTATTATGCCCATAGTGACCCCTGCGCACAGTGATATGTCCCATAGTGGCCCCTGCACACAGTATTATGTCCCATAGTGGCCCCTGCACACAGTATTATGTCCCACAGTGGCCCCTGTACACAGTATTATGTCCCATATTGACCCCTGCACACAGTATTATGTCCCATAGTGGCCCCTGCACACAGTATTATTTCCCATAGTGGCCCCTGCACACAGTATTATGTCCCATAGTGGTCCCTGCACACAGTATTATCCCCCCTAGTGGCCCCTGCACACACAGTATTATTTCCCATAGTGGCCCCTGCACACAGTATTATGTCCCATAGTGGTCCCTGCACACAGTATTACCCCCCCTAGTGGCCTCTGCGCACAGTGATATGTCCCATAGTGGCCTCTGCACACAGTATTATCCCCCATAGTGGCCCCTGCACACAGTATTATTTCCCATAGTGGCCCCTGCACACAGTATTATGTCCCATAGTGGTCCCTGCACACAGTATTATCCCCCCTAGTGGCCCCTGCACACACAGTATTATTTCCCATAGTGGCCCCTGCACACAGTATTATGTCCCATAGTGGTCCCTGCACACAGTATTACCCCCCCTAGTGGCCTCTGCGCACAGTGATATGTCCCATAGTGGCCCCTGCACACAGTATTATGTCCCATAGTGGCCCCTGCACACAGTATTATGTCCCACAGTGGCCCCTGTACACAGTATTATGTCCCATATTGACCCCTGCACACAGTATTATGTCCCATAGTGGCCCCTGCACACAGTATTATGTCCCATAGTGGCTCCTGCACATAGTATTATGTCCCATAGTGGCCCCTGCACACAGTATTATGTCCCATAGTGGCCCCTGCACACAGTATTATGTCCCATAGTGGCCCATGCACACAGTATTATCCCCATAGTGGCCCTTGCACACAGTACTATGTCCCATAGTGGCCCCTACACATAGTATTACGTCCCATAGTGGCCCCTGCACACAGTATTATGTCCCATAGTGGCCCATGCACACAGTATTATCCCCATAGTGGCCCTTGCACACAGTACTATGTCCCATAGTGGCCCCTACACATAGTATTACGTCCCATAGTGGCCCCTGCACACAGTATTATCCCCCATAGTGGCCCCTGCACACAGTATTATGTCCCATAGTGGCTCCTGCACATAGTATTATGTCCCATAGTGGCCCCTGCACACAGTATTATGTCCCATAGTGGCCCCTGCACACAGTATTATGTCCCATAGTGGCCCATGCACACAGTATTATGTCCCATAGTGGCCCATGCACACAGTATTATCCCCATAGTGGCCCTTGCACACAGTACTATGTCCCATAGTGGCCCCTACACATAGTATTACGTCCCATAGTGGCCCCTGCACACAGTATTATCCCCCATAGTGGCCCCTGCACACAGTATTATGTCCCATAGTGGCCCCTGCAGTGGCGTAACTACCACCATAGCAGCGGTAGCAGCTGCCACAGGGCCCGGGACATCAGGGGCCCGGTGACAGCTGCTACTGCTGCTATCATTATGCTCGGAGGTCTTTTCGGACCCCCGAGTATAATGATCGGGGCCCCCTGTTGGTGGAATACTTTCCACCAACAGGGGGCCCCGAAGCTGCAGCAACGGCTGAGACACAGGAGCTGCAGCTCTGGCTCCTGTCAGCGCTGCAGGACGTTCCCCCCCTCTCCCCCCTCCCTTTCTCTGTCTGTCCTCTGCCCACCAATGAGAGGAGGAGGCGGGGCTTATCCCTGCCGTCCAGCACAGAAGAGAAGAGGAAGAAGCTGCTGCAGGAAAATGAAACTGAACTACACAGGTACGTACTGGGGTTACTTATTACTATCAGGCATTTGGGGGGATTACTTGTGTTTTAGTAACTCCATGTGCCTCATAGTAATAGCAGTTAACCCCATCATCTCCCTCACATTAACCCCTGTGTGCCTCACCATAAGAGTTACTGATATGTGAGACATTTGAGGGTAATAATAATGAAGATACTTTATTATTACCTCCATGTCTCTCACATATCAGTAACTCTTATGTGAGGTACACAAGGCTTAATGTGAGGGACATGATAGGGTTAACTGTTATTAATATGAGGCACATGGACTTACTAAATTGTAATGCACAGGACCAGATTTTTTTTTATCCACAATTTGTCCTGGTATAGCGGTCAGCGGTGACAGTATTTAGTCCTGTAGGGGCCACTAAGGGACATAATACTGTGTGCAGGGGCCACTATGGGACATAATACTGTGTGCAGGGGCCACTATGGGACATAATACTGTGTGCAGGGGTCACTATGGGACATAATAGAGCGCGCAGGAATGCGTAGGAGGGACCCGGTCGAGATCTTCGGTGTCGGGGGGGCCCCATGTCAAAAGTTTGCCACGGGGCCCCGCCATTCCTAGTTACGCCACTGGGCCCCTGTACACAGCATTATCCCCCATAGTGACCCCTGCACACAGTATTATCCCCCATAGTGGCCCCTGCACACAGTATTATCCCCCATAGTGGCCCCTGCACACAGTATTATCCCCCCTAGTGGCCCCTGCACACAGTATTATCCCCCCTAGTGGCCCCTGCACACAGTATTATGTCCCATTGTGGACATACATGAACAATTATAATACTCTCATACCTCCCAACTTTTGAAAAGTAGAAAGAGGGAGAAAATGTGCGGCACGCACAGTGCACCGCGGCAAATTTGGCTCTGCCCACTTTTATGTTGACTCCGCCCATTCTCATTCATTTTCAGGTGCTCCCACACAGTATAATCCTCCTACAGTCACCCGTAAATAATGTCCCCCCTCTATCTCTCCCCCAGTTTCATATACACCCTCCATCTGCCCCCAGATTCATGTCCCCCATCTCTGCCCCCAGATTCATGTCCCTCATCTCTGCCCCCAGAATCATGTCCCCCATCTCTGTTCCCAGATTCATGTCCCTCCTCCATCTCTGCCCCCAGATTCATGTCCCTCCTCCATCTCTGCCTCCAGATTCATGTCCCCCCATCTCTTCCCCCAGAATCATGTCCCCCATCTCTGTCCCCAGATTCATGTACCCCCATCTCTGTCCCCAGATTCATGTCCCCCCATCTCTGCCCCCAGAATCATGTCCCCCCATCTCTGCCCCCAGATTCATGTCCTCCCCATCTCTGCCCCCAGATTCATGTCCCCCCATCTCTGCCCCCAGAATCATGTCCCCCCATCTCTGCCCCCAGATTCATGTCCTCCCCATCTCTGCCCCCAGATTCATGTCTCCCATCTCTGTCCCCAGAATCATGTTATTGAGACTGCGGAGAGAGAGAGCAGCGGGAGAACGTAAGTTTAATGTGTACACTGAGTCTACACAGCGACTAGCAGCGGCAAAGCAAGGAGCTGAGCTGTGACAGCTCCTTGCTTTAGCCGCGTCTGTATTCATCTCAGATCTGCGTCCGGAGGACGGGACATACCTCCCTCCAACCGGGACCGCGGGACACGTCACCGAAATCGTGAGTGTCCCGCGGAAATCGGGATGGTTGGGAGGTATGTACTCTATATGTATCTTTTCAGACCCCATAGTACAATACCAGGGAGATACAAACATATCAAACTACTGTTACTTACCTAACTCCTGACTACCCTGCATTCTCCGTCGCTGTCGACCATCTTCCGGGACGCCATGTGACTGGGGCCCTGCGTCGCGGGTCATATGACGTCACGCAAGTAGACCGAAGCCTGCGCGGAGCCTGGAGAGGTAAGTAACACAGTTTTTTATGTTATCTTACCTCTCCCGGGCCTCCGATCGTTATACTCGGGGGTCCGAAAAGACCCCTGAGTATAATAGTGCTTGTGGGGCCCGCGCCGTCACTTTCCAATTCCAGCCCCCGCCAGGATTGGTAAGTATATAGGGCCTGAGTAACTCCAGCCGGTAACGGCCTATTAAAAAAAAAAAAAGCGGTAACGGTTGTATCCGCACCCCCTAATGTCCCAGGCTCTGTGGCAGCTGCTTCCCCGGTAGTTACACCACTGGACTGGACATACCAACACAACCCAGAGGCACAACAGACAAACACTTAAAGCAGTAGCACTCTGGAATTCTGCATACCCCCCTTTGATGTTACAGTATAAATGGATTTTCCATCTTGAGGTTTCTGACTTTTTTGTTATACAATACAATACTGCCTTGTACCCTATGTGCTTTCCACAAGACGTCGCTGAGCAGGACCAGTCTACCCAGTAACTATTTCATCAGTCACTGCACAGCTTCCTATTGGCAGATGTAGTCAGGATTAGGTTTCCTGCTGAGTTGTCGGCAGTGTCCTGTATGTACAGAACAGAAGATTATCAGAACATCTGTGGATGACTTGTGTCCTTCTGTAGGGACAATGTCTCAGAGAAATCTCCTTACCCTGAGCCTCTTCTCCTTGGTGTGTATATTGTGTGTGACCACCAGTCAGGCAATAGAAGGTGAGTGGAAATCTACAGAATAATCTGCTTATAGGAAGGAAAGTCACAGGTGGAGATGTTATAGCCGGGGCTGCAATAATAGGAGAGTAGTTTACACAGTGAAGAAAGTGTTTTGGTTGTCCAGCCACTGAAGAAGGAGGTGCAGAGATTTTTAGGGGACCCAGGAGACGCTAAAGCAGGAGTTGGGGATCTGTATGCGGATTATTACTGATTTTACTCCTTGTAGCATTCTGAGTGATTTTGGAAAAAACCTCATGGCTGGAGAAACAATTTAAACTGATATTAATTACAGAAATCAGAAAGGATGATATTGTGACATATCTTCAGTTCTGAGGACTAATAATGAACCTGCTGTGATGTTCTAAGATGTTCATGGAGAGTTTTAGAAGCCTTTACGTTTATGTACAACTAGCTTTTACCCGCGACTTCGTCTGCGGTGATTTGAGAATTGGGCGTACACAGACGTGTGAAACTGTAAAAGTGCTTTAAAAAGTTTGGTGGGCTAGCAACAATATGATGTGTTGTATTGTGTATGTAGTGATACAGACAATGTGATGTGTTGTATTGTGTATGTCGTGATACAGACAATGTGATGTGTTGTATTGTGTATGTCGTGATACAGACAATGTGATGTGTTGTATTGTGTATGTCGTGATACAGACAAGGTGATGTGTTGTATTGTGTATGTCGTGATACAGACAATGTGATGTGTTGTATTGTGTATGTCGTGATACAGACAATGTGATGTGTTGTATTGTGTCAGACAATGTGATGTATTGTATTGTGTCAGACAATGTGATGTATTGTATATGTCGTGATACAGACAATGTGATGTGTTGTATTGTGTCAGACAATGTGATGTGTTGTATTGTTTATGTTGTGATACAGACAATGTGATGTGTTGTATTGTGTATGTAGTGATACAGACAATGTGATGTGTTGTATTGTTTATGTTGTGATACAGACAATGTGATGTGTTGTATTGTTTATGTTGTGATACAAACAATGTGATGTGTTGTATTGTTTATGTTGTGATACAGACAATGTGATGTGTTGTATTGTGTATGTAGTGATACAGACAATGTGATGTGTTGTATTGTTTATGTTGTGATACAGACAATGTGATGTGTTGTATTGTTTATGTTGTGATACAGACAATGTGATGTGTTGTATTGTGTATGTAGTGATACAGACAATGTGATGTGTTGTATTGTGTATGTAGTGATACAGACAATGTGATGTGTTGTATTGTTTATGTTGTGATACAGACAATGTGATGTGTTGTATTGTGTTGTGTTATATAGTGGAAAGCTATATGTAAATGTGAGTGAGTAGAGTGAGGGCGACTCCTGAGGTGACAGTAAGGAGTGTGCAGGCAGGTTGAGGCAGGAAATGCCAGGCAGTGTGTGTGAGTCTATAGCTGGGGCTAGGAGTCCTGCTTTTGTGAGTCTCCTGCTAGGAAGCCATGTTGTTTAGTGGCACCAAAAGTAGCCTGTGACTCAATCCTAAGGGAAAACTATGTTTGTGGAAAATTGCACGCAAATCCGTCCAGGCGCTTTAGCGTGATTGAGGAACAAACATCCAAACTCACAAACATCCAAACACACAAACTTTCACACTTATAATATTAGTAGGATATATATTTTCTGCAGAGAACTTCGTACTTATGTGTTATGTTTTTATGTCTGAGATTATTGTAAATATCAAATGTATCGTATCGTGAATGTTTTCCAATGTGATTGACTTGTAA
This sequence comes from Leptodactylus fuscus, assembly GCF_031893055.1. Lineage (NCBI taxonomy): Eukaryota > Metazoa > Chordata > Amphibia > Anura > Leptodactylidae > Leptodactylus > Leptodactylus fuscus. The sequence continues at coordinate 77,229,094 of NC_134275.1, forward strand.
GGGAATGTTCACACATGGAGACCCACAAACAAGTGTCTTGAAGGCAGGATCTACAAACAACACATTAGCCTGAGATCATAGTGGTTGTTCGTGATAAAAAAAAAAGCCCTACCCTGCCGTCTGTATTTATTTAGTTTTTCAATTCCTGACAACGCTTATAAAGTATCTTAGAGATATTGCCTTGTACTAGGTTAACAACAGTGTTTGGATTTCCGTTGTTCAGGTCTACATGGGGACCTGAAAGACAGAGACTATGTCTCCCTAAGGCCACTTACAGGCGACTGTGCTGAAACCGGCCTGCCAAGAATTATAACCATGGGCTGCAAACGGGGAACAAGGCGATGTCCCCGGTTGCTGTATTAAATGAATAGGAACCATGGAAGCACGGCCGCAAAATAGGAGTGGAATAGGACCTGTTCTATCTGATGTGGACCAGACTGTTGGCCCGCACAAGGGACTGTGAAATTCACGGACGTGTTTATGGGCCCATAGAAAAGAATGGGTCAGTGTGCTATCCATGAAATAAATGACTTCAAAAAATAGCAAAAAATTAAACACTAATTTTATTGATATATATTTTAAAAGATGAAATGTCCCAGCTTTAAAGATTATGTAAAAAAATATATTCTCACATTACACTTCCTGATTGGGCGCATTATCCCTATACTATGTTGTCCCTCCAAATTTCATAGTGATCCAGACCAACGTTGGTCGTCCAACTCAATCTTTCACCCCCAATTTCCTAACTCCACAAAATTCGCTATATTCAGCTAAGTATCTGTGGTGTCAGATATCTCTATAGAGTAAGTGAATCAGGTGTATAAATCCAAAAACATCCACATAGAACCATAGCTGGCTATTAATGCAGATGTTAAATAAATCCCTTAATTGACAACAATTGATAGGGGTGATGTCGACTCAAACAGACGCTCAGTTCATACAGCAATTTACATATTTCTAGCCGGCCATCTGACTACTGGAGACCGCCTGGGGCTCAAATGTTAGAGCAATATACATAACCCAAAAGCCGTATCCTCAGACTCCAGGTTGTCTCCTAGTATTAGGTATACTAGATAGTTGGCTATCTCTAAGTATCAGCATAAAACATCTTCCTCCTCTCCATTAAGTGTTATATCAGATGGAAATCAGTGACCTAGTACATACTGATAATTCCCAGCAGAGTAATAGAGGTTAGATTTGTAAATCTTTATATATCTCAAGTCTATTTAAGCCCCAAGTCTCTACACGTTTCTCTCCCAATGAAGGGAGTTCCTCAGGAGACTATGTTATAAGAAGACCTAGCCCAGGGTTGCAATTTCAGTAATTTTAGTAATTTTTCACTTCCATTAATCAATCGATTGCTGCGCTACTAGATCTTTAGGCATATTTTGTTAGACATCCAGCTATATGTATCGCTAGTTGGTATATTTAGGTCTTCTTATAATGTAGTCTCCTGAGCAGTGGTGAGCCTAGCCTCTCTGCTGCCTGAGCCGGACAAGTCTGGGGCGGGGGGGGGGAGAGTGTTCATCTTTTGATCGTCCACCTCAGACAGAGGGGGGGGTTGGGGGTGCTGACGGTAATATTACAATAAATACAATGCAGTAATATTTTGTTACTCACAGGAGACGTCTTCCCACATTTCCCGTCTCTTCCCTTTGGACCGCCATGACCTCTTCTTCCAGCTGTGACTTGACTCTGTAAAGTTTGCAACACAGACATCTTTGACTCCTCACTTCTCCACACACCCAAACCCAACCCAACCCAATATATCTACAGTATATATATATATATATATATATATATATATATATATATATATATATATATCTCCCACAGCGGCACCTGCAGCCTATATTATGCCCTGTGGCATAATAGACTGTGGGGCATAATAGATGTCACAGGGGCCACAGTGGACCCTTCAAGGTCTATTATGCCCCACAGTTGCACACCCATGAACCATTATTATATTTAGGGGTCTTTTCAGACCCCCCGAGTATAATAATCGGAGCCTCAGGGTCTAAATGGTAATACCTCAGACCACGTCTGGGCATTACCATATAGGCCCGAAGCCTGCTAGGAGTAACATTGGATCCTGGAGAGGTGAGTAACAGTGTTTATTATGTTCCGTCATCTCCCCTGGGGCTCCGATTATTATACTCGGGGGTCTGAAAAGACCCCCAAGTATAATAATAGCAGCAGTGGGATCGCGGCCTGGCCCGGGCCTGCTCACTGCCATCCTCCACGGCCTAAAGTATAAGGGGAAGCGGGGGCGGCAGTGAGCAGGTCCAGGGACGTTGGTAAATTGGCCGCTGCCTGCTGGAGATACTCCAGGAGGTAGTGGCCTATTATAAAACAAAAAAAAGGTATTTTACTTACTGATGTCACCGCTGTTTCCGGTTTCTTCCATCAGAAAAATAAAGATAAGATAAGATAAGATATTCCTTTAATAGTCCCACAATGGGGAAATTTCAGTGAAAGAAAAGCTCTTGGATTTTTTACATTGAGGTGAAAGCAGATGGACACCCGATGAAAGGGGCTCCATTTGTATTTGTCTTTCAATGTTGGATGTGACAGATGAGAGTAACGGACATTGAATAACGGTAATGTGAACATAGCCTAAATAACATGTATAACGATGGATCAGGGTGCCATTGACTTCCATTGTCCAATGAGTACACTATATGTCTGGATACTGCTTTTAGAAAGGACATTTTTTTTTTTTTTGTCACATCAGAAACATACAGTGTACTATTTACTTTTACGGTGGAATCAAATGACAATAGGAGCCATCTGTACAGACGTCCTGTATTATTGCCTTCATTTCTTGGAGTGTTTTTTTTTTTTCAGAATACAGTAAAAACATTATGTCTAATCAACTGTATTACAAAAACATTGTGTGAACCTGGTCTTACAGGAATTGTACAGCACGGTGAGAAAGTGTCAATGTAGCTGAACTGCAGAAACCGGCACAATCCACTGACAGTGGTGACACTATGGAAGAAAAAAGATAGAAAGCGTTGCAGTCACTTCCTAATAGTGCTGTAAAATAAACTCATCTGACCATGTCTGCCTCTTTATATCCTTTGCTGCTGTTCTTGTTCTTCTGAAAGTCTCTGTATTGGAGAGTTGTATAGGTGACTTTACAGACAGGGCTTTTGTAGCGACAATGACTTTCCCTGCAGTTTTATACTTTCACTTAATGGGTTATTTTGTGTGTTTTGCAGTTGGAAACATATTCACTCAGTCAGTTTTCTACCAGACTCTGGAGCCAACAGGAGAATACATGTTTCAGGTGGATGATGATGAGATATTCTATGTTGATTTGTCCAGTAAAGATGTAAGATGGAAGCTGCCGCAGTTTGGAGAGATGGCCAGTTTTGAGGGAGCTGGAGCTCTGCAGGATATCGGTGTCCTGAAACATAATCTGGCCATTTATGAGAAAAGGTCAAACTACACTATAGCTAAAAGTGGTAAGAGATGACTCCTGCGCCATACAATCCTCCGGGCCAATGTATATGGAACATCAGAATTTATAACCACTGGCTCTAAAATGAAAAATGAAGCAATTTTGAATCACACAGCATGATAATTCTACCTGCAGATTTACTAGTGTTTTCTCTATTCATTTAATAAATTTAAAACTCAATGAAAAATGCTGCAAAAAAAAAAGTGTTAGGGCCCCTTCACACAGAGGATACACTGGTTGATTCTCAACGTGTAAACGTTCCGAATCAGCGGCGTTTAAAACAGATCCCATTGCTTTCTATGGGAGCTGGCATACGTGCGCTCCCCATAGAAATGAATGGGAAAAAAGCAGCCCATTCATTTCTATGGGGAGCGCACGTATGCCGGCTCCCATAGAAAGCAATGGGATCTGTTTTAAACGCCGCTGATTCGAAACATTTACATGTTCAGAATCAGTGAGCGTATCCTCCGTGTGAAGGGGCCCTAACACATTTTCACTGCAGTCTTTTCTGCAGCATTTTATAGTAGTGTTTCGCTACTCGGGTCTTAGCACTACTGACGTTTTTAGCTACAAGGTGCATGGCTGGTTACAGATAGATAAGAAATATTAGTATTACACAGTCCAGCTAAAATTACTAGCATTACAAAAGTAGCGCCCACTACAGTAAGACACACATAGTGCCCTCATGCAGTTAGTTGCACCTCTGGCAGCAATACTGCTACAGACATAGTACCCTCAGAAATATCTACCTGCCATCCCCTAGTACAGCTAATAGTAATAATGCCAACTACAGGAAGAATCCTGGAAAGTGTTTTTGGAAAGTAGATAAAACTCCTGACAATAATAGTGCCCAGACCGTGCATAAAGGGAAAACAGTGCTCTTAATAATAGTGTCTCCGATATTATGGTTCTCTCCTACAGTACCCCCAAACTATCAGCTAATGTGACCATGGCTGACTAAGGGCGGGTTCACACCTGTGCCCAGTCTCCACTTTGTGGGTTTCCTTATTCTGCTGACAGACGGAAACCCGGCAGTAAGTGTCCGCCCATGAGTGTCTTCTGGCGAAACCGTTTTTATTTTTAACTGGACACAAAGTCCTGCATGTCAGACTTTTTGTCTGGTTTAAAAAAACGGTTTTGCCGCGGAGAGACAGAAAACGCTCACCAGCGCTCATGGGCAGAGTCTTGTTAAATTTTTTTAGAAAGATTAAGTACAATTTTTAGATACAGTTTTACACCTTTTAGTATACTTTGTATAATTATAAGCATTTAACCCTTACATGATGCAGACATTTTTCATTTTTTGTGTTTTCATTTTTTACTCCCTACATTCCAAAAGCAATAACTCTTTTTCTGTCTACATAGTCATATGAGGGTTTGACTTTTGTGTGACTTTTGTGTACTTCAAAATGGTAACATTTATTATTTTGTACAATGTACCAGGAAAACAATGCAGAATGTGGTGGAATTGAGAAAAAAACAGTGGCACCAAAGTTATAGAGTTTTTTTTTCCATATTTTTAAAGGGGCTCTATCATTGGGAAAAGTCATTTTTAGCTAAGCACATCCTTGCATAGGCTTTAGTAAGGCTATTCCACATTGACCTTTTGTATGTAAATCCCCTCTGTTGTTTTTGAATGAGCCCATTTTTATTCTTATGCTAATTAGCCTCCTGTGTGCACCCGGAAATCTCAGCGAGCACTGTCTGCTACGTGTACAGCACAGGAAGTCTGAGGGAGCACTGTCTGCTATGTGTACAGCACAGGAAGTCTGAGCGAGCACTGTCTGCTATGTGTACAGCACAGGAAGTCTGAGCGAGCACTGTCTGCTACGTGTACAGCACAGGAAGTCTGAGCGAGCACTGTCTGCTATGTGTACAGCACAGGAAGTCTCAGCGAGCACTGTCTGCTATGTGTACAGCACAGGAAGTCTCAGCGAGCACTGTCTGCTATGTGTACAGCACAGGAATTCTCAGCGAGCACTGTCTGCTATGTGTACAGCACAGGAATTCTCAGCGAGCACTGTCTGCTATGTGTACAGCACAGGAAGTCTCAGCGAGCACTGTCTGGAATGTGTACAGCACAGGAAGTCTCAGCGAGCACTGTCTGCTATGTGTACAGCACAGGAAGTCTCAGCGAGCACTGTCTGCTATGTGTACAGCACAGGAATTCTCAGCGAGCACTGTCTGCTATGTGTACAGCACAGGAATTCTCAGCGAGCACTGTCTGCTATGTGTACAGCACAGGAAGTCTCAGCGAGCACTGTCTGCTATGTGTACAGCACAGGAAGTCTCAGCGAGCACTGTCTGCTATATGTACAATACAGGAAGTTGTCAGTGAGCACTGTCTGCTATGTGTACAGCACAGGAAGTCTCAGCGAGCACTGTCTGCTATGTGTACAGCACAGGCTGCTGCTGCTGCTGACTCATAAGCCTTCACTGCTCTCATACACAGCTGCACAGCAGAGAGACGAGAGCTCACTGAGACTTCTGTTGCTCGTTTCTGGCTAGTTAGCATATGAATAAAAGCGGGCTCATTCAAAAACAATTGAGGGGATTAACATATAAAAGGTAGGTCTGGAATAGACTTTCTAAAGGCTATACAAGGATGTGCTTAGTTAAAAATGACTTTTCCCAATGAAAAAGCCCGTTTAATAACTGTACAAAAATTCTAAATTTTGAAGAAAAAAAATCTTATTTAAATGACCATATTCTGACCCCTGTAACTTTTTTTAATATTTCAGTGTATGAATCTGTGTAAGGTGTCTTTTTTTGTGGGACAATATTTAGTTTTTATTGATCCCACAATAGGGAATGTATGATGTTTTGATCACTTTTATTCAATTTTTTGGGGGAGGTAATTTGGTGACGAAACACCAAATCAGACATTTTGATTTCTTTCCTGTTATGGCGTATACCGTATGGGAGAAATATTTTTTTTATATTTTAATAGTTTGGGCCTAACGTGTTTATGTTTATTTATATGTGATCTAGGGAAAGGGGGGGGTGATTGAAACTTTTAGATTTTTTAATTTTTTTTAAACTTTTTTTCTTTTTTAAACCCTTATGGACACGGCCTATTTTTCAAAACAGACATGTGTTACTTTACATGACAATAACTTTGAGAGGCTTAAACTTACCCAAGTGATTTAGATTTTCTTTTTTTATGACACATTGTAGATCATGCTAGTAGCAAACCTTTATCAATATTTTTTTAGTTATTTATAAAAAAAATAGGAACTTTGATGGAAAGTTGGAAAAATTTGTAATTTTCAAAATGCAAAATGCTTTGCTTTTCAGACAGTCATATCGCACAAATACATTAGTCGACATTTTAGTAATCTATTAATTTATTTCGTACATTATAAAGCTTACAAGTGTAATTGTGAAAAAAAATTATTAAACCTATTTTTTAGAGACCACTTCAGTTCTGATGGGGATTCTAAAGGCCTATATTAGAAACCCTCTTAAATCACCCCATTTTTAAAACCACACCCCTCAAATAATTCAAAACAGCATTTGGGAAGTTTGTTAACACCTTAAGCATTTCAAGGGAATTAAAATAATATGGAGGTGAAATTTAGACATTTCATTTTTTTCACTAATACATTCATTTAGCCCTAAAATAAGCACATTCACAAAGGGTTAAAGGAGAAAATGCATCTCACAATTTGTTGTGCAGTTTTTTCCCAAACACAGAAATGCCCCACATGTGGATGAGGGTAGAAGCGACACTGGGGTTTGAAAACCAGATTTTGCTGGAATAGTTTTTAGGTGCCATGTCTCATTTGCAGCGCCCTTAAAGTACCAGTGCATTGGAAACCCCCAAAAGTGACCCGATTTTGGAAACTACACCCCTCAAGGAATTTATCATGGGGTATAGTGAGCATTTTGACCACACAGCCATTTTACAGATTTTATTAACATTGGGATGTGAAAATGAAAAACTACTTTAAATGTCACTTTTAATGCAAAGTTTTCATTTTCACAAGGGGTTAAAGTAGAAAAAGCCCCCCATAATTTGTTACACAATTGCTCCTGAAAATACCTTATATGAGGTTGTAAATGTTGCATGGGTACATGGTGGGGCTCAGAATAGAAATAGCACTATTTGGCTTTCAAAGGGTAGATTTTGCTGGAATAGTTTTCAGTTGTCATGTCACATTTGTAGAGCCCCTAATGTACCAATACAATGACCCCCCCCCCCTAACTTTATAAACTACCCTCCTCAAGGAATTTCTCAAGGGGTATTATCATTTTGAGCCCAAGGGTGCTTTCCAAACATTGATGTACAAAGTGAAAATTTGTTAGAAATATTTTAGTTCCCAATATATTGTGCTCACTTTGATCATTTTCTTCATCTTATACCATTTACTAGGAGGAATTAATAGGCTCTGTCAGCAAAATCATGCTGATAGAGCCCCACAGATGCGTGAAGCCTTTAAAAAGGCTATTCAGGCACCGCTAATGTTATATTAAACTACCCCCAGTTTTAAAATAAAACCCTAAAAGAGAATGTGATCTACTTACGCATTGTGCATGGGGGGCGGGCATTCAGGGTCCACAGTCTTCTTCAGCCACGCCTCCTCTTCCTGCGATGTCCTCGGGTCCCGTCTAACTAGCTAACTGACATTAATAAAAAATGGCCTTGGCGCATGCGCAGTAGCATGCTGCTTCTACTACAGCTACTGCGCATGCACCCGCGCCATTTTTTATCAATGTAAGTTCGTGAGTTAGACGGGACCCGAGGACATCGCTGGAAGAGGAGACGTGGATGAAGAAGACGGCGGACCCTGAATGCCCGCCCAGCGTACACGATGCGTAAGTTGATCATATTCTGTTTTAGGGTTTTATTTTAAAACGGGGTTGTTTAATATAACATTTACGGTGCCTGAATGGCCCATTCACGCATATGTGGGGCTCTATCAGCAGGATTTTGCTGATAGAGCCCCTTTAGTATGCGACCTAGATTTTTATAAGATACACCAGTGCAATCATTTTTATACATCTCCATGTATTTTTCGAGCAATAAATTAAATATAACATGGTGCATCTGATTTGGGTTAGAATTTTTTAACAAAAAAAAAAAGGGGGGTGGGGTGGGCTTCAAAGGGCCATGATTCAACAAAATAGTTTCAAAAAAAGTTCTGGCACAAAATAATCCAACTAAAGGGTGGATTATTAGACTAGACAGATTTGTCATCCAGGATCAGCCAGTGAGACAAATCTGATGCAGTATTAGACTGCCTGTCTAAGTACCAGTGGCGGATCCAGGGTTTGCTGGGCCCTGGGCAATTGACTTTGGCGGGGCCCTACTTACTGGGGTCTCGCACTTCTAACCTGTACTTCCCAACTTTTGAAGACTAGAAAGAGGGAATAAAACGTGCGGCGCGCTGCGCGCGCCACAGCAAATTAGGCCCCGCCCACTTTTATGTTGACTCCACCCATTCTCATTCAATTTTCATGTGATTCCGCACAGTATAATCCTCCTACAGTCACCCGTAAATTATATCTCCCCCCATTTTCATATACACCCTTCATCTACCCCTAGTTTCATGTCCCCCCCTCTATCTCTGTCCCCAGTTTCATGCCATTCTCCCCCTTTATCTGCCCACAGTTTCATTTCCCCCCCGTCTCTGCCCCAGTGTCATGCCGTTCTCCCCCCTTCATCTGCCCCAGTGTCATGCCATTCCCCCCTTCATCTGCCTTAGTGTCATGCCGTTCTCCCCCTCCATCTGCCCTAGTGTCATGCCGTTCTCCCCCATTCATCTGCCCCAGTGTCATGCCGTTCTCCCCCCTTCATCTGCCCCAGTGTCATGCCGTTCTCCCCCCCTTCATCTGCCCCAGTGTCATGCCGTTCTCCCCCCTTCATCTGCCCCAGTGTCATGCCATTCCCCCCCTTCATCTGCCCTAGTGTCAGGCCTTCTCCCCCTCCATCTGCCCCAGTGTCATGCCGTTCTCCCCCCTCCATCTGCCCCAGTGTCATGCTGTTCTCTCCCCCTCCATCTGCCCCAGTGTCATGCCGTTCTCCCCCTCCATCTGCCCCAGTGCCATGCCGTTCTTCCTCCTCCATCTGCCCCAGTGCCATGCCGTTCTCCCTCCTCCATCTGCCCCAGTGTCATGCCGTTCTCCCTCCTCCATCTTCCCCAGTGTCATGCCGTTCTCCCCCTCCATCTGCCCCAGTGCCATGCCGTTCTCCCTCCTCCATCTGCCCCAGTGCCATGCCGTTCTCCCTCCTCCATCTGCCCCAGTGCCATTCCGTTCTCCCTCCTCCATCTGCCCCAGTACCATGCTGTTCTCCCTCCTCCATCTGCCCCAGTGTCATGCCGTTCTCCCCCTCCATCTGCCCCAGTGCCATGCCGTTCTCCCTCCTCCATCTGCCCCAGTGTCATGCCGTTCTCCCCCTCCATCTGCCCCAGTGCCATGCCGTTCTCCCTCCTCCATCTGCCCCAGTGCCATGCCGTTCTCCCCCTCCATCTGCCCCAGTGCCATGCCGTTCTCCCTCCTCCATCTGCCCCAGTGCCATGCCGTTCTCCCTCCTCCATCTGCCCCAGTGCCATGCCGTTCTTCCTCCTCCATCTGCCCCAGTGCCATGCCGTTCTCCCTCCTCCATCTGCCCCAGTGTCATGCCGTTCTCCCCCTCCATCTGCCCCAGTGCCATGCCGTTCTCCCTCCTCCATCTGCCCCAGTGTCATGCCGTTCTCCCCCTCCATCTGCCCCAGTGCCATGCCGTTCTCCCTCCTCCATCTGCCCCAGTGCCATGCCGTTCTCCCCCTTCATCTGCCCCAGTGTCATGCCGTTCTCACTCTCACACACACACACACACACTCACCATTCCTCGTTCCCCCGCAGCTCTCTCCCTCATACACATATTGTAGCCGCGATGTGATGACGTCATCACATCGCGGCTACAAATGCCGGAGGCCGGAGCTCAGCGTTAAAGCAGGAGCTGAGCTGTGACAGCTCCGGCTTTAAACGCCTATGCATTCGGCTCATCGGCGTCCTATACATAGGCGTTTAAAGCAGGAGCTGTGAGGTGAGCTCAGCTCCTGCTTTAACGCTGAGCTCAGTTGGAGTCGGGACATGCCGACCGGGACCATTTTGTTAGGTCCCGGCCGCGCCGCGGGGCCCCGGGCGGTTGCCCGGCTCGCCCGGCCCTGGATCCGCCCCTGCTAAGTACGTACCTGTATATTATTATATACTCCATATTCCAAATTATTATGTAGATAATATTTTTCTCTAATTTTCCTAAATGGTTGATACAAATGACAGTGTCAGTGTCATGTTCAAATCTTCAGCCTTAGAATATAAATCAAATTTTATTGGACAAACCTCCCAATGATAGCATTTTTTTCCACAAATAAAAAAAATCTAAATCCACTGCACAACAGGGTTTCTAAATCTTTTACAGGTTGTAAAGAACTGAAAAAGGTAATTTGATGAATTTGCCCCATTAAGAGGTGACATTTACTGAAATCAAAAGCTATTTCAATCAAAAACATGTTAACAGGCCAACTTACATCGCTTTCACAATTCTTGCATCCATTGAACTTGAGTTTTTGGATAGTTTCTGTTGAATGCCTTTTTAAGATGTCACAATGGCCTCCCAGAGCTGCTCTTTTGATATGAACCGCCTCCCACTGTCTTATATCCTTTGCTTGAGGATACTCCAAGGGTTCTGTAAGAGCAATCCCCCAGTAGGTGCTGGTGGGCACAACAAGACAGTGAGACAACAAGACACAACAAGACCCTCTGTATACTTGCCTGAACTTTCCTAGGCGGCAGATGACAACTGGGCACTAGTCTCTTCTTAGATATAAGTGAAGACACAGGACATAGACAAGACAAACAACAAAAAAGGTAGGAGGTCAACTAGCCAAGGGGTCGGTAACAGTTGAGCAACGCAGTACAGAATTGAAATCCGAGAGTAATCAAAGGTAAAGCTAGACGTCAGAAATAAGAATACAGGTAACAAACAGTAAGAATAACAGCCCGCACGCACAAGGCAATAGCAAGCACCAATGTGAATGTGAGCAAACAATAAATAGGAAGAACCAGCCCCAGACTTAATAGGGAGACAGGCCATCAATCACACAGGTAAGGCTAAGATTAACTATTAGAGGAGCAGAAGGAAACCAAGGTGAAGGAGACGGGTGTGGTGGAAAATCAGTTACAGAAGTGAGGGAATAGGACAGTGTTCAGACAATACAAGAAGAACCCAAAGGAAGGAATCACAGCTGGACATGCCTCCTGCGTCATAGCATGTGTCTGGAGGACGGTGCCAAAGCCCGGACAGGCAAGGATGTGACAGGTTCTCAATAGGTTTGAGGTGGATGGCAGCCACACCATGAACTTTTCTCCTTCTATGCCATAGCAGTCAATGACTCATTGACACAATGAAATATTATTTGCTGCGTGAGATGTTGCATTGTCCTGCATGAAAATGGTTTGGTTAGGGAAGACGCAGTTCTTCTTTTAGTAACATGGAAGAGGGGAAAGTGGTTAGTGAGGAACTCTATATACTTTGCAGAGGTCATTTTTATATCTTCAGGGACCCTAAAGGGGCCATTATTCAATGACTTCCAGAGGTGCTGAACATCCTTCTCATGATTCCAAGCAAGACTAACTAAAACAATAGACACCTAGTTTTTATAGTACCTTTTGGGGAGGGTGAGAGGCGGAGTGGTCAGCTTATAACATGACCATTTATGGTGCAGGAATTTGAAGAAATGCTACTGATCAGTAAAGTATACAGAAATACAGACAAAACTACAGAGTGACCCTCCTATAGATGTACAACAAGAAATACATATTAACCCTGTTATATCACATCAGTAAGACACTATGATTTGGTAAACAAAAAACATGTCCTATTACAGACAGTGGCTAACAAATGTATGTGAACACGGCCCAACTCACAAATGGAAATCAATTTCAGTCCTGAGGGATCACAGTAATGAAACAGAAAAAGCGGGCCTCTTATTCAAAATATCTCCATTTGTAGCTCTACATAGTCATTTTAGTAATTTATGTTGGACTAGGGTTGAGCAATCGGGATCGGAAAAGATCGGATTCCGATCGGCGATCGAGTAAATTTCACGATCGAGATCGGAATTCCGACCCGATCTTTTCCAGTGGGATCGAGATCGGAGGTTATCTCAAGATCAGCTCAACCCTAAAAGTGACTTTTCCCATTGAGAAGCATTGACTAGGGTTTAAGATCGGGTTCGGAAAGGATCAGATTCCGATCAGCGATGGAGCAAATTTCATGATCGCGATCAGGATCGAGATCGGTTGGAAAATGATCGGAAATCGGATTTTAATCTTTCTTTCTTAATAATCCAGGCATAGTTGGCATAAAAGAAAAATGGATTAAGAATAGTCTACAGAACACCGGTCTTAATAAATTACCTCAATTGAGTCTTGATAGAGTGAATCTGTTGCTCTAGTAGACATGATGGATAAGAGCAGTTTTCCTTGTGATATCAACCAGGACGTGAGGATATTGATGCCAGGTTATACAAAATACCCGTAGATCTATTGCAAATGGGTAATATTGGGTGTGTTTTTTACTTTGTAGCTTTACCCATTGAAGTCAAATGGAATGTACATAGAGCAGCCTTGTTCACCTCTTCCCCAACAAATACAGAGATGCAAAACTGCAGTGTGTTACCTGGAATTTAATGGATTTTCACTGATATTTTGAAGCTGATCTCAAAAAGCAGACAGAAATGGCAATAATATGACCCTGTTCACACTTATGTTCAGAAGTTCCATTGATCTTTCTGATCAGCAACCTTGCCATAAAACAACAGAGCCCATTAAAGTCAAAAGGGTCTGTTCTATCTAGTTAATCAGTATCTTATCAGTGGGGTGCATCACCTGGACCCTGCACAGATCAAAATTGATCTTGAAATCTCAAGATCGGCTCAACCCTATGTTGGACCCATTTTTTTATATAGTGGCAATGGTAACAGTTTATAAATATGTATATTATGATAGAAGCCAAAGCTAGTTAACGCATCCTCAAGCCTCTTGCATACTGGCGCTCCATTCATAGCTATGGGTCTGTCAGGACCTTAATGGCACAACCCTTCCAGGCTGGTTTCAGATGGCCTTAATTGGCCCAGTGTGCCCTTGTCATGGCTGGATATACTAGACTATGGCTCGGTTATTTCATTGTATTATAGTGGTCCTTAAAACAGTGAAAACACAGGTCTATTCCCTTGTACTCACAGCATCATAGATCACAATGATTGACTGAGTTCAATTCAACACCAAGTTGCAGTCAGTCTGGGAAATATGGAAAGAAAAGTCTTACTAATGTGATTTTTGATTTTTTTTTTTGCATAGTTGTCCAGGAAGATATCCGAGTATTTACAGAGAAGCCATTTCTTTTGGGCCAGCCGGTCACATTGATCTGTCTTGCCACCAAGTTCTTTCCTCCAGTTATTAAGATGAGTTGGCTGAAGAATAATGAGCCGGTGACGGACGGTGTGACAGAGACTGACTACTATCCCGCATTAGATGGCTCCTTCAGCAAGTTCCTGTACTTGGCTGACCTGCCTAAGGAGGGCGATGTCTACACCTGTTCTGTGGAGCACGATGGACTCCCTAAAAACCCCACCAACAGGATCTGGAGTAAGTAACAAAGGTCATTAGAATGTCCATCAGATCTGACACATTTACAACTCTAAGTAAAAACACATTTGCTATATACAACTTTTTGATTTAAAAAATTGCACAAATAAGGAATTGCTAAAGGTGTTTTTGAGGCTGAAAAATCCTAAGGAGAGGGCATCAATGTCAGACTGGTGGGGGTCCGACACATGGCACCATCGATCAGCAGCTGATTCACAGATAGTAGAACAGAAAGCAAACAGCTAGTGGCCAAACCAGGTACTGCAGGTCAGTTCACATGCACTTAGGATAGGTCATCAATATGTGTAGCTGTTTAAGGCAATTTCAAATAATTTGTTAATGTAGGAGAAAGTTTCCTTCTGTCTCTAACTTACTTCTGTAGATTCTCAGCACACAGAGTTGTTAAAAAGATTGTGGTGGAGAATTATACAATGTGAACACACATATAAGTATGAAGATAACCATGGCCGTTGCCTCATCTCTGCTATTTCTATTCCATCACTTCTTCTCTCTAATGGTTGTGTAACACTTTCACTTTTCTCAGCTCCTGAAGTTCCCCGCCATATTTCAGAGACATCTGGGAATGTTATATGCGGCCTTGGACTCATGTTTGGAATAATTGGCATTATTGCTGGCATCGCACTGATATGTAAAGGAAAGAAGAACATGAACCAGGCGACAAGTCAGTGACTGCAGGTACAAGATGGGCTCCTTTTACTTTAGAATCAAAATGATTTAACATACATTGTAGCCCCTTAAAACTGAGGCCCCACATTGTTTAAACGCAGCTTGTTTTCTTGCAGATTTTGCTAGCAAAATTAAGTGAATGAAGAAGAAAAGAGAAATGTAAATCCCATCAATCTTTGGGGTGACCTTTGCCCTTTGCCTCCATCAGTTCTTCTCGGTACTTGCAGACAGTTTTTGGCACTTTTTAACAGATCTTCTGTGGATGTTACTTGCTCCAATCCTTCTGTCTCTTCATGTCACCACAGACAGACTGGACGATGATGAGATCAGGGCTATATCTGTGGGGGGCCATATCATCACTCCCAGGACTCCTTCTCCAAAGGGCAAAGGTCACGCCAAATACTAACGGGATTTGCTATTCTCTTTAACCCTTTTACTTCTGAAATCACTCTTGCACATTGCTGTACATGTAGCAGTAACCTTATCCTGCTTGTAGCTGCATAGTAACTTTCCAATCGTCTTTCTCTGTTGCAGCCGCTATACACAGCACCTGATACTTCTGATATTACTGTCCTGATATTTGTCTTTCACTCTAAAATGAAAATCCGGCCATATAAATGGAGCTTCTTCATATGAACAAAGCGCATTGTTGGAAGAAGACATACGTGCTAAAGCAAACTTCTCCTGCGTGGCTGAACATTGCACCGAATGAGATGATTTATCACTTTGCTGTATTCGCTCGCTTGAATTTGCTTTTATAATTGTATCTATTAAAATAACTTGATATAGATATTTTAGATTCCTCATCAAATTTTCATTACATTGTCCAATTCTGTACAGTGTGCTGTATTGGAGCATTCTGAGATAAGATTTTGGTGGTGGCCATGGCAGAGAGACTTGGGGGACAGCAGTATATCAGGACCATATCAGGACATCACAACTAGCCACAGCAGATAACTGTGAAGAGTAGTTTTTTGTTGGATGGTGACCCTTATCCATGGAAATAGAGATACATTGGGGGAATTTAATAACCAATCTACATTCTTTCTGCACTTAGATTGCAATGTTTTGAAAAAATGGGCAGAGCAGGCTGGCGACCCCCATCTATACCCATCCCCCATTTTCCCATCATGACCACTGCCAAAACCTTCACCTCAATAGCTTCAGCTCTAATTCATTGTCCAGTATGAAAGCTGGCTGAGGTCGTGACCATTCTGGTGCATGGGAGTGTGTCTGAATTATTAGGAGGCCAGCGTTTCTTAATAATCCAGGCACAGTTGGCATAAAAGAAAACTGGATTAAGAATATTCTACAGAACACCGGTTTTAAAAATGACCTCAATTGAGTCTTGATAGAGTGAATCTGTTGCTCTAGTAGACATGATGGATAAGAGCAGTTTTCCTTGTGATATCAACCAGGACGTGAGGATATTGATGCCAGGTTATACAAAATACCCGCAGATCTATTGCAAATGGGTAATAGGGTAGTGTGTTTTTTACTTTGTAGCTTTACCCATTGAAGTCAAATAGAATGTACATAGAGCAGCCTTGTTCACCTCTTCCCCAACAAATACAGAGATGCAAAACTGCAGTGTGTTACCTGGAATTTAATGGATTTTCACTGATATTTTGAAGCTGATCTCAAAAAGCAGACAGAAATGGCAATAATATGACCCTGTTCACACTTATGTTCAGAAGTTCCATTGATCTTTCTGATCAGCAACCTTGCCATAAAACAACAGAGCCCATTAAAGTCAAAAGGGTCTGTTCTATCTAGTTAATCAGTATCTTATCAGTGGGGTGCATCACCTGGACCCTGCACAGATCAGCTGTTTCAGTGGGCCTGTGGTGGACGGAGAGTGTGTGCAGTCTGCTTATTCGAGAAATAGGATTAGCGCTACAGTTTCCCAGCACGACCACTATACAGTGGTAAATATTACCTGAATTGCAGCGCTTGCCGCTCCCCATCCACTGCACTAGCTTCTGACACCTGGCCACACCTATTTCCATGAGACCACACCCCTTTCCCAATAGGTCTTGCACCTTTTTACACAAGTAGGAAAAAGGTCTAAAAAAAATATATCCAAAACACTGGATAAATGTGGCTCACAGCACGCTAGACCGGCTTTGTCATAAACTACACCAGAATTCTGATGGATTTTAATTGATAAATCTCCATTGTGCCCAATTAGAACATTCTGGTGGCCAAGGAGGGGGAATGGGCAGGTCAGTGCTATAAAATGAGAATGACCTACCTAACCAGAGCACATAGCAGCTGTGAAGAGATGTAGCAGGCTTTGCATAATCTGCAGCCATTATCATAGTGTGAACAGAGCCTTAGATCTCTTTCCCTGTATTCTATGCAAAAAATACAGTTTTTCTTTTTGTTTTGCCTTCAGATAAATCAAATATAAAGTAATAAGATGTCATTTGTCTTTCTGTTGTGCTTAAGTTTTCATGTTTCAAGGTCAATAAATTCTGTTCTCTGAGATTTGTCTCTTACTTTTGTGATAAATTGTTTGATAAAAGCAAAGACTGAAATTTAGAAATAAGAGCCACCATATGTATATTTACACCCCTCGCTTATACAGCAGGGACCTGACAGTAGTGGCCTGGATTGGAGACAGCTCCAATCATGGAAAATTAACACCTTAAATGCTGTGGTCAAAGGCGACCATGGCATCTGAGGTTTAACTCTCACTTTTGGCCTCCTGTTCGGTTATGGAGCAGTTCTTGCGCAGGAAGATAGTAGGAGACATTCCATTGCTATGGCGGTCGGGAGCTTTCTGATTCCTTCCAGGCCTACCAATGCTATATGACTTCTCAGACCTGCCCATACCTCACAAGTGTCCCAAATTCAGCAGGACAGTCCCAGATTGTGGGTCCTGTCCCGCGGTCCCAGTCAGCAGGAGGTATGTCCAGGATTCAACTCATCTGTGTCTAGAGAGGACACGGATGAGTTGAATACAGCGATGAAGCAGGAGCTGTTCGCACACAGCCTCTGCTTCATCACTGTGCTCCTGTATGCACCGGCCCAGGGAGCTGTAGACACAATGTGATGACATCACTCCTGTAGCTCCCTCAACAGTCCGGAGAGGCAAACCTCAGACAGAGCAGCAAGGTCGCGAGGAGAGGTAAATATCAGTGTTTTAGTATGTGGGGCAAATGGAGGGGAAACATTAAACTGGAGATGGGTGAAAAGAGGCTATTAGGGACAACATGGTGGCTCAGTGGTTAGCACTGTAGCTTTGCAGTGCTGGAGACCTGGGTTCGAATCCAGCCAACGACATCATCTGCAAGGAGTTTGTATGTTCTCCCTGTGATTGTGTGGATTTCCTCCCATACTCCAAAGAAATACTGATAGGGGAAAATATATTGGGCTCACAATCTACATAAAAAAAAAAAACTATACAATGAAAAAAATGAATGTCTCTCAAGGTTTTTTTATGAGCTAATGGGAACATATTAAGTGATGAAACAAAGTTCACATACATTTAAAAAAAAAACAAATAAAATAAAATCCAAAAAAGTCTGAAATATCTTTATGTGTACAGCCAGGGCCGGCGTCAGCGCACGGCATAGTCGGGCAAGTGCCGGGGCCCACAGAGCCTCTGGGGGCCCCCCGGCACTTGCCCGCCCCAGCACTTGCCTGTCCCGATTTCAGCACATCGGCGTCCGACGGACGCCGATGAGCTGAATACATAGACGATTAAAGCAGGAACTGTGAGCGCAGCTCCTGCTTTAAAGTCGCGGCCCGGCTTGCGTGTGTAGGCGCGATGACGTCATCACATCGCGCTTACATACGCACGCCGGGCCGCGGCTTTAAAGCAGGAGCTGCACTCACAGTTCCTGCTTTAATCGCTATGTGACTGGAGTGAGAGAGCGGAGAGAGGAGCGTCGGGGGAACGATGGAAGGTGAGTGTGAGTATAAGTGTTTGTTTTGTATTATATTAAGGTGGAACATAATGAAGGGGGCCCATGAAACTGGGGGGCAAATGAAGGGGAAGGAACGGCATGACATTGGGAAGATGAAGGGGGTGGGGAGAGAACGGCATGAAACTGGGGACAGAGAAGGAGGGGGCCCAATGAAACTGGGGGGCAAATGAAGGGGAGGGGGGAATGGCATGACACTGGGGACAGAGATGGAGGGGGCCCAATGAAACTGGGGGGGCAAATGAAGGGGAGGGGGAACGGCATGACACTGGGGCAGAGATGGGGGACATGAAACTGTGGGCAGATGAAGGGGGAGAACGTGATGAAACTGGGGACAGAGGTGGAGGGGGGGACATGAAACTGGGGGCAGAGGAAGGGTGTATATGAAACTGGGGGAGAGATGGAGGGGGGGCATATCATTTACGGGTGACTGTAGGAGGATTATACTCTGTGGGAGCACATGATAAATGAATGAGTGGGTGGAGCCAAATTTGCCGCTGTGCGCAGAGCGCGCCGCACATTTTTCCCCTCTTTCTATTCTTTAAAAGTTGGGAGGTATGGCGTTGGTGACGTCACTTGCTTCATCTGCAACGCACAGTGTCTCGACTCCCCTGCCTCCTTTACAAGGGGGCCCACTGAGGCTCTGTCGCCCAAGGGCCCATAAAAACCTGGAGCCGGCCCTGTGTACAGCTTCATCTGCGAGGTGTGTAGGCACATCATGGACTCAACTTCAGTATAGTATAGTTCCTAAATAAAAAAATAAAAGAAAAGAGAATATTAAACGGGGGGAAGCTGGAGGGAGGATATTAAATTGGCAGCAGAGGAAGGGGGGCAGATAGAGAATGATATTAAACTGGGGGCAACTGGAGGGGGACATGACTGCCTCTAGTTGCCCCCAGTTTAATGTCACCCTCCAGTTACCCCCCACAGTTTAATGTCCCCCTGTAGTAGCCCCCAGTTTAATGTTCCCCTCCAGTAGCTCCAAGCTTAATGTCCCCATCTACCTACCTCCATGGTTTAATGTCGGCCTCCAGATGCCCCCAGTTTAATTTCCCCCTCTAGTTTCTCCCAGTTTAAACTGGGCCACCAGGAGAGGGAATTCATACTGAGGGGTGATTGGAGATGAACATTATAATGTGGGGACATATAATGGGTATAAAAAAACACAAAAAATATAAAAGTTCAAATCACTCCCCTTTCCCTAGATCACATACACAACCGTTCAAAAGTTTAGGGTCACTTAGAAATTTCCTTATTTTTGAAAGGAAAGCCCAGTTTTTTTTTCAATGAAGATAACAACTGCATAAGAAATTGAAACTGTTCCAGAGGGCTATGTGCACCGCAGCAAATTTAGCTCCACCCACTTCTACGGTGACTCCGCCCATTCCCAATCATCTTTCCATGTGCCCCTGCACAGTATAATCCTCCTACAGTCACCCGTACACTATATGCCCCCACATTATAATGTTCCCTTCCAACTGCCCCACAGTATTAAGTCCCTCTCCTGGAGCCCTAGTTTAAACTGGTGGAAACTAGAAATAGAGGAGACATGAAACTGGGGGAGCTAGAGGGGGACGTTAGTAGTAGGGGTAGTTGGAGGGGGACAATAAATTAATGGCAGATAAAGTGGGACATTGAACTGGGGACAATTAGAGGGTGACATTAAACTCGGGCAGCAGGAAGCAGACATTAAACCGTAGGGGTAGCTGGAGGGTGACATTAAACTGGGAGTAACTAGAGGCAGACAGGTCCCCCTCCAGCTACCTCCATGGTTTAATGCTCCCCCAGTTGTCCCCAGTTTAATGTCCCCCAAGTTTAAGTGCCCTCTTCATCTACCCCCAGTTTCATGTTCCCCCCTCCATTTCTCCCCCAGGTTCATATCCCCCTTCATCTACCCCATTTCATGTCCCCCCCTCCATCTGCTCCCAGTTTCATGCTCCCCCTCCATCTCTGCCCCAGTATAACATTCCTCTTTCATCTCTGCCCCTAGGGTACTGAGACACACAGACAGACAGACAGACACAAAGGCATACACACAGACAGACACACATACAGACACACACATTCTCCACCCTGTATCTAATATATCCTCCTCCTACACCACACGTCTCCATCTTCTTGCACTGTTCTGCCGACACTAAGACACGTCTCCCTAGGCAAGTTATCCAGGCCGGACTGAATCAGTCAGAGGGGCGAATATGGCCCACAGGCCGTACGTTGCCCAGGTCTGCATTAAAGGAATCAGAAATCCCCTCTATACATTGTTAAGGTGGTAAATGACTATTCTAGCTGCAAACGTCTGCTTCTTAATGCAATGTCTACATAGGTGTATAGGGGCCTGTGAGGGACAGAATATCTGAATAAGGCAGACATTGGTTCATTCAGCCATTTTGTTCTGTAGCCTCCATGTTTAACCTTTGTATAAACTTTCTTGGCATGAAAAGGTAGAATTTTTCTGAGAGTATTAACCCCTTCCCGACATGCGCCGTAATAGTATGGTGCATGTCGGGTCTGTAACTATGGCGACCGCCCGGGAGCCGGGCGGCCGCCATAGCCGCCGGGTGTCTACTGCTTTAAGCAGTAGACAACCGGCTCTAATGCCTCCGATCGGTCCCCGGACCGATCGGAGGCATTAACCCCTCCGGCGCCGTGGTCAAAGGCGCCGGAGGCGCCTTTTTACCCGGCGGCGCATGGGCGCCGCCATTTTGGCCGGGATCGCCGGCTCCTGGAGCATGCTCCAGGGCTGACGTCCCGTTGCCATGACAGCCGGGAGCCTTGTACAGGCTCCCAGGCTTGTCTGCAAAGCCTCTCTTTTGCAGGCTGGTCTACGTATTAGCATTGTAATGCATTGCATTAGTGATCAGACCCCCTGGGGTTCAACACCCCTAGGGGGTCTAATAAATGCAAAAAAAAAATTAAAAAAAGTTAAAAAAATATAAAAAAATATAAAAAGAATTAAAAGTTCAAATCACCCCCCTTTCCCTAGAACACATATAAAAGTAGTTAAAAACTGTGAAACATATACATGTTAGGTATCCCCGCGTCCGAAATCGCCCGCTCTACAAATCTATAAAAATATTTTTCCTGTTCGGTAAACGCCGTAGCAGGAAAAATAGTCGAAAGTGCCAAACCGCCGTTTTTTCACTGTTTTGATTCTGATAAAAATTTGAATAAAAAGTGATCAAAGCAATAACATTTCCCGAAAATGGTAGAACTAAAAAGTACACACCGCCCCGCAAAAAAAGACGCCCTATGCATTCCCGTACACTTACGTATAAAAAAGTTACAGCCGTCGGAATATGGCGACTTTTAGAAAAAAAATTTTTTAACACAGTTTTGGAATTTTTTTAGGGGTCAAAATGTAAATAAAACCATATAAATTTGGTATCCCTGGAACCATACCGAAACACAGAATACAGGGGACATGTCATTTTGGCTGCACAGTGAACGCCGTAAAACCAAAGCCCGTAAGAAAGTCGCAGAAATGCATTTTTTCTTCAAATCCACCCCATTCTGAATTTTTTTCCTGCTTCCCAGTACATTATATAGAATAATTAATGGTGGCATCATGAAGAAAAATTTGTCCCGCCAAAATTAAGACCTCATATGGCTCTGGGAGCAGAGAAATAAAAAAGTTATGGGGTTTAGAAGGAGGGGAGTCAAAAACGAAAAATGAAAATCAAAAAATGCCATCGGCGGGAAGGGGTTAATGGGTACAGTTTCTCATCAGAATATCTTGAGAAACTTTGAAGTCCATGAGAGTCTTTCTACACCTCCTCTTTTCTGGGAGGACATGGTGATAAGAGTATGCCTCATTCAAATTGTTGTGTGAGGCATTCTCAGGAGCTACTGGCTATAATGAGCAGAATGATTTGATGTTGTCAGGTGCTCAAGATGGCGGACACGGGTATTCATCTGTTAACTCATGGATGTACGTACTCGTCATATGTAAACACCCATTATATTTTCTGACCAATTATAATACATATATTTATGCAATGTATTCTGTGATGCTTAAGCTGGCATAAAGCCATTATTTTCTTTTATAATCCTACTAGCCTCTGCCCATGACTTCGTCTGCGTGTTGTTGGCGTCGATGATCTGCCTATATTCAGCAAATTGCTGCTGTTGATGGTTTGCCTGCTCAGCAGCTCTCTAGCTATCCTGCTGCTGAACTTGTTCCTCATGCCGTGCCTGTGATTGTTCCGGCATCTCAGCAGCTCGCTGGGGCGCCATATAATGAGGGTGTTGTTGGCGTTGATGATCCGCCTGCTCCAGCATTTCAGCAGCTGTCAAGCTGGCCTGCCGTTGAACTTGTTCCTTGTGCTGTGCCCGTGATTGTTCCAGCATCTCAGCAACTCACTGGGACACCATATAATGAGTGAATTGTTGGCACTGATGATACCCATCAGCTCTGCTTGAGGAGAACTCTGTGACTTCTGGATACTTCCATAGATCTCGTTTTACAATTTTGCAACAAATTAGATTTTCTTTTTCCCGGCATGTTTAAAAGAAGCAAACTGACAATTTGGATTAAAGGTGTTTTCCCTTCCAGTGTGTCAGCACTGCCTGGAGCAGATCAGATAATATGCACATGCTTGTACAGAATGGACTGAGAATTAGCCGAGTGTACAGAGAGATAACAGACCTGGCTTTATCAGAAACTGAGATAAGCTGCTGCAAGAGCAGTGTAATATAGTATGTGAACATAAATTCATAACAGTCGTAAAGCCATGTCATTTACTGGGATAAAAAGTAGCCGATGTGTTAATCCAGGTTACAAACTATCTATGTGCCAAATTTCTTTCAAATCCGTTCAGCCGTTTTTGCGTGATTGAGGAACAAACATACAAACATACAAACTTTAACATTTATAATATTATAGTAGGAAGGATGTTCACTAATGGCCCCTTATATAAATAAACCCCCTTGTATTAATAATGCCCCTAATAGCCCTTATATAAATAACACCTCTTAAATTCATAAAGCCCGCTTATATAAAATGCCCCTCCTAACGGCCCCTTAAAATACCCACAACTTAAAAAAAAATAAAAGTTATACTCACCTAACTGCAATCCCTTGATAGAGCCGCCAACTCCTCTTCTTCACCTGCGTATAGGATGTCTGCGTTTCAGCACAGGAGGCGCAATACTATGACGTCATCGCACCTGCCTGCGCCTAGAAGCAAATGTCTTGTGTCTGTCTTCTCAGTGTCTAATAAACTGCAGGCCTGAAGTGGCTTGCGGCTTACAAGACAGAGTCACATCTTTACCTGCACAGAAATGTGCCCTGACGGGACACACGCAGACCAACGCCCCTCCATGCTACCCCTTTCTCTAATAATATGTGACTGCAGCTATGAGACCCCTCTGATAATATGTGGCTCCAGCTATGAGACCCCTCTGATAATATGTGGCTGCAGCTTTGAGACCCCCGTCATAATATGTGGCTGCAGCTATGAGACCCGGATCCATCAGAAATCTCCTTTATCTTGTGAGATTCTGCATTTCCCGGCCATGTTACATGTTTTCTACAGACTGTAGACTTCATCACTTTCATTTCAACAATTGTGTAATAAATAAGGAACGCAGCTTCGCTTTCTTGTTAATTGAGGGTTTTGGGAGGGAAGGTGAATTCTCGTGGAAAGTCCCCGACTAAAAATATAAGAACAGAACAAGATCAGCCAATGGGAAGAGCCGAACACGTGTCATCATCTGTTACCGGGTGAGAGGCAGGATCAGACGGCTCGCAACGGACAACTCGTGCAATTCTGTTTCTAACTAAAAGGAGGAAGTAGTGAACAGAAAAATGGTAAACAGTTGTATAACTTTTTATTCCCAATCTATGTAATGGTATGATTTTATTTTTCTTGTGAGGAAAACCCATACCCTTAAAGGGGTGCAATGTAAGGTTCATATAAATGTAGATATTATTCATATTTTGAGACACCCAGCAAACTTTTGCAAAAAAATTAAAATAAAAAAATGTATTGCTTATTGTCGAAGAACTTAAAACATGCCCAGACATAGTTTGTGAGAAAAGAATTTAGGGGAAATATATCAAATGGGGTATATTTGTTACATGCTGTTTTTGTGTAAAAAAAATGGTATCTTTTTTGCACTCATGCCACTTTGTTAAGGGGTGAAAGGATGAATTGGGCCTCCGTGATGCAACAATTTTTAAAAAGCTGGCATAAATTACTGCTGAAATCTGCACCAGATCTAGCCGGCATTGATTTCAGACTCTGATGCCCATTTATTTTGATGTGTGCCAAATTTATGAAGAGCCATATGAACCTTAAGGCCCCACGGGACGTCCAGGGGCAAAAAAGTGCTGTGGGAAAAACTGTGGCAGCAACGCGCCCTTCTGACGGTACAGAACTTAAATGGAAATCTGAACACCATATACTGTATAACAGCACTGTTTGCTCAGGAACGGTGGGGGATAGAGAAAACATCAGGGGAACAGCATTTTTTAACAGATGCTAAGAACTGGAGATTGTGGAGGTGGTGTAAGGTCCTCTTTATTTATTTTGGTGTATATATTTTGGTGTATATATTTTGGTGTATATTAGACCAGTGCAGCCAATGTTAAAGGCGAGATTTATTACTGATTTTTCCAGTTTTCCAGTGTAAATTAATGGTATAAAGTAAGTCAGCTATAAGTTGGTGTGTAGAGCGTCTAACTCCTAGCAAGATGTGCCAAATGTATCACTGCGATGGTGAATTTGATGTATCTTGTACCTTGGGTGTTTATCATATCTAATGTATATAAGTCTTGGTTCACATCTGTGCTTGAGTTTCCATTTGGGGGAACCTGCTTGTGCATTTCCTAGCAGTCTCCTCCTCTCTGTCCCCTCTCCGTAGACTTCTATGTAAAAAGTAACTCAGTTTGATAAAAAGAAAACATTTCTTTAATAAGACATATTATAAAGTTTCTTATATTCGCTTGTACTATTGTACTGTACGAAATTTTGACATTTCATTTTTTTTCTATAATACATTCATATAGACCTAAAATTATCACATTCACAAAGGGTTAAAGGAGAAAATGTATCTCACATTTTATTAAACAATTTCTCTGGAGCACAGAAATCCCCCACATGGGGGTGTAAAATGATGTTTGGCCAGACGGCAGCACATGGAAGGGAAGGAGCAACACTGGGGGTTTGAACGGCAGATTTTGCTGGAACAGTTTTTAGGCACCATGTCTCATTTGCAGAGCCCTTACAGTACCAATACAAAGGAAACCCCCCAAAAAGGACCCCATTTTGGAAACTATACCCCTCACAGAATTCATCAAGGGGTATAGTCACCATTTAGACCCCAAAGCCTTTTAGATCCCTATTAACATTGGGATGTGTAAACGAAAAATTACTAAAATGTCACTTTATCCCCAAAGTTTTCATTTTCACAAGGGGTTAAAAGAGAAAAATCCCCCCACAGGTTGTTACACAATTTCTTCTGAACACGGCAATACCCCATATGCAGCCATAATCTGCTGTATGGGAACATGGTGGGGCTTGGAATGGAAAGAGCGTTATTTGGTTTTTGGAGAGCAAATTTTGCTGGAATAGTTTACAGGTGCCATGTCGCATTTGCAGGGCCCCTAGCGTACCAAAACACTGGAAACACCCCAAAGTGTCCCCATTTTGTAAACTGCACCCCTTAAAAAATTTATCAGGGAACTAATGAGCATTAGTATCCCAGACATGACTGCACAGCGGATGGTGGAACATGAATATATAAGCTGTGCAGAGTGTATTGGGAACACCAAATTCCCCACTATATCCCCAGTAGCTCCTAAGATTGGAGGTCACTCTGGGGATCACTTTGGGGGTCACATCTGGTATATTTTCCCTCTTAAGCTCTAAATCTGGGGTGTCCCCTGATATTCGCTTGCACAGCTTATACATTCCCTTCCTGACGCAGTCAGTTGTGTTCTAATGATTTGGTGATTTTTTGGGGGAGATTTTTGTCTTCACATTGTACAAGCTATAATTTTTTTATTTTTCTGGTGATGCGGCCATATGAAGGTTTGTTTTTTGCGGGATGAAATGTATTTTGTAATGACACCATTTCTGGGAGCCTATAAACTATAGAATAAATTTTATTAACTCTTTCTTGGTGGATTAAAAACCTCTCCAGCAATTCTGGCATTGCTTTTTAACTTTAAATTTTTTTTCCACCCAGCGTAGCGTATAAGTAACATGTTACCTTTATTCTGAGGGTCGGTACGGTTACGGCGTGCAGTGTACAGTATAAGTAACATGTGACCTTTATTCTGCAGGTCGTACGGTTACGGCGTGCAGTGTACAGTATAAGTAACATGTTACCTTTATTCTGCGGGTCGGTACGGTTACGGCGTGCAGTGTACAGTATAAGTAACCTGTTACCTTTATTCTGCGGGTCGGTACGGTTACGGCGTGCAGTGTACAGTATAAGTAACATGTGACCTTTATTCTGCGGGTTGGTACAGTTACGGCGTGCAGTGTACAGTATAAGTAACATGTGACCTTTATTCTGCAGGTCGGTACGGTTACGGTGTGCAGTGTACAGTATAAGTAACATGTGACCTTTATTCTGCGGGTCGGTACGGTTACGGTGTGCAGTGTACAGTATAAGTAACATGTTACCTTTATTCTGCGAGTCGGTACGGTTACGGCGTGCAGTGTACAGTATAAGTAACATGTAACCATTATTCTGCAGGTCGGTACGGTTACGGCGTGCAGTGTACAGTATAAGTAACGTGACCTTTATTCTGCAGGTCGGTACAGTTACGGCATGCAGTGTACAGTATAAGTAACATGTGACCTTTATTCTGCGGGTCGGTACAGTTACGGCATGCAGTGTACAGTATAAGTAACGTGACCTTTATTCTGCAGGTCGGTACGGTTACGGCGTGCAGTGTACAGTATAAGTAACATGTGACCTTTATTCTGCGGGTCGGTACGGTTACGGCATGCAGTGTACAGTATAAGTAACATGTGACCTTTATTCTGCAGGTCGGTACGGTTACGGCGTGCAGTGTACAGTATAAGTAACATGTGACCTTTATTCTGCAGGTCAGTACGGTTACGGCGTGCAGTGTACAGTATAAGTAACATGTGACCTTTATTCTGCAGGTCAGTACGGTTATGGCGTGCAGTGTACAGTATAAGTAACATGTGACCTTTATTCTGCGGGTCGGTACGGTTACGGCGTGCAGTGTACAGTATAAGTAACATGTTACTTTTATTCTGCGGGTCAGTACGGTTACGGCGTGCAGTGTACAGTATAAGTAACATGTGACCTTTATTCTGCAGGTCAGTACGGTTACGGCGTGCAGTGTACAGTATAAGTAACATGTTACTTTTATTCTGCGGGTCAGTACGGTTACGGCGTGCAGTGTACAGTATAAGTAACATGTGACCTTTATTCTGCAGGTCGGTACAGTTACGGCATGCAGTGTACAGTATAAGTAACATGTGACCTTTATTCTGCGGGTCGGTACAGTTACGGCATGCAGTGTACAGTATAAGTAACGTGACCTTTATTCTGCAGGTCGGTACGGTTACGGCGTGCAGTGTACAGTATAAGTAACATGTGACCTTTATTCTGCGGGTCGGTACGGTTACGGCATGCAGTGTACAGTATAAGTAACATGTGACCTTTATTCTGCAGGTCGGTACGGTTACGGCGTGCAGTGTACAGTATAAGTAACATGTGACCTTTATTCTGCAGGTCAGTACGGTTACGGCGTGCAGTGTACAGTATAAGTAACATGTGACCTTTATTCTGCAGGTCAGTACGGTTATGGCGTGCAGTGTACAGTATAAGTAACATGTGACCTTTATTCTGCGGGTCGGTACGGTTACGGCGTGCAGTGTACAGTATAAGTAACATGTTACTTTTATTCTGCGGGTCAGTACGGTTACGGCGTGCAGTGTACAGTATAAGTAACATGTGACCTTTATTCTGCAGGTCAGTACGGTTACGGCGTGCAGTGTACAGTATAAGTAACATGTTACTTTTATTCTGCGGGTCAGTACGGTTACGGCGTGCAGTGTACAGTATAAGTAACATGTGACCTTTATTCTGCAGGTCGGTACAGTTACGGCGATGCCTCATTTATATTGTTTTTTATGCATTACTGGTTTTGCAGAACAAAAAACAATTTGGGGAAAGAAATCAATGATTTTTGCATCGCCATCTTCTGAGATGTGCAGCATTTCTTTTTCGGTTGACAGAGTTGGTTGAGGGCTTATTTTTTGCGAGACGATCTGTGCTTTTTATTGGTAGTGTTTTGGGGTACATGTGACTTTTTGATCACTTTTTTTATACCATTTTAATAAGGCGAGATGGCAAAAAAAATTATTTCTTTGCTTGATTAATTAATTAATTAATTTATTTTTCATAGACTTTAATTCTTTTTTTTAACCTTTTTTTTTTTTTTTTACTTTTTATTGCTGGCCCACTAGGGGACCTTAACCAGTGATCCACTGGATTGCTGATTCAGCATTATAGACGTGCAATACACTTGTATTGCAGTCTATAGAGGAGGTTAGTCTATGCAGACGCATAGGCTAACTTCCTCCAACACAGGGCAGGATCAGCCAGGTCTGTGGGGGCTTCATGCAGCCTGGGGTCACTGTCCAGACCCCGGGCTGCAGATACTTCATATAGGCACCCCCCGATCTCACTGCGGAGGGTGCCCAGGGGCCCCTTAACCCAGCAGAGCCCAATGGACACATGTTTGTCCGTCATATCCAAAGGGTTAAAACCCCCAATTGAAGCGCAGCTTCAATCGGGGTTAAGGAGCCGGATGTTAGCTGTGTGTTACAGCTAACTCCGGCCCTCGATGCCACCGGCATTTTTACTTTCACTTTCAAACACCTAAGATGCGGCTATCACTATTCAAAGCTGCATCTTAGGGGTTAAACAGCGGGGATCAGCGCAATCACCGTCCCTGCTGTTACAGCGGGAGCCTGGCTATCAGATACAGCCGAGCTCCCATGGTGATCGCACAGGCTCTGCTTCTGAGCCCATGTGATCTCCATCACGAACATGCACATGGGAATGCGGGAACTAACCACATTCCCTGACGTGCATGTACATGACATAGCGCTAAGGGGTTAAAGGGGCTCTACCACTGGATTTTTGCTATTTTAGATAAACATATGCCTGAATAGCCTTTAAAAAGGTTATTCAAGTCCTGCTAATCATTTGTTATAAGACCGCCCGTTTTAATAAATTACCTTTTAAACATATATGTAAATGAGCCCTCCATGCACCGTGGGCGTTCCCGTGCACCCCTCACGTCATACTCTATTCACGTCTCCTCTCATGGTTCTTCTATGTAAGTTCCTCCTCCTACTTTCGATTCACTGCCTCCAACTGTCTCTTCCTTGCTAGTGGTACAGTGGTACCTGTGATGATGTCACTACTGCTCTGGGATTGGCTTGTCCCTGTGATGACATCTGTTATCTCTCTATGTAAACCCACAGCTAACACTGAGTCCATTGTGTACAAGCATTTGCATATTATCTGATCTGCTCCAGGCAGTGTGCTGACAAACCCCTTTAATCCAAATTGTCAGTTTGCCACTTTTAAACATATGGACAGAAGATGGTCACCGTCCCCACCTCTATAACACAATGTTATAAAACATCACAAGACTGGCAAAAGTATATAATAAAGCTGGATCAAAGATGGACACCGTCTACACCTTTGGCATGCACAATGTCGCCCTAACATAACAAGACTTAAAAAAGGGAAGCAAAAAAAGACAAGAGTGACAATCCACCAGCGTTCCATTTGAGTCAGTTTCCTTTTCCAATTCCCAACCAATGCACCAATGTACATGTTATTTATTCATTTTCTATATATCCTTTTACGTTTTTTATTGGATATCAATAAATTTACATTGTTTTATTCATATTTTTGTGTGGTTTTTCTGTATTTTATTTTTCAAGTTTACTTAATACTTTTACACAGTACTGCAGATAGACGTGAATATAAATTTGTGATATCCTATCCTACTAAGATTATAAATGTGAAAGTCTGTGTGTTTGTGTTTTTGTTCCTCAATCACGCAAAAAATGGTTGAACGGATTTGAATGGAATTTGGCACATAGATAGATTGTAACCTCGATTAACACATTGGCTACTTTGTATCCCGGTAAATGACATGGCTTCACGACTGTTATGAATTTATGTTCATATACTATATTACACTGCTCTTGCACCGTTGACTTTAACCTTGATAAAGGTCCTAACATTAGACAGTTTAGATACAGAGTGACCGGCATGTGGGATCATATAATGTGAACTCTGCCACTAATATTCATTCTTTACAAACATTACTTAGCGGACACAAAAGCAACTGATACAAAACAATAAGTGCTAATTTACTTGTGGTTAATGTATGTAATAGAGCCATATAATACTGTAATACACCTATAATAGCAGGACTTCTATAGTAATATAATACGCTTTCATAGCTATAGTTGTATTACATGGAATTGTCAGTTTGTGGCTTTCCGGGAAGCTGGGTGTCTCTGAAGCAGAAAGTCCCTGGGGGAGAAACAATTACAAGCAACACAAATAGACTTATCAGGTTCCCAGTGAAGCTGCAGAGAAGTGTACAAGAGTCAATGAAAAACCTTTATACACTGGAGTCAGTTGTTGCTGGGTAGAGACAAGGACTGAAGTGTTAGAACTGAGCCGAGACTTAATGAGACTGCTGCAAAGACAGGACAGGACATTGTCTTGTGGCATTAAAGGGGTAGCTCATCTCTATAATATAACCCTATATACAGTATCACACAGCTCAGCTTCTCTCCTCTATAATATAACCCTATATACAGTATCACACAGCTCAGCTTCTCCCCTCTATAATATAACCCTATATACAGTATCACAGAGCTCAGCTTCTCCCATCCAGGGGCATAACTACCATAGAGGCAGCGGAGGCGGCTGCCACAGGGCTCGGGCCATTAGGGGGCCCAGTGACAGCCACTACTGCTGCGTGTATGGGACATAAAAAGACCCCTGAGTATAATAATAGTTCATGGGTGTGCAACTGTGGGGCATAATAGAGCTTGAAGGTTCCACTGTGGCCCCTGTAATCTCTATTATGCCCCACAGCAGCCCCGCTGCAACCTCCATTGTGCCACTGTGGGGCATAATATAGGCTGCAGGGGCCGCTGTGGGAGAATTGAGGAGTCAAAGATGTCTATGTTTCAAACTTTACAGAGTCAAGTCACAGCTGAAAGAAGTGGTAATGTTCCCCCCCCCTGCTGTCTTTGGCTGACGATCAAAAGATGAACATCACCCCCCCCCAGACGGGGGGGGGGGGGGGTCTTTCGATCGTCCGCCCCAGGCAGCAGAGAGGCTAGGTTCACCACTGTATGGGGGATAATACTGTGTGCAGGGGACACTATGGGACATAATACTGTGTGCAAGGGCCACTATGGGACATAATACTGTGTGCATGGGCCACTATGGGACATAATACTGTGTGCAGGGGTCACTATGGGGGATAATACTGTGTGCAGGGGCCACTATGGGGGATAATACTGTGTGCAGGGGCCACTATGGGACATAATACTGTGTGCAGGGGCCACTATGGGACATAATACTGTGTGCAGGGGCCACTATGGGACATAATACTGTGTGCAGGGGCCACTATGGGACATAATACTGTGTGCATGGGCCACTATGGGGGATAATACTGTGTGCAGGGGCCACTATGGGACATAATACTGTGTGCAGGGGCCACTATGGGACATAATACTGTGTGCAGGGGTCACTATGGGGGATAATACTGTGTGCAGGGGCCACTATGGGACATAATACTGTGTGCAGGGGCCACTATGGGGCATAATACTGTGTGCAGGGGCCACTATGGGACATAATACTGTGTGCAGGGGCCACTATGGGGCATAATACTGTGTGCAGGGGCCACTATGGGACATAATACTGTGTGCAGGGGCCACTATGGGACATAATACTGTGTGCAGGGGCCACTATGGGGGATAATACTGTGTGCAGGGGCCACTATGGGGGATAATACTGTGTGCAGGGACCACTATGGGACATAATACTGTGTGCAGGGACCACTATGGGACATAATACTGTGTGCAGGGGCCACTATGGGGGATAATACTGTGTGTAGGGGCCACTATGGGGGATAATACTGTGTGCAGGGACCACTATGGGACATAATACTGTGTGCAGGGACCACTATGGGACATAATACTGTGTGCAGGGGCCACTATGGGACATAATACTGTGTGCAGGGGCCACTATAGCACATAATACTGGGTGCAGGGGCCACTATGGGGGATAATACTGTGTGCAGGGGCCACTATGGGGGATAATACTGTGTGCAGGGGCCACTATGGGGGATAATACTGTGTGCAGGGACCACTATGGGACATAATACTGTGTGCAGGGACCACTATGGGACATAATACTGTGTGCAGGTGTAAGGGGGGAGGAGGAAGGGAAAGACACGGCAGCCGACTGGCTACCGGGGCTCTTGCAGGAACTTTTAGGATACAGCGGTTCCACGGACAGGCACAACCACACCAGACACGAAGTAAGAAATATAAATTTTACTCTATACCCTTTTGGGGTGAACTCCAGGCTAACAGGCCTGATGAAATCAATAATTACAAGACACTCAGCCGAGGGCTGAGACCCCTGAGTGACACTGCACCGTGACCTAATATGTCAGAACTAGTGAACTATGCCTTTAACTAGCGGCTACATATATATAGCAGCTGCAATTTACCTATTAATACCAAGCTAACAAAACAATGTAAGTGTGCAGAGGAAGATCACCTGCGGTGTCACACTGGGGTTAACAATATCACAGTTTACTATTTAACTTACCCACTCCCCAATATCCACATTTCAACACACTACCCCAACCCTGCAGGGAGGACTTCAGCAACCGGTTTTGTTTTATCAGAAGTTGGTGCTTAGCTGCACAAGTCTTAGTGAAACAAATAACTCCTCTTATGACATACTTCTGGTACTATAATCCAGGATATAGTGTCTCTTTTGAATAGCAGGACAACACGTGCTGTATCTCCGTTTAGATAGAACTCGCTTTAAAGCAAAATGGCCGGAACCAGTCTATGCTAGGTTTTTGGCGCCAAAAAAAAAAAAAAAAAAACTATTTACTGCGTGTATACACTATTCACCCTTATGAAAGGTGAATCGGAGCTCCGCTTACCCGGGTTAGCAAGGGGGCGAACAGTCAGATGGACTTTCCGAAGGAAACAGGAATTTCTTTGCCTCCAGGCAACTGGAACACGGTGTCACAAGGGCTGGTCCTTCTTGTCATCCGCTCCGCGGCGTCTGCACAGCAATCGTCTCCAACTCTCCTGACATGGGAACCAGCAACAGGTTCGGGCTTCTCCAGAGCTGGCCCTGGCCTGAAACAAGCGTTGCAGGGCAGCGGATGGCAATGGATTGTCCCTCAGATCTCTCACTGCTCACAGCCAGCTTCTTCTCCCCCACTACTGCAGTCCACTTCCTGAACTCGTCACTTCCTGGTTTTTCCTTTACCTAACACAGCGGCATCTTGTGGTCAAAAAGAATTACTACAATAGAATTTTTCATTACAGAAACATCTCCTTTTACCACTGCTATTATCACATCACACACTTGTCAGTGAGAAGTGTTCTGAGACTGTATAGCATTAGTCACCCCGTGACACACCACCCCACTAGAGGTCGGCGTCCTCGACAGACCTCCCCAGACAAACTCATCCTGGGCGTATCGCTGTGGGGGAACCCCAGCATTAGACCTTGGCGTTCTGCGTAAAGTCAGGGCATCAGTCACTTCATTCCCACAGGTCGGCTCAGGTTCCTGTACAGGAGCAGCCATTAGTGTCGTCCCCTCCCGTGGAGGTAAGATCACCACGGCTGGAACCGTTTCAGACATGGGAACTGGTACATCCCACCACTCATCGGGATCAATCTGTGCAGCAGGTGTGAAGGTTGGGGCTGTCGGATTCAACCGATGCACCTCAGTCTCCGTTGTGGGAGTCTCTGAATTACAAGGTCTGAGCATATTACGGTGAAGAGTCCGGGTAACTCCTTCACCCCTTTCAGGCTCTATCTCATACACTGGTCCGTCAGGGATGACCCTTCGTTTTACTCGATATGGCATTGCCTCCCACCGATCATCCAACTTTCCCGAGGGTCTCTTGGCCCTTACTAACACCCTGTCCCCAGGTTGGAAGGGTTCATGTTGAACCGGGGTCTTGTCTGGGTGACTGGACAGTCGGGTTTTGTCAATCACCAATCGGTGTATGGTCTGCAGTTTTCGACGGTGTAGTTCTACCCAGTCATCGGGCGAGCGAGCGCCCTCTCTCTCAGGATTTGTCAAGTTCAATTCTTCAATCTCCCGTCCGGGATGCCCAAACAGCATCAGGTATGGCGTGTAGCCGGTGGTACTATGGACCCGATTATTATAGGCCCAGAGCAACTCAGCTAAGCTCTCTGGCCACCGAGCTTTTTGATCTTTCTCCAACGTTCGCAACATCTGAAGGAGGGTGCGATTGAATCGCTCACAGGCCCCATTCCCCTCTGGGTGATAAGGAGTCGTCCGGGATCTGTGGATACCATACACCCGATACAACTCCGACATGAGCCGCCCCTGAAAACATGCCCCCTGATCTGAGTGAATACGAGTGGGGCACCCATACACTTGGATGAAGTGCTTACACACAGCCCTGGCGGCAGATTCGGCAGTCTGATCTTTCGTAGCTACTGCTACTGCAAACTTGGTAAAGTGATCGGTCATTACCAAACAGTACTGATGTCCGCTGTTGGAGTGTCCTATCAGGACATAATCAATCATCAGCACCTCCAACGGCGCAGTGGTCCTAATCGTCTGAGTGGGGGCCCTTTGTTCTGGGGGTTTAGCGAGCTCACAGGCCCTGCAGGCTTGGCACACGTCCTGCACTGTCTGCTCAAGACCAGGACAATAGACAAATCGCTGGAGCCACTTGAACGTTTTATCAGGACCAAAGTGGGCCCCTCTCACATGAGCCTCACGGGCAACTTCCCTGGCACTGGTACTTGGTATTACTAGTTGCCATCTCACCTCCAACTCAGTCTCTAAATATACTTTACGGTACAGTAACCCATTCTCACACTTCAGTCTATCCCACTGTTGCATTACTCTTGCCCCCATAGGTGGCAAGCGTTTGCGCTCCATCGGGGTAGGCCACTCCTTTGCCATCACCCACTGCTTGATCTTTCTTAGGGTCACATCATCATTCTGAGCATATACCCAATCTCCATGGGTTTTCCCAAGCAACACTGGTCGGTCTGTCACCACCCCACTTGTCCGTGCCAGTATCACAAACAAGGGTATTCTACCCAAGTGGGGAACCTCTGAGTCTTCCAACTCTCCATCCTTATCTCGTCCGGAGTCATCCGGCGTCACTCGAGACAGGGCATCCGCATTTGCATTTTCTCTACCGGATCGGTACTTGATCTTGTACTTGTACCTGGACAACCTGGCCATCCATCGCTGCTCCAAAGCACCCAACTTTGCATTGTCTAGGTGCGCCAAGGGATTGTTGTCGGTCATAACAGTCACTTCCGCTCCTGTCAAGTATTCTGAGAATTTCTCCGTCATGGCCCACACTAGGGCCAGTAGTTCCAGCTTGAATGAACTATAGTTGTCAAAGT
The DNA here is from genome assembly GCF_031893055.1 of Leptodactylus fuscus. Lineage (NCBI taxonomy): Eukaryota > Metazoa > Chordata > Amphibia > Anura > Leptodactylidae > Leptodactylus > Leptodactylus fuscus. The sequence goes on from NC_134275.1 coordinate 77,265,515, forward strand.
TCCTCTCTGTCTCCCTCAGAGACCGGCTTCCATAGGCTATGACCCTCTCACGGCCATCTTGTTCTTGGGCGAGCACCGCACCTAGGCCATGGAGACTCCCATCTGTGTATAACATGAAGGGCTTGTCAAACTGCGCATAGGCGAGTATTGGTGCACTCGTCAGGGCTTCCTTCAACTCCTCGAACGCCTGTTGTTGTTTCTCTCCCCATGGAATGGGCTGGTTCTTTGGCCCCCGGGAGGTCCCCCTCAGCAATTCGTTCAGCGGTCCTGCCTTCTTTGAAAAATTTCTTATGAAGCGCCGGTAATATCCAGCTAGGCCCAAGAATGCGCGAAGTTCCCTGAGGGTTCTTGGGACAGGCCAGCGTTGTACCGCTTCCACCTTGCTGCTTGCCGGTTGCACCCCCTCAGCAGAGACAATATGCCCCAGGTACTCAATCTGTGTCTGGAACAGCTGGCACTTCTTGGGCTTGACCTTGAGCCCATGCTCCATCAGGCGCTTCAGGACTTGTCTCAGCCTCTGAAGATGTTGTTCGAAGGACGATCCGAAGACCACAATATCGTCCAGATAGATGAGCACTGACTCAAAGTTTAGGTCACCAAGACAATACTCCATGAGTCTTTGGAACGTGCCGGGGGCATTGGACAATCCAAAGGGCATCCTTCTGAACTCATACAAGCCCATCGGCAAGATGAACGCTGTTTTCTGTCTGTCTTCTGCTGCCATTGGCACTTGCCAGTATCCGCTCGCCAGGTCTAGGGATGAGAAGTATTTCGCCTTTCCCAATGCGGATAAGGATTCCTCGATCCGCGGCAAGGGATAAGAGTCTCTCACTGTCTTTGCGTTCAGCTTCCGGTAGTCGACACAGAAGCGTAAGGTGCCGTCTTTTTTTCGGACCAGCACCACCGGGGCAGCCCACGGACTCTGACTTGGTTGTACCACGCCATTATCCAACATTTGATGTAACATCTCCTTCACTTCTTGGTACATGTTTGGTGGGATCTGTCGATACCTTTCACGGATTGGGGCCGTGTTCCCGGTCGGTATTCGGTGCTCGATAGCAGACGTACAGCCAAAGTCTTCGTCATGCCTAGAAAATGCAGCTTGGAACTCCCATAGGGTCTCTTCCACTAGCCGTACTTGGTCTGGACTCAAAGAGGGCCGGTTTATTCCCATCATTTCCAGGATCTTCCTCCCATTCCACTCGGGCGTGGATTTTTCAGGTTGATCCATCTGCACCGCCAAGGTCCAAATGTCCCCTCTCTCTTCCCTAAGAGTAAAGGGTCTTCTCCGGGCTGTCTCACCCTGGTGTAGGAAGACTCTGGCGACCTTGACTCTCCTTGGTAGGGTCACTTCGTGATCCTGTAGATTCACGCACCGCACCGGCACTCGCCCGTTTCGGACTGTGGCCACCACTCGCCCAAACATCACACCAGTTATCTCTTCACACCGCTCTACTGGTTCCAGCTCGACATCCAATCCGTCCACATTCAGATTGGTCCCCACGGGCAACATCAACGTCCGTTCCTGCCGGGGAGGTATTTTTACGGGCGCACCATTCGGGGTATACACCGCCCCCAGCCGGCGGTTTTCAGGGAGTCCCTTCTGGATTCGGCTAGTCTGGACAATTTGACGGAAAACTTGCTGTGTTGGCCTATGTACGGAAGTCCGCTTCCAGTACTCCGGTCCTTTCTTGGTGAAAAGCACGTGGTTCAGGTCTCGCAACACATTCATGCCTAGAATCACCGGGACCTCCGGCAAGTAGGTAGACTTGACAAGGATAACTCCCTTGGCTCCTAATTCTTGGCCACAGGCCCGGAGCCGCATCCAGACTACTCCATGTACAGGGATAGTTCCATTATCTGCCGCTCTCAGTCGGATAACCATTCCGGTGTTTGGTCGCATAAGGTGGCCATGATGCCGTTCAAAATAGTCTAAGGGCATTGTTGTCACTTCAGAACCCGTATCCACTAGGCAGGGGACCTTCTTTCCCTCAAAACTCACTTCCAGCACGGGGCTTTTTGCGATCAAATCATGTGGGCTTTTTGGAGGACTTGGGCCCCCTGATACCCCCGCAGTGCGCCCTCTTACCGCGGAGGTCTCCCGTTTAACGGCGGTGAGTTGCTTGGCCTGGCCCTTCTCGGTCCTGGGCAGTTCCTTGAGATATGCCCGAACTCTTGACATTGCCAACATTGAACATTGCTATAGTCCCACTCCCGAGGTGGTGGCCTTTGTCGCAGTTGGGGGTCAGGAGGAGAGCGATACCACGGCCGTGATGGAGATGGCCTTCCCTGTGGTTCCTCTGTTTGCCACATGGGGGGTCTTGCTGAGCATTGACATGGGGGCCCGTCTGAGGGAGTTGGTAACGGGTTCCCAGCAGCAGGAGTCTGTACCCTACTCTGCACCTGGCTCAATTGTTGGGTTAGCGCATCTATAGTACGCTGCATTTCTCTCATCTGGGCCTCTGTCTCACCCCCTACAGCATTGGTCATCACCCTTCCAGCTCTCTGCATGGCGACCTGACCCACCTCTGGCTCCTCCATTTGAGTCCTGGCGATGGTCTCCTCCAGAATCTGGACAAAGGTCAGGGTCTTGTCCGCCAGCACGCGGTTCTGTAGTTCCCGCCTCACCGTACTCAAACATAATCCCCGAATAAAATAGTCCCTCAACAGCTCGTCATCTTCCTCAGGGGCACGCTGGGCGTGGGATTCGGCCCTCCGGACATCAGCTAACAACCCCTGTAGTTCATTAGCATACTCAGGGACGGTCTCCCCCTCCCTCTGTCTCCGATTAACAAACCGGGCAAGTAAATCAACTGACGGGGCACGGTTCCCGTAAACCTTCTCCAACCTGTTTACTATGTCTGTCACCGTACTCCTCTGGGACTCTGGCAGTAATGTGATTGTCCGTCGGGCATTCCCTTCCAGAGCATTTATCGCTACCTCCGGTTGGAGTTCGGGGGCTAGATTACACAGTTTAATCGCACTCCTCAGTCGTTCAGTCCAATCGGTCAGCAACATGTTATGTCCGTCAAATTTAGTCAGTTGGTTTAAGATGGCACCTGCTGGTAAACACCTGACTGGGGCTGTCGGTGCAAGGGTAGGTGCAACAGGCGGGAGGACAGCACCTACAGCCACCCCGCCATTAGGCACACGGTCCGCGTCCACCAAGGGCGCGTCCCCAGATGCGTTGTCCATGTCCATGGTGGCACCGTATCCTGCCGACTACGCCAAAAATGTAAGGGGGGAGGAGGAAGGGAAAGACACGGCAGCCGACTGGCTACCGGGGCTCTTGCAGGAACTTTTAGGATACAGCGGTTCCACGGACAGGCACAACCACACCAGACACGAAGTAAGAAATATAAATTTTACTCTATACCCTTTTGGGGTGAACTCCAGGCTAACAGGCCTGATGAAATCAATAATTACAAGACACTCAGCCGAGGGCTGAGACCCCTGAGTGACACTGCACCGTGACCTAATATGTCAGAACTAGTGAACTATGCCTTTAACTAGCGGCTACATATATATAGCAGCTGCAATTTACCTATTAATACCAAGCTAACAAAACAATGTAAGTATGCAGAGGAAGATCACCTGCGGTGTCACACTGGGGTTAACAATATCACAGTTTACTATTTAACTTACCCACTCCCCAATATCCACATTTCAACACACTACCCCAACCCTGCAGGGAGGACTTCAGCAACCGGTTTTGTTTTATCAGAAGTTGGTGCTTAGCTGCACAAGTCTTAGTGAAACAAATAACTCCTCTTATGATGTACTTCTGGTACTATAATCCAGGATATAGTGTCTCTTTTGAATAGCAGGACAACACGTGCTGTATCTCCGTTTAGATAGAACTCGCTTTAAAGCAAAATGGCCGGAACCAGTCTATGCTAGGTTTTTGGCGCCAAAAAAAAAAAAAAAACTATTTACTGCGTGTATACACTATTCACCCTTATGAAAGGTGAATCGGAGCTCCGCTTACCCGGGTTAGCAAGGGGGCGAACAGTCAGATGGACTTTCCGAAGGAAACAGGAATTTCTTTGCCTCCAGGCAACTGGAACACGGTGTCACAAGGGCTGGTCCTTCTTGTCATCCGCTCCGCGGCGTCTGCACAGCAATCGTCTCCAACTCTCCTGACATGGGAACCAGCAACAGGTTCGGGCTTCTCCAGAGCTGGCCCTGGCCTGAAACAAGCGTTGCAGGGCAGCGGATGGCAATGGATTGTCCCTCAGATCTCTCACTGCTCACAGCCAGCTTCTTCTCCCCCACTACTGCAGTCCACTTCCTGAACTCGTCACTTCCTGGTTTTTCCTTTACCTAACACAGCGGCATCTTGTGGTCAAAAAGAATTACTACAATAGAATTTTTCATTACAGAAACATCTCCTTTTACCACTGCTATTATCACATCACACACTTGTCAGTGAGAAGTGTTCTGAGACTGTATAGCATTAGTCACCCCGTGACACAGGGGCCACTATGGGACATAATACTGTGTGCAGGGGCCACTATGGGACATAATACTGTGTGCAGGGGCCACTATGGGGGATAATACTGTGTGCAGGGGCCACTATGGGGGATAATACTGTGTGCAGGGACCACTATGGGACATAATACTGTGTGCAGGGGCCACTATGGGACATAATACTGTGTGCAGGGGCCACTATGGGGGATAATACTGTGTGCAGGGGCCACTATGGGGGATAATACTGTGTGCAGGGACCACTATGGGACATAATACTGTGTGCAGGGACCACTATGGGACATAATACTGTGTGCAGGGGCCACTATGGGACATAATACTGTGTGCAGGGGCCACTATAGCACATAATACTGTGTGCAGGGGCCACTATGGGACATAATACTGTGTACAGGGGACACTATGGGACATAATACTGTGTGCAGGGGCCACTATGGGGCATAATGCTGTGTGCAGGGGCCACTATGGGACATAATACTGTGTGTAGGGTCACTATGGACATAATACTGTATGCGGGGGCCACTATGGGACATAATACTGTGTGCAGGGGCCACTATGGGGGATAATACTGTGTGCAGGGGCCACTATGGGACATAATACTGTGTGCAGGGGCCACTATGGGACATAATACTATATGCAGGGGTCACTATGGACATAATACTGTGTGGAGGGGCCACTATGGGACATAATACTGTGTGCAGGGGCCACTATGGGACATAATACTGTGTGCAGGGGCCACTATGGGACATAATACTGTGTGCAGGGGCCACTATGGGGTATAATACTGTGTGCAGTGGCCACTAAGGGACATAATACTGTGTGCAGGGGCCACTATGGGGTATAATACTGTGTGCAGGGGCCACTATGGGGTATAATACTGTGTGCAGGGGCCACTATGGGACATAATAGTGTGTGCAGGGGCCACTATGGGGTATAATACTGTGTGCAGGGGCCACTATGGGACATAATACTGTGTGCAGTGGCCACTAAGGGACATAATACTGTGTGCAGGGGCCACTATAGGACATAATACTGTGTGCAGGGGCCACTATGGGGTATAATACTGTGTGCAGGGGCCACTATGGGACATAATACTGTGTGCAGTGGCCACTAAGGGACATAATACTGTGTGCAGGGGCCACTATGGGGTATAATACTGTGTGCAGGGGTCACTATGGGACATAATAGTGTGTGCAGGGGCCACTATGGGACATAATAGTGTGTGCAGGGGCCACTATGGGACATAATAGTGTGTGCAGGGGCCACTATGGGGGATAATACTGTGTGCAGGGGTCACTATGGGACATAATAGTGTGTGCAGGGGCCACTATGGGACATAATAGTGTGTGCAGGGGATACTGCCTGTGCCCAAATAGGTGAAAGGTCCTCTTTAATGACAATCACTGACCTCCATACAATTGTGATGTGATTTGGAGTCAGAATAAGTGCAAAAAATGGAACAATCTTTGCTGCTTTGCGTTTACAAAAGTGATGGAAGACAATGTCACATCTGACCTGCCCTGGTTTATACCCTGCGTGCTGCTCTGGGGTTGGATACGGACACACGGCTCGTACTATGCACCAGTTATAATACATCTGTCCTTGTTGTGTACAGTTCTGTGCACCAGTGCACAATACACACATCACAGCTTTGACAAGGGTTATGTATACAGTGTGACTCCACGTCAGTACATGATCCTTGTCAGGATTGGTCACTGACTAAGAGGGATCATGTGATTCACCATATGACTGCACAAAACCAGAAAGTGTTGGGCTGTTTAGTGGTGGTACGTGTATACACTGGTATACCTTCATTGGGGTACCACACTGATATCCTTATATAGATTCTCTTTATATAAACCCCTGCAATGCAATAGACATGCAAAGTGTAAAAATATACAATAACTGGAAGAAGACAAAAGACAACGTTACTGTTTAGAGACCAGGTTTATTTTACTCTGCATGTTATATTCACAATCATTTAATGAAACAGCCTAATATTTATGGTAAAGCCCTTCAATCTATTGTCAAGTCACATAAAAGAAGCTGAAAATCACCTGGCGGATGTGCACGAAGAAAGTCCAACATGTGCAAAGCAAAATCAGTACAATGTCAGAGAGTGAATATCCTGTATAATGGCTGAAATAATTTCTCTATGAGACGCAGCCACACACTAGGTACAAAGGAAATGAAGAAAAGTTTCTACAACTGAAGTTAATAAATGGAAAAAATGCAACAAATGTGACACCTAATGGGAGATATGGACAGCGCACAGCAGTTGTTGCTTTGAGAAAACTCCATTAGGCTGGGGCCCCACGTGGTGGAAACTCCATAGCATTTTACAGTACCTGCAAAGTGGAAGGGATTCTGGCTAATTTCATCCACACATTGCAGAAAAATATCCACAGCGGATATGCTGAAAATTAAAAAAAAACGTTGCATTTTTGCAAATAGCAGCCAATTATATCTAATTATACCTGAGGAAATGCTGGAAGAATCAGTATAGGTATAATGGAAGCAGAAAGTCCTCAGAGGAAAACTCCGCAAACTTTATGTGTGCACCGCTTTTTGGCTACATCTTGCTATGTGGGGCATTAGCCTTAAGCCAGGGCCCCACATTACAAAAAAAAATGGGTTTTTTTTATTGCAAATTCTATTGCAAATTTGTTTTTAATCAAACCCAGGAGTGACTACAAAAGGAATAGGAAATATAAAGTTAGTTCTTATACTACGCCCTTCTGTCCAACTCATTCCTAACTTCAAAAAAATGCAGCAAAATCTGCAACAAAAAAGCAGTGGTTTTGGAAATTGCAGCCCGTCAATTATACCTATGGAAACACCGGCGGTTTCTCTAGAATTATAACTGTAGCAGAAAGTCTGCAGAGGAAACTCTGCGGATCTTCTGCGAGAAGTTCTGTGGGAAGAACCACGATTCTTGCTGCGGTCTGCTACGTGTGTCAACATATAGCTTTATAGATTTATCTTACAGATCTTTATAGATTCAGTTAAATAACATGTCCCATTAATCTGTTTTTGGAAATTTATAGAGGTCTAAGGGGGGTGTCTTTCTTAAGTTCTAGGGCTCCGGCACACGGCAAATATCTGTGGACTAAGCCTTTAATGCCTCTTAGGCTGGATTCGCATAACCAAGTGTCACTCAGGAAACTCAGTCCATGTGTTAGCCGGATTTACCAGCCTGATCTTCATGCTGGGAGCGAGACTCCTAACATCAAATCAAATCAAATAGGCTTTATTGGCACATCCGAATGGATATTTGGCATTGCCAAAGCTAGTAAAGTGGGGGGGGGGGAGTTGGAGTCGAGGGGGAGAGTATGGGGTAAGGGGTTGGGGTGGGGCTGATTTGGGGTATAACAGTCCATGGAGTCTCAACTTCCTCTTTGATGGTGACCACTATATGGGGAGGTGGGGTGGGGCAGGAGGGGTATAACAGTCCATGGAGTCTCATCTTCCTCTTAGTTGGTGGCTGCTATATGGGGGGGTGGGGTGGGGCGATGGTTTGGGGTATAACAGTCCATGGAGTCTCATCTTCCTCTTAGTTGGTGACCGCTATATGGGGAGGTGGGGTGGGGTAGGTGGTTCATAGTTATCTATAATACGGGGAGTCCCTGCCTCCAAGTGACATACTGTTGCTGGAAGGAAGGGTATCTTGGTCTAATGTTATAAGGCCTCATTCACACTTGTATATTGTGCTTGATATTTGTAAGCCAAAACCAGGAGAGGGACACAGAGAGAGAGAGAGAATATAATGGAATGATTTGTACGTCTTCTGTATTTTTTTGCTTTTAGGTTACAAATACTTACACAAAATACTGAGCAGCGAACTGCTGTGTGAATGAGGACTAAAGCTGTTCATAATTAGAGATGAGTGAACACTATTCGGAACAGCCGTTCTGAATAGCACGCTCCCATAGAAATGGCACACTTTGCCAGCGGCCGGTCGCTTAACCCCCCGCGTGCCGGCTACGTCCAATCATTTCTATGGGAGCGTGCTATTCAGAACGGCTGTTCCGAATAGTGTTCACTCATCTCTATTCATAATAAGGCAATATTTTAAGTTCAGTATTAGGCCTAATGTCCATATTGTAGCCGTCATGGTACCAATGGGAAACCAGCCTTACCCTGTACAGTTACATCGAGCTTTGGATAATTGTTTTGCACCGGACATGCATAATAATATCTGGGGCTGAACATCAGATCACAAGGTTTTTTTACATTGTGACTTATACACTTGGGACATTCAGTGTCTGGACTTTCCTTTGCTTTTCTTCAGTTACTAAACCCCACAAACACCTGGAGCTTATAAGAGAATATTACACCAATCCCCCAATCAGATAAGCAAGAACCAGACGTAACCTGCACACGTTATAGTACAGTATTATTACACAGCGTATATATAGCTCCATACACATTAGTGATAGGCGAGGGCTGGGCGGACGATAACTTCTCCTTTATGTATTAGAAGGTGGACACTTAGAAGCTGAAAGAATAACACAGGAAGGATCCGGATTACTGCGACAAAAATCCTGTAAAAGGAACATAAAACAGTTTATTAATCCTTCTGTGTCTATGGTAATGATGAAATGACAAATTAGCGATGAGAAAGTGATTTAGTCACATGTTAGGAATAAGCAACAATAGGAAAAATTCAGCAACCATTAGCTCAGATGAATTAAAACATAACTTTTAATAAAATGCACATATTATGAAAAAACATTAAAAACATACAGGGGGGAAAAACCCATGTAAGACAGGAGTCCTGGCTTACACGTTTTGAGGAATTTGTCCTCTTAGTCATAACCTGGAGATACTGATTTTTCTCTACTTTATAAAGCTCTCCCTAGACATAAGACCACCTGTACAGAATGAAACTAAAATGACATTAACCCACAATGTACCAATCCCTACGAGATCCAAAAAACACACACACACACAAACCATATCTAAATAGGTGACAAACATATACAAAAGGAGAAGGAAGTACCAGGTGCATCCATTCATTTCTATGGAGCGTGCTGTTCGGATCGGCTGATCCCAACAGTACTCGCTCATCTCTAATTGATATGTTTCTCATATCAAATATGATTTCGCCAGAGGCAAGAAATGTATGACACATGCATGCAGAAGGAAGACGCATGAACATGCCATGACTAAGTGGACACGTTCTTTTTTTCCCCCCTGAATGTTTTTAATGTTTTTTCATAATATGTGCATTTAATTAAAAGTTATATTTAAATTCATCTTAGTGAACAGTTGCTGGATTTTTCCTATTATTGCTTCTACCAACGCCTCAAGCCGAGGAGGTTTCCTACCCCTGTACCAGGGAGTCTCAGAGGAACGGTGTCAGTGTATTTCCAGGATTATCATGAGTGGGCTGTATTACTCTATTGTTTTGCATTTTGAACCATGTAAGGAATAGACCAGGCTGTAATAATAATAATAATAATAATAATAATACTATAGACTATATCTGATGGATATAGTGGAACTGCTATATAGTGGAATGGAACTGCTTTATACGCTGCTTATTCTGAACGTGTTTTAACGTTCAGAATCAGGCAGCGTATCAGTATTGTGAATGCACCCTAAGGGTAAGTTCACATGTAGTTTTTTGGATTTGAACCTGAGTTGGAGGTCTCTTGAGGTTCTGATCCAAAAGCCAGGTCGCCGCGACTGAAAGCCGGTGCACTGTACTGGCATCCAGTCGCGCACTCCGCTCTGGATTAGGTCCAAATGAATGGGTCTAGTCTGGAGGAGGGAGTGTCTTCAGGCTGAATCATGATGCGTATTGGCCTGAAGAATGAGCATGTCGCTTCTTTTTCTGGAAGCCGGCACAAGCTGGCTCCCGGAAAAAGTTGCTTAGCGGCTCCCGTTGATTTCAATGGCAGCCGTCTTTTTGGTCAGGGTTTTGAGGTGAATATGGCCTCAAAATCCTGACCAAAAACCCACTTGTGAACTTACCCTAATACTTCTCTGAACATTACATAATCAGGAAGTTTATTGGCGCTGTGACCCAGACATTTACCATTGCCAAGGTTGCAGTGCCAAAAGAATTGCACCAAACACTTAAACAACACATACACAAAGCCATCAATAAAGTTTACCTTTATCGCTGTCCTTACCTGATATTTATACAGTAAAATACCTCAACTGCCTCTCTAGTGTTATCCATTACATGATAAATAATAGCAATAATGATTATTACTAGAGATGAACATATAAAACATTTCTGACAGGCGGAAAAGTTCCATCAGTCAGATAAGACATTATCAACTACTGAATGTCACCATATAAATGCCAAGTTTTTGGCGGCTTTCAGATGCGTCTAGTAGCGGGTGGTGATGAGGGGAGCCCACTTATGCAGCCATTGTACTAGTCCCACCTATGTGTTAAACTGCCCTGCTTCTAGGACATGTCAATATACTCAGAAACAGGTATTACACACAGAGTACAGCATTTCCACTCTTCTTCCATGTAATAATGTAGAAATAAGGCCTTTGTAGTTTATAAATATTAAAAATTAAGTAAAAAAAAACCCTTACGTTCATTCTGTGGTCCGTGGAATGAAGTTTGCACTAAAAGCAAAAAAAGAATATGGAATTAGCCATTATAGCCTTTCTTCCTATTAGATATTATAATGTAGTTTTGTAATAATTTGTATTACCTTTTCTTCCTCTCATGTAGATGACAAGGCCAACGAAAAAAAATACAATTCCTAACACAAATCCTACAATACCGGTCGCCATCTTGTTTTTTGCTGCATCTGATGACTGAGGGTCTAGAAAATAAAACAGACGAGGTAAAATGGCGGCTTAGGGTAATATCTAATGGATGACATCTATGACTACAGTTCTATTCTAATGGGGACTGTCTGCTTTTCTCTCCCTTACGGTTACCATTTACTATGTAATACCATATGTAACTATTGTACTGATGTTCTGATGTTGCCCAATTGTGACATATAATGTGTTAGTGAACATTTTTTTAAAGCATGGACAACATTGTTGTGTGAATATAGCTCAAAGTGAATGAGCCGGAATGATTATTAAAATGCACATTACATATTACTCTAAACTTACTAAATAGATGGGGCAGTTCATTATGTTTTCATAGGGCATTTAAGAAGTTTCTTTCTATAACAGAAAGAACAGCTGCAAAATAGAGTACTAGTGTAATGGATGAGATTTACACAAATCCCATCCACACACTGATGAGAAGGACATTTTGCCGTACAGGGTTTGAATTTGCAGAAGGTCAATTTCTTGCTGTGAGATCAACATTGTTTTCAACCTTTGCAATGCATATTTCGCCCTGGATAGGTTTGCTGAGGGATATGCTACAGTATTATGTTTTTACCACGTGTGGCCTAAAGTTCTAATCTATACAGTACATGCTGCAGATAAGCCACAGACCTGCATGTGGATTACCTCGATTTGCCAGGTTCTGCACTCGCATATACCATTTATATTTTGTGTATATTTATTTTTGCCTTTATCTTTCTGCATTGTTGCATTCTGCAGTTATTTGTAATCGTTCTTAAATTTACTTTCTACATAGTGACACTCTTTTTAATTTTCAGCAATGGTAACAACCACTGCCCGGAATTAATGAAACAAATCTATCAACGATCATTTATTTCTGATCAAAACTGATAATGCCTACATAAAAAATGTCACTCGTCTAATCTGTTAAAGGGATTATCTGGTTTGGACAACAGCTCTTCATATGGCAGGCACCGTCAGTGACAAGTTGATCGCCATATGCAATACCAGTACCAGGATAACAAAGAGATCTCTTACGCCAGTCTACTCGGTGCGGGGTCTTCAGGCTGCTGTGATGGACCTCACAGGTAAAAGTGTCTCCTTTCTCCATCTCTGTCTCCAGCATGACATGAATCTGGTAAGACCAATCTCCATTATGGTAGGGTTCTGTGAACTGGACCTGCTCGGTCTCCTCCCCACCATTCCGGTACCATTTCACCTCGATCTCAGACGGGTAGAAGCCATATACATTACAGACCAGCATGTGCTGCTTTGTATGTGAATGTTCATCAGGATTCATCAACGAGATTTTGATCGATGGCTCAACTGGTAAAAGTTATAATAAAGTTACTAAATAATTTCATGAAATCACCAATATGCACAATAAAGACACCCCTCAACCTGTAAAGTAGAACACCCAGATCCACATTCAAATATTTAGTATGATTTATTTTTTAACTATATTTTTACTGAACTTTCATATTTTTACAACCATAAAAAATTAATACAATGTAAACAAAGAATCCAGAATTTTCCAAGCTGATGAGATGCAAGAACATCGAAACAGCTGTTCTTGGCTGAGAGACTACCTGGTAAATTCCCAACATCATTGCAAACAAAGACCTCTGAAAAGGTCGGCATGATGTTAAAGGGAGCGCCCTCTATAGGTGTGTTTGACTGAGACTCTGTCTTCCTAATTACATCATGGAAGATAGACTTGCACATCCTCAGGGAGCGCCCTCTATTGGACTGCATGACTGAGGCACTGGCTTCCTAATTACATCATGGAAGTTAGATTTGCATATTCTTCCCATGTTCCTTTGCACAGTGGAGCGCTCATGGCTTAATAAGACTCCACACACCTAATTGGTGGTCTCTCCCTATGGAGTGACGATATCCCCTTAAAAAGTGTGAGGAATTGTCATATGTGATGATCCCCAGATCACCACACCAGCAGTTTGAGCAGGGTGTCTCTGCAAAGCAAAGGCAGGGTTGAAGCACTCACTATAAAGCCTCTGTGGTTTTTTTTATTTCCACATGGTGTTATATTGGAAAGAGCAATGGTTTAATCTAAAAATAGCCTGGCTTGTATGTGGAACAGGATTTTAATTTTTAAGACAAAATTGTGGCAATATGTCTGGTTGAAAAATTATGCTTATCCCTTTATGGGAGCAGAATGCTGCACCAACATGGCATAGATATTGGAAGAAGCAATGGTGGGTTTTCATTTTTATTTTGCTGTTATTATGCCAACAATGTGGCAGTGGTAACTACAAAATAAGAACACAAAATTTGTGGCACACCATTATCAAAAACTGACACCAAAAATTATCCCTTTGTGGAAGCAGATGTGACATCAAAATGTAAGAACCTTTTATAATACAATTCTGTTTATTTTTTCCTAGGACCAACAATGTGGAATAGTACAATGTGATGGAACAGGCTGCATAACATATCTGGCTGAGTAGTGACAGTGGTGATAATTGTGGCAACATGAATGGCAGTATAGCATGGAATAATGTGATGGACCAGAGTGCAAAAAAAATGATATCTGACAGTTTAGAAGAAGCACACTGTGTTAGCAGTATAGTAAATGAAACATGATACAGGGAGATAGTGGCAGATCTATTCGGTGACATCCGCGGAGGTATGTGAAAATCCTCATGGATCCATGACTGATTTATTTTGGCTAAAGTAATTTTTTACAAACTTGTGGTGGACAGTTTGGTCTGTCAAGATGTTACAATATTATGTTAAAACCGGTCCTGCATAAACAAATGGTGAAACAATCTCTTGGCCTGACTGCATTTCTAAACTGTGGCTGTTAACACTCAAAACATTGACCAAGAGGCCATGAAAGCTATGGGTTGTCCTTGTCCATAATTACTGCTTCATGTCTTGATGATGGCGTGCACCTTTATAACGGGAGCAGTGAGATAGGACGATAGTTGGCAGGAGAGGACGGGTCAAGGGACGGTTTCTTAAGTATAGGAGTGGCATGTTTGAAGGTGGAAGGGAAGGATCCATTGGTTAGGGATAGGTGGAAGAGATGGGATAAGGCTGAGGTGATGACTTTAGTGAGTTGGGACATGCCAGGTATTTTTCCACCCTCAACTTAACCAAAGGGTACGGGCAGGTGCCACTTACTAAAGAGGCCAGAGGGGAAAAAAAATCGCATTTGTCACTCTAGATGGCCTGTTCCAATATGTGACTATGCCATTTGGTTTACATGGGGCTCCAGTAACCTTCCAGAGGTTGATGGACATAGTCATAAAGCCCCATCGCAGGTACGCTTCAGCATACCTTGTTGACATTGTCATCTTCAGTTTTGATTGGGAAAGTCACTTACCAAAAGTCCAAGCTATACTGGATTCCCTCTGGGCAGCCAGATTAACTGCTAACCCCAAAAAGTGTACTTTGGGCTTTGAAGAAGTTCGGTATTTGGGGTACACAATAGGAAGGGGGATAATAAACATCCCAGGTTAACAAAGTGGAGGCCATTCAAAGTTGGCCCCGAACCTTGAATAAAAAGCAAATGAGAACTTTTCTGGGAATTGTAGGGTACTATCACAGGTTCTTCCCAAACTTTGCAACTATTGCAACCCCACTGACAGACCTGACTAAGGGAACGAGTTCTGTAATGATCAAGTGGAGTGAACAGGCTGACGGGGCATTCCAGGAGTTAGTCAGTCCTCTGAAAACAGCTGGCTTTGGTAACACAAAAGAATTTGTGGTACAGACTGACTCCTCTGATGTAGGATTAGGTGCAGTGCTGTCCCAAATGGTGGGTGGTGAAGATCCCCCAGTCACCTACCTGAGTAGGAAGCTTATGCCCACAGAGAAAAATTACAGTATTGTGCTTATCCATTAAGTGGGCCCTAGAATCCCTGAGGTTCTACCTCCTGGGGCGACACTTTAAGCTGGTCACTGATAACTCCCCTCTGACATGGATGTGCAGTGCTAAAGAGAGAAATTCCAGGGTAACAAGGTGGTTTCTAATCCTGCAAAATTATACATTTATTGTGGAACACAGGGCAGGCAAAATGCAGGGAAATGCTGATTCCCAGTACAGGACCCATTGTATGTCAGTCATTAGTGCATTGCATTAATGATCAGACCCCCTCGGGTTCAAGACCCCTAGGTGGTCTAATAAATGTGCCATAGGAAAGGAGAAACGAAGAGAAAGCGCTTTAATGATAAATCAGTTCAATCACTGTTACTTATGTACAAGAATGGCTCGAAGTGCTTGCCACCTTCTTCGATGCAAGCAGTGCATCTCCGATAGATGACTCCTGGCATGGACCTCACCGCAACAAAGTTGGCAGAGGTGTGGCATACACAACAAACTTGGCATGCATTTTTCTCTTCTTCGTTTCTCCTTTCTCATGGTGCAGCAAGGGATAGGAAACCAACATCTTGGTCTACCTGCAGCGCCGCAACTGTGCATTTCTGGTCACATGTTCATTTATAAAAAAACACTTCATATACCGACTAAAGTCCACCCTCTCATTTTGTGTACTTACTTTCCACCCCGCTTGAAAAGTTTTTCCCCTCCCATATGCTAATGTGCCACAAACAGGAAGTTGATATCACCAACCATTCTCATTTTATTTAGGTGTAGCCATATAAATGGCCATGTGTGTTTGTGTGTGTGTGTATATATATATATATATATATATATATATATATTTTTTTTATTATATTTATATTATAAAAAATATCAAATTATCAAATCACTCCTTTTCTCTTCAAAATACTGTGAAATACATACCACATTAGGTATACCTGTGTCTGAAAACACCCGGTCTACAAATCTATAAAAAAAAAATTTTTTTCCTGTACAGTGAACGCCTATAGTGGGTGAGGAGGGGGGAACGACATAATTGGAGATGCCATTTTTTTCATTGTTTTGCCTCTGATAAAAATTTGAAAAAGAAAACTGATCAAAGCAATAGACATTCCCTAAAATGGTTTAACTATGAATTTGGTATCCCTAGAATTGTACCAAAATATAGAATACAAATGACAGGTCATTTTAGCTGCAGAGTGAATGCCATAAAAACAAAGCCCACAAGAAAATAACACAAATGCACTTTTTCTCCAACTCCACCCCATTCTGAATTTTTTTCCAGCTTCCCAGCACATTGTACAGAATAATAAATGGTACCATTATGAAGAATAATTTGTCCTGCAAACATTAAGACCTCCTATGGCTCTATGAACGATAAAATATAAAGGTGCTAGTGATCCCCAGCAAAATGGCGCCTCAGTCAACTTTGACCGACGCACTGGGGGGTTTAAAGCCGCAGTTTTTAAGCCAAAGCCAGGAGTTGATTAAGCAGAAAGGAGAAGTATAGGAACTTCCTATAGATTTCCTGATCCTTCTGTAACCATTCACAGCTTTGGCTGAAAAAAAGGCAACAAAATCTGCAACAAAAAAAAAGCTGTGCTTCCGCAACTTCCACAGCCTGAATGAATATTGTCGTGATTGTGTTAATCCACGGAATAAAGATAACCTTCATCTTTATTTCAAAGCTTACACTAAAATCAAACCCTCTAAGAAAACGACACAATTGAGTTTTTTCCAACTCCAACCCCTTTAAAATCTTTTTATGACTTATCAGCCCCTTATATGGAATTTTAAGTAGTATCAATAGAAAGTAAAATTTCTCTTTCAGGAAACAAGTCTTCATATAGTTATAAATTGAACAGTTATAGCTTTTGGAAAATGGGGAAAATTTTTTTACCAAAAATACAGCACAGTGGGACGATGTTAGGCCTGGTTCACATTGACAAGCTCACTGCTTGTCAATGCGTTCAGTATTCTGTTCAGGGGTTTCCATGCGGACTCCCCGAAAGGAATACTGAACGCAGATGTGAACCAGGCTTTAAGTAGGAAGTACTGCTGGGATGTGCTGCCTAGATAGCATCATAAATGTTGGACTCAGGGCTCGTTCACATCTGTGCCCGGCCTCCGTTCTGCAGGTTTCCGTTTCCTGCCCGAAACTGAGCAGGAGACGGAAACCTGCCGGCATTTTTCAAACCCATTCATTTGAATGGGTTTGGAAAGTGTCCGGCCGTGAGCGCCGGTGAGCGTTTTGTGCTCTCCACAGCGAAACCGTTTTTTTTTTTTTTAACCAGTCAGACATGCAAGACTTAGTGTCTGGTTCAAAAAAAGGTTTCACCGCGGAGAGCACAAAACGCTCATGGGTGCTCATGGATGGACACGGTCTGCCAGGTTTCCAGCTTCTGTCGGCAGAAGACGGAAACCTGAAATCAGGTGCTGGTGTGAACCCAGCGTCAGGCAGTTGCTCTATAGCCACTGAATCTCTTCTGTATTATATAATCCACATTGATCACAGGCATTAACTCTACTGATGCCTACATCCAACCTCAGGGCCAGTTCATATTAATGCTTGCCTCCCATCTGGAAGGAGTCCACAGGAGGACCCCCCGAATGGAATACCAGCGAAACTGCAAGCACTGAACAGTTAAGCACACGGACCCCATAGCATATAATGGGCTCCGTGTGCTTGACGCACACTGCCTGCACGAATGATTCATGTGGGCAATGCGCACCAAGCACACAGAGCCGATTATATGCGTCCCCAATGCTGCCAGAGAACTCTCTCCAGCGATGCCTCCATCTTCAGCTGCAACCGCCTCTTCTGTCTTCATCTTCCGTCTCAGTCCGAACTCCAACGCCTGCATAGTCGGCTCTGCCAGTGAGACATAAGCAGAACTGAGTGCGCATACCGGCCGGCGGCCATTTTGGGAGGCTGGAGAGTTCTCTGGCAGCATTGAGGACTCCCCCACTGCCATTAAAGCTATTCCAACGTGGTAACTAGGAAAAAAGTTTTTTTAATGGTAGAATCCCTATAGCTATCCAGCGCTTACAGTTGTGCTGGTATTCCGTTTGAGGGGTCCTCCTGCGAACTCCTTCTGGATGGGAGGCAAGCGCTAATGTGAACCAGCCCTGACTGAGGCCCGGTTCACATCTGCGTTCAGCAAATCCATATGAAATCAGTATCTGACATCTTCAAAAACTGATTTCAAACAGTCCAGATTAAAACTGTGTCAGTTTGTAATCAGTCTTTCACCAATCAGGTTTTTTTTCTCCCCCCCCCCCTTCATCATTCTGAGCATGCGCAAAACGGGCACAAACTGATTGCTATTAGAGGGTGTTCACACTTGGTATTTCTCCAGTGTCCAGTTTGTGCATTCCGCCAGGGACGGAAACCTGACAGTCAGCTTTAAAACCCATTCACTTGAATGGGTTTGCTGCCTGCCCACAGGGAAACAGTTTTTTTGGCTGGACACAAAGTCAAATATGCAGGACTTTGTGTCCAGCCAAGAAAAACCCAGTTTCCACACAGAGAGGCTGCATACGGACACCGATGGTTTTCTTGTAAAATCCATTCAAATGAATGGGTTTTAAAAGTGACCGCCGGGAAGCCGTCCCCTGTCCAGGTTCTCCAGGGCTGAGGACAGAAATCCGACACAGGGTGCACAGGGGTGCAAGTGTGAACGCCCCCTTATACACACGGATTACTTTTAAAACCCATTCAAATCAATGGGTTTTAATCAGGACAATTTCAAATCAGTTTTTGAAGATGTCAAATATTGATTTCAAACGAATTTGCCGAATGCAGATGTGAACCGGGCCTGAGGCATCATTTTCCAGCCGCTAATTTGATTAGAAAGAGATCTAGGGATGGCGATCCCTAATAGAAGGGAGCCTACTGAAGTCACTTAGGCTTCTCATTACATTAGTTCTATTACAGACTGCACTATAAAAAAAATAAAGAAAAATAAAACAGTCTACTAATCCAGTCTAATTTTTAGGCCGTGCAAAATTAGACCAGATAAGAATCATCAGAATCATCATAGCTGTTAAAAGTCCATAGGAAGAAATTGGCAACCAGTCTCAACTAACATTGGCTACAAAGACTTGTATAGGCCTAACGCTATATTAACCCCTTAAGGACCCAGACATTTTTCAGTTTCGCATTTTCAATTTTCCTCCTCACATTTCAAGAGCCATAACTTTTTCATCTTTCAGCTCACAGAGTCACATGATGGCTTATTGTTTATGGGACAATTCACACTTTGTAATGGCGCCATTCAATATGCTGTGCAATGTACTGGGAAGCTGGAAAAAAAATCAGAATGAGGTGCAATTGAAGAAAAACTGCATTTGCGCCAATTTCATACGGGTTTAATTTTTACACCGTTCACTGTTTGGTAAGATGCCATGTTGCCTGTATTTTGCGGCTCAGAATGAACATGGCGATACCAAATTTATATAAAATTTTGTTATGTTTTGATACCTTTTTTAAAAAAATGAAAAACTTTGCAAAATAGAAAAAAAACATCCTGTCGCCATGTTCTGACACCTGTAACTTTTTCATATTTAGATATATGGAATTGGGTGCGGCCTCTTTTTATGCGGGACAAGATGACGTTTTTATTTCTATCATTTGGGGAAAGATCTGATAGCTTGATCACTCTTTATTCAATTTTTTATAGGAGGCAAAGCGTTTTAAAAAGCGCTACTTGGCCATTTTGATTTTTCGTTTTTTTTTGCCGCTACGCAGTTCACAGCATGAGCCTCCGCCTCAGGTTCTGGACCAAAAAACCCTGTGTGAACTTACCCTAAAGTATCTTGCCCTTGGTAGATTAGACAGGGTTCAAGAAGTGAGATATTGCCCTGTGTGTGGCTGTTTGTTATTTTTGCTCCTGTTATACGCTGTATAAGCCCCTTATTTTGGTTTGCATCACCTGATTTGCTGTTTATTTGGCACCCAGCGCCACCAACACCTCTGTAAATCCAGGAAAACCAATAACTTTGATGTTAAATTACCCCCAATTGTCCCAACAGTATAAGATAAATATTGTAATATTTTAACCCCTTCCCGACATGCGCCGTAATAGTACAGCGCATGTCGGGTCTGTAACTATGGCGACCGCCCGGGAGCCGGGCGGCCGCCATAGCCGCCGGTGTCTACTGCTTTAAGCAGTAGACAACCGGCTCTAATGCCTCCGATCGGTCCCCGGACCGATCGGAGGCATTAACCCCTCCGGCGCCACGGTCAAAGGCGCCGGAGGCGCCATTTTCCCGGCGGCGCATGGGCGCCGCCATTTTGGCCGGGATCGCCGGCTCCTGGAGCATGCTCCAGGGCTGACGTCCCGTTGCCATGACAGCCGGGAGCCTTGTACAGGCTCCCAGACTTGTCTGCAAATCCTCTCTTATGCATTGCATTAGTGATCAGACCCCCTGGGGTTCAACACCCCTAGGGGGTCTAATAAATGCAAAAAAAAAATAAAAAAAAAAGTTAAAAAAAATATAAAAAAATATTAAAAGAATTAAAAGTTCAAATCACCCCCCTATCCCTAGAACACATATAAAAGTAGTTAAAAACTGTGAAACACATACATGTTAGGTATCCCCGCGTCCGAAATCGCCCGCTCTACAAATCTATAAAAATATTTTTCCTGTTCGGTAAACGCCGTAGCGGGAAAAATAGTTGAAAGTGCCAAACCGCCGTTTTTTCACTGTTTTGATTCTGATAAAAATTTGAATAAAATGTGATCAAAGCAATAACATTTCCCGAAAATGGTAGAACTAA
Organism: Leptodactylus fuscus; assembly: GCF_031893055.1. NCBI lineage: Eukaryota > Metazoa > Chordata > Amphibia > Anura > Leptodactylidae > Leptodactylus > Leptodactylus fuscus. The sequence goes on from NC_134275.1 coordinate 77,286,408, forward strand.
AAAGTACACCCGGCCCCGCAAAAAAAGACGCCCTATGCATCCCCGTACACTTACGTATAAAAAAGTTACAGCCGTCGGAATATGGCGACTTTTAGAAAAAAAATTTTTTAACACAGTTTTGGAATTTTTTTTAGGGGTCAAAATGTAAATAAAACCATATAAATTTGGTATCCCTGGAACCGTACCGAAACACAGAATATAGGGGACATGTCATTTTGGCTGCACAGTGAATGCCGTAAAACCAAAGCCCGTAAGAAAGTCGCAGAAATGCATTTTTTCTTCAAATCCACCCCATTCTGAATTTTTTTCCTGCTTCCCAGTACATTATATAGAATAATTAATGGTGGCATCATGAAGAAAAATTTGTCCCGCAAAAATTAAGACCTCATATGGCTCTGGGAGCGGAGAAATAAAAAAGTTATGGGGTTTAGAAGGAGGGGAGTCAAAAACGAAAAACGAAAATCAAAAATGCCATCGGCGGGAAGGGGTTAATAGTTCGAGCATTCTGGTTGGATCTCATCAGCCCGATGTAGAGAGGACTATAACCTGGTAGAGGTGAGAGGCTTAGACAGGGTTCGGGGGATATTGTCACTCCTTAGGGAGAGACCACCATATAGGTGTGTGGAGACTTGTTAAGCCTTTAGCACTCCACTTTGCAAGGAACTATGGGAAGAATATGCAAATCTGCCTTCCATGATGTAATTAGGAAGACAGTTGCTGCCTCATTGTTGCAAACCAATAGAGGGCGCTCACTGGAATGTGCAAGCCCGTCTTAAGACAGGATTCCAGTGAAACAACCCAATAATGGCTGCTCCCTTTAGCCTCATGCCCGACCTTCCAAGAGGCCTTTGTTTAGCAATGACGCTGGGATTATTACCAGGTTATAGTCTCTCAATCGAGGACAGCTGTTTCGATCTGGTTGGATCTCATCAGCCCGATGTAGAGAGGACTATAACCTGGTCCACACACCTATATGGTGGTCTCTCCCTAAGGAGTGACAATATCCCCCGAACCCTGTCTAAGCCTCTCACCTCTACCAGGTTATAGTCCTCTCTACATCGGGCTGATGAGATCCAACCAGATCGAAACAGCTGTCCTCGATTGAGAGACTATAACCTGGTAATAATCCCAGCGTCATTGCTAAACAAAGGCCTCTTGGAAGGTCGGGCATGAGGCTAAAGGGAGCAGCCATTATTGGGTTATTTCACTGGAATCCTGTCTTAAGACAGGCTTGCACATTCCAGTGAGCGCCCTCTATTGGTCTGCAACAATGAGGCAGCAACTGTCTTCCTAACTATTACAGTACAGGGCAGAGAAGTCATACTACAGCAGTTTGAAGATGCCTTTCCAAAGATTAAGAGATTGACACAAACCCACAAACAGAAGACAGACACCTCTGCCTGCACAGAGACTGACACAGGGGAGCCATCCCTCCAGCAAACCCCCCTCCACAGGAACCCCCAGCAGCAAATCCCCCCCACTGCTCCAAGCCACAACCCCCCTCACCTTTCACTTGAGATCCTCAGAGACTCCTTATCTGAACTAGAAAGAGATTTCACACACTTCAAACAACAAATTAAAAGGAACCACATTGACAACACAAATAAGCAAACCATTGCTGAGCCGACCAGGCTGAGGGGTGAAGCCCTGCAGAAACTAGAATGTGATTTTCATAAACTACGCCAAGAAAATGCTGAATTGTGGAGAGTGATAGCAGACATGAAATCTCAGATACAACACCTCACCCAAGAGAGAGGGTCAGAGAATGAGGGGGGTGAGAAACTAAGGACAGATAACAGACAGGACCCCAACAAAGCAGAAGGAAACACAACACAGGAGAGATCAGAGCTGCCCCCCACCCAAAAAACAGAACCAGAGCTACCCCCCAACCCAAGATCAGAACCAGAGCTGCCCTCCATCCCAAGATCAGAACCAGAGCTGCCCTCCATCCCAAGATCAGAACCAGAACAAACCTCAACAACCCAACCGAACAGCAGACAAGTCTTGACGAGGAGACCACCGGGTCCAGATATTGTCCTGATCACAGACTCCAATGGCAAATACCTGGACACAAATAGACTGTTCCCAGGGAAAAGAGTCACCAAAATCCGCTGTTTAACAATCGAAAAAGCAAACGCTGTCATCAACGACCCTTATTTCACCAAACCGAACCACATCATCATACACACAGGGCAAAAAAACCTTGAGGCCCAGGACCAGCACCAACAGATAGCGGGACAGCTGACCCAGCTAGCAGAGAAAGCACAACAACAGTTCCCAGACTGTAGTATCATCCTGTCATCTCTGCTCCCACGAGGAGACATCTCTGAACACATCATCAGAGATATCAATTCAGAGCTGGCATCCAAAATCCGATCAACATCAGGTATCACCCTGGCACAACACCCCTCCATAGACAAGCGTCACCTATATGATAACAAACACCTCAACAAACAGGGAGTCAGCCTCCTGGCCAAAGAACTTAAAGACATAGTGCTCAACAGAGACCCCTGGCCCATACACCACACAAGACAAAAACCTGTGGAGAAGTCACCTGTGGAGAAGTCACCTTCCAGGAGACACACCCAAACACCATACCCCCCTCAACATACAAGACAAAGACCCATGGGGGGGTTGCCTGGCTGGAAAATATCTCAAACACAACATCTCCCCCAAAAAACTGGAAATGGGGACTACTATAAGCCAGGGCGGAAGCCACCTGTGCCATACAGAACAAGGCAGAGCACAGACATGGAGGAGATAAGAACCATGTTCAGCACCCTGTGCAACACACTGCTCCAGACTGGGATCCACAACATGGCCACCAATCAGGAACCCAGCCCGTCCTCTGCAGGACAGCTCATTACAAGGTATACCCACCAAAGATGACACCACTGACTATCAGTAGCTGGAATATCCAAGGGCTGAACGCCTCAGCCTTTGGATCCAAACCAAACGATCCAGACTTTATAGACAGACTAAAAAACATAGACATCCAAATCCTCCTAGAGACATGGACCCGGGCAGAAGATGAATCCCTAACACCCATGGGCTACAAGGAATTCTCTGTCGCTGCCCGGAAAAGCAAGACTACCAAACTAGGCCGCCACTCAGGAGGCATACTAATATGGTTCAAGGAGGAGCTCAAAGAACACGTGAAAGCCATCAAACGCACTGACAACCACATGTGGATAAAAATAAGCAACTCCATCCTCAACGGCCAACACGACATCTATCTCTGTGCAGTATACATCCCCCCATCTGAGTCCACCTACCACAACCCAGACATCTATGAGGTCCTACAAAGGGAATCTGCCCAGTTCCAGTCCCAAGGCAGAGTGCTGATCTGCGGCGACCTAAACGCCAGGACTGGAACAGAGATAGACGTCCTGTCCTCTGATGGAAACCTGCACATCCTGGTAGGCGAGGTCCACCACCTTGAGTCTGCACAGAGAAGAAGAAATAGCTATGACATAGTCGTCAACAAGAGCGGGAGACAGCTGCTGAACCTGTGCCGGATTCTGGGACTGTACATAATGAATGGGCGTACCAGAGGGGACACTCAGGGACGCTTCACACTAAACTCCCATGTGGGCAACAGCGTGGTGGACTATGTCATCACAGACGCAGACCCAGCAGACATAGATGCTCTCATAGTCACCCCTGAGACACACCTGTCAGACCACAACCAGATCCTGCTGTACATGAGATCCACTGACAAGCCACTCACACAGCAGCCCCACCAGATTGGTCTCTACAACCTGCCACCATTCTTTAAATCGGCCAGTCACCGGGCCACCGAATACACCAATGCGGCTAACCGACCCGAAATCAAGGAACTGCTCGCAAACTTCTATATGAGTTCCTACCAGCCAGACCAACAAGGGGTCACCCGAGCAGTGAAGGACTTCAGTAACATCCTGTACACCACGGCAGAACTAGCAGGCCTGAAACAGACAAAGCCCAAGAGACCGACTAACAAACAGTCTCACAAATGGTTTGACAGCGACTGCAAGGCTCTACGCCGTTCTCTAAGGGCAGTCTCCAACCGGAAACACAGAGACCCCAACAACAGAGAGTCGAGGGAAGCCTACAACAATCTATGCAAGCAATACAAGGGCACCCTCAGAGAGAAGAGACAGAGGTACCTCTCCCACAAAATAGAGCAACTAGAGGACTCCCTCCAGGACAGCTCATACTGGGAGACCTGGCACCACATGGGCACAAAGCCCAAGAAAAACTCTCTCCACATCCAAAATGGCAATATCTGGCTCAACTACTTCAGAGGTCTCTAGAAAAACATCCCAGAAGAAGAACTAACTCCAGAACAGCAACAGATAATCACCAAACTGAGGGACATGGAGAAAGTCATCAAAGACTTCCAGAACCCTCTGGACTCACCAATCACCATAAAAGATATACAGGAAAGAATTGTCCTGCTGAAAGGCAAAAAGGCCAGTGGCCCTGACGGCATCCTACCAGAGATGATCAAATACAGCTCTCCAGCAATACACGCAGCACTGGCAAAGCTATTCACCCTCGTGCTCAATGCTGGACACTTCCCCGAAGACTGGAACAAAGGGCTCATAACCCCCATCTACAAGAATGGGGACCAATATGACCCCAACAACTACAGAGGGATCTGCGTCAGCAGCACGCTGGGGAAACTGTTCAACAGCATCATCAATAACAGAATCCTCACCTTCCTCACACAACACGGGGTCCTCAGCAAGAGCCAAGCAGGGTTCATGCCAAACCACCGCACCACAGACCATATCTACACCCTGCACAGCCTCATCAAGACGCACGTCCACAACACCAGAAGAGGCAAGATATTCGCCTGCTTCGTAGACTTTAAGAAGGCGTTTGATTCAGTATGGCACCCAGGCCTACTCCTGAGACTCTTAGAGAGTGGAATAGGAGGAAGAACGTACGACGTCATCAAGAGCTCCTACACCGGAAACCAGTGCAGTGTGAAGGTGAATGGGAAAAGGACAGCATACTTCCAACAGGCCCGAGGGGTCAGACAAGGCTGTAGCCTGAGCCCAACGCTCTTCAACATCTATATCAATGAACTGGCTACAGCCCTGGAGGCCTCACCAACCCCAGGCCTCACCCTGAACAACCGAGAGGTGAAGTTCCTGCTATACGCCGATGACCTCCTGCTCCTGGCCCCCACCGAGAAAGACCTCCAAGAAAGCCTGTCAGTGCTGGAAAAATTCAGCACCACATGGGCCCTACCCATCAACCAGAAGAAGACCAAAGTCATGGTATTCCAGAAGAAGGGCCACAATAAAGCCTCCACCACCCCACAATTCACACTGAACGGCTCCACACTGGAGAAAACCAACAGCTACACCTACCTGGGGCTGGAGCTCAGCCAATCAGGAAGCTTCAAAGCAGCAATAGAAACCCTGAAAGCAAAAGCCTGCAGAACCTTCTACGCCATCAGAAGACAACTGTACCACCTCAAACCACCGGTGAGGGTCTGGCTGAAGATATTTGACGCAGTCATCTCCCCGATCCTTCTCTATGGCAGTGAGGTTTGGGGCCCAGCCACCTACCCAGACCAGTCAAAGTGGGATTCCAGCCCAACAGAGAACTTCCACCTGGAGTTCTGCAAATACCTGCTCCATGTCCATCGCAACACCACCAACATGGCCTGCAGGGCAGAGCTAGGCAGACTCCCCCTATGGCTCACCATACAGAAGAGGGCGCTAGCTTTCCAGGCACACATCCAGGTGAGCAAGCCCGACTCCTACCACCACCAAGCATGGCTAAGCCACCTGAGCAAACCAGACATTCAACAACCAAACAGCAGCCAACCACCAAACCAAAAACTCCAACAGATGATAACCAAGGCCGAAATAAAGGCGACCACAGAGGCAAACAGAGAGCGGTACATCGAAGAATGGAGAAACGAAATAAATAACTCCGAGAAACTCACCGTGTACCAATCCCTACAAAGGGACTACACCATGGCCACCTACCTGGAGAGAATACACCACCCCAAGCACAGACAGACCCTGAGCCGGTACAGACTGAGCGCCCACAATCTAGAGATAGAGACGGGGCGATACAGGCAGACGTACAAGCCACGGGAGAAGAGACTGTGCCAGCACTGTGACCAGGGGGCCCTAGAAGACGAGACCCACTTCCTGCTACACTGCACCAAATACTCAGCTGTGAGGGCCGTCTACTACCAAAGACTCTCTGCCCACATCCCAGACTTCATATCTGCAGACGAGAAGAGGAAACTCTACATCCTACTGGGAGAAGAAGAGGCCACTGTGGAGATCGCTGCCCAATACGTGTCCAGCTGTCACCAAACAAGAGGAAGATGAGACTCCACGGACTGTTATATTTTTCCCAAAACACCCGCCCCACCCCACCTCCCCATATAGCAGTCACCAACGAAGAGGAAGATGAGACTCCACGGACTGTTATACCCCAAACCAACCGCCCCACCCCACCCCACCTCCCCATATAGCAGTCACCAACGAAGAGGAAGATGAGACTCCATGGACTGTTATACCCCAAACCATAATACTGTGTGCAGGGGCCACTATGGGGGATAATACTGTGTGCAGGGGTCACTATGGGACATAATACTGTGTGCTGGGGCCAGTATGGGGCATAATACTGTGTGCAGGGGCCACTATGGGACATTATACTGTGTGTAGGGGACACTATGGGACATAATACTGTGTGCAGGGGTCACTATGGGACATAATACTGTGTGCAGGGGCCACTATGGGACATAATACTGTGTGCAGGGGCCATTATGGGGGATAATACTGTGTGCAGGAGTCACTATGGGACATAATACTGTGTGCAGGGGACACTGTGGGACATAATACTGTGTGCAGGGGACACTGTGGGACATAATACTGGGTGCAGAGGACACTATGGGGGATAATACTGTGTGCAGGGGCCACTATGGGGGATAATACTGTGTGCAGGGGCCACTATGGGACATAATACTGTGTGCAGGGGACACTATGGGGGATAATACTGTGTGCAGGGGACACTGTGGGACATAATACTGTGTGCAGGGGACACTGTGGGACATAATACTGTGTGCAGGGGCCACTATGGGACATAATACTGTGTGCAGGGGCCACTATGGGACATAATACTGTGTGCAGGGGACACTATGGGACATAATACTGTGTGCAGGGGCCACTATGGGGGATAATACTGTGTGCAGGGGCCACTATGGGACATAATACTGTGTGCAGGGGCCATTATGGGGGATAATACTGTGTGCAGGAGTCACTATGGGACATAATACTGTGTGCAGGGGACACTGTGGGACATAATACTGTGTGCAGGGGACACTGTGGGACATAATACTGGGTGCAGAGGACACTATGGGGGATAATACTGTGTGCAGGGGCCACTATGGGGGATAATACTGTGTGCAGGGGCCACTATGGGACATAATACTGTGTGCAGGGGACACTATGGGGGATAATACTGTGTGCAGGGGACACTGTGGGACATAATACTGTGTGCAGGGGACACTGTGGGACATAATACTGTGTGCAGGGGCCACTATGGGACATAATACTGTGTGCAGGGGCCACTATGGGACATAATACTGTGTGCAGGGGACACTATGGGACATAATACTGTGTGCAGGGGCCACTATGGGGGATAATACTGTGTGCAGGGGCCACTATGAGGCATAATACTGTGTGCAGGGCCAACTATGGGACATAATACTGTGTGCAGGGGCCATTATGGGACATAATACTGTGTACAGGGGCCACTATGGGGGATAATACTGTGTGCAGGGGCCACTATGGGGCATAATACTGTGTGCAGGGGCCACTATGGGGCATAATACTGTGTGCAGGGGCCACTATGGGACATAATACTGTGTGCAGGGGCCACTATGGGGCATAATACTGTGTGCAGGGGCCACTATGGGGGATAATACTGTGTGCAGGGGCCACTATGGGACATAATACTGTGTGCTGGGGCCACTATGGGGGATAATACTGTGTGCAGGGGCCACTATGGGGCATAATACTGTGTGCAGGGGCCACTATGGGACATAATACTGTGTGCATGGGCCACTATGGGGCATAATACTGTGTGCAGGGGCCACTATGGGGCATAATACTGTGTGCAGGGGCCACTATGGGACATAATACTGTGTGCAGGGGCCACTATGGGGGATAATACTGTGTGCAGGGGCCACTATGAGGCATAATACTGTGTGCAGGGCCAACTATGGGACATAATACTGTGTGCAGGGGCCACTATGGGGGATAACACTGTGTGCAGGGGCCACTATGGGGCATAATACTGTGTGCATGGGCCACTATGGGGCATAATACTGTGTACAGGGGCCACTATGGGGCATAATACTGTGTGCATGGGCCACTATGGGGCATAACACTGTGTGCAGGGGCCACTATGGGGCATAATACTGTGTGCAGGGGCCACTATGGGGGATAATACTGTGTGCAGGGGCCACTATGGGACATAATACTGTGTGCAGGGGCCACTATGGGACATAATACTGTGTGCAGGGGACACTGTGGGACATAATACTGTGTGCAGGGGTCAGTATGGGGCATAATACTGTGTGCAGGGGCCACTATGGGGCATAATACTGTGTGCAGGGGCCACTATGGGGGATAATACTGTGTGCAGGGGCCACTATGGGGGATAATACTGTGTGCAGGGGCCACTATGAGGCATAATACTGTGTGCAGGGCCAACTATGGGACATAATACTGTGTGCAGGGGCCATTATGGGACATAATACTGTGTACAGGGGCCACTATGGGGGATAATACTGTGTGCAGGGGCCACTATGGGGCATAATACTGTGTGCATGGGCCACTATGGGGCATAATACTGTGTGCAGGGGCCACTATGGGGCATAATACTGTGTGCAGGGGCCACTATGGGGCATAATACTGTGTGCAGGGGCCACTATGGGGCATAATACTGTGTGCAGGGGCCACTATGGGGGATAATACTGTGTGCAGGGGCCACTATGGGACATAATACTGTGTGCAGGGGCCACTATGGGACATAATACTGTGTGCTGGGGCCACTATGGGGGATAATACTGTGTGCAGGGGTCACTATGGGACATAATACTGTGTGCAGGGGCCACTATGGGGCATAATACTGTGTGCATGGGCCACTATGGGGCATAATACTGTGTGCAGGGGCCACTATGGGGCATAATACTGTGTGCAGGGGCCACTATGGGACATAATACTGTGTGCAGGGGCCACTATGGGGGATAATACTGTGTGCAGGGGTCACTATGGGACATAATACTGTGTGCAGGGGCCACTATGGGGCATAATACTGTGTGCATGGGCCACTATGGGGCATAATACTGTGTGCAGGGGCCACTATGGGGCATAATACTGTGTGCAGGGGCCACTATGGGACATAATACTGTGTGCAGGGGCCACTATGGGGCATAATACTGTGTGCATGGGCCACTATGGGGCATAATACTGTGTACAGGGGCCACTATGGGGCATAATACTGTGTGCAGGGGCCACTATGGGGCATAATACTGTGTGCAGGGGCCACTATGGGACATAATACTGTGTGCAGGGGACACTGTGGGACATAATACTGTGTGCAGGGGTCAGTATGGGGCATAATACTGTGTGCAGGGGCCACTATGGGGGATAATACTGTGTGCAGGGGCCACTATGGGACATAATACTGTGTGCAGGGGCCACTATGGGACATAATACTGTGTGCAGGGGACACTGTGGGACATAATACTGTGTGCAGGGGTCAGTATGGGGCATAATACTGTGTGCAGGGGCCACTATGGGGGATAATACTGTGTGCAGGGGCCACTATGGGACATAATACTGTGTGCAGGGGCCACTATGGGACATAATACTGTGTGCAGGGGCCACTATGGGGGATAAAACTGTGTGCAGGGGCCACTATGGGACATAATACTGTGTGCAGGGGCCACTATGGGGGATAATAATGTGTGCAGGGGCCACTAATGGACATAATACTGTGTGCAGGGGCCACTATGGGGCATAATACTGTGTGCAGGGGCCACTATGGGACATAATATTGTGTGCAGGGGCCACTATGGGGCATAATACTGTGTGCAGGGGCCACTATGGGGCATAATACTGTATTCATTGATGTATTCTCTGGATTACAGCATAAACAAGATACAAAGTTACATTTCATATCCCAGACCTTATACACAGTACGAAAACCTTACCCGCACCTGTATATACCCACTTCTACAATCACCGCATCATCTGCGGTATCAGCTAGTACAGTATATACAGGAGTCTCCAGTCACCAGTGATACTGTGTATATTATTATTATATCTCCTGTATATACTACATGTAATATGTGCTGGTATAATACAGTATATACAGGAGTCTCCAGTCACCAGTGATACTGTGTATATTATTATTATATCTCCTCTTGTATATACTACATGTAATATGTGCTGGTATAATACAGTATATACAGGAGTCTCCGGTCACCAGTGATACTGTGTATATTATTATTATATCTCCTGTATATACTACATGTAATATGTGCTGGTATAATACAGTATATACAGGAGTCTCCAGTCACCAGTGATACTGTGTATATTATTATTATATCTCCTCCTGTATATACTACATGTAATATGTGTTGGTATAATACAGTATATACAGGAGTCTCCAGTCACCAGTGATACTGTGTATATTATTATTATATCTCCTGTATATACTACATGTAATATGTGCTGGTATAATACAGTATATACAGGAGTCTCCAGTCACCAGTGATACTGTGTATATTATTATTATATCTCCTCCTGTATATACTACATGTAATATGTGCTGGTATAATACAGTATATACAGGAGTCTCCGGTCACCAGTGATACTGTGTATATTATTATTATATCTCCTGTATATACTACATGTAATATGTGCTGGTATAATACAGTATATACAGGAGTCTCCAGTCACCAGTGATACTGTGTATATTATTATTATATCTCCTCTTGTATATACTACATGTAATATGTGCTGGTATAATACAGTATATACAGGAGTCTCCAGTCACCAGTGATACTGTATATATTATTATTATATCTCCTGTATATACTACATGTAATATGTGCTGGTATAATACAGTATATACAGGAGTCTCCGGTCACCAGTGATACTGGGTATATTATTATTATTATTATTATTATTATTATTATATCTCCTGTATATACTACATGTAATATGTGCTGGTATAATACAGTATATACAGGAGTCTCCAGTCACCAGTGATACTGGGTATATTATTATTATATCTCCTCCTGTATATACTACATGTAATATGTGCTGGTATAATACAGTATATACAGGAGTCTCCAGTCACCAGTGATACTGTGTATATTATTATTATACCTCCTGTATATACTACATGTAATATGTGCTGGTATAATACAGTATATACAGGAGTCTCCAGTCACCAGTGATACTGTGTATATTATTATTATATCTCCTCTTGTATATACTACATGTAATATGTGCTGGTATAATACAGTATATACAGGAGTCTCCAGTCACCAGTGATACTGTATATATTATTATTATATCTCCTGTATATACTACATGTAATATGTGCTGGTATAATACAGTATATACAGGAGTCTCCAGTCACCAGTGATACTGTGTATATTATTATTATATCTCCTCCTGTATATACTACATGTAATATGTGCTGTATAATACAGTATATACAGGAGTCTCCGGTCACCAGTGATACTGTGTATATTATTATTATATCTTCTGTATATACTACATGTAATATGTGCTGGTATAATACAGTATATACAGGATTTCACCTTTCCTTCCTATAGCTCCGGCTGTCTCAAACACTCCATAGTTGTGTATACAGAATCTCTCCACCGCGGCCTTCCTCTGTTCCATGATATCCTTATTTCTGTTCCAGGCATCTGCATCTATTTTCCCATTCTCCGTCTTTGCGATGTATTTTCCCTCTTTACTGTCATAATAAAGATCTTCCACGTGATTGTAGAATATTCTGTGCAGATATCGCACCTCTTGTGTCCCGTTCACAAAGTGACATTCAAAGGCTTCTGCTTCTACAAAATCCCTGGTATCTGTGAATGAGAAGACATGACACATAGGATTAGTATATATCTCTCTGAGTAATGGTCATTACCCGTACAATATGACAACTGTTCACACAGGGCTCACCAATGACCAGTCACATTGCTGTATAACAGGAAGTAGCCGAGAGTCGGCCATGACAGAAGGTTTAGGACCAGAACTGAAGGCAACACTGAAGAGCTCCCTCTACTGGCCATTGGAAGGTATAATTAATCTCTTGCAATATAAAGTAAAGAGGTTGTCTGGCCACAAATCGAATTTTCAAAATGATGGCCTATGGACAGGGTGTGAATCAGTATGTGATCTGTCAGGGTTGACACCTGGGCCCCTCACAGATCAGCTATTCTAGAAGCCTCCAGGTGCCAAAAGCTGCTAGTGAGGAGCTCCCTAGAGTGAATTAACGTTGGGGGGCACATGGTGGCACTGCCCCAGGGGTTAATTCTTAATTTTGATCTTTTAATTGTCTTTTGGTTATTAAGTATTAATTGGTTTGGTCTGATATTTATTCCCCCCATGTTTCTGATGTATTTCTGATTAGCATGGGGTTAAGCTCAGGTCAGCTGGGTCCAGCACCAGCAGGTTCCAGATGTTTCCATATGTTCTCTTCTGCCCGTTGCAGTTCTCTGAAGACAGCTGGAGGAAGTCAGTGCCCACCCGCGCTCCCTATTTCTTTACTTACCTTGGACTGTCGAGTTGTTAGTGGGGGTTTTAGTCGCCCAGCTATTGCTGGGAGGACTGGAATTTTGAAGTTTCTATCTATATGTGTTACTTTTTGATTACTTATTGGTTGATTATTAATTGATGATTTATTTATTTATTGGTAACCCCAAAATAAAAACATTGCAGCCTAATTAATTCCACTAAGCAGTTGTTTGTGTCTTTATTATTATTAATGTTTATGATATTGGTTACTCTTCCTGTGGGTCATGTGTCACCATGGATGGGCAGTACATGCAGCATGCTCCTATTCATGTAATAGATAGAGATGAGCCAATACCATTCGATTGAGTAGATATTCAATCGAATTTTAAGGTATTCAAGATATTCGATTTCAATCAAATACCACACAGTAAAAATTTGTGTCCCCTCCCACCTTCCCTGGCACTCCTTTTACACATATAACTGTGCAGGGGAGGTGGGACAGGAACTACAACAACGGACAGGACAGAGGAAAACGGAGGCATCGAAAAAAATAAGGAAAAAGTAATTGGCTGGCGAAATCAGTTGACCTCCACTTTATACGAATAGTGGCCACCATGTTCATGTCATTTGTGGTTTGAAGTTAGATAGGGAGAGACGTGCTGAGGGTGAGAGAGGATTTAGGTTTGGATAGGCAGGAAAAATTAAAACCAACAACTCTTTAAAGAGCTAAACTACTTCACCAGTGTATATACACGCCACTAGTATATACACCACTAATATACACACCACTAGTATATACACCACTAATATACACACCACTAGTATATACACCACTAATATACACACCACTAGTATATACACCACTAATATACACACCACTAGTATATACACCACTAATATACACACCACTAGTATATACACCACTAATATACACACCACTAGTATATACACCACTAATATACACACCACTAGTATATACACCACTAGTATATACACCACTAATATACACACCACTAGTATATACACCACTAATATACACACCACTAGTATATACACCACTAATATACACACCACTAGTATATACACCACTAGTATATACACCACTAATATACACACCACTAGTATATACACCACTAGTATATACACCACTAATATACACACCACTAGTATATACACCACTAATATACACACCACTAGTATATACACCACTAGTATATACACCACTAGTATATACACCACTAATATACACACCACTAGTATATACACCACTAGTATATACACCACTAATATACACACCACTAGTATATACACCACTAGTATATACACCACTAGTATATACACCACTAATATATACACCACTAGTATATACACCACTAGTATATACACCACTAATATATACACCACTAGTATACTGTATACACCACTAGTATATACACCACTAATATATACACCACTAGTATACTGTATACACCACTAGTATATACACCACTAATATACACACCACTAGTATATACACCACTAATATACACACCACTAGTATATACACCACTAGTATATACACCACTAATATATACACCACTAGTATACTGTATACACCACTAGTATATACACCACTAATATACACACCACTAGTATATACACCACTAATATACACACCACTAGTATATACACCACTAATATACACACCACTAGTATATACACCACTAGTATATACACCACTAGTATATACACCACTAATATATACACCACTAGTATATACACCACTAGTATATACACCACTAATATATACACCACTAGTATACTGTATACACCACTAGTATATACACCACTAATATATACACCACTAGTATACTGTATACACCACTAGTATATACACCACTAATATACACACCACTAGTATATACACCACTAATATACACACCACTAGTATATACACCACTAGTATATACACCACTAATATATACACCACTAGTATATACACCACTAGTATATACACCACTAATATATACACCACTAGTATACTGTATACACCACTAGTATATACACCACTAATATATACACCACTAGTATATACACCACTAGTATATACACCACTAGTATATACACCACTAATATATACACTACTAGTATATACACCACTAATATATACACCACTAGTATATACACCACTAATATATACACCACTGGTATACTGTATACACCACTAATATATACACCACTAGTATATACACCACTAGTATATACACCACTAGTATATACACCACTAATATATACACCACTAGTATACTGTATACACCACTAGTATATACACCACTAATATATACACCACTAGTATATACACCACTAGTATATACACCACTAATATATACACCACTAGTATATACACCACTAGTATATACACCACTAGTATATACACCACTAATATATACACCACTAGTATATACACCACTAGTATATACACCACTAGTATATACACCACTAATATATACACCACTAGTATATACACCACTAATATACACACCACTAGTATATACACCACTAGTATATACACCACTAATATATACACCACTAGTATATACACCACTAATATATACACCACTAGTATATACACCACTAGTATATACACCACTAATATATACACCACTAGTATATACACCACTAGTATATACACCACTAATATATACACCACTAGTATATACACCACTAGTATATACACCACTAATATATACACCACTAGTATACTGTATACACCACTAGTATATACACCACTAATATACACACCACTAGTATATACACCACTAGTATATACACCACTAGTATATACACCACTAATATATACACCACTAGTATATACACCACTAGTATATACACCACTAGTATATACACCACTAATATATACACCACTAGTATATACACCACTAGTATATACACCACTAATATATACACCACTAGTATATACACCACTAGTATATACACCACTAGTATATACACCACTAGCATATACACCACTAGTATATACACCACTAGCATATACACCACTAATATATACACCACTAATATATACACCACTAGTATATACACCACTAATATATACACCACTAGTATATACACCACTAGCATATACACCACTAATATATACACCACTAATATATACACCACTAGTATATACACCACTAATATATACACCACTAGTATATACACCACTTGTAGGGGCCATTCACATGGAGCAACGTAGGCGTTTTTTTGTGCTTATTTTGGCACAGAGCGCCGCATAACAGAGCGTAAACGCCGCGTATACGCCACGTTTGCGTCACGCTATTTGCGGACGCGTTTTACGGCGCAAACGCAGCATATACGCGGCGTTTATGCTCCGTTACGCAGCGCTCTGTGCCAAAATAAGCACAAAAAACGGCTACGTTACTCTGTGTGAATGGCCCTGTATATACACCACAAGTATATACACTTAGCTCATAAACTTTCACAAAAGCCCTTTTTATGGCTCAAATTCTCCACCAGTGGTATACTCTGTATACCTGTCCCATAGGGCTAATAAGAAAGCTGTATAGGGGCTCTGAAAAGAGCAACCTTACCACCTCAGGCATGCGCGGTCATTTGGAAGGCAAGCCCTGGGCTCAGTGGGAGAGAGCAAATGCAGGACAAGCCGCCACTGCCTCTTCCACTGTGTCCAGTGCTGTTGCTGCAGTCCAGACCACCAGCCAGGAAACCTCCACATCTGCCTCTGTCACTTTGGGGACTTCACCCTCATCCTCCCCTTTTCCTGCCTCTGCTCCTTCTCCTGCACCATCATGCGCCTCTTTCTAGCAACCCACCATCTCCCAGGCGTTTGAGCGCAGGCAAAAGTATAGCACAACCCACCCACATGCACAAGCCTTAAACGGGCACATTTCCAAACTGCTGGCCCTGGAGATGTTGCCGGTCAGGTTTGTGGAGACTCAGGCCTTCTGTGACCTGATGGCAGCTGTGGCACCTTGTTATGCCGTCCCTAGCCGTCACTATTTTTCCCAGTGTGCCGTCCCCGCCTTGCACCAGCTCGTGTCGCGTAACATCAGGCGTGCCCTTAGTTCCGCACTTTGCACTAAAGTCCACTTGACCATCGACACGTGCGTGCATGGGGACAGGAACGCTACATATCACCCACGGCACACTGGGTGAATGTAGTGGAGGCTGGGACCGGGTCGCAAAGTGGGGCAGCCTACCTCCTCTCCCCGCCCAACATTCCTGGCAGGGGCTCTGAACCACCACCCTCCTCCTCCTCCACCACCTCCTCGGCCATAACATCAACTTCAGCTGCGAGCTGGAAACGCTGCATCACTGGCGTGGGGAGACGTCAGGAGGCTGTGCTGAAGCTCATCAGCTTGGGGGACAGACAGCACACTGCCTCCAAGGTGAGGGATGCCCTCCTTGATGAGACGGCAATGTGGTTTGCGCTGCTGCATCTGGGCCCAGGCATGGTCGTGTCTGATAACGGCTGGAACCTGGTAGCGGCTCTGGAGCTTGCCAGCCTCCAACACGTTCCATGCCTGGCCCACGTTTTCAATTTAGTAGTGCAATGGTGTTTAAAAGCATACCCCAATTTACCCGAGCTACTGGTGAAAGTGCGTTGCTTGTGCACCCACTTTCGTAAGTCGACAGTAGCCGCTGCTAGCCTCCGAAGCCTCCAGTAACGCCTGCATCTGCCCAAACACCGGCTGTTGTGTGACGTCCCCACATGCTGGAACTCGACGTACCACATGTTGAGCAGGGTGTGTGAGCAGCAGAGACCCTTGATGGAGTACCATCTACAAAACCCAAGGGTTCTTCAGAGTCAGCTTCCGCAGTTTCTGCACCATGAGTGGCCATGGATGGCAGAATTATGCGAGATCTTGCATGTCTTTGAGGAGTCCACCAAGAGGGTCACCTGTGACGACGCAATTGTGAGTGTCACAATACCCCTCCTGTGTGTGATGCGAGAATCCCTCATCGCCATCAGGGATAACGCATTGGACGCTGAGGAGTCGGGGATAGGAGCAGACACATCCCAGCAGGATAGTCATGGCACACTCCTGTCTGCTTCACAGCCTGTAATGATGAAGAAAGAGGAGGAGGAGGACGAAGTGGCAGATGATTGTCACACACGAGGCTAGCGGGGAAGTGCAGCGCGTCCCATTACTTCAGCGTGGATGGGGTGAAGGGGAGGAGGAAATGGACAGTGACCCTTCCGGTGGGGGCAGCGAAGTCATGCCAACTAACACACTGGCACACATGGCTGACTTCACGTTGGGCTGCTTTTCCAGTGACAAACGCATTGTCAAAATCCTGGAGAGCAACCAATACTGGATTTTTGCAATCCTCGACCTCCGATATAAAAATAACATATCGTCTTTCATTCTGGTAGAGGGGAGGGCCACTCCAAGGGTCAAAAACTAAATCTACTGTTTAAAGGCTCAACTCACCCCAAGGGCAAAAAACTCTGCAGGTAGAGGCTGAAGTCACCTGAAGGGCCTCAATCTCTGCTGGTAGCTCAGCTTAAGGGCCTGGAACTTAATTTGGAAGGGCTCACGTTAAAGGGGTATTCCCACCTCACATACTCAGCAGTCTTCACTCTTGTAAAATCTTCTTTCTTCCTGGTTTCTTGCATCATTTGGTGGGCAGGGTTTCACAGGCAACCTGCCGTTTAGCTCCGCCCCCAAATTTGTGTGTAGCTCCGCCCACCCACATTGGACTATGAAGTACAGGCAGCAGCAACTCCATTCTGTGTTACATACAGAGACTGCCTGTCTCTGCCATAATGAACACAATTGTATTAGCTAGCCTGATAACTGGGAGAACAGAAGAAATGAAAGCAGCTCCTCTATCTGAGTGCAGGACCTAGGTCACATGGTGCAGACACAGGAATAGCTAGATACACAGGCTCGCTCCCTGCACTTAGCCCCTCCCCCCTCCCCCCTGAGAGCAGCAGATACATCACTTGACTCAGGAGCAGCTAGGTCAGGGCTGTGGCCACAATGAAATGAATAAAGTAAGATAGTGGACAAACAAAGCAGTTTTGCTGAAGCAATGTATTTAGGAAAAGTCTTACATCCACATTAACAAGCAGTATAGAGAGGATCCTTGTGATGGGACAACCCCTTTAAGGGCCAGAAAAGTAATTTTGGAAGGTCTTACCACATCACACACATCCACAATGATAGGTCAGGGGGGTACTGTTGAATTTCCCATTGCCTATTCCATTTGTGATTGTCATGGGCAGCGTGATTTAAAGGGGTGCTTGGTAATGTTTCTTTAGCTTTAAATTTGTGTTTCTGCCCATACTATTGTGGAGGAAAGAAGGTTTCCAGGTATTTTTCCACTGTCATAGAGGTTCTATTGAGTTTGGAAAGTGTGTAGTTGTTAGGCTGTGATAGTGGGGTAATAGAGGGACTTGGGCTTGTTAGATGCCCCCAGACATGTTTCCCCTGCTGTCTCAGTTGCATTCCAGAGGTGTTGACATTAGAGATGAGCGAACGGCGTTCGATCATATTGATATTCGATCGAATATCAGACCGTTTGAGGTATTCAATTACAATCGAATACCACAAGGCAAACGCACTAAAAATTCGTATCCCCTCCCACCTTCCCTGGTGCTTTTTTTGCACCAATAACTGCGCAGGGGAGGTGGGACAGCAACTACAACAACGGAGGCATCGAGAAAAAAATCAGAAAAAGTAATTGTCTGGTTAAATCAGGTGACCTCCACTTTATACGAATGGTCGATTTCAGATTCAGGTCATATGAGACTGTGAACTATGTGACTGTGAGACAAGGATAGATGTACAGGCAGGGTTAGCCAGGGATTACCTTTATTTAGGTGGGAATGTTACTCACTCAGCTCTTTGGGGCTCTATCTGGTCGGGATCCCTGTCAGCTTGCGATATGCAGGAGCTGACTTTTTCCCATAGGAATGCATTGACCAGCATTGATTGGCCGAATGCCATACAGAGTACAGCATTCGGCCAATCAACGCTGGTTCTGCCGGAGGAGGTGGAGTCTAAGATCGGTCCACAGCAGTCTCCATTCTGGTCCGATCTCAGATGTAGCAGTGTTGAGCGCACAGGTGTAGCAGAGCTGGCCGTGCACTGAGATGCATCTCTGGTGTAGCAGAGCTCAGCGCACACTCAGCTCTGCTACGTCTCGGGTGTAGCAGAGCTCAGCACACACTCAGCTCTGCTACATCTCTGGTGTAGCAGAGCTCAGCACACACTCAGCTCTGCTACATCTCTGGTGTAGCAGAGCTCAGCGCACGGCCAGGCCTGCTACATCTCAGGTGTAGCAGAGCTGTGTGCTCAACACTGCTTCATCTGAGATCAGACCAGAATGGAGACTGCTGTGGACCGATCTTAGACTCCGCCTCCTCCGGCAGAACCAGTGTTGATTGACCGAATGCTGAGATACACCTGAGATGTAGCAGAGCTGTGCACTCAAAACTGCTACATCTGAGATCGGACTGTGGACCGATCTTAGACTCCGCCTCCTACGGCACTCATCTCTGCTACATCTCTGGTGTAGCAGAGCTCAGCGCACATTCAGCTCTGCTACATCTCGGGTGTAGTAGAGCTCAGCGCACGGCCAGGCCTGCTACATCTCAGGTGTAGCAGAGCTGTGTGCTCAACACTGCTGCATCTGAGATCAGACCAGAATGGAGACTGCTGTGGACCGATCTTAGACTCCGCCTCCTCCGGCAGAACCAGTGTTGATTGACCGAATGCTGTAGTCTGTATGGCATTCGGCCAATCAATGTTGGTCAATGCATTCCTATAGGAAAAAGTCAGCTCCCGCATATCGCAAGCTGACAGGGATCCCGACGAGATAGTGGCGTAATACAGGTACTTGGCCTTGTTAGATACCCACAGACTTGCTTCCCCTGCTGTCCCAGTTGCATTGCAGAGGTGTTGGCATCATTTGCTGGGGTGTCATAGTGGACTTGGTGACTCTCCTGAGTGGAATGGTGGGATCCCCTGAAACTAAGCATTTTCTCCCATAGACTATAATGGGGTTCAATATTCGTTCGAATAGTCCAATATTGAGGGGCTATTCGAAATGAATAACGAACATCGAATATTTTACTGTTTGCTCATCTCTAGTTGGCATCATTTCCTGAGGTCTCATTGTGGACTTGGTGAATCTCCTTAGTCGAATTGTGGTTTCCCCTGAAACGAGCATTTTTTTTCCCATAGACTATAATGGGATTCGATATTCAGTCGAATAGTCGAATATTGAGAGTCTACTCTAAACGAATATCGAATATGTCAGTACTCGCTCATCTCTAGTAATAGTAGTTCACTGGAACCACTGCTTTAGCTTGTATAGGAGTAGTGCTGCACACTCCCCCCCCCCCCCATATTCATTAGTAGCGTCCAGCTCCTGGTCTGTGACTGCTCAAAACATTGACCCGTGAGCCATGAAAGCTATATATTGTCCCTGCTCCACATGCTGGCGGGAGCATGCACCTTTTCTCACATGGACAAATCCAAGAAGAGGCCCACATATTAAGCAGGGACAGCTTTTCTAGAGAAATATTGGCGGCTAGGCATCCTCTATTGAAACTGAGTGCATCCCATCAGTTGCCAAACACATTTAAACCACTATGGGGGTGTTCTCACTTGCGCCTGATGTCCAACCTGTGCCACTCTGCAGGGTTTCCATCCTCAGCCCTGAGAAACTGGACAGAAGACAGCTTCCCGGCAGTCAGCTTTAAAACCCATTCATTTTGACATGCAGTCGGACATGCAGGACTTTGTGTCCAGCCGAAAAAAAAACGGTTTCCCTGCGGAAATGCCGCCAGCTGGACACTGGTAGTCACCTTTAAATACCCATTCAAGCATAACTACCAAAGTACACCCCCTGCTTCAATGAACTCCACCACCAACAAAAGTCATGTCTTACACCTCGCTTCTTCTACATCTAAAAAAACACTATCTGTTCTCATCCAAAATGGTTGATAGTGCAGATAGGCAACAGGGTAAATAACACATTACATACATTACAACAGCAGAGGAAGAAATTGTGGAACACACAGAACCCTGTCTCAACATTTCTGTTTCACTGCTGCAACTGAGATGGATGAGAAAAGTAATAAAAAAAACTTCAACTTTATACTAAGGAAGTACAACAACCTGCAACTATTGGTAGATCAGAGTGGTGCTACTGCTGCCGCCCACTTTGTTATTGTTAGTACTTGCACTGGTGGGTGGCGTAACAGCAACACAAGTACTCCTTTAGTCTGGGCTGTTTTCTCTGGTCATTTTACTTCACTGATTACTGTGCGCGCCGCGGCAAATTTAGCCCCACCCACTTTTGTGTTGACTCCGCCCACTCGTTAATTTTTCATGTGCCCGCACACAGTATAATCCTCCTACAGTCACCCATAAATTATATGTCCCCCCTCTATCTCTCCCCCAGTTTCATATACACCCTTCATCTGCCCCCAGTTTCATGTCCCTCTTCCATCTCTGCCCCCAGATTCATGTCCCTCCATCTCTGCCCCCAGATTCATGTCCCCTCCATCTCTGCCCCCAGATTCATGTCCCCTCCATCTCTGCCCCCAGATTCATGTCCCCTCCATCTCTGCCCCCAGATTCATGTCCCCTCCATCTCTGCCCCCAGATTCATGTCCCCTCCATCTCTGCCCCCAGATTCATGTCCCTCCATCTCTGCCCCCAGATTCATGTCCCACATCTCTGCCCCCAGATTCATGTCCCTCCATCTCTGCCCCCAGATTCATGTCCTCTCCATCTCTGCCCCCAGATTCATGTCCCCCCATCTATGCCCTCAGATTCATGTCCCCCCATCTCTGCCCCCAGATTCATGTCCCACATCTCTGCCCCCAGATTCATGTCCCTCCATCTCTGCCCCCAGATTCATGTCCTCTCCATCTCTGCCCCCAGATTCATGTCCCCCCATCTATGCCCTCAGATTCATGTCCCCCCATCTCTGCCCCCAGATTCATGTCCCACATCTCTGCCCCCAGATTCCTGTCCCTCCATCTCTGCCCCCAGATTCATGTCCCCCATCTCTGCCCCCAGATTCATGTCCCTCCATCTCTGCCCCCAGATTCATGTCCCCACATCTCTGCCCCCAGATTCATGTCCCACATCTCTGCCCCCAGATTCCTGTCCCTCCATCTCTGCCCCCAGATTCATGTCCCCACATCTCTGCCCCCACATTCATGTCCCACATCTCTGCCCCCAGATTCCTGTCCCTCCATCTCTGCCCCCAGATTCATGTCCCCCCATCTCTGCCCCCAGATTCATGTCCTCTCCATCTCTGCCCCCAGATTCATGTCCCCACATCTCTGCCCCCAGATTCATGTCCCACATCTCTGCCCCCAGATTCATGTCCAACATCTCTGCCCCCAGATTCATGTCCCTCCATCTCTGCCCCCAGATTCATGTCCCTCCATCTCTGCCCCCAAATTCATGTCCTCTCCATCTCTGCCCCCAGATTCATGTCCCCCATCTCTGCCCCCAGATTCATGTCCCCCATCTCTGCCCTCAGATTCATGTCCCCCATCTCTGCCCCAATGTCATGCCGTCCTCTCCTTCATCTGCCCCCAGATTCACGTTCCACCTCCACATTAAACTTACCTTCTCCTCCGCTCCCTCGCCGCTCTCTGCCCGCCTCTCTCGCTGACACATGCGGCTGAAGGAAGGAGCTGACACAGGTCAGCTCCTCGCTTCGCCGCTGCCCGCCTCTCTCCCTGACACACGCGGCTGAAGCTGCTCGCGTGCTCGCTTCGCCGCTGCGTCTCTCTCTCTCGCTGAAACACATGCGGCTGAAGCGAGGAGCTGACCTGTGTCAGCTCCTCGCTTCAACGTTGCCACCGGCTCCTGGCTTGTAGACGCGATGTACAAGACAGGAGCCGGCAGCAGCGTTGAAGCGAGGAGCTGACACAGGTCAGCTCCTCGCTTCAGCCGCATGTGTCAGCGAGAGAGAGAGACGCAGCGGCGAAGCGAGCACGCGAGCAGCTTCAGCCGCATGTGTCAGGGAGAGAGGCGGGCAGCGGCGAAGCGAGGAGCTGACCTGTGTCAGCTCCTTCCTTCAGCCGCATGTGTGTTCGGAAGTGGAAATCGGGACATACCTCCCTCCAACCGGGACCGCGGGACATGTCACCCAAATCGGGACTGTCCCGCGGAAATCGGGACGGTTGGGAGGTATGCCAATGTGCCAAGTAAACCAGGAAGTGAAGAGAACACAGAGCCCTGCAGGCTGCAGAACAAGAGTTATGGGAATACCCCTTTAACTGCAAGTTAAAACAGTTATTCAGATGATAAAATCCCAGCAGAAAAGGCTGCAAAAATTACAGAGAAGGCAGCAGAGATATGTTAGCTGTAGTGAGCAGTGTCTATACACCAGCACACACATGTCAGGGACCTCTAGCAGCCAAGCCAGCACAGCTACTGAGATCACTAGTGAGAGTTTGTACATACAGTCGGACCAAACACCCCAGACTCCTATGCAAAGTGCCCCATCGGAAATAATCTACCCAGTTTGGTCAAGTTCTGCAACATACACACCTGCTATACACCCTTTACGCCACAAGCTGCTGTAAATGCACCAACAGACTTTTGACTTTTTTTTTAAACTTTTTATAACTGAGCAACTGCTGTAGGATGAAGTGCTCCAAATAAACATATACACAGAACAGCATCTGGCGAACAAACCTTCCTCCTGCTATACCAGACTCAGACACTGGAAACCCACAACTGTGCCAGAAATGAAACCGTTTCTAAACCTGACCTTTAGTATGGGACTCACAAATCTGAGCTGATGTCCTACCGGTCTACCAACCCCATTTACCACATGCCAGTATCTTCTGCTGTGATGGTCCGTTTGCTATGACACATTATTGAGATTCTTACATTTCAATGATAATGCCCTTTGTTCCACACAAGTTGGTAGGTGTAGAGTCATGCTGTATACTAAGGGCTAGTTGCAAATTAATTTAGAAAACTCACCAAAGTGAAGTTCCCTCAAATTTATGTTTTGACGAAAAGAAAGCACTTAACTCCCTTAAGAACAGTCCAGACATCAGAATAAGAAATGCAGACAAAGGGGGAGGAGATGTTGTGCAGAACAGGGAGTGTTATTGTAAGGAAGCCCATAAAATTCTAGCAGATACCAATTATTACTTCAAACTTGAATCTGATCCTACATGTCTTTATTTGAATGAATATTTACAATACAGCTTATTCTGATGGTATTCTTTCTAAAAAAAAAAAAAGAAAATGAGTACTTATCTACAATGAGTTTGTTTTACCATCTGCCCAAGGTCCACAAAGACCCCGTGAACCCACCAGGTTATCTGGGATTAATTCCATCACCAGAAATCTTTCCCACTATAGAGATACCCACCTCCAAAAGTATGTGGTAACTTTAAAATCTTACATCAAGGACTCCACAGAGCTTATTAACACACTACTCCCCATCAAATGGCATCCTAATTATCATTGGGCCACCCTTGATGTGGCCTCCTTATACAGTAACATCACACATGATGGGGGTTTAAAAGGTGTGTGTCAAAATTTGTCTTCAATAAATGATTTTTTATTCAAGCTTCACGGTTTAAGTGCAGGTTCTTATCCCAGGTTTATCTTTGCAAAAGGAAATCCTATTGGTCTGAATATTAGTTTTTTACTTCCCAGTTTGTGTTGAAATAAGAACTGCTGCTCTCTATACCTGATATCATCTGGCACAGCCACTTATCCACCACTAAGATCAGCTCGGTGTATAGACTTTTTATTGTCTCACACACAGCAGACAGTGCTTTCTGGAGGCTAATTAGCATATGAATAAAAATGGGCTGATTCGAAAACTACTAAGGCAATTTACATATAAAAGGTATGTAAGGAATAAAAGGCTGTGCAAGTATGTGCTTAGTTACAAATGACTTTTACCATTGATAAAGCCCCTTTAAGCATCTGTACATGGAGGGCACAGTGATTTGTGGAATGATAGGATCCAATTGGAAGGGCTTTCCAGTGAGACTTGTAAATACGTGCCTGAAATGGGGAGAGTCTTCATGCCTAGCTCACAACTGCTGGCAATAAAATACAGGGACATAAGAAATATCTTCCTGTTCAGCTCCATCTATGCTGATACAACAGTCCGAGTAGCAGTTACACATAGAAACAGAAAAAGCAGTGTGTTTGGTAGACTACAATAAATTCATAGGCGCAGTTGACTTAAATGATGAGGTGTTTAGGCCAGATCTGATCTTGGCCAAATCAAGATGCCCGTATAAAAAAAAAGGTCCCTCTAGCCGCTACAACTGGCAATGTACAAAGACTTTGTGATTTACAAGCAACATGGAAACCAGGCTCCCTTCCTAATGTTCTACTTTATCCATCAAGAATACCACACATCTGGAAAATGTTAAATTTGTTTTAGTTTGTTTTAGTTTGTTCTATAACTTGTTTAGTAATGTTTACATATTTCACATCAATAAAACTTTTAGCACAAGTTAGGTTTATTGGATTTTTAAAAAAAACATATTGTCTAATAAGAAGAATTCTAAATGTAAATAGAAGAGGTGCGGGGGCTAATTTGTCTCCCATAGTTCTTTTGTCAGTTCACAAAACCTGTAATGATAGTACGGTGTCAGCATAGCAGCTATGGAGAATTTTGCCTCCAGAAGCCAGTTTACACACCATTCATTGCAGGCTCTGCTGTAGGCCCAGCAAGTAAGGGATGCACCTACATTGGCATCTATGAAAACAGCATAAGTTGCTTCATATATTATCAGGTGTGTTTCTCAAGTAGCAGTCACCACATTTTATAGTCACTAGAGATGAGCGAACAGTAAAATATTTGATGTTCGTTATTCGTTACAAATAGCCGCTCAATATTGGACTATTGGAAGGAATATGGAACCCCATTATAGTCTATGGGAGAAAATTCTTCGTTTCAGGGGATCCCACCATTCGTCTCAGGAGAGTCACCAAGTCCACTATGACACCCCAGGAAATGATGCCAACACCTCTGCAATGCAACTGGGACAGCAGGGGGCGCATGTCTGGGGGCATCTAACACACCAAAGACCCTCTATTACCCCACTGTCACAGCCTAACAACTACACACTTTCCACATTCCAAAAACCCTCTATCAAACTGGGAAAATACCTGGAAACCTTCTTTACTCCCCAAATGGATGGACACAAACCCCAATGTAAGCTCAACAAACATTAACAAGCCCCCCTTTAAACCATGACAACCACAGATGGAATAGGCAATGGGAAATCCTTCAGTCCCCCCCTGACCTGTCATTGTGGATGTGTGTGATGTGGTGAGACCTTCCAAAATTCACTTTTATGGCCCTTAACATGAGCCCTTCCAAATTAAGTTACAGGCCCTTAAGCTGAGCTCCAGCAGAGACTGAGGCCCTTCAGGTGACTTCAGCCTCTACCTGCAGAGTTTTAGGCCCTTTAACTTAGTTCAGCCTTG
Organism: Leptodactylus fuscus; assembly: GCF_031893055.1. Taxonomy (NCBI): domain Eukaryota; kingdom Metazoa; phylum Chordata; class Amphibia; order Anura; family Leptodactylidae; genus Leptodactylus; species Leptodactylus fuscus. Next base: position 77,313,679 of record NC_134275.1, read on the forward strand.
TACCAGCAGAGATTTGTTGGTCCTTTGGGTGAGTTGAGCCTTTAGAAAGCAGTGTTGTTGGCCCTTAGTTTGAGTGGAGCCTTTAAACTACAGTGCTTTTGGCCCTTGGCATGAGTAGAGTCTTTAGAAAGCAGTGTTTTTGGCCCTTGGAGTGAGTGAGCCTTGCACCAGCAGGGTTTTTGGCCTTTGGAGTGAGTGAGCCTTGCACCAGCAGTGTTTTTGCCCCTTGGAGTGAGTAGAGCCTTGTACCAGCAGTGTTTTTGCCCCTTGGAGTGAGTAGAGCCTTTCACCAGCAGGGTTTTTGGCCCTTGGAGTGAGCAGAGCCTTGCAACAGCAGTGTTTTTGGCCCTTGGCGTGAATAGAGCCTTTAAAAAGCAGTGTTTATGCCCTTTTGGTGACTAGAGCCATGCAGCAGCAGTGTTTCATTTTTTGGCCCTTGGGGTGACCTCTAAAAAATTAATTTTCAGGCCCTTGGGCTGGATCCCTAAAAAATTGAGTTGCAACCCCCTGGGGGGAGATAATGGAAATATTTTTTTTATTTTTTTATATTAAAAAAAAAAAAAAAAAATTCACATGCAGAATTAGGGGCTGGGGTTGTAGGAGGAGGAGGAGGAGGATGGGGAAGAGTAAATTGTTTGCTGACTGAATCTCTCCAGTAGCTGGACTGTGGGATGGATATACAGTTTGGTATGCATGTCCTCGCCCACGTCCCCTGCTGCTACGCTGCTGTATGATTTGCTAGCTAGCGATTATTGAGCTCTGAGCTGTTATTATTGACAATTCCTGCCTAACCACAGCCCTGTATCGCACTGACAGTCTGACACCACACTCTCCCTATCACTCCAAAACAAGAATGAGACAAAGATGGCTGACACTATTCTTATGAATGGGAGGTCACATGTTTTCGGCAGCCAATGGGTTTTTTCAATTTTTTTCACTGCCTCCGTTGTCGTAGTTCCTGTCCCACCTCCCCTGCACAGTTATTGGTGCCTAAAAAGCGCCAGGGAAGGTGGGAGGGGACACAAATTTTTACTGCGTATGCGGCCTTGTATTCGATTGTGAACGAATACCTCGAATGGCGTTCGCTCATCTCTAATAGTCACCTGAATTCACATATTTGGGGAAAAATGTCATTTTCAATTTTTTTTCCACCAAATTCATTGAAAAGTCTGGAAAAAAAGGACCAATATCTTTTATATGTCCTTTATTTAACACCTGGGGGGGGGGGGGGTTCTAATCTAATATTAAATGGAGTAATTTTGAGGGTGTTTACACTGTTTTGGCCCTTCACACAGGGCTGCACCTCTAACGAGAGCCAGTGGTGCCGGTACTGTAACTCTTCACTGTCAGAAGGGCGTTCCGGACAGGCAGTCAGGAACGTCCTTCTTCACAGCAGCGCCTATAGCGCTGTGCAGTGAGAATGGGGAGGAACGTCCCCTTCCCTCCTGATAGTGCTCGTCCATAGACTGGAGGGGGGGGGGGGGCGTTCCTCCCCATTCTCACTGTACAGCGCTATAGGCGCTGCTGTGAAGAAGGACGTTCCTGACTGATTGTCTGGAACGCCCTTCTTACGGTGACGAGCTACCGGGGCACAGATCGGGAAAGCTGACAGTGCGCTGAATTCATATAAGGGCCCCTACACACAGCGTAAGCGCGCCGCTCATTTAGACCCAAAAAAATGAGCGCTTCAAAACACATGCCATTCACTTCAATGGGAGCGCACGTAAAGACAGCTTTACACGCGCTCCCATTGAAGTGGGAGGCAAAAAAAGTTGAAAAAACAGCCACTTGGCTATTTTAAATTTTTTCCCTGCTACAATGTTCACCATATGGAATAAATATTTTTAGATTTTAATCGTTCGGACATTTTTGCATAAGGGGACACAAAGGGTAAGTTCACACGGGGTTTTTTGATCCAGAACCTGAGGCACAGGACGCCTCAAGATCCAGACCAAAAACCGGGTAGCCAGGACTGAATATCCAGTCACGCACACCGCTCCGGATTAGGCCCAATGAATGGGCATAGTTGGGAGGAGGGAGTGTCTTCAGGTCGAATTGCGAGGCGAAACTGCCTGAAAGAATGAGCATCTCGCTTCTTTTGATTTCAATGGAAGTTGTCTTTTTGGTCAAGATTTTGAGGCGGATACGGCCTCAAAATCTTGACCAAAAAACTCTGTGTGAACTTACCCTAAAGGTAAGTTCAGATGGGGTTTTTTTGGACCGGAACCTGAGATTGAGGCCGCCTCAGGTTTCGGTCCAAAAATCCAGGTAGCCGTGACTGAAAGCCGGTGCACTGCATCAGCATCCAGCTGCACGCTCCATTCCGGGTTAGGCCCAGTCCTAGGTCCTAGTCCGGAGGAGGGAGTGTCTTCAGGCTGAATCGCGAGGCAACTCGGCCTGAAGAATGAATATCTTTCTTCTTTTTTTCCGGAAGAAACGGCTCCCGGAATAAGCTCCTGAGTGGCTCCCATTGATTTCAATGGGAGCTGTCTTTTTAGTCAGGGTTTTGAGGCGATTATGGCCTCAAAATCCTGACCAAAAAGACGGCTCCCATTGAAATCAATAAAACATTATGGTTGGAAACATTATGGTTGGAAACATTATGGTTGGAAAAACTCATCTTAACCACTTCTGGACCGCCCATACACGATTTACATCCGGATAGTGGTTGCCTTGTTCTGACAGGACGTGCCAGTACATCCTGCCAGAACACAGCAGCTACACGGAGATCGAGCAATTGCTGATACTGGGAGCCCCTGTGTATACAGCACTCAATGACCACTGTATACACTGCTATGGGCTCCACCACACCGTCACGTGATCTGCTGGGCTCAGTGTCATGCAAGAGCTGCTGGATCCTACAGGACCCAGATCAGCTCTGTAAACCGTGAATACAGCGTGCAGGAGGCTAAATGTACCAGCCCCAGTTTCAGAGGAAATCAGTCTCTAATACAAAAAAAAGTGTCTCTTATGACCTTATGGGGACACCATCTGAAAACAAAAAATTTTTTTTAAAAAAAATTAATAAAAAAGTCCAAAAAAAATGTAAATAAAATAATTAAAAAATAAGTAAAATAATACGCCAATAAAACACCGTTATTAAAGGTTATACCCCCACCCCGACAACACCGTACAAAATAAAAATTACAGTAATGGAGAGGGAGAACTATTTTATAAAGTTTTTCAGTTGCACTTTGTGTTATTAAATTAAAAAAAAAAAAAAAAAAGAAAAGTGAAAACCAGACACAATTTCCCTCCTATTATCTTTATATTTTCCCGGATATAAAAAAAAATTAAAACACATTCGAAAATAAAAACAACATAAAAATAAAGGCCCATGTGTCCCCGAAAAAAGATGCAAAAATTAGTAGAATGAGACATACGAGAAAAATGTTACAGCCCTCAAAACCGCACATACAAAATAAACCTAAAATGTGTCTGGTCCTGGAGCACAAATTGGCCCAGTACTGAGGTGGTTAAGTTTCTGTCTAGAAAACACTGGTCAGCTTAAATCCATTTAGAAACTTAAGGCTCGATTCACACGGAGTAACACCAGGCGTTTTTTGTGTGTATTTTTACAGCCATAAAAAGCAGTCTCCATTGAGTTCTATAGTAAAATACGCCTGTATTTTTACGTCCGTAATTTTACGGATGTAAAATTACGGATGTAAAATTACGGACGTAAAAAAACGCCAGCATTTTACTATAGAACTCAATGGAGACTGCTTTTACGGCTGTAAAAATACACACAAAATACACACAAAAAACGCCTGGCGTTACTCCGTGTGAATGGAGCCTAAGGTAGGTTCACTGCGCACATGTCTCTGTTGTCTGGGCCCTCCTAATATTGTGGTTATCTGTGGATGTCGGTTTCAGTCCTCTGTGCTGAACTTCTCTCTCCTCCAATTTTCCTTTGGTGGAGTTGTGAACCTAGCCTGACGCTGTTTTTGAAACTTTTCTGGAACATTTTGTAATTATTCATTTAGAAAGTGAAAGTTCTTTAGATAAGGTGAGCTGACATTAGTGTGGAAAGTAATTTCTGCATGCAATACAATTAGTAAATGACTACTGTAAACTAGATTGTATCCTAGAATGCAAAGAGAAGGAAAACATACAAAAAAATGACATCGGCTTTATGTATATGGTGCACACGACCTTTGTGTCTGGTAAGGACAGAGGCACAATGCTTCTCCTGGCCAGGCACTGTACAGATAGTTCCAACTCTGTTCACTTTATGTTGGAGCACTTAGGATTACGAGAATCCCATCTGTCAGACCCCCAGCAGATATTGATGCTGTATCCTAATAATGTGTCAGGACAGTATCTATATTTCTGTATTCTGTGACTATCTTCCATCTCCAGTAATAATCCACTTACCTGAGGAGCCGTCACACAGGGTGAGGTCAGAGGTCAGAAGTGAGAAGCAGAAGAGCAGGGACACAAATGTCTCAGGAACACCGAGAGCCCCCATTATCCTGGAGAAGAGTCTGTCCCAACACTCGCCCTGAATAGTATAATACAATCTATTACTGAGCCCTGTTACTTCTCTACATGTGCAGGACTCTACAGGAGGAAACAACCAATGACTACAATTCTCACAGCCATCACTTGTTACCAGGGAGAACTCCTCAGAGAAGTGCAGCTTACTAATGTAAGGCTGGGTTCACACTAGTGCTCCCTATACGTTCTGGGATTCCATCCCTGAACCTGCTTTAAAAATATGGAGAGAAAAGTCCTGCAAGCCTGCAGTACATTTCTCTGCATTTTTTGGGTGGAAACTTAGTGGACCCCAGTATAGTCTATAGGTTTCCACAGGTAACTGCTTTTTAAGCAGATTAGCTTTTTCGAGTCCCCAAGTGGACCCAAAGAATGGAAAGCCAAACGCTAGTGTGAAACTAGTGAAAGAGTGTAAGGTCAGATTTTCTAAAATAACCACTTGCCTGATTGATAATGTGAAAAAAACTTTGAAAAAGAAACACACACACAAAACATTTTTACAATTAATTACCATGTTTTCTTTACACACATATTTCAGCTCTGCCTGTGTCTATGTATTACAATAGGTTATATGAACAAGAGTTCTCTTGATGAGACAACCCCTATAAAGTGCAATTCTCCAATTATAAAACCACTTGTCAGAAGTGAATAGCCCAGGTGAATGTAAGAAACGTTGTAATATATTAAAGGGAGTTTATCATTGTTTTTTTCATTTGCTAACTAATCCCAGCACTATATAGCCTTTAGAAAGGCTAGTCTTGGCATACCTGTCTGAAAGAAATTGATTTTGCCCTTTTGCCTTTTAAGAGGAACTTTCACTACCTCCACCAATTCTAATGCTTAACATCTGTTAATAGACACTGCTCCACTGATTCCAGTACAGTTAAATGTTCTTATCTAGCCCCCAAAGTAGTTCACGATCTACTTTCCTGTCCACATGACTCATGCGGAGACCATGCGGAAAACACACGGACCCCATTATAGTCTATGGCGTCCATGTGCTTTCACTGCACACCGCTTGCCAATGCGTTCAGTAGTCTGTTCGGGGGTCCCCATGCGGATTCACCCAAACAGATTACCAATGCAGATGTGAACAAGGCCTCATTAATCATATTCTTGATAAATGCAGTGGTGGGTACTACAGCTGTATTCCTCTCAAGTATCTAAGATACCACGGTAGCACCTGTAACTGTTACTATCAAGAACTTTCTGTAGATAGGGGGTAAGAGGCCCCGTACAAAAGTTTGCATCTGGGTTCACAAGACTTTAGTTATTCTACTGTATAGCACACATGGTAAATGAGCTTGTAGGAGAATAAGTCTACCTAGAGACTATGAGGTCAGACGCTACAGTAATGTTATTGGATGAGGAAGTGAAGCCTATCCTCTACTGTCCTCTATGTGGTTATTTAGTATTAGAGGACTCCGGATCTCTGCAGGATTATTTCTACATTACAGGAATAAGATGTCGGGGAGAAGACACAAGTATCTAGCTCTGATCTGTGTATTGTGCCTGAGAGTCAGCGAGGCAGTGAGAGGTAAGTGGGAGAAGGAGGATATATACAGTAGTATATAGTGCTGTGAGGAGGATATATAGTACTATAATGATATAAGGAGGATATAAAGTATATAGTGCTATAAGGAGGATACAAAGTATTATAGTGCTATACTCTATTATACAGGAACCAGGGGTGTAAGACCAGTTTTACAGCTACTGTATGTTGGAGTCTCCTTGCTGCAGAATCCATTTAAAATCAGTGAAAAGTCTTCCTTCACACTAATGTGAATCTAGGGGGGATATAATAATGTAGGATGAAATTGTCACATAGAATGATGCATCATTTTTTACTGAATAGTTGTATGTTGTTTTCAGGTGTTGTATAAAAGAATCTATCAATTACTCCATGTTAATTTCTGTAAACTATGATCCTTTAAAGAAACAGGATCCTGAGCGCCGCTGTGAACCTAGGGTCACTTGCATATTTTTACATGACACATTTTAGTTACATTTTATTTTATAACATATTTTGTGTTGATTAACAATTATTTTGAGAAATATCCAAACAACACATATGTAAATGAAAAAGCTACTTTTACACTGGGGGAATTAATCAAAATTGGTGTTTCTAGGGCTGCTGCACATTCTGCCATAATTTACAGCGCTATTGTGGCGTACATGGTAATGAATATGGTGTGGGCAGAAGCATTGGCAACACAAAACCCCCATTGCCACCCACTTTTGATGTGGCAACGTGGCAAGGCCACTGCAAAATTGTAACTTGTGAAGGCAAGTGGCCTTAAAGGGGCTCTATCAGCAAAATTTTGCTGTATGAGCCCCACATATGCATGAATAGCCTTTAAAAAATCTATTCAGGCACCGCTAATCTTATTTTAAACCCCGCTCCTGTTTTAAAATAAAACTATAAAAACATATATGTAAATCATACCTTTGCATGCACAGGTTGTGCACGATCCGACGTCATCTTCGGTCCCGCCTTCCTCTTCTTTCTTCTTCCAGCGACGTCATCCTGTCCTGGCTCTTCTCCGCCTTCATCTTCTGTTCTTGCAGCAGGTTGCATTCAAATCCCGCACGTGCACAGTAGTGCTCTCTCCGGAGGGCTACTGCTGGCGCCATTTTTGCTGTAGTTCGAAGTATCCCTTAGAACTACGTGAGCATGCGCAGTTCGCTCGCGAATGTCTTCACTCTGGAAGAACAGAAGATGAAGGCGGAGAAGAGCCAGGACAGGAGGACGTCACTGGAAGAAGAAAGAAGAGGAAGGCGGGACTGAAGATGACGTCGGATCGTGCACGACCGCCCCCTGTGCATGCAAAGGTATGATTTACATATATGTTTTTATAGTTTTATTTTAAAACAGGAGCGGGGTTTAAAATAAGATTAGCGGTGCCTGAATAGACTTTTTAAAGGCTATTCACGCATATGTGGGGCTCATACAGCAAAATTTTGCTGATAGAGCCCCTTTAAATAGTCACAGATCACTAATTTGAAACTATTTTATGCCACTATTGTGGCATAGGGGGTTCTTCCATTTCTGCTAAAAGTATATCTCATGGACACTGCCAGGGTTCCTAGGACTATATACTAGGGCTGCTAGGAATGTATCTACAGGTATACAATTTCTGTCTCTCTAAGAAAAACAAAGTTTTGTCAAAGTTAAAGTAACATTATTATTCTCTGGAGTGACTTCAGACCCTAGAGTCTAAGGGCTCGTTCACATCAGCGTTCTCCTCTCCGTAGTTCAGGTTTCCGTTTCCTGCCTAAAACAGAGGCAGGATACGGAAACCTGCAGGACTCTTTCATTTGAATGGATGAGAAAGCTGTCCGGCCGTGAGCGGCAGTGAGCGTTTTAGGCTCTCCGCCGCGAAACCGGGTTTTATAATCCGGACACAGAGTCGGACATGCAGTACTCTGTGTCCGGATTAAAAAATCCGGTTTCGCGGCGGAGAGCCTAAAACGCTCACCGCCGCTCACGGCCGGACCCGGCCTGAGCTTTCCGACTTCTGGCATGCAGAAGACGGAAACCACAGAACGAACAGATGAACGCAGGTGTGAACCTAGCGTCAGGCTCCATTCCCATGAAGTAACGCTCCGCTCATTCTGACACGTAAACACGTGTCAGAGTGAGGCGCTTCAAAACAGATCCCATTGACTTCAATGGGTGCCGGCTTACACACGCTACACATTTAAATCAAGGGGAGACTTTGTAACCCATTGATTTCAATGTGTAAGGCGCGTAAGCCGGCACCCATTGAAGTCAATGGGATCTGTTTTGAAGCGCCTCACTCTGACACGTGGGAACGGAGCCTAATGGATGGAGGTTCAAGGGAGGTATATATAAAATATTCATACTCACCTTCCGTGACCGCTTTTGGGCCTCCTCACAGTGTCCGGTACTTTCTCTCAGCCTCTTCCATGACATTATTTGCTTGGGGTCACTGCTAAGGCCTGTGATGGACCTCAGTGGTAGCAGCCTCATTTATAGGAGACATCAGCCTCCCTAACAAAAAAAAAAAAAGTCATCAGATGTCCCCAAAGGTCTCTTATCATCTTATGGGGACACAATCTGAAAAAATAAAAAAAATAAAAAAATAAAATCTAATACAAAAATTTAAAAAATGAAAATAAAATAATTTAAAAAAATACATAAAATACACTAATAAAACGCTGTTATTAAAGGTTATAGCCCCACCCCAGATAACACTATACAAAATAAAAATTACCGTAACGGAGAGGAAAAACTATTTTATAAAGTTTCTCAGTCACACTTTGTGTTATTAAATAAAAAAATAAATAAAGTGAAAACCAGACACAATTTCCCTCCTATTATGTTTATATTTTCCCGGATATAAAAAAAATTAAAACACATTCAAAAACAAAAACAACATAAAAATAAAGCCCTATGTGTCCCTGAAAAAATTAGTTGAATGAGACGTATGAGAAAAGTGTTACAGCCCTCAAAACCGCACATACAAAAAAACCTGAAAATGTGTCTGGTCCGGGAGCACAAATTGACCGGTACTGAAGTGGTTAAAAAAAATATTTGGAATATTCAGGTCAAACCTGGCCACCTATCCATTAACTCTACAAGCAGACAATCTGTCCACCATGTTATTACGTGAGACTCATCCTGTGAATGTGTTTCCTTCACCAGTGGGGAATGTTCTGATCCAGTCAGAATTCTATCAGACTCAGCTGCCGAGTGCAGAGTTCGCTTTCCAGTTTGATGATGACGAGCTATTTAATGTAAATTATGACAAGCAAGAGACGAGATGGAGACTGCCGCAGTTTGGAGAACTGGCGAGTTTTGAGGCTGCTGGTGCCCTACAAAACAGAGCCGTCCTGGCTCAGAATCTGAAAATAGACATGCAGAGATCAAACAACACAGCAGCAATACCAGGTACTGATTCTAGATATAGAAAAATAAGCCAATGCCATCTATATCTGAAAGTAACACTTTATTACAATATATACCTAATGCAATGTAAAGATTTTTAGCTAATAATTTCTACAAAAAATACTCCTAAAATTTGTACGGAAACCATCATGACACTGTATACAAGGCAGTCATGTATTGTTGTCTATACTTTTTCCTCTCTGAAGTCGAGAGGGGAAAAATGAACAAAATCACCAATGAAAACTCAGCTTACATAGGGCAAATACACAGTTTATGACAAGAGTAGCATATGGCAGACAAAATCTACAGTGTAAAATTACCTAAGGTGCTGGGTTTAGATCTGTAGTTTATCACTATAAGATTAGGACTACATGGTAACAAAGTTGCATGATTATAAATTGCATACATTTTTCATGACTTTAATGAGACCCAATCGGTGCTGCACAATGTGATTTTGCTGCGACATGTATGCACCTGCAATTGCATGGTTATACATATATGTATGTAAACTTTAAATATGGAAATGAACTGTTTTTACACCTGCACAAATAAATATGAATTTAAAAAAAATAATAATCTGAACATTATGATAAATTACAGCAAAGACTGTATAGACAGCAGTTGGTGTCGCACACAACACTCTGTTGTATACAACACAATTGCTGTCTATGGGAGCATTGTTGCATGTGACATTGACATGTGACATAAAGTCAAGCCAGGTTGTATTTTTCTGCATGTCACATTCAACACCATAGGAATGAATGCCTCGCATACTCACTTCACGTTAGTGCGCAACAAATGTTGTATAGCCCTAGCCTAAGTGGTACCTTTCAGCCTTTGCCATGCTCTCTTTTTCAACAAAACATACATTTGATTTGTAGAATGTAGGCTAGGACATGTATCACAGTCAGTTTGCTATATTTGCAGCAATTTTCAGAAATAATCAATTTTGTCTGCAACATAAAACACAAAAAAACACATAGATAAACGTACTCAAGATCTTTTGTAAATCGTGATATAACATCACTGCAAACTACTGATGCATGTTAGGCCGGGTTCACACGGGAGTTTTTTAGATTTTGATTTTGACGCAGAGGCCACGTGTCGCTTTTTTTCCCACTAGCGGGAACAAACTGTTTGCGGAAAAAGGAACCCATTGTTTTCAATGGGGGGCGGTTTTTTGAGCCGGATTTTGACGAGGATTCCCAAAAGCTCCTGTGTGAACCTGGTATTAATCTACAGGGCGTGGCTATAACCAGGTTTTGATTTGTGGACTTACCTCACTACATTAGAATGTGCACTAACATATTTAGCCACTTCCACTTTGACACCACCCATTCCCATCCATTTCTCTTTTGTGCCCACACACAGTATAATGCCCCTACAGTCATCCTGATGTGGTATGACCCCACACTATAATGTGCCCTGATGGACAAAATGTGCAGTGCACTATGTGCACAGCGGAAAATTTAGCTCCACCCACTTCTATGTTGACTCCACCCATTCTCATCCATTTTTGCACGTACCCCACACAGTATAATCCTCCTACAGTCACCCGTACATTATACCCCCAACATTATAACGTTTCCCTCCAATTGCCCCACAGTATTAAGTCCCTCTCCAGGTGCCCCAGTTTAAACTGACAGAAACTAGAGGGGCAAGGAAAATCAATGCAGCGAGCTGATCCGTAGGAATTTTCGATGATGTCAATTAGGTAGACACCTTGTAGGGGTTACTACTCCATATATAGTAGCAGGTGCTAATAGCAGCAGTAATCACAACAGTCCAGAGACTGAGCGGTAGAATCCAATGGAAATTGACCAATTGAGCACCTTTGTGTGAATAAAGGGAAAATCAAATACAAATTACTGCGCTTGACCTGAAGAAATTTGATGCAATACTTTATGAAAAACACTATGTTTTTCATAACCCTTTAGCACGTTGGAACAATGTTTATTGATTCTCTCCCGCAGACACATAGTTGTGCGGCCCACACTGGAGACCACATGGACAGGTTAGAACATAGACCACGTAAGAGAAGGCACAGTCAAGTTTAGTTTTGATAGAAAAGGACTCATTAGTTACTGTTAGGCTGTATTCACACAGAGCAGCGCCAGCCGTTTTTTGTGTGCTTTTTGCACATAGCGCCACGTTAACGTGGCGCTATGTGCAAAAAGCACACAAAAAACGGCTGGCGTTACTCTGTGTGAATACAGCCTTAGGGTTGAGCGATCGTGTTCAGAAAAAAATCAGATTCTGATCGGCGATCGAGAAAAATTCACAATCGTGATCGGAATCCCGAACACGATCTTTTTAGGTGGGATCGAGATCGGTGACTATTTCCCACAATGCTTTGCTTAGCCTTCACACTGAGTATATAGTGTATATTCAGTGTGAAGGCTCTGCTGCAGATCCATAGGAATGAATGGAAGCAGCCGGCACACAGCCTTAACCCTCTGCGCGCCAGCTGCCTCCATTCATTCTAATGGGAGACTAAACTAACATCACTAGTAGCTACTTACCTGCAGAGATGGCTGGTCTGGTGCCCGGTGTTCTCCTTCTTCTTCACCTCGCTGTCGCTTCACGCTGCTCTTCTCGCCTCCCTGCCCCGCCTCCCAGGTTAGTGTTTAAAGAGCTAGGAAGGCGGGGCTTGTGGCTTAGGAGAGTGTGGGCGGGTACAGGGTGGGGAGATGTGACGTCTCCCTTCCCAGTACCCGCTCACACTCTCCTAACCCTCCCACACTCTCCTAACCTGGCAAGGAGGGGGCAGCGAAGCGAGAAGAGCAGTGTGGAGCGGCAGCGAGGCGAAGAAGAATACCAGCCATCTCTGCAGGTAAGTGGACACCAGGGGGGACTAAAAAAAAATCCTCTGGCTACTTAGTGATTCACTACACAGCGTGGATTATAACAATTAAAGCGTTCAATTGTTAGATTCCATGCTGTATAGTGAATAGGATTGCTTTTAAAATCCGATCTCCGATTAGTAAAAAAAATCCCATTGACTTGCATTGGGATCAGAATTGGGATTGAGATCGGGTTCGAATGAAAAATGATCGGAAATTGGATTTTAAAATCGATCCTGAAAAGTCAAGATAGGCTCAAAACTAGTTACTGTGCTTACAACTTCTGTGGCTTCATGTGATATATTGAAACAACATTTGCACTTGGCGCTGCCACATCTATAACCTTGGTTTTGTTAGTAAATAATGGTTCTCTTATTTTGCAGGGTGCTACTATGCTCTTGACTGTGCAAGCCCTTCTAAATGTAAGGCTGCTTTCACATGAAGTTACACTCCGCTCATTCAGACACGTACTGTAAACACGTGTCAAAGTGACCGCTGTAAAAAATAATCCATTAGACTTCAATGTGTGCCACTCTTACGCGCGCTATGCATTGAAATCAATGAGTATAAAAGTCTCCCATTGATTTCAATGTGTAGCGCGCGTAAGACCGACACCCATTGAAGTCTATGGGATTGTGTTTTACAGCGGTCACTTTGACATGTGTTTATGTGTCTGAATGAGCGGAGCGTAAACTCTGTGTGAAAGCCGCCTTATACCACACTGACTCGGTAAAGTGCCTTTCACATATTTATCATTTTGCAGTATGTGCCAATGTTTGCACAAAATCTACCTGATTGATTTGTGATTATAAAATTATGTTTATATGAATCTGTCTCAGTATTTCTACTCGAGTTAAGGCATTCTCTTTGTGTTAGTTTCCCTGCCCTAGCTTTTTTCACTTGAATTATTTAGTTGGGATTGTTCTTTTCCTTAAACCTTTTTGTCACGGTTTTGCTTCGTGCTAGGTAGTCCTCATCACTAGTACAATTTCTTCTAATCCTTCTGTATTGTCTAGATCAGTGGTCCCCAACCTTTTTTCCACCAGGGACCAGTTTCAGCAAGACAATTTTTTTATGGCCCGGTGGGGGCGGGGTTAAGCATGGGGGTGTAGATTAGAATCATGTACATATGAAAACACAAGAGAAAGTGCAAACTATAGAATTTTTATTATATTTAATGTGACTCAAGTCACCATAAGGCAGAATCAGTGGGATTTTGGGCAGAGGTGTAACTAGGAGTTCAGCACAGGGAGGTGCTAAACGCCTCAGTGGGCCTAAGTGCGCCTAAGATGGCTACTGATGACGGACACTGTTATGAAGATGGCTACTGATGACGGATCTCACTCCTAACGCTGCTATTAACCTCACTACAGCTACATTACACATCACAGGGACAAGTCACGTGTAATATATTTGCCCAAAGCTTGGTAGGCGAGTGCGGGGTGGAGCCAAAACCCGCTGCATGTCCTGCATAGTACTAGAATCCCGGACCTACAGCGGGTCCCGGCTCAACCCCGCACTTTGTTCACCTTATCCCGATAAGCAACAACTAAGTGTCAGTGCTGCTGACTCCTCGCCACCGGTACGTGGACTGTGCAACATGCCCCGCGGTCCAGCAGTTGGGGACCCATGGTCTAAATGACACGTTTTTCTTCTATTTTTGGAAGTGAAGGCTATCAAAACTGAGGAGACTATTAGACAGCTAGATAGTGTTATATTCATATGCACGTAATGTCCGTGTTGCGCATGCGCAATGGACCTTGCAGGCTTTAGTTGATATATAAACACACATACACCACATGGACGCTGTATTTGTGAGACACGCAGTGAGACCCCGTAGGTAGATTCTGTTTGGATAACAGGTACAGTGTTGGCCAAAAGTATGCCCCCCCCCCCCCCTTGCAATTCTGTCAGATAATCCTCGGTGTCTCCAGAAAATGATTACAAGCACAAACTCTTTGGTAATATCTTCATTTATTTTGCTTGCAATGAAAAAACACAAAAAAGAATGAAAAAAAGTCACATCATTGATCATTTTACACAAAACTCCAAAACTGGTGCGGACAGAAGTATTGGCGCCCTCAGCCTAATACTTGGTAGCACAACCTTTAGACACAATAACTGCGCACAACCGCTTCCGCTAACCAGCAATGAGTTTCTTACAAGGCTCTGCTGGAATCTTAGACCATTCTTCTTCGGCAAACTGCTCCAGGTCCCCCCTGAGATGTGAAGGGGGCCTTCTCCAAACTGCCACCAAGAGATCTCTCCCCCTCCCCCACAGGTGTTCTATGGGATTCAGGGCTGGACTCATTGCTGCCACTTTACAAGTCTCCAGGGCTTTCTCTCACCACCATTTTCTAGTGCTGACCTGAAGTGTGTTTTGGGTCCTTGTCCTGCTGGAAGACCCCCGACCTCTGAGGGAGACCCGGCTTTCTCACACTGGGCCCTACATGATGCTGCACAATGTGTTGGTCGTCTTCAGACTTCATAATGCCATGCACACGGTCAAGCAGTCCAGTGCCAGAGGCAGCAAAGCAACCCCAAAACATCAGGGACCTCCGCCATGTCTGACTGTAGGGGGCGTCTTCTTTTCTTTGAAGGCCTCTTTTTTCCCTGTAATCTCTATGTTGAGGCCTTTTCCTACTTTTGTCTCATCTGACCAGAGAACATTCTTCCAGAACGGTTTTGGCTTTCTCAGGTAAGTTTTGGCAAACACCAGCCTGGCTTCTGTCTCTGGGTAAGAAGTGGGGTCTTCCTGGGTCTCCTACCATACAGTCCCTTCTCATTCAGATGCTGACACTGGATAGTACGGGGTGACACTGTTGTACCCTCAGACTGCAGGGCAGCTTGGACTTGTTTGGATGTTAGTCGAGGTTCTTTATCCGCCATCCGCACAATCTTGCGTTGAAATCTCTCGTCAATTTTTCTTTTCCGTCCACATCTAGGGAGGTTAGCCACAGGGCCATGGGCTTTACACTTCTCGATGACACTGAGCACGGTAGACACAGGAACATTCAGGTCTTTGGAGATGGACTTGAAGCCTTGAGATTGCTCATGCTTCCTCACAATTTTGCTTCTCAAGTCCTCAGACAGTTCTTTGGTCTTCTTTCTTTTCTCCATGCTCAATGTGGTCACACAAGGACACAGGACAGAGGTGGAGTCAACTTTAATCCATTTCAACTGGCTGCAAGTGTGATTTAGTTATTGCCACCACCTGTTAGGTGCCTCAGGTAAGTAACAGGTGCTGTTAATAACACAAATTAGAGAAGCATCACATGATTTTTCAAACAGTGCCAATACTTTTGACCACCCCATTTTTTATGTTTGCTGTGGAATTATATCCAATTTGGCTTTTTGACAATTCTTTTTGTGGTTTTCCATTGAAGACAAATTAAATGAAGATAATAATACCAAAGAATTGGTGATTGTAATCATTTTCTGGAAGAACATGAGTATTATCTGACAGAATTGCAGGGGTGCCAATACTTTTGGCCAACACTGTGCATACAGACATTGTTTGTTTTATAATGATTTTTAATATAGTCAAATTACTGATATATCTATTGAATTTGAAACATTATTAAGCAGGTTTTTAATGCAAAAATTAATCTTGCATATTGTTTTATTATCAATGTTTGAGTGCTGCAAGTGATTGGACCCTTTTATATGTTTGTGCACGGTCCTCTGTATTTTTTGTTCATCACTTGAAAAAGGGGACGTGAACCTCGAAACGCTAACATAGGCGTTGTATGTATTATAACGTGTCTACAATAAAGTATTGCATCAAATTTCATCAGGTCAAGCGCAGTAATTTGTGTTTGGGTTTCCCTTATTCACACAAGGGTGCTCGATTGGTCAATTTCCATTAGAAACTAGGGGACATTAAAAGGATTCTACCATTAAAACCTTTTTTTGTGGATAAGACGTCGGAGTAGCCTTTAGAAAGTCTATTCGTCTCTTACCTTTAGACGTGGTCTCCACTGCGCTGCACCGTTTTTTACCAGTATGCAAATGAGTTCTCTCACAGTGATGGGGGCGGGCCCCAGTGCTCAAACAGCAAGTGGCCGTCACCACTGCTGCCAGAGAAGTGTCTACAGTGCTGCCTCCTTCTTCGTCTGCCACGTCATCTTCAATGTCTTCTTCCGGCGCAGGCTCGTAACTTCTAGCAGAGCAGAGCAGACTGCGCAGGCGCACAGGCCACGGAACATTGGCCGCTAACAATACTGTGCAAGTGGCCATTTTCCCGTGACCTGTGCGCCTGCGCAGTCTGCTCTGCCCGAGGCCTAGAAGTTACAAGCCTGCGCCAGAAGATGACGCTGCGGATGAAGAAGGAGGCGGCGCTTGGAGACACTTCTCTGGCAGCGGTGAGGACGCCCTCATCGCTGTTTGAGCGCAGGTGCCCGCCCCCATTGCTGTGAGAGAACTCATTTGCTTACCGGTAAAAAATGGTATTTCTAAGAAACGGCGCAGCGAAGATCACATCTAAAGGTAAGAGACGAATAGGCTTTCTAAAGGCTACTCCGACGTCTTACCCTCAAAAAAAAAGGTTTTAATGGTAGAATCCCTTTAAACTGGGGCAGCTAGAGGGGGACATTAAATAATGCCCTATAGTTTAATGTTCCCCTCCAGCTGCCCCAGTTTAATATCCCCATCTAACTACCTCACTGTTTAATGTCACCCTCCAGCTACCCCATAGTTTAATACCCCCTCCCACCTGCCTCAGTTTAATGTCCCCCTCCATATGTTTCCATTTTAATGTTCCTCTTCATCTGCCACCAATTTAATGTCACACTCCACCTGCCCCCAGTTTAATGTCCCTCCTTCATCTGCCACCAATTTAATGTCCTCTATCATCTGCCCCAGTTTAATAGCCCCCTACATCTGCCACCAATTTAATGCCCCCCTTCATCTGCCTTCAGTTGCCCCCTCTTGCTCACACATGTTGTCTATTCTATCCTCCTTTCCTTCCATCAGTTTCCTTTTAGGCTGGGTTCACACTATCGACGGTGTCCGCAGCTAAAGTACACACAAGATTTTAGCATCGGACACTAGCTGTGTCCGTTTACAATTTGCATGATTTTAAATGGGATATGATTATTATTATTATTATTTTTTTAAATGTAGATTGTGAGCCCCACATAGAGCTCACAATGCACATTTTTCCCTATCAGTGTGTCTTTGGAATATGGGATGGAAATCCATGCAAACACGGGGAGAACATACAAACTCTTTGCAGATGGTTTTCTGCCCTTGGCGGGATTTGAGCACCAGGACTCCAGCGCTGTAAGGCTGCAGTGATAACCACTGAGCCACCATGTGGCCCCTTTAAATGGGATATTATGTAGTGTCCTTAAGTGTCCGTTTTCAAAGATGTCCGATTTTTCAAGCAGACAGCTAAATCCTACACAGTGTCCTGTAGTATCGAGAGTAGCTCTGCCCACACAAGATCATATGGTCATGGCATCATCAAAGGTCCTTTAGCCCACTAGGATTTAACATCTACCATTTAGCCTTTACCCTACCCTGAGATTAGAGCTGGTTGTAAAGTTTGTTAACAGCAAAACACTTCAGGGACATAGCAGGACAAACCGCATGATATCTGGGACAGCAGTGAAAAACTGGGACTGTCACTCTGGATCCGGTATGGTTGGGAGCTATGGTTTAATTTTTCCCTCAAGCTACCCCCAAAGTTTAAAGGCCCCCCTGCAGTTGCCCCCAAAATATTATGTTCCTCTCCTGGTACATAACAAACATAAAAAAAACCCCACTGAAGGTATGTTCACATTGATTTTTTTGCAGGCTGATTTTGAGGCAGAATCCGACTCAAAAAATGCCTCCCAATGTGACATGGTTGCAAAAGCCGCATCACAAACTGCTAGCATTTTTCTAGGTCCATACAGTGTGCTGGAGCAAAAAACACTGCAAAAACCACATCATGTAATAAAATGCGTCAAAAAAGTTTACTAATTCCTGAAGCAGATTTTTTCAGCCTCCAAAAAAGTCAGAGTGAACATACCCTAAGGCCGGAGCCCCACGGAACAGAAATGCCATACTTTGCCTGCGGCAGAAACACCAGCCTTTTACAGTGCAGGCAAAGTGGATGGGATTCTAGCAAATCCCATGCCCACTTTGCAGAAAAGAAATGCCTATTGGACAAGCTGCAATTTCCAAAACCGGCATGGTTTTGGAAATCACAACATGTCAATTATACCATTTTTTTTTACCTTCCCCAGTACCCTTGCAAAAAACCTGCTTATCCCGGACAACCCCTTTGATCTAAAATAATGAAGGATATAATGAGATAGTGATTGTGATGTGTTTGTCTTCCAGTCACCCCCATAATACACGTCTTTACAGAGGAGCCGGTGGTCCTGAACGAGCCCAACACACTCATCTGTTTCATCAAGCAAATCTTTCCCCCTGTTATCAAGATGAGTTGGCTGAAGAATACCCAGCCTGTGACAGAAGGAGTGTCAGACACCGACTATTACTTTGCATCGGATTCGTCTTATTACAAATTCTCCTATTTGGCCACCATCCCAGCAGAGGGCGATGTCTACACCTGTTCTGTGGAACATGCCGGACTGCCTGATAACCCCACCAACAGGATGTGGAGTAAGTAATACTATAAGGCTTCATTCACATTTGCAATCTGCAGTCACAGATCACACTCCACGCTGCAGATTTCCATGAGTCAGTGAAAGGTGGACAGATATGGACCCACAGGGGAGTAAGGCTGAGTTCACACGGGCGAAATTGGACAGAATCCGGTCCAAAAAACGCCTCCTGTGGTTAGCCGCGGCATTCTGCTATACATTAGGCCCAAATGAATGAGCTTAGTTGGGAGGGAGTGTCATTCTGCCAGACGCTCGTGGCTGATTCAGCTGTGGAATCCGTGGCAAGAAAGGGCAGGTCGCTTCTTTTTTCCATGAGCGGGAAGAAACCGCTTGCAGAAAAAGGAAGTGCACGACTCTCATCAAAGTCAATGGGAGATGTTTTTTTGGACTGGATTCTGAGGAAGATTCCGCGTCAAAATCTGGTTCAAAAAACCCTGTGTGATGTCAGCCTCAAATAAAAAAAAATGGCTGCAGCAGGAAGGGGCTAAAAGAAATAGGTCTATATGCAGTCTGAGATTAGCATGGACCTCACAGGTCCACAAAATGCAGATGTTTGAACACAACTGAGGCCATACAGCATGCATCATTTTAGCTGGAAAAGCAGCGTAAAAAAAGGCAGTGATTTATAGCCTCAGCATAGTAAATGAGATTTCACTTAATTTCATCCACACATTGTGTAAAAAATTATTATTATTATTATTTTTTTTTTTCCCTAGATCTGAATGAATGAAATATTCTCATTGAATACTTTGTTTTGTAGAAAGTTCAGATCTAGGGTGTGTTATTTGAGTGTTCCCTTTATTTTTTGAGGAGTGTATTTAGAATTAATTTGCGTTAAAGTTTTAAAGGTGTAAACAGCATTTACAATGGTATTAATCAATGTTATATTTCTGGTTACTAACAACACTGATGACAAAAACGCCACTAAAATCGATAATCTCAAAAGACTGTATAAGGCTGAGGCCCCATGTTGCGGAAACGCAGCTTCTTTTGTTGCAGATTTTGTTGTTTCTAGGAAGTTCTTATATGTCTTCCTTCTGCTCAATCCACTGCTGACTTTGGCTAAAAAAAAACTGCAGCAAAATCTGCAACAAAAAAACTTGTGTTTCCACAATGTGGGGTTTCAGCCTAAGCAAGAGTTATTATGCGTTTTAGACAACTTCTCAAATTGATCCAAAATTCCAAGTGTTCTAATGTTCCACATTCATTTCTGGTTTTGTGAAGTGTCTGGAAAGGGGAATTGGCTAGATGGATTCATAAAATACTTCAGATTTATTAATTGAATACACCATTCTTGTGGCACAAATTATTGCTATGTACTTACATACATTTACAAGATAAGTAAGTGAATCCTTTAGCATTCCCTGAATTTTTGTGTTGGTTAATCATGTTACTCAATGTTGCTCATTTATTGAGCATAACAAGAAACATCCACAGTGCAGGGAGAAAATGTAAGGGAACCCTTGAATTTTTGATCATTCCTCCTTGCAAATGTTTTTCAGTTCATCCTTATTTCCAGGATGCCTCGTGTGCACAGCCCTCCTCAGGTCATGCCAGAGCATCTGGGTTGAAATAATCTCAGAACTGTGACTTGGCTATTCCAAAAAAGAAATCATCAGCTTTCATCAGCTTTTGTTAGCTGATTTACACTAGGTTCACACTAGTGTTTGGGTTTCCGTTCTTCTGGTCTGCTTGGGGATCTGAAAAAAGCAAACCCAATCCACTTAAAAAGTGGTTACCTGCATAAACCTGTGGACCCCATAAACTATAAGGGTAAGTTCACACAGGGTTTGCGCTCCCCATAGAACTGAATGGGCTGCTTTTTTCCATTCATTTCTATGGGGAGTGCACGTATGCTGGCTCCCATAGAAAGCAATGGGATCTGTTATAAACGCTGCTGATTTGGAATGTTTACATGTTGAGAATCAGCCAGCGTATCCTCCGTGTGAAGGGGCCCTTTTTGTCAGGGTTTTGAGGCCGTAGTTGCCTCAAAACACTGACCAAAAAGACGACTCCCATTGAAATCAATGAGAGCTGCTCAGGTCGAGATGTTCATTCTTCAGGTCGAGTCACCTCGCGATTCGGCCTGAAGACACTCCCTCCTCTGGACTAGGTCCATTCATTGGGCCTAATCCGAAGCAGGGTGTGCGGCTTTCAGTTGCGGCTACCCAATTCCGATCCAAAAAACCCCCATGTGAATCTACCCTAATAGGACCTGCCATGTTTCTGCCCAAAATCAGCGGAGAAAAAGTCCTGTTTGTAACTTTATCCTCTATGATCATAAAGTGATGTCATATAATAGTGTTATGTCATTGCTTCATGAGATGGAAATGTTCCTTTAATAATCTATGTAATGCATAACATTTTCTACATTCCACCATTAATGGGAACCTGTCAGGTCCAAAATGCCTTCACGCCAGTAGTAAAGCCATAAAGAGCGAGCAGCCTTTAATTGGAGCAGAAACATACCTTGGTGGCCAATAATTAATGAAGCAATTCAGAGAAAATAATTTTGGTATGGATATGTAAATTAGGCTATGAGGGCATCAGGGGCAGGCTTCTGGCTCTCTTATGGAATTGATTCAAGAGGAGAGCTAGAGTACTTGTGAAATCAGGTCCAGCCCCTTATACCCTTGCAGGCTGGTTTGCATATTCATGGTTTCTGGCCATTAAGGTATGTTTCTTCCCCTAATAAAGGTCCCTTCACAGCACTATTAGATTGGGAGGCACTGTGGACTTGACAAAGTCCCTTTAACAGTTTTTATTATGATATTTAATGCATTTATTTTCTCTTCTTTCTCCAGGTCCGGATGTTCCCAGCCATGTGCCAGAGACGTCTGAGAATGTCGTGTGTGGTCTGGGCCTCGCTGTCGGGATCATTGGAATTGTCGCCGGCATTTTCCTGATCTTCAAAGGACTAAAAAATAACCAAAATAGAGGCCACTGATAGTCCAGGTATCGTCTGCTTTATCTCACTCACCTCTAGGTCCAATCGTATTACATTTATACACCAGAATTACCATGATTGTTCACACTCATCCCACAGTATCGTCAGCCTTTCTGCAGTACTAGTGTAGTGACTAGTTAATATTTGTTATCTTTAAACCAGATTCGCACAGGGTTTTTTGGACTGTATCTTGATGTGCAATCCGCATAAAAATCTGGCGTATGCCGCGACTGGATGCCGGAAAACTCCATGTGTACTGCATCGGCATCCAGTCGCGGGAGAGTTTTTTGGGGGCGGATTTTGCACGTCAAACACAAGTGAACACAGCTTTATAAGGGCATGAACGCCACAAATCCATTCAGATTGTTACTTTTCAGTATTATATTAAGTGGGTTATCTGGCGTCTTACATTTCTCCTCCACATCTAAGAACAGCTGGGGTGATACCAAAACCTAAGGCTGTGTCCACTGTTGCTCTGAGCACTGTATATATTATAGTCCTACCCTAGTCTTAGTAGTGACAGCTATAGTGTCTTTATAACAGTACACCTTAAAGGGAGTGTCACCAGAAAAGACCATATTAACCCACTGAAGGTGTTGCTATTGATCTAAAGAGGTAAACAGCAATTCACTCATTGCTCCAAATTAATTGGCATTTTGACAGAAACGGTGACATCTCGGCAATGAAGGTAGTGATCTACAAGGGAAAAATCCCCATTTGATTCAGGTGACAGTAACCTATCTATCTGCAGGGCTGGGGGTGATATGCTGGGGTCTGGTGACAGTAACCTATCTATCTGCAGGACTGGGGTGATATTCTGGGTCTGGTGACAGTAACCTATCTATCTGCAGGGCTGGGGTGATATGCTGGTTCTGGTGACAGTAACCTATCTATCTGCAGGACTGGGGTGATATGCTGGTACTGGTGACAGTAACCTATCTATCTGCAGGACTGGGGTGATATGCTGGTTCTGGTGACACTAACCTATCTATATGCAGGGCTGGGGTGATATGCTGGTTCTGGGGACAGTTACCTATCTATCTGCAGGGCTGGGGTGATATGCTGGTTCTGGTGACACTAACCTATTTATCTGCAGGGCTGGGGTGATATGCTGGTTCTGGTGACAGTAACCTATCTATCTGCAGGGCTGGGGTGATATGCTGGTTCTGGTGACAGTAACCTATCTATCTGCAGGGCTGGGGTGATATGCTGGTTCTGGTGACAGTAACCTATCTATCTGCAGGGCTGGGGTGATATGCTGGTTCTGGGGACACTAACCTATCTATCTGCAGGACTGGGTGATATGCTGGTTCTGGTGACACTAACCTATTTATCTGCAGGACTGGGGTGATATGCTGGGTCTGGTGACAGTAACCTATCTATCTGCAGGGCTGGGGTGATATGCTGGTTCTGGTGACAGTAACCTATCTATCTGCAGGGCTGGGGTGATATGCTGGGTCTGGTGACAGTAACCTATCTATCTGCAGGGCTGGGGTGATATACTGGTTCTGGTGACAGTAACCTATCTATCTGCAGGGCTGGGGTGATATGCTGGTTCTGGTGACAGTAACCTATCTATCTGCAGGGCTGGGGTGATATACTGGTTCTGGTGACAGTAACCTATCTATCTGCAGGGCTGGGGTGATATGCTGGTTCTGGTGACAGTAACCTATCTATCTGCAGGGCTGGGGTGATATGCTGGTTCTGGTGACAGTAACCTATCTATCTGCAGGGCTGGGGTGATATGCTGGTTCTGGTGACACTAACCTATCTATCTGTAGGACTGGGGTGATATGCTGGTTCTGGTGACAGGCTTCCTTTAACAGTGCCTGTCACAGCACCCTGATATTGGCACCAGATACATTGCCAGTACATTAGTGACATTCATATTGTCTCCATAATAATGACAGCTACAACCCATGACTGCTGTTTATTGACAGCGCTCTTTTCTTTATATCAGAGTTATAGAGCTGTCTTTTGATCGTTCTGTCTGACCATTAGTAGTGCAGTAACTACAGCTCATCTAGTAGGTTAATATGATATCTTGTCAGTTTCACTGCCTTAGAGAATTCTTAATAATAAAAATACATTTAACTGTGTAGAAATAAGTTGCGTTGCTGCTGTGCAGGCCTACTGATATATGTAATATATTTTATTTTGCAGCTTTTATACAGCAGTTACACATCGCTGAGCGCACTGATGATCCGCTTATCCCTGAATATTCCTGAGGAGCTTCTATAAAGATTGCTATGCAGATTGGAGATGCGACTGTTCTGTCGGCCCCGGTCACTATGGACGTCCGGACTCTACATATACCTGCTGTGTGTTGTGGATTGCGCCAGTATTCATGGGTACATGGGTTGTTACTATATATTATTGCATTCTGTTGTAGTCTTATCTACCCTGTCAGATCTATCTATGACTACTGTCGCAGTCCGCGGTCTGGATCATTCCCATGTATATAGGTGTTTGCTTCCTGCTATATTCAGCTTCTGCATTCTTACCAGATCTCTCATATTACCTATGAAATAATATTAGTATTGTAGAAAGCAATGTAGGAAAACATTCGAGGATCTGCCCATGAAGCTCCCTATAGGAAGGCTCTAGTTCTAGTAGGGTGTCATTCCCATAATTCAATATTCATATTTGCCAAATATCATAAATTTGTATGGATTGTGCTGGATTTTCAGAAACAATTTAGGTAAGTTTAACTTGTCCCATTCCAGAAGTGGGTGCAAATTCTACTCAAAAGTTGGTGTTTCATTCCAGATCAGTAAATCCTGAGAGGGATACACTCAGAATTTTCCAGGAGAGGGGGGACCGTATAAGAAAATTCTCCTTTGTGGCTCCTGATGCCCATTTTTAGCCCTCCCAGCCTGGAGCCGCTGCATCCTGTAACCCATCACAATCTCCCCCCCCCCCAGCTTTCCTATACAGGAGAGTGGCAGTGCTTTTAGGAGATCAATGCTGCTCTCCTGTATCTGGACTTCAGGATCAGTGACTTGGAAGGGAAGGGCAGCAGCAAAAAAGAAGGGGGATTAGAAATGTCACTCTGCTGATGATGATGGTAATTATCATTCAGGTTATTGGTGGCCAGCCATTGTCAAGAAGGGGACAGTTTTACCCATGAAGCCTGAGTGGGACTTTAAATACCCTTATTTTAATAACCCTAATTTCAGTGCAGTAACAAATAGACTTGTGGTACAATCCAGTGTCCTGAACTAATATATCACAAACACATTGACAAAGCTACTAATAAAATATCTGGGGAATTCTCCTTTTATCACGATCCCTGCATCAATAATTTCACAATTGACTTATTAAATAAATTACTGTTTCTATTTAAATAGTTTTTTTCACTACCTTGTGCATTTGATAAGTTGACTAAGTTGAGTATACATATATTTTTGTATTATAATTTAGATGTCGTACAATTCAGCCCTTTCAATGTTGTATCCCAAATAAACACGTATAGGAGCTCCATATATAGATAGGGCTGTATGTTAAATCAGAACTTGCCATTTTATATTGGGTGTCTATGCCCCATTGAAAGCAATGTACATCTGACTGCTGTGTTACAATACCATAAAGCAGCTCGTTTTCAGGGCCCAACAGGTAAAGACTCATGCACATGGCTGTATTTCAACTCAGCACAACTTCCATACTAGTGTACAGGTGTATACTGTGTTGTCATATACCTCCAGAGTAATTCGGGGACATTTCTGCTTGTGCCATGACCACAAACACAGGCCAGTTTGATCAGGAGCACACCGCTAATGAGGTGAGGTGAGGCGGCTGCCTTAGGCAGCAGAGAGGCTAGGTTCACCACTGGGTCTGATCACTTATGTCATAGGGATATAGAATAGCAGTGTTATAAGGACCTAAGATGCAGTTAGTTCTGGTGATCAAACTCCTGGTTGGCTTGGGATTTGAAGCTATAATACAGACACACGTTTAATTTTTGTGTAACATTGAAGTGAATAATATTTCCTTTAAAAACTGAAGGCCAAACACTCCTCTGATCACAAGTCTGCCATATAAAAGACATGCTGTGGATTGGGAGGTTTGTAACATGCCCTAGAAATCCACAGCAGTAAAATTTAAATTTTCACAAATTCACTAAATTTGGTAATTTCTAAAATAGAAATAAGCTTCTGTGAAAGTATAAGGGTAAGTTCACACTGAGTTTTTTGGTCAGGCTTTCGAGGCCGTATTTGCCTCAAAATCCTGACCAAAAAGATGGCTCCCATTGAAATCAATTGGAGCCGCTCAGGAGCTTTTTCCGTGAGCCGATTCTTCCGGCTCCCGATAAAAAGAAGCGACATGCTCATTCTTTAGGACTTTTCACCTCGCGATTCAGCCTGAAGACACTCCCGACTAGGCCCATTCATTGGGTCTAATCCGCAGCAGAGTGTGTGGCTGGATGCCGATGCAGTGCACCAGTTTTCAGTTGCGGCTACCTGGTTTTTGGATAGGAAGCTGAGGTGGCCTCTGCCTCAGGTTCCGATCCAAAAAACCCTGTGTGAACATACCCTAAAATAAGTACATTCTATATCACTGACATTACTACACCAAGAAGGACCAATGTAAAGTTATGCAAATTGAGGATGTAGCCGCTGTTGCTAAGATCTGAAAATTACGAAATTTTCAAGCCCCCTATCTCCAATCTGTGTCATGTGGGAGGGGCATAAAAGCAAAGCTTTTTTATCTACTTGAAACCTCATATATCAGATCCAAGTGTTGTGGGATGATTAAGTGATGTCTCCTGTTTGTAGATGTGCCAGATATCACCACATCTCACATACAGAGAGGAATAGAATCCATATACCGAGAGATCTTGGTTTATCACTCCGGCAGATCACTAGGATGAGATTTCAGCGTGGTTCAATGTTGTTTGGAGAAGGATGACAAACTAAAATGAGATTAAGAGATGCCTGGGAGATAGGAGGATAGCAAGACAGACATCACAAGACAGCAATGTGGTCTGTCCTCTTCAGCGATGAGTCTTGCTTTTGTCTTGGACGCACTGATATGTTGAAAACAGAAAACTAAAGGAAAACATATAAAAAATAATAATTCACATTTATTAATTAAGTTCACAAATATAGAAACAAAGATAGAGGGAAAAAAGTTTGTATAGGGGCCATACATATTCTCAGTCCTACTCCCAGGATTATGGTGTGTGGTGTCTTATTGTACTATAGACCAACCTTTCTCCCCCCCCTCCCCCAGCCTTCATTTCCGCTTGGCATTACATTAATTAGGTTGTGAAACTAGAGATATGGCCATTTGTCCAAAGTGTTGCACTGCCCATATGGCCTAAATGTGTTACCAAGACCAGGAGCGTCTCCAGACTTATTCCCTATAATAATAATGTATATAATAAGGTCTGCACTATAGGGAGTCATTTCCACCATATCCCTTTTCTTGCTGGTATATACTGGACCTGCCTTTTGTCAAAATAATTTCTTCAGAATTAAATGTTATTATTTTCGATCAATGTTTCATATTCTGTTCATGTCTTATTTCTTTCTATACAGGAATTAAAGTAAATGATGAATTACCGTATTTTTCGGAGGGTGCGTCTTATAGTCTGAATGTTGGTGTTATGTCAGTCCAGG
Organism: Leptodactylus fuscus; assembly: GCF_031893055.1. Lineage (NCBI taxonomy): Eukaryota > Metazoa > Chordata > Amphibia > Anura > Leptodactylidae > Leptodactylus > Leptodactylus fuscus. The sequence goes on from NC_134275.1 coordinate 77,341,116, forward strand.
TAGCTGCAACGGGGCTAAGGGATAGCAGTAGGGAATCTGCCAGGGGGAGAAAGGCAGCCCAATTAATCTGGTTCTCTCGAACAAAACACCTCAAAAACTGTTCCACATCCTGATTCTTCCTCTCTGTTTGTCCGTTAGACTCTGGGTGAAACCCGGAGGAAAACGACAGTGTAACTCCCAACCTGCTGCAAAAAGCCCGCCAGAATTTAGCCACAAATTGCGGTCCCCTGTCCGAAACGATCTCCTCAGGAAGACCATGCAACCTTACAATCTCTTTAATAAACGCCTCAGATAGTGTCTTGGCACATGGCAGCCTGGAAAACGGGATCAAATGGCACATTTTCGTGAAGCGGTCAACGACTACCCAAATGACCGTGAAACCCTTAGACACCGGAAGGCCCATGATGAAATCCATAGACAGATGAGTCCAAGGTGCCTTAGGCGGTTCCAATGGATGTAGAAGACCGTGGGAACGGGTATGCGACACCTTGGCTCTTGCACAGACCGAACAATTTTGAACAAACTGCAAGACCTCCTTACTCCACCCTGGCCACCAAAAATTCCTAGACACCAATCTCATGGTCTCTGAAACCCCCGGGTGACCAGCAAGAACCGACTCATGACACTCCCTCAGGAGACTTTGTCGGAGAGTAGTTGGGACAAAAAGCTTGTTTCTAGGTATCTTGGAAGGTGCAGCATGTTGCGCTTCGATCAAGGCCTTCTCCAATTTCGCGCCCAATACTGCTACCACCACTCCATCCCCAAGAATAGTGGCAGGCGCCTCTCGTTCCTCCTCAGTCGACATATACCGGGATAAAGCATCAGCCTTAACATTCTTTGAACCCGGCACATAAGTCACGTTAAAATGGAACCGCGCAAAAAATAGAGCCCATCTGGCCTGCCGTGCATTTAATCTCTTCGCCGACCCAAGATAAACCAAATTCTTGTGGTCAGTAAATACCTGGACTGGCCTTCTGGCCCCCTCCAGGAAATGACGCCAATGTTCGAACGCTAGTTTTATTGCTAGTAGTTCCCTATCTCCGATGTCATAATTCCGTTCAGAGGCAGAGAATTTCTTAGAAAAGAAGGCACAGGGATGCGTACCCTCCTCGAACTCCTGAGAAAGTACTGCTCCCACCCCCACCGAGGAGGCATCCACCTCCACTCGGAAGGCCAACCTCTCATCCGGCTGTCTCAAAATGGGAGCGGACGAGAATCGCTTCTTCAGTTCTTCAAACGCAGCTAGCGCCCCTGGCGACCACTTAGCACAGTCAGCCCCCTTCTTAGTCAAGTCCGAGATAGGTTTCACAACCTCAGAAAATCCCTTGATAAACTGGCGATAATAGTTGGAGAACCCCAAGAACCGTTGGACCGCCTTTAGGTTCTCGGGTCGCGGCCACTCCAAGACTGCCCTGACCTTCTCAGGGTCCATCTCGAACCCCTTGTCCGATAGGATATAGCCAAGGAAACATAATTTATTGACCGCGAACACACATTTCTCCAGCTTAGCACTTAATTGGTTAACCCTCAGGAGATCTAAAACCTCTCTCACTCTCTCCCAATGAGTCTCCAAATCCGGGGTGTAAATGAGTATATCGTCCAGATAGACCACAACCCCCCTCCCTATGACGGCACTTAGTACATCATTAATAAAATTCTGAAAAAACGCAGGCGCATTGGTTAGACCGAAAGGCATCACAAGATTCTCAAAGTGTCCTAGGGGTGTGTTAAACGCTGTTTTCCACTCATCCCCCTTCTTGATTCTCAGCAAGTTATACGCCCCACGTAAATCTATTTTACTAAACCAGCGGGCTCCCATAATCTGGCTGAATAGATCCGAGATCAACGGAATGGGATAGGGATTCCGCACCGTGATTTTGTTAATCTCCCTAAAATCCAAACAAGGGCGCAACCCTCCATCTTTCTTCTTTACAAAGAAAAACCCCACTGCTACTGGGGACTTAGATGGGCGAATATGCCCCACCTCTAGACTCCCCTCAATATACTCCTTGAGCGCCTCCCTCTCCGGAATAGTGAGATTGTACAACCTTGTCTTGGGTAACACTGCATTTGGTATAAATTTAATTGAGCAATCATAGGTGCGATGTGGTGGTAATGTCTTGGCTGCCCTTTCCTCAAAGACCTCCCTGAACTCACATATTTCTTGAGGCAAATTGTCTATAGACAAAGACATAACGGATATGGGCAGACATCGACCATTACACCCCTGCCCCCAAGAAACTACTGACTCGGTCTCCCAGTTGATAATAGGGTTATGCTGCTTCAGCCAGGGCCACCCCAACACTACTTGTGCTGGTAACTTAGACAATAAGAACAAGTTAATCTCTTCCCTGTGGCCACCCACAATAAACTCCAGACCCTCCACCTGTTTGGAGATGACAGATTGCTGTAGAGGGGTCTTATCAATAGCCCACACCGGTATCTGAGACTCCAAGACCAAAGGACTCACCCTTAATTGCTCACAAAACTCTGAGTCAATAAGGTTGACTGCCGAACCACAATCAACCAAAATCCGGCACTTCTGCCCATTTACCCATCCTTCAAGGGTCAACCCGGCAGTCTGAGTACAGGAAATATGCACACCTCCCTCCTTAGTAGGTTTTCTCCCTTTACCCTCAATAGACCTGGGGTTATTACTCTCCTTGGCGAACCATTCTCTGGAGGGGCATACCCTTGCTACATGTCCCATCCCTCCACACACAAAACAGCTTACTGTGCGGGACCCTTCACTCTTGGGTCTAGCACTTCGCACAGTGGCCCCAATCTGCATGGGTTGGTCCCCCGGGTCCTCTCTAAAAACAGAGAATTGAGGAGGGCTAAACTCCCCAGGACTCTTGTCTCCACGCTCCCGGAGGCGCCGTCCAACTCTAATTGCCAGCTGCATGGCCTCATCTAGATCTCCCGGAACAGGGTGAGAAACTAGATGGTCTTTAACCTGGTCCGAGAGCCCGGTCTCAAACTGACTAAGTAGAGCGGGGTCATTCCAATGTACTTCTGCTGCCCACCTACGAAACTCTGTGCAATATTTCTCTATAGCGTGATCCCCTTGCACCACACGTCGTAGGTTATACTCAGCCGTGCGTACCCTGTCTGGGTCGTCATACAGTAACCCCATTGTGGAGAAAAACGCCTCTACAGTTAGTAAGCAAGCTGAGTCGGCTGGTAACGAATGTGCCCAGATGAGGGGATCATCTCTCAATAAAGTAATAATAATCCCAACTCTCTGTACCTCAGAACCGGAGGAAAACGGCCGTAGCCGGAAATACAAAAGACAGTCCTTTTGAAATCGGAAAAAATCTGACCTCTTACCTCGGAAGGGTTCAGGTAAGCTGACTTTTGGCTCCAGAGGCCGAACCACAGGGGCGCTACTCACCTGCCTCTGTATGCCCTCCACCTGAGAGGCTGTGTGTTGAGCCAACTGCTGTACTTGAGGTACGCCAGAAGCTTGGATGGCATCCATTCGTAGCTTGATCCCCTCCATCTCAGTGGAAATCTGCTGCACCGCCTGGTACAACTGTTTCAGGTCCGTCATAATGCAAACGAACCTTTTTTTTTTTTTTACCGGCTGAGTGTACTGTTATGTCAGTCCAGGTAGCTGCAACGGGGCTAAGGGATAGCAGTAGGGAATCTCGCCCTGCACTACTCCCACTAGCTATCCCGGTCCCTGCCTCACGGGTGTGGGTCGGCTGTACTCAGGCTAAGCCTGACCCCGACAGCTCCTCTCTCACTGATTCCGTAGGCCTAGAGGGAAGTGGGAGAAGGAATGCCTTATAAGATCTCTAGGGACTGGAGACTAAAGGGGGTCACCCCTAATGAACAAGTGAAGCTGCAACTGACAGGGACCGACAAGGGTGTGCGCTGACTAACAACACAAGCAGCACACAGGAAAAATGTGGGAAAGGATTCCCCCAAACAAATATGGGAAGGAACCATACACTAGGAAACAAACACAGGGAAACTGAGTAGAAATCAAAGGATAAGGCAATTCACTCACACAGTCAATTATACACAGAGGGAGGATTGGTGAACACAGAAGGGAAAACACACAAACCAACTAGTTCACCCAAACCTCCCAAAAACCAACCACGGAACTTCCTCTATCCCAGAACACCACCTACTCCTCCTGCTAAGGCCTAGCTCTGTAAAAGCGACACTCAGCACAGAACCATGGGAGGCATGGGTTTATATACAGAGTAGAGACCGCTCCTCCCAGGTGCAAATGGGAGGACAGACTAATCAACCAGGAGATAAAGCTGCCTACCATCAGTGCGCGCGTGCAAGTCAGAAGGTGTGCACCAATACTCACGACAGGACAACCCCGCAGCGCCAGGATGCCACCCCAGACACTGCGCAGCCAAAAACTCCCCAGGTAAGAAAAATAGAAATTAAAGAACCTAAATACTCCTAACAGTTGGATGGCCGTGCTACTGCCACCGCTGGTTTTCTTCAGCGGCAGGAGCGTGACAATACTGCAGGCCCTGGCAGCTAAGACACTCCCCGGCATCCGCCGGTCTATTACAGCAGATGCCGGGGAGTGTCTTAGCTGCCGGGGCCTGCAGATTGCCACGCTCCTGCCGCTGAAGAAAACCAGCGGTGGAAACGCGGCCATGCTGCAAATCCACTCCTCCTCCACAGGTCCCGGCAGTCAGTTAGCCCCGGGGCCAGTCCCCACCGGCCCCATACCTTTAGTGATGCAGGCCGGCTCCTGCACGGCGAGGCCGCAGGGGCCGACCTGTTCCAATGACAGCCGGGAGCCTAATGAAGGCTCCCAGGCCTGTCATAGATATATATTACTATTAGAGATGAGCGAACAGTGTTCTATCGAACTCACGTTCGATCGGATATTAGGCTGTTCGGCATGTTCGAATCGAATCGAACACCGCGTGGTAAAGTGCGCCATTACTTTATTCCCCTCCCACCTTCCCTGGCGCCTTTTTTGCTCCAATAACAGCGCAGGGTAGGTGGGACAGGAACTACGACACCGGTGACGTTGAAAAAAGTAGGAAAAACCCATTGGCTGCCGAAAACATGTGACCTCTAATTTAAAAGAACAGCGACGCCCAGCTTCGCGTCATTCTGAGCTTGCAATTCACCAGGGACGGAGGTTTCCGTCCAGTTAGCTAGGGCTTAGATTCTGGGTAGGCAGGGACAGGCTAGGATAGGAAGGAGAAGACAACCAACAGCTCTTGTAAGAGCTAAATTCCAGGGAGAAGCTTGTCAGTGTAACGTGGCACTGACGGGCTCAATCGCCGCAACCCAGCTTTCCCAGGATCCTGAATGGAACACACTGACAGTGTATTCCCGTATACCCCATATATACACCCCAAATCCCCGTTCCAACGGTGTGCCCCCCCACCTTCACCTCAGAAATACCCTGCAAGTCCCCTAGCAATAGAATTGGGGCTATATACACCCACTATTTTTGCTACTGCCATATAGTGCCATTGTCTGACTGGGAATTCCAAGAATATATTGGGGTTACAAATACCCTCATTTCTTGCTACTGCCATATAGTGCCAGTTTCTGACTGGGAATTCAAAGAATATATTGGGGTTACATATAACTTCAATTCCAGGGAGAAGCTTGTCAGTGTAACGTGGCACTGACGGGCTCAATCGCCGCAACCCAGCTTTCCCAGGATCCTGAATGGAATACACTGACAGTGTATTCCCGTATACCCCATATATACACCCCAAATCCCCGTTCCAACGGTGTGCCCCCCCACCTTCACCTCAGAAATACCCTGCAAGTCCCCTAGCAATAGAATTGGGGCTATATACACCCACTATTTTTGCTACTGCCATATAGTGCCATTGTCTGACTGGGAATTCAAAGAATATATTGGGGTTACAAATACCCTCATTTCTTGCTACTGCCATATAGTGCCATTGTCTGACTGGGAATTCAAAGAATATATTGGGGTTACGTGCACCCACAATTTTTGCTACTGGTATATAGTGCCAGTTTCTGAGTGGAAATTCCCCAAATAATTTGGGGATTCATTCACCCTACATCTCAGGCTCTTGCCATATTCACCCAGGTTGTCAGTGCTGCACCAGCTCGTTCCCAGACAGCTCGTCCCGAAAAACACGTTACCTATATAGAGGATTTGGACAATGAAGACAACATGTTCTAAATCTAATGTCTGCACCTTCTCCAGAATTAAAATAAAGGCAGCGTTTAACTTTCAAATAGCACTGCACAAAGGAAGATCTTATCAGCTTGTCTCATGACATGCTACTAAAAAGTGTCATTTGTGTATCTTAATGTAAATATAGTTGTATAAGCTTTTTGGGTTTTAGGCACTGCCAAGTTTTTTATTACCACCCGCTCCCTTATAATGATGATGACGCCAAAGTCACTGTGGGTGTTCAGAGCTCACAGCTTTGGTTGACATTTGTCTTGCTCTCTGTCGGTACTAGCTGTCTTTTTGGATACCGTAAAGTTATGTTGACTTTATTAACAGCTATAGAAGCTTTAGCCAGGTTGTGACGGTGTGTAACCCTAACAACACTAAGTGGGATACACATTAATAGTCAGTCTATGTACGCTAAACGTATCACTGAAGTAATTTTTTTTCCCTCTCCCCTAATATAAGAAAGGAACAGACATTAGACCTAGACCGGGGTTCGAGGCTTGTAAAAATCCAGTATTATTTGTTCTTCATGATGTGAAATATGTGTTGAAAAGCAACCCAAGATGAAGTCAGTCATATGTGCCAGTGTGTTACTTGGCATGCCTTTGCTGGCCCCAACTGTAAGGGTCACTCTCCATTTCCTCCATTTTCCACTCCCCTTCACACCATTTGTGGTGAAGCAATGGGATGCACTGAAGTGCACCCTCTAGCCTCGTGTGGGACAGGGACATCAGATGCCACTCCAACCCCCTCGTCTTCCTCCGCCAGCCAATGGTGCGAAGATGAGAGGAGTGTGCTCTGAATGTTTTCTGCCTAGCAGAGGCTAGTTCTCACTTACGAAAATGGCCCCACTTTGACCTGTATATCATGCACAATGGTGTAGGTTTCAAAGAAACATGGCACCAACAAGTTGAAAAACGTGGGCCATGCGTGGACCGTGTTTGAGTCTGGCAAGCTCCAGATCTGCTACCAGGTTCCAGCCATTATCACAGGCGCAAAAATGCCAGGCCCCAGGTGTAGCAGGGAAAAAAAAATGCCATCTCAGCCAGGATGGCATCCCTGACCTCGGAGGCACTGTGCTGTCTGTCCCCCAAGCTGATCAGTTTCAGCACGGCCTGCTGACATCTCCCCACACCAGTGTTACAGCGTTTGCCGCTAGTAGCTGGGGTGGAGGTTGCAGCATCGTAGGGTTTCAGTCTACTCCTGCCATGAATTTTGGCCTGGGAGAGGAGATAGGCCACCCCAGTTTGCACCCGGGAACCAGACTCCACCACATTCACCCTGCCTGTCATTAAAGATAAGCACTGCAGCATCCCTGACCACAGGTGCTTGTCCATGTGTCGGTGGTCAAGTGGACCTTGCAGCAAAGCGCAGAGCTCTGGGCCCGACTGATGTTATGGGACACATGCAGACGCAAGGCAGGGACAGCACACCAAGAGAAGTAGTAACGGCTAGGCCCAGCATAGGGAGGTGTCCCAGCTGCCATCTGCTGACGGAAGGCCTGGGTATCCAGAAGCATAAACAAACACCAACATCTCCAGGGCCAGCAGTTTATCGATGAGGCTGTTAAAGGCTTGGGCATGGGGGTGGGTTGTGTTGTACTTCTGCCTGCAATGAAAAGCTTGGGAGATGTGGAGTGGCTGGGAAGAGGCGCATGATGGTGCAGGCCAAAAGGGCGCATGAGGGTGAACTCCCCAATGTGTCAGAGATAGGTGTGTAGGTGTCCTTGCATCATATACTTGCACCATACTTGGCTTTGGAAGTTAATTTTGTGCCAAAAAGTGGTTAAGACAGTGATACCTCAGCTACTCCCGTTACACTGTCTATTGACAACTCCAGCACTGAAATTACCATCTTTGGAAGTGGACCACCACTTCTAAGATCCCAAAGGAAGTAGGCAAGAGATGTGCAGTGCAGAAAAAAAGATGAGAAAATAAGTGCAGGCTGTAGAGCACAGAGGGATTGGAGAGGACAGAGCTGGTGTCGGCCAGGTATTCCCACAACATGCGCCTATACTTGTCCCTCCTGGTGACACTAGGCCCCTGAGTGGCAGTAATTTGTCCAGGGGGGGCCATTAACGTGTTCCAGACCTAGGAATAAGTCTTCCAACAGGGTAGAGTTTTGCATGCCTTTGCTTCTACCCACTGTTTTTGTTGAATTAGCTTCCGTCCACATCTACACTGCTTTAGCCCCTAAACATCACCCCAGTTTATGCCTTTGCTTCTACCCTGTTTTTTTGTTGAATTAGCTTCCGTCCACATCTACACTGCTTTAGCCCCTAAACATCACCCCAGTTTATGCCTTTGCTTCTACCCTGTTTTTTTGTTGAATTAGCTTCCGTCCACATCTACACTGCTTTAGCCCCTAAACATCACCCCAGTTTATGCCTCTGCTTTTACCCCCAGTTTTTTATGCTTAGCTTGCCTCCACATCCACACTGCTTTTGCCCTACACATTACCCCTATCCATGCCTGTGCCTCTAGCCATAACTCTGCCACCCATGGAAACTCATGGTGCAGAAAGTGAGGGAGCTGACTCTGAGGAACCCTTGGGTTTTGTAGCTGGTACTCCATCAAAGGTCTCTGCTGCTCACACACCCTGCTCAACATACGGTATCTAGGGTTTGAGCGTGTGGTGACCTCGCACAACAGTAGGTGCTTCAGGCAGATGTAGGCCTTGCTGGAGTGTATTGCGGCTAGCTCCAGGTACTGTAGACTTGGGAAAGTGGGTGTCCAAGTGCCCCACTTTCACCCTTATCTCTGCTAATTTGGGGTATGTTTTTAAAAATCGTTGCACCACTAGATTGAACACGTGGGCCAGGCATGGAACGTGTTGGAGGCTGGCAAGCTCCAGAGCCCTCCAACAAGACAAAAAAGCCTGGCCCCAGGGGCAGCGGGGATAAACAAATTGCCATCTCATCCAGGATGGCATCCCTGACCTCAGAGGCAGTGTGCTGTCCGTCCCCCAAGCTGATGAGCTTCAGCCCAGCCTGCTGACGTCTCCCCACACCAGTGTTGCAGCGTTTCCAGCTCGTAGCTGGGTTCAATCTAACAGCGGAGGAGGAGGGTGGTGTTTCAGCCCTCCTCCCAGGAATGTTGTGTGGGGAGACAAGTCAGTCTACCACATTTTGCGACCCGGTCCATGCCTCAAGTACATTCAACCACTGTGCCAAGATTAAAAGTTAGCGTCCCTGTCCGCATGCACTTGTCCATTCATAGCTGGTCACGTGGAACTTTTGGGCAAAGCGCTGAACTTAGGGACCGCCTCATGTTTGGGGAAAAGTGCTGGTGTGGACGGCACAGTGAGGTGGCGCAGTAGCCAGCAGGCCCAAAAAGGGCAGAGTGTCCACAAGCCGGGACCCCAACATCTCCTGGGCCAGAATTTTTTAGATGAGGCCGTTGAAGCCTTGGGCATGTGGGTGGGTTGTGCTGTACTTTAGCCTGGAATGAAAGGCCTGGGAGATGGGGAGTCGCATTGCAAAGTGTGTAAACCACACTCAGTTTGTCCTCGACCTATACATTTAGAAATTATCTCCCCCAGCGAGGAACGTGGCCTCGATGGGGGAATTTTTCTAAGGAAGCTAGAAAAGAGGGCATCTTGGGCCTTGCTGGCTCAGGTCTAGCTTCTGTCATGCAGCTGTCTTCTGCCTCTGGACATCCCTTTGCCTCTAGCCACCTTTTTCCCTGCTTAGCTTGCCTCCACATCCACACTGCTTTTGCCCCTAGACATCACCCCAGTCCATGCCTTAGCTTGTACCCCCAGTTTTTGCTGCTTAGCTTGCCTCCACATCCACACTGCTTTTGCCCCTAGACATCATCCCTATCCATGCCTCTGCCCCTAGCCATAACTCTGCCACCCCTGGAAACTCATGGTGCAGAAACTTTGGGAGCTGACTTTGAGGAACCCTTGGGTTTTGTAGATGGAACTCCATCAAAGGTCTGTGCAGCTCACACACCCTGCTCAAGATATGGTATTGTAGGGTTTCAGCGTGTGTGAATGACGGACAACAGCCTGTGTTTGGACAGATGTAGGCCTTGCTAGAGTGTTTTTAGGCTAGCAGCGACTCCTGTACACTTGCAAAAGTGGGCGCACAAGCGCCGCATTTTCAACAGTAGCTTCGGTACATTTGGGTATGTTTTCAAAAAACGTTGCACCACTAGGTTAGACGTGGGCCAAACATGGAACGTGTTGGAGGCTGGCAAGCTCCAGAGACGCTACCAGGTTCCAGCCATTATCACAGGCGTAAAAATGCCAGGCCCCAGGTGTAGCAGGGAAAAAAAAAAGCCATCTCAGCCAGGATGGCATCCCTGACCTCGGAGGCACTGTGCTGTCTGTCCCCCAAGCTGATGAGCTTCAGCACGGCCTGCTGACGTCTCCCCACACCAGTGTTTTAGCGTTTGCCGCTAGTAGCTGGGGTGGAGGTTGCAGCGTCGTAGGGTTTCAGTCTACTCCTGCCATGAATTTTGGCCTGGGAGAGGAGATAGGGTACCTCAGTTTGCACCCTGGGACCAGACTCCACCACATTCACCCTGCCTGTCCTTAAAGATAAGCAGCATCCCTGACCACATGCGCTTGTCCAAGTGTCGGTGGTCAAGTGGACCTTGCAGCAAAGCGCGGAACTAAGGGCCCACCTGATGTTGAGTGACACGTGCTGGTGCAAGGCGGGGACGCCACACCGGGAGAAGTTGTGACGGCTAGGGACGGCATAGTGAGGTGCCACAGTTGCCATCAGGTCCGGGAAGGCGGGAGTTTCAACAAGCCGGAACGCCAACATCTCCTGGGCCAGCAGTTTAGCGATGTTGGCGTTCTAGGCTTGCGTGGGTGGGTGGTTAGCGGTGTATTTCTGCCGGCGCTCCAATGTCTGAGAGATGGTGGGTTGTTGTAAAGAAGCGCCTGATGGTGCCTTTGATGGTGCAGGAGAAGGAGATAAGACAGAAACAGGGGAGGATGAGGGAGAAGTCAACAAAGTGGCGGAGGCAGATGAAGTGATGTCCTGGCTCGTCCTCTGGAGTGCATCGCCAGCACTGTGAGCAGAGGCAGTGGCATGAACGGCGGGCGACGTTTGTCCTGCCGTTGCTGCCTGCCACTGATTCCAGTGCTTGGATTCCAAATGACGGTGCATTGAAGTGGTGGACAGGTTGCTCTTCTCAGGGCCCCTACTCGATTTCAAGAGGCAAATTGTGTAGACGACACTATATCTGTCCTCGGCGCATTCGTGCCCTCGATGGGGAAGTTTTTCTGGGCTGGGTACAAAAGGGAACATCTTCGGACATTCCGGGTCTGGCCTGGCTTCGGCAAAGCTGTTGACCTCTGCCTCTAGCTACCCTTTTTGGTGCTGCACCTGCCTCAACATCTACACTACTTTCCCAGCTTGACATCCGCCTTGTCCAGGTCGGGTCAGTGTCCTCGTCGTCCACCACCTCCTCTTCCAACTCCTGTCTCGCCTCCTCCTCCTGCACAATGCGCATGTCAACTGGCTGCCCTGACAGCAACTGCATCTCATCGTCGTCCGCCACCAAATCGACCGGAGATGGAGGAGACTCTAGTGTTTGAGCATCTGGACACAGATACTCGTCTGTTAGGTCCGTGGAATCGCGAAATGGAGGGGCAGGTTGCGGTACAGTCAAAGGAAGGGAGAACAGCTCTGGGGAGCAGGGACAGTTGGGGTTATTGTTCTGGGAAGATTGGGAATTTTGGGTGGAAGGAGGACAAGACTGTTGGGTAAGAGGAGGTAGAGGCTGACTGGCTGGTGGACAATGTGCTTTAAGCGTTATCCGACAGCCATTGCAAGACCTGTTCCTGGTTCTCGGGCCTACTAAGGCTACTAAGGTTAATGTTGAACTTTTGTGCAAAGTGCAGAACTTAGGGCTCGCCTGATGTTAAGGGACACACGCTGGTACAAGGCTCAACTCACCCTAAGTGCCAAAAACACTGCTGGTGCAAGGCTCTACTCATGCCAAGGGCCTCAATCTCTGCTGGTAGCTCAGCTTAAGGTCATGTAACTTTGTTTGGAAGGGCTCATGTTAAGGGCTAGAAAAGTGAATTTTGGAAGGTCTTACCACATCACACACACACACACACACACACACACACACACACACACACACACACACACTCAAAATGACAGTTAAGGGTGAGGGCTTTTGGATTTCCCATTGCCTATTCCATCCGTGGTTGTCATGGGGAACGTGATTTAAAGGGGTGGTTGTTACTGTTTGTTGAGCTTAAATTGGGGTTTGTGTTCATCCATTTGGGGAGTAAAGAAGGTTTCCAGGTATTTTCCCACTTTGATAGAGGTTTTTTGGAATGTGGAAAGTGTGTAGTTGTTAGGCTGTGATATTGGGGTAATAGAGGGTCTTTGGTGTGTTAGATGCCCCCAGACATGCTTCCCCTGTTGTCCCAGTGTCATTCCAGGGTGTTGGCATCATTTCCTGGGGTGTCATAGTGGACTTGGTGACCCTCCAGACACGGATTTGGGTTTCCCCCTTAACGAGTATATGTTCCCCATAGACTATAATGGGGTTCGAAACCCGTTCGAACACACGAACAGTGAGCGGCTGTTCGAATCGAATTTCGAACCTCGAACATTTTAGTGTTCGCTCATCTCTAATTACTATCGCGGCTGGTCTATGACCCTCCGCGATAGTAATGTTTAGAATCTCCCATAGACGACAATACACTTGTATTGCCGTCTATGGGGCTTGCAATCAAATGATTGCAGGTTCAAGCCCCCTAGGCGGGGGATAATAAAATAGTAAAAAAAACAAAAAAAAACTTAAAAAAAAATATAATATAAAATAAATAAAAGTTCACCTCCTTTCCCTAGAATACATATAAAAGTATAACATTACTGTGAAACATACACATTAGGAATCCCTGTGTCTGAAAATGCCCGGTCTACTAATATTTTTATGTACAGTGAACGTCAAAATCAAAAGTGCTAAACTGCCGGGTTTTTCTCTCTGTTTTGCCTCTGAATTAAATAAAAGGTGATCTAAGCAATAAACATTTCCCAAAATGGTATATCTAAAAAGTACAGCTGGCCCCACAAAAAAAAACGCCCTATACATCCCCGTACAGCTGCAGGGTCACCTGTCAATGTGGCCTTGCAGCTGTTCCAAAACTACAACTCCCATATATTAAATATTTTACCATTTTTTGCCTGAAAATTTTTTTTCCCTATTTTTCTCCTCTAAAACCTGGGTGCGTCTTATAGTCCAGTGCGTCTTATAGTCCAAAAAATACGGTAAGTCAGGGGTGTCAAATAAACTCAAATACACCATGGGCAACAATTAAAATCTTGGTCAGTCACAGGCCAACCTTGATATTTATTGAAAAAATGTCTACAATTGAGGAAGTTTTCCTTCAGATTCTGATATAACAATAAATCTTTTCATATGGAAACAAACTGAAGTTTTGCTTAAACATAGAATCTGGAACAAGCAAAGTTTACAACAGTTTAGACTCTGATCTGCTGTATTAGACACTCCAGTAGATCTAGAATACATGTTTATTGTGCTAAAAATTCTGGATGATTGGAGGTATCCAAAAGGTGCAAAAATAGTGTCTGGGCTCCTTTTTGAACAATGTTGTGCTTTTTCATCCTTTTCCCATACTCATGGAACTTTTATGAAAAAGTGGGTGAGAGGGGTAAGTGGGCCGGAGGGGTTGGGGTTGCTCAACACATTTATTATAATTTACATCAGAAAACAGGAATAAATAAATATATCCAGCTTTCAGCTGTTGGAGACTTCAGAACTGTTTCAAGCTTATAAATAGTTGGTCTTCAAGGTGACGTGACTGATGTGATGTGACCGGTGTCCTCGCTGCCTGCAGTGTCCCGGATACTCAGTGTGTACAGGCTGTTATCTGTGCCCACAGCTGTAACATATAGTCAGATATTCACTTTCACTTCACTTGTATTGAGCAAGAGCAGACGGAGAAGGGAAATTCCTATGTGCGGATACAGGCAGGGCCAATAGACTCCATTGTAATGGCGGCATCACTTGTTACTGGGTAGATGGATATGTAAGTCTGTAGCGAAGAGATGTCTATAGATGTCCTATGTAGAGGAGAAGATCTCTGATATGGCGTCCAGCGGAGCATCATGTGCTTGTGTCTGTATAAAGTTACCCATAAGGATTATATTCCCCGATACAGCCAAGTCACTGACGCTAAACAGTAACAGACACAGCCGGTGGTGAGGCGAGACACTGAAATCTGAAGTATATGGCCAGCCTGAGACGCTGGGAGAGACTGCTTTATATCTAATTCTTGCTACATGTATGGTCACTGAGTTATCATTGCTAAAAAGGTTGTCAGATTTGGTAAAACTTTGCTAGAAAATACACTGTTAGAGCCCGTGCACACTACCAGTCCAAGGAAAATGGCTGATGTGTGGGTGGTAGGACATGGATTGAACTGGACTGTGTATATAGGAGTCCCTGCATCATAGTCAGGGGGCGTTCACACTTGCGCTCATGTCCGCCAGGTCTCCGTCCTGTTCCCTGAGAAAACTACATAGGAGACGGATCCCGGTGGTCAGTTTTGAAATCCTTTCATTTGAATGGGTTTTTAAAGCAAACCGCTGGTGTCTATATGCAGCCTCTCCATGGGGACGGACACAAAATCCTGCATGTCCAACTTTTTTTTTAGAAATAAAGTTCCTGCAGATCGGGCAGTTTAGTTGTTAATGTTGATAAGATAAGATAAGATAAGATAATCCTTTAATAGTCCCACAGTGCGGATACTCAGTATGTTACAGCAGCCTAGTAATACAGATACAGGATAATACACAGTAATATATTACAGACGTAGACACACATATGCTAAGAAGAGAAGATATATAAGGAGTCCATAGCAGCTAAGGAACAGAAGAAGAAAGAAGGAAGGCTTCAGGGTCACTTAGTTCTCTGTGTGGAGTGTCTTCACTTGGTCTGATGTAGATTATACAGTCTGGTCGCGGTTGGAAGGAAGGACTTGCGATAGCTCCTTCTCACACTTGGGGTGAAGCAGACGGTCACTTACAGTGCTGCCAAGTCCCATCAAGGTCCCATACATGGGGTGGGAGATGTTCTCCCACATGGAGGTCACCATAGACAGTATCCTTTTGATGGAGGGATCATTACTAGGAAGGATCAGATCATAACTTGTATGACCACAGGATGGACTTCCGAGATCTGAAGTATATGGCCAGTCTATGAGAAGATTACTGCTTATTGCTGAAAATGGGGCAACAGAGTTCATACAGACTGGATACCTGACCAGTGATATTTTGGGCCTCAGACACTTATCTTATTCCTTTATCTGTAGGACTTGTAGGCAGATGTCATACCGTATACAAGGACATCATGGAGATATTACACTGTAACACACAGTAGAGTCTATGGTATAAATGTTACAAAACACTCTGTATACCCTGGTATGTCATTACAGAGATATGTGGGTACATCAGGACCCCGCTGACTAGTATAAGGGATGTATTACAGCTCTATATACTCCTCGGAGGCTGTAGGGAGCTGTACTATATAGATCTGTACTGTAATGCAGTTGCTCAGTTTTCTGGGTCCTTGCCAGGGACTTTCTGCCTCAGAAATTCCCTTCCCATATGACGGCCACAGACAGTCACTGCAGCTTTCTGTTCCATATAACAGGGCAGGAGACACAGACATTGTCCCGATCACCATGATGTGTTTCTACATGAAGTTCTTTATCCAGGTATCAGATAATTTCTCCAGTGTGAATATTTGCAGAATCCCTAACAATGCCGAGGACATGCATATAGATTCATAGGCTCGGACTGACCTACAGGTGAATCCTCCAATGAGTCCCTGAGACAGATGGGCCCCGGCTCCCCATGACATGAATCAGCACATTGGCTCAGTGGTTAGCAGCCTTACAGCACTGAGGTCCTAGGCTTAATTCTGACCAAGGGTGACATCTGCAAGGACTTTGTATGTTCTCCCCGTGTTTGGGTGGGTTTCTTCCGGGTACTCCAGTTTCCTCTCACATTCCAAAAATATACATATATCGGTAAAACGGCTTCCAGTAAAAACAATCACCAATCATTATGTAGTGTCTTTTAGCTGCCCGAGGTCTGCTGCTGTGGCTCATGGAGGTAAGAGGGTTGAAGGTAAGAGCCAGACAGCAGGATACTGACAGGACCCCAGGACAGACATGATGGGAGACAAGGGCGAGATAGCAACGAGGGTCAGGTAATATTTCTATGTAACTATATAGAGAGCCCTTAGAATGAATTTTACCAGCAGACCCCGGGCACCCCCAACCCAACACTGACTTCATATGTCACATAATGTATAGAGTTCCTTAACCAACTGGAAGAATATCCAAATCTGTCTCCCAAGATGTAAACAGGGAGACAGTGCCTTTGTTATGCGGCATAACAGAGGCACTGTCTCCCTGTTTACATCTTGGGAGACAGATTTGCATATTCTTCCCATGTTCCTTTGCAGTGGAGCAACTATGGCTGTATAAGTCTCCACACACCTGAGAAGGTGGTCTCTCCCTAAGGATAGATGTTATCCCCACAATTTAACCAACTTTGTCAGGGTAGAATTGTCAGCCAGGTAGAACCTACAGCTAGTAGGGGGAGTCACTGGTGGTGTGTCCTTGGTGTGTCCTTGGCGTGTCCTTGGCACATACCCCTTTTGCTTCTGTTCCCCACTCACCACTTTTTAGCTGTTGCTCCATCATACTGGACAAAACGTCACCAATGTCTCCTGGATGGTTGGGAGAAGTTGCTCTTGGAGGATGTTTCGATAATATTCTTCACTCATGGCAGTGTTAGCAAAAATTGCTCATGACAATATTGTGAAGTGAGCCCACTCCCCTTCATCAGGTAAACTGCAGGTAACTAGAGATGAGCGAGTACTGTTCGGACCGGCCGATCCGAACATCCGAACAGTACGCTCGCATAGAAAGGAATGGACGTAGCCGGCACGCGCGGGGGGGGGGGAGCGGCCGGCCGACGTCCAAGCGGAAATACCAGGTGCATCCATTCATTTCTATGGAGCGTGCTGTTCGGATCGGCTGATCCAAACAGTACTCGCTCATCTCTACAGGTAACTACAAGTATAGCCGCCTCCATTCCATGAGTTCACCTCCCAGGGTCCCCTCCATATTTCTCAACACTTGCCATTTGATGCCTACAGTGAAGCCTGATGAAGGGCATTCATTGCCCGAAACTTCTCTCCCCACCTGTGTATTACGATGTTATTGATCATTATGGAATACTACATGCAGCTTTCCATTACACAGATCCTTAGCCCTCCCGTCCCATTGTATGTTCTGTTTGAGGGCTGTAACATTTTTATCATTTGGGCTATTCAGCTAATTTCTGTGTCTGTGATATACAGGGCTTTATTTTTATGCTGTTTTTATTTTTTATTGTGTTTTAATTTTTTTTATATTTGGGGAGATGTGGGGGAGTCTGATTTCCTCTGTATTTGGGGCTGATATATTTGCAGTCTCCTGTCCATAACTTTAGCGCTGATCTGAGTCCTGTACGACCCAGCAAGTCTAACAGGCAGCGGATCACGTGATTGGCACTTATAGCTGACGTACACAGCGATTGAGAAGGTAATAAACCTATACTTCCTTCTCTATGGGTTTCCCATCTCAGCAGCTGCATGGAATATCTTAGATGTACCAGCATGTCCTTGCAGATCTAGACAAACACGCTCCGGATGTAAAAACCCAATGAGCGGTCTGGAAGTGGTTAAATTACGTAAAGCTCTAAGGATAGCGGAGTGCTGTTCATCCTTTTGAATATTTGCCGTACTGTTGGCATGACACGTGTCCAGATGTCCCAAACAGTCTGAGAGGGCATCACCGTATAAAATAACCTTACCCCAGTCCTCTGCAGTCCAGTCTCTATACTTCTTGCAGGATGTTAGTCTGTCCTTGATGTTTTTCTTGGAGATACATGGCTTCATTGCTGCCTCTCTTGACACCAGGCCAGGCCTCCAAATGTCTTCATATTCTTGATGTTCCAATAAAGTGTTGAGCAGAAAAGCTCTTTTGATGTAAAGTAATGATGACTGTCTATGTGTCCTTGCAGAAGAAGACAATGATTTAATCAAACCCTTTAAAGTCATCAGTCTGTATTCATGTGCAATGCAAAGTAGTATAATTACATAACAAATACTTCCCAAAGATCAGCTAAACTTCTGTGCGCCAAACCTCCCAGGACAGAGTTTTAGGCTAAGTCGCCATGTTGCAGCTACGCATTGTTCTTCCTGTTGAGTTTTAAAGTTCCAGCAAAGTGAATGAGATTCTGGCCAATCCCATTCACACATGGCGGGAAAAAAACGACTTCAAAATCGCAGCATGTCAATTACGGGTGGGAATGCCGGCGTTTTCCGTATAGATTGAATAAGGAAAGAAAAACTGTAGAGAAAACACAATAAAAAACGCTGCGGAAAAAAGGCGATGATTTCCGTTTTTAGCTGCATTTCCACAACTTGGGGTTTTAACCTCAGCTAAAGCCAAAAAGCGATGCAGAAGAGCCCGGCTACCTCTGACAGTTCCATGAATGGAGATACATTGTATATCTGTGACTTGGGGCTACATTCACACGGGGTAGATACAACCTCATTCTCAGGATTTATGGAGGTCCCAGCAGTCCGACCCCACCAATAACCAAATTAGGATCTGTACTATAGATGGGTCATTACATGCTTTGGTGGGACAAACTCCCCCCGTCTCCCGGTAATGGGAGATCCACATTGGCGTTTATGGGACCGCTGATTTTTTTTACTGTGTCTTTGATTTGTCATTATGAAAAAAACAAGGGTGACCTCTTACGTATTGGAATGGACCCAGGTCGGTAACCACACACAGGCTAGCCCAGACAGACGCAGATGAACTGCAGATACATGTAGGGTCTGTACATGTAATTCACGTGTCCTAAACGGGCGCAGTCGTAGCTATTTTTAGAAGTCAGAAACGCATTTCCTTCCCTCGTTCCCTTACATTCAGATCTCACCTATGGATATGGCCATAAATACCCAGCTGGGAATATCCCTTTAAATATTAATATATCATTAGTGTTATTCCGTTTTCCTACACTGAGAACATTGCTGAATTACGGAACAGAAAGCAGTGAGTGTGGGGGAAGGGGCCGGACTCACAAAACCACAGCCGACTCCAGACTAGAAACTGTTTACAAGGCACAATGTCAAACGCTTCAGCCAATCACAGCCCAGAACTCCGCGGCATCATCTGTCGCCGGAAGACGTTCCTGTGATTCTGACCTTGTTGCATAAAACTACAGTTTCAGCTACAACAGCTGCAGAGCGCCCCCCACAGACTGAACTTAGAGGTGCACTAATAAGTGTGTCCAGATTACTCACAATGTTTTCTAACGCGTTATGTTTCCATTTTCTTGTGTTTTGTTGCCATCTGGTGGAGAATCGTTGATTATGTTCTTCATTTCTTTTCCCTTAGTCCTAACAGCAGCACAATAATGGGGTATTTCTGCCCCTGTATACTGATAGGACTAATAATTAATGAATTATGACCCACCCTATAGGAGGGCAAAGTCAGTAATGGCGGAGGGGAGAGACACAGCCATCTGAAGATGTTCTCGAAGGACGTCCTCTGACGGAGCTTTTATAAGTCTATCGTCTAGGTAGATGATGATGAAAAGTCCCTGATGCGTAAGGACATCTGTTACAGGAGCCACCACCATGGTGAAGGTGTGCGGAGCAGAGGAGATGCCGAAGGGTAAAGCCATGAATTGTGGATCTCCTGTGTGAGGATACATAGGAACATGCTGGTATACATCTAGGGTAGCATGGACATCGCCTTACTACATGAAGGAGGTGACAGGTTTTATGGTCTCCATATGAAACCACTTTTTGTCAATGACCCGATTGAGGGACGTTAGATCTATAATCATCCTCCAGTCTTCTGATGGTTTGGGCACCAGCAAAACTGGAGAATAAACACCCAGTCCTTCTACGAGGAGTGGTATCTCCTCTAAGGCTCCTTTTTGAAGGTACTCTATGATGGATCCCTCGAGGTCGATGCAACACCCATCAAGGCTTGAGCAGAGGCAGTGAGTAAGAACTCCTGGGGGTCCACTCTGCACGCCTATCCATTGGGTCTTGAAAGTTGGAGGAAGTTTGGTTACAGCCATGTTCATCTTGGGAAGAGGACCCCAGTGGTCATGTTGAACTTCTGAAATAGGAAAGAGTGTCTGGAACTAATTGGAAAGCATCCTCTCTCCCCCCCCCCCCCATCCATTATAACTACTACTGGCTTATGTACATATAATTCTGCCAGGAATAACTGTAAAGCAGCAAACAAATACTTGAGATAAGTCCAAGTGAGCATAATATAGGAGATGTAGGAACACAAGACTTCAAATACAGGGTATGATGCAGCTAAACAGATTCCTGAAAAGAGCAATCTATGAGAACAGTCAGGAAAGCTGTTTGTTGTCTGTGAATAATATCCTATATGTAATCACACAAGAAGTCAGAAGTGAATACAAGTACAGAGAAGACTTTTCTTACATTGTAAGCTGTGAGATGTGCAGAATGTTCAGTCCAGTGCACAGAGAAGTGGCAATTAGTTAGAAGGGCGACACCTAGTGGCAGGATCTTTAGAGAGGTTGTTCAACCAGAAAGCAGCCATATTTGTAACTTAAGTGCATTACATTTAGGTCCAGCATCACATGCTCTATGAAATGAGATTAAGTCGTCTGAAATGTTATTGACTATTTAAAGATGTATGTGTATAGATAGGGTTGCTATAGGAAAATATCTGCTGATTATCACAGTAAAGCTGTCTTTATGCTTGTTATATTCCCTGTACCAGGGTATCACAACACTTCTAGGGAACTCCAGGGCTTCATACACAAATCAGTGAAAAACAGACGTATAACAGACATACTTGGCAACATCTTATCTTATCTTATTTTGAATACTGTCAGTAAAAGATAAGGCATATCAGGCTGGACCCAATATAAGTCTATGGGTTCAGATGAGTGGGTTGGGTCAAAAAAACAAAAGGGCCAATGAAGTTCTTCCGGTTTTTTTTTCACTGACAGTTACAAACTGATACAAAACTGACACAGACAGAAAACTGCTGAACAATAAGTAACACTGATGGAAAATGAATGATAAAAACGGACACTTAGATCTGTTTTCTACTGTTGTGTGCATGTAGCCTAAAGCTAGTGCCTAAGAAAAAGGTATAAAGAGTTAAATTTCATTCTTTCTTATGGGTCCATTGGGTTTGGGGTGAATTTCCATTTTACCAGCACATCTGGCCAATGTTCTGCACTATTTATGGACTAGATGGGGGTTATAAGAGACATTTATACACTTACCATCCTTCCTGTTACTATTACTGTAATGTATAACCGCATAGTCACATGTGTGTATGTAAATATATGTATGGAGATAGATGATAGATAGATAGATAGATAGATAGATAGATAGATAGATAGATAGATAGATAGTTAGAACATACTAGCTTTTACCCACGACTTCATCCGCGGAACCCCGACCCCCTGTGGGACCCAACTGGAGCGGTGCGCAGGCTTGTTCCTTTGCCTTGTGTCCGCAGCGGGACCTTCCTACACCTGTGGGTCCATGGACCCTCGGGGCCCACCCTGCGGCCCGCTGGAACTGTTTACCTCCTCTCCCTCTCGGCGCCCACCACCCCCCTTTCTCCCTACCTGCTTTCCCATGTGGTCACTCCTTCCTCCTACCCAGTGCCCTCTCCCCCCCCAACCCCATGCCCCCTTCTCCTGTGTTACTTACTTCGTGCCCCCCCCCCACCCTGTGGCCCACTGGAACTCTTTACCTGGTCTCCCTCCTGGCGCCCACCCACCCCTATGTCCTTACCCGTTTCCCCATGTGGTCACCCCTTCCCCCGTCTTACCTACCCCGTGCCCCCTTTTCCCCCCACCAGACCCTGCCGAACGTGTGTCCCCTTCCCCTACCAACCTGTGGCCTCCTCCTCACCACACCCTGGGCTTCCCATGCACCGATGTTCCGACTTGTAGTGTCCAGAGACAGCAGACTCTGCGGAACAGCTGGCCGAACCTGTGTTCCAGAGTGCAGCGCAGGCGACCCCCTGTCCGGCCGTGGCAGAGTACTGCGGTCCCGTGGTGAGGCCACACAGGTGGGGCAGCGTAGGGACTTGTCGCTGCCCCAGAGTAGAGGCCCTTGTGCAGGACGCTCCGGACCTCTCAGAGACGCCATGTTGGTGTGGACGGCGGCCAGACGATAACTCCGCCCACATAGAGAAGCAGCACCCAATCAGGTGAGCTTCTGAAAGGGCTGGGATGACGTCATCCCAGGTCCTACAGTGTGCCAGGTCCTGCAGCGAATTGAACCGTGAGAAGCATTGGGCACCGAAGTGAATTGCGGTGTTGTATGGGAATTCCATGTAGCCTATCGTTCAATTCGGGACCCAAGGTATGTATGTATCATTCATTTACACTAAATATATAGGTATGTCTTAGATACTTACCGTAGATGTTCTTGTCTTTATCTATATAGAAAGGTTTTGTTTATCCATGACATAGCCCCTGTGTACTAATATAGATGGTATATGTCTTATTCACATGACGATTGCAGCCCATGATATTCAGCATGGTATATAATGGTCTTTTAGATTATGTAAGATAATATAGAGTGAAGGAAGATTACACAGCAGACGGAGATGGCGCTGCCTCCAGCTGCCCAGGTGCTAATGTGTTGAGGGACAATGTCACTGGTCTAAGATAAGGAAGCAGCACCCAAACAGCTGATCGGTGGGGGTGCCAGGTGAATGATCATTATCAATATCATAGTCATAGAAAACCCCTTGAATTACATTCTTTCCTTTTTTTTTATTTTTTTTTAGTTAATGGAGCGGATACATTTCTATTCACATACGTATTTTTGACTGTTTTGTGTCTTAACCCAACATTCGGGAGGTCTAATGTTTTGTGGTATAGTTATCCAGTTATTTCTCTTCTATAGGCCATCCTATTCCACAGTCACTGTCCCATATCGGGCTCACAATTTATAAAGCACAATAATAATGCACCAGAACACGATTGTGTCTTTGTTGCCTTTTTCTGTATGTTGTGATATTGAGAATGTAAAGTAATAGAATCATGACGTTGTGTGTTCTGTATTATATGCTAAACCCATTCTGAGTTCTATAAGTGTAACAAATACAAGAGCGTGTTATAGTGAAGGACAAGCTAAACCTCCAGTCTAGTGTCACAGAGAGAACATCCCAGATAAGACGAGGACACATCTGCATCGGAGTCACCGTATCCTGAGAATACAACATCAGTATCAGGAACGGCCCCGGCCTGGAGAACCCTGTAATCTGCGCCACATAATATTACATCATATTTATACAGCTCCAGGTAGATGTTACATAAATCCTCCTGTTGGGATTAGGAATTGAGTCGCAGTGGAGAGTTGTATTAAAACAGGAAGGATCCAGATAACTGAGGCAACAACCCTGTAAGAAGAGCAAAAACTAAGTTTATTTCTCCTACCAAAGCAATTATATGGCAAAGATGAAATTACAAGCAAGTTACCGTATATACTCGAGTATAAGCCGACCTGAATATAAGCCGAGGCCCCTAATTTTACTGCAAAAAACTTGGAAACCTTATTGACTCGAGTATAAGCCGAGGGGGGGAAATGTAGCAGCTACTGCAAAATTTCAAAAATTAAAATGGAAGTTTTTGGGTGCAGTAGTTACTGGGTGCTGGGGAAGGGGAGGGGGTGTTTTGGTTGTCTGTCTGCCCCTTCCCTGAGCTTGAGGACTGAGTGTTTTTTCCCCCACTTGGAATTCAGCCTGGCTGACTATAGGGGATCTGCAGTGCTCCTATTAACCCCTTCCCGACGGAACAGGAGCACTGCAGATCCCCTATATACAGTAGACACAGGGAGACCTCATGTGTTTGTGTTTCACAGTCATTTTCTACTTTTATATGTATTCTAGGGAAAGGAGGGATTTACAACTTTTATTTACTTTATTTTTTTATTATAATTTTTAAAGCTTCTTTTTTTTCACTATTTTATGGGAGATTCTATACATTACTATTGTGGCTGGTCATAGACCCCCCCCCCCCCCCTCCAAAAAAAAAAAAATTTTTTTTTTTTGCTTGACTCAAGTATAAGCCGAGGGGGGGGGGGGGGTTTCAGCACAAAAACTGTGCTAGAAAACTAGTCTTATACTCGAGTATATATGGTTTAGTGAAAAGCAAGAACTCAGTAAGTCTATAAATCCACTAAATACCTGGAAATGTGACTTGATACAATGTATGTAAAGCGCTAACAGTTCAATTAAAATCTACTCTCACTTTGATTCTCCATGGTTACAGACTACATCCAAACCACGTGTAGTCTGACCCTTCAGTCATGTGACTCACTTTATTTGGATCAGTCTCTTTATCTTAAAATCATTCCTATTATATGGGTAGGGGTCTGACACCTGCTCGCCCCTCCCCCCACTAGTCAGATGTCTCAGCTCAGTTACATTCAGATTCACCCATAAGTCATTAATGTCTTTAGTCTGGAAAACTCCTTTAAGGCTAGGGCTACAGGGCAACATCACATGACCAAAGATTACCATGTTGCAACACAACTCCTTCACTCATGTTAATGAATGGAGTCAGATTGCAACTCCAAGGGTTAGTCAAAACAATAAATCAAACATTGCTTGACTTTTTTTTTTGCAATGGATGCTCCAACCCCGAGGTCACAATGCAACTCCATTCACTGACCTAAGCACGGGCACTGGGTCCAGCATGTTTGGCGTGTATTGCAGATTTTCCCTGTATTTTATACATTAGCACAGGGATACAGCCGGCAGAGATTATTAATATTAGATAATAAAACATTCTCATTCTGTTGTCCATGGAAAAAGTTTACTCTACAATATAAAAGAATACAATTCATATCCAATCCTCGACTCCTATCCCAGATTATAATGTACCTTGTAGTCAGTTTATTACCTTCTCTCCCTTTCATGTAGGCGACAAGACCTGCGATAAAAGATACGATTCCCAACACAAATCCCAGGATTCCGGTCGCCATCTTCTTTTTCGCTGCATCTGATAACTGAGGGTCTAGAATATAAAGCAGAAGATAAAACTGTTGTGTATTAATATCTTATAGATGACATTATGGCTGAAGTTCTGTCCTTTATTTCCTTACAGCGTTTCCCTACTATAATGATATTAGTAGATGGGATCAGTTTCGGTCAGGGCGCATGTTTGTGTGGCCGCCATTGTGCAGGAGCCTGTATGTGGCCGCCAGGGAGCGCCCTGTTATATAGTAGCTGGGGCACTAGTTGTTTGCACTGAGGTTAGACATGTGCTAGGATGGAGGGAACAGAGAAGATGTTCCTAAACTGAGATGGAAATGGTGATGAAGGGACCACACCGCCAACGACAAGCTGTACAGGAGACAATGCACAAGGAAGAGACTGGTAGAGTCTGGTGCACATGTAAAAACGGGGACATACTGTAGATAAACTTTGTGTCATTAAGAAAATTAATCCAGAGTCATGACCTGGTCTATCACTGCCATGTGAATGATATCCACCTATATATACAGTCCTATGAAAAAGTTTGGGCACCCCTATTAATCTTAATCATTTTTAGTTCTAAATATTTTGGTGTTTATAACAGCCATTTCAGTTTGATATATCTAATAACTGATGGACACAGTAATATTTCAGGATTGAAATGAGGTTTATTGTACTAACAGAAAATGTGCAATATGCATTAAACCAAAATTTGACCGGTGCAAAAGTATGGGCACCTCAACAGAAAAGTGACATTAATATTTAGTAGATCCTCCTTTGGCAAAGATAACAGCCTCTAGTCGCTTCCTGTAGCTTTTAATCAGTTCCTGGATCCTGGATGAAGGGATTTTGGACCATTCCTCTTTACAAAACAATTCAAGTTCAGTTAAGTTTGATGGTCGCCGAGCATGGACAGCCCGCTTCAAATCATCCCACAGATGTTCAATGATATTCAGGTCTGGGGACTGGGATGGCCATTCCAGAACATTGTAATTGTTCCTCTGCATGAATGCCTGAGTTGATTTGGAGCGGTGTTTTGGATCATTGTCTTGCTGAAATATCCATCCCCGGCGTAACTTCAACTTCGTCACTGATTCTTGAACATTATTCTCAAGAATCTGCTGATACTGAGTGGAATCCATGCGACCCTCAACTTTAACAAGATTCCTGGTGCCGGCATTGGCCACACAGCCCCAAAGCATGATGGAACCTCCACCAAATTTTACAGTGGGTAGCAAGTGTTTTTCTTGGAATGCTGTTTTTTTGGACGCCATGCATAACGCCTTTTTGTATGACCAAACAACTCAATCTTTGTTTCATCAGTCCACAGGACCTTCTTCCAAAATGAAGCTGGCTTGTCCAAATGTGCTTTTTCATACCTCAGGCAACTCTATTTGTGGCGTACGTGCAGAAACGGCTTCTTTCTCATCACTCTCCCATACAGCTTCTATTTGTGCAAAGTGCGCTGTATTGTTACCGATGCACAGTGACACCATCTGCAGCAAGATGATGCTGCAGCTCTTTGGAGGTGGTCTGTGGATTGTCCTTGACTCTTCTCACCATTCTTCTTCTCTGCCTTTCTGATATTTTTCTTGGCCTGCCACTTCTGGGCTTAACAAGAACTGTCCCTGTGGTCTTCCATTTCCTTACTATGTTCCTCACAGTGGAAACTGACAGGTTAAATCTCTGAGACAACGTTTTGTATCCTTCCCCTGAACAACTATGTTGAACAATCTTTGTTTTCAGATCATTTGAGAGCGGGCTGTCCATGCTCGGCCACCATCAAACTTAACTGAACTTGAATTGTTTTGTAAAGAGGAAGGGTCCAAAATCCCTTAATCCAGGATCCAGGAACTGATTAAAAGCTACAGGAAGCGACTAGAGGCTGTTATCTTTTCAAAAGGAGGATCTACTAAATATTAATGTCACTTTTCTGTTGAGGTGCCCATACTTTTGCACCGGGCAAATTTTGGTTTAATGCATATTGCACATTTTCTGTTAGTACAATAAACCTCATTTCAATCCTGAAATATTACTGTGTCCATCAGTTATTAGATATATCAAACTGAAATGGCTGTTGCAAACACCAAAATATTTAGAACTAAAAATGATTAAGATTAATAGGGGTGCCCAAACTTTTTCATAGGACTGTATATATATATATATATCCTTCAAGCTCGGAGCCAATGACCCATCTCCGGCCATGAATTCATTCCTAGCTAAGCTACAAGATTGGATGAATGCCACATGGCTAAAGGCGAACCTGGACAAAACTGAAGTTTTCTTCTCAAACTGCATCTCTCTTTGGCATCTGATTGCAAATAATCCCCGCACCCTACATGAAATACTGCACAATACTGTTTAGTTCACAACTGGACGGGGCACTGAATCTATTGTTAGAAAAACGTCTTCAGCGACATTTATTGTGCAGGTTCCCCAAGTGACAATCTGATCACTGAGGGTTACATGGGTGCCATGATGGGACCATTACTACAAAGAGAGATCTCTTACGCCAGTCTACTCGGTGCGGGGTCTTCAGGCTGCTGTGATGGACCTCACAGGTAAAAGTGTCTCCTTTCTCCATCTCTGTCTCCAGCATCACCAGGATCTGGTAAGACCAATCTCCATTATGGTAGGGTTCTGTGAACTGGACCTGCTCGGTCTCCTCCCGGCCATTCCGGTACCATTTCACCTCGATCTCAGACGGGTAGAAGCCATATACATTACAGACCAGCATGTGCTGCTTTGTATGTGACTGCTCATCAGGATTCATCAACGAGATTTTGATCGATGGCTCAACTGGGGAAAGTTATAATAAAGTTACTAAATAATTTCATGGAATCACCAAAAAGGACATTCATGTGTTTATAGTGTAACCCCTGCTCTTCCACATGAAGGAGTGACAGAGACTGGTCACTAGGGGTTAGGGGCTCACTCACTGGATGGGGTCCAGCTCACCACTGTCCTGAATGGCCATTCTGC
This sequence comes from Leptodactylus fuscus, assembly GCF_031893055.1. Classification (NCBI taxonomy): domain Eukaryota; kingdom Metazoa; phylum Chordata; class Amphibia; order Anura; family Leptodactylidae; genus Leptodactylus; species Leptodactylus fuscus. Next base: position 77,369,332 of record NC_134275.1, read on the forward strand.
CCATTGAGAGCTCTACATGCAGTCATGCAGCTTTCCTAGTGTACTGAAGGGCAAATGTGCCTTGTTCAGCAATGCTCATGGAGATGCATCACCACATTAGCCATCCAGTATGAATCTGGGAAAGCTGTGTGGCTACTCATAAACTGTAATGATCCCATAATAATCCTGCAGAGTTATAGGGTATAATCTGCACTGCTAGCTCTGAGTTTATAGGGGCCACTACCTGCGCTCTTAGATCCCATGCACATGGGGCAGTCAGGTCTGCACATCCAGCAAAGTTCCTGGTCCAAACCTATTTATGAGACCAGGGCTTCCTGCACGATAGTGACCTATAGTGATGGGCTCCCGACCTCCTTACAGCTCCACTGTCAGTAATATATACACTTTGGGGCAGTGACTATGTACAGGACATTATCTGCAGAGTATCCTGGCGTTGAATTCTGCTCTTTCTATGGATCCAAATCAATGTTCACGTCCTTACTTTAGCCACGCGCTTTTATATCAACCCCACTCCTTAGGCTAAGGTACCACGCGGCGGCCGCAGCGAAAAACAGTTTTCCCCATCACTTTTCACAGAAAGTTTCTGCAGACTTTCTGCTTCCATTGCACCTACAGGGAAACTGTCAGCATTTCCGTAGCTATGATTGACAGGCTGTGAATCCTAAAAGCGATGCGGTTTTGGAAATCGCAGCATTTCTGCTGCATGTTTCTCAGCAATGTGTGTCTGGGATTCACCACTTTGCAATGACTGTAAAACGCTGCAGTCAAATTGTGTCATTTACACCACCTGGGGCCCCGACCTTAAGGGTGCGTTCACACGGAGTAACGTGCCGTGTGATGTATACGTATGACATGAACGTATACGGCGTGTGAGACTTTACGCACTGTATACGCTTCCATTGATTTCAATGGGAGTTAGGATCATATACACCGCGTTATTTTGCGGCCGTGATATTTCTACCATTAAAATCAGTTTTTTTGGTGATCAACAAAAGCTATTCTTCTCCAACCTTTAGATGTCTTCTCCGCACCACCGTTCCATAGAAATACCGGTTTTCATCAGTATGCAAATCAGTTCTCTTGCAGCACTGGGGGCGGGCCTCAGTGCTCAAACAGCATTGGGGGCGTCCCCAATGCTACAAGAGAACTGTCCAGCGCCGCCTCCATCTTCTTCAGGAACGGCCTCTTCACGCGTCTTCTTCCAGCACTGGGGGTCAAACTTCTAGGCCTTGGACAGATCCAACTGCGCATGCCCATAGGCCACAAGAAAATGGCCGCTTACTTACTGTGTAAGCGTCCATTTTGTTTGTGGCCGCGGGCATGCGTGGGCAAGAAGAAGACGCTTGAAGAGGCCGTTCCTGAAGAAGATGAAGGTGGCGCTGGAGAGTTGTCTCGCACCATTGGGGACGCCCCCAGTGCTGGTTGAGTGCTGGGGTCCGTCCCCAGTGCTGCGAGAGAACTCATTTGCATACTGAAAAAAACGGGGATTTATTCCGAACGGCAGCGCAGAGAAGACATCTATAGGTAGGAGAAGAATAGCCTTTCTTAATCGCCAAAAAAATAGATATTAATGGTAGAATCCCTTTAAAGAGATTGTGCAGGGTTAGAAAACATGGCGGCCTTCTTCTTCTCAGGAAGTGGCATCATGTTCATTGGTCACATGGCCAGCCCTGCTCCATTCTTTTTTAATGGGACTGAGCTGCCATGTGACCACCAGATATGATGTCACTTCCTGAGAAGAAGGCAGCCATGTTTTCTAATCTCTTTACCGTAGCCACCTCCATATTTGCCTCAACTTGACTCTCCAATATCCCTTATGTGATGACACAGTCTATTCTATCCCGGGCGCTCACCTCTTCTTCCTATAGCTCCTAGTCTCTCTAACCAGCCATAGTTGTATTTACAGAAGGTCTCCACCCCGCTCTTGGCTTTTTTTATGGCTTCCTTCTGGCTGTTCCAGTAATCTGCTTGTTTCCTCCCAAACTCCTTCTTTGCAATGAATTTTCCCTCTTTACTGTCAAAGTAAATAAACTCCTCCTGGTTGTAGATGCATCTGATCAGAAATCGCACCTCCTGCGTCCCGTTCACATAGTGACATTCAGCCTTATGTGCTTCTACAAAATCCCTGGTGTCTGTGAATGAGAAGACATGACATATAGGATTATGTGGGACTATATAGGATTATCTTATCTTATCTTATTAGTATATCTCTCCCTTATTAGTGCATGTAGAATATGACAACTGTTCACACAGGGACTCACTAGAGAACAATCCCATTGCTGTATTAGAGGAGGTAGCCGCGAGTCGGCCATGATGGATGATCCAGGACCATCGCCGGACGTTGTACAGCTGAACCTACAGCAGATACCACTTGTCCTCAGGGCTTGGTGTATTTTCTTATACACAGTGAATAGTCCATTTAATGGTTAAATTGGTCGCTTAGGGCCCGTTCACACGGGCATAGAGGGGGCGGATTATGGTACATAGTCCATGTCATAATCTGCCCCCTCACAATGGTGGTCTATGTAGACCGCCAGGCTACTTTTTTCCGTGAGCAGCACGCTGCCATTATTTTCATGTTTCCCTTGGCGTTGTACTAATAACTTGTTCTCTGTGTATTATCAATGGTCAATGGTGTAATGGTCAATCATAAATGCCCTGTATATTGTGATGTTATTTACTGCATTGTTTCATGCAATCGAGTTATCACGCCACTTCTTATTCTGATATGTTCTAGGTAAGATACGGTGTGATGATCCCCCGCAGGCAAGACTCTGGTTGCAGTTATCCATTGTGCCGTGGCCGGGGTCTTTCACGCTTCTTAAAGTACAACCTATGCAGACTATGGCTGGATGTTATCTGTGCTCCTTTAACCCTGCTAGGATTGTAGATAAGAGGCTACTAGTGCACAGAACAAGGTAATAAAGCAATTAACCAGCAGGTGGCAGCATCTTACTCCCCCTTCCCTTCTCCATAGAGTTCTATGAGTGAGACTGAGCTAATCTTATGTAAGCAGTCAGATTGAAGATAAGGAGCAGGAAAACCTCTTATTAAGTGCTGAAGGAAACAGATCTTCTTAATAAGATATATTGCATAGTTTATTTTATAACTGCTGTTACGTTTTAAGGAAATTATATATACGCTACTATCACCAAGGGGTTTGAGCAATGCTCGGTACATGTGCGGCGCAGTGACGGCCCAGGCTCATGTAAATTGTTGATCTATTCTGGACAACCCCTTTGATGTCTTGCTAGCCCATGTAATAAGATTTCTGTATTCTGTGACTATCTTACATCTCCAGTAAGAATCCACTTACCTGAGGAGCCGTCACACAGGGTGAGGTCAGAGGTCAGAAGTGAGAAGCAGAAGAGCAGGGACACAAATGTCTCAGGAACGCCGAGAGCCCCCATTATCCTGGAGAAGAGTCTGTCCCAACACTCACCCTGAATAGTATAATACAATCTATTACTGAGCCCTGTTACTTCTCTACATGTGCAGGACTCTACATGTTCGCTCAAAGGAACCAATGAAAAATAAATTTCCAGTCATCACTTGTTACCGGGGAGAGTCTTTCACAGAAATGCGGGTGATTAACCCCTTCGGCACCACAGCCAGTTATGGAATTTAGGAAATTAGGACACGGCCCCATTTCTCAAATATGACACGTGACACTTTGTGCGGTGATAACTTTGGAACGTTCTCAATTTCCAAGTGATTTTGAGAATGTTGTTTTGGGACACATTGTACTTCGGGTTTGTTGTAAATTTGGGTCAATATGTTTTGAGGTTATTTATGATTTTTTTTTTCCCACCACTCTAATTAGTTCATAAACATAATTTACCAGATCTCTGCTTTAGGTTGACAGCAAATTCTATAGACCAGGGTCAGGGGATAATCGTACACATCAGGGAGAGTACGGAGACTTACAAGTCATTCCTGCTCCGCTAGGGATTCTGGGTAAAAAATATGCAAATCTATTCTCCCGGATGTAATTAGGAGAACAGTGCCTCTGTACACAGCCCTCTAGAGCAGCAAATTCTAAACATTTCTCTGATTTTTTCGGATGTTATAAGGCTTACAGTGCAACTGGAATTTTCAAGAGAATTTACAAATCAAATTTTTTAAGGGACTAATTCAGTCCCAAAGGGGCTTTGAAAGGTCTTTGTATTAGAAACCCCCATAAATCACCCCGTTTTCAAACCTCCCCCCCCAAAAAAAAAAAAACCCAAACAATTCAAGACAGCATGTAAGAAGTTTGTTAACCCTTTAAGCACTTCACATGAAATAAAGCAAAATAAAGGTGAAAAAAATAGAGATATCAAATGTTTTCACAACTGAAACTAGAGGGCGGATGCTGATGGAAATGTTTCCAGGCACCTTGTTACATTTGCAGGACCCCTGAGGTGCCAGAACAGTGGAAACCCCTGAGATGTGACCCCATTTTGGAAATAAGATGGAAATAAGATGGAAATAAACCCCCAAGGCCCCCCCCCCCCCCCCCGGGGTCACATACAGCTTGTGCACAGACAATGATGATGTATCCCTATATGTGCAGTCTACAGTTCTGCTTCTTAACCCTCCTTCAGGCAGCTGGCTCAGATGGATGGAGGGGGGGACGGGAGAATTTAGAACCCCCCCCCCATATCACAGGATCTGTTAGGACTATGAAGATGACTTTGGATTCATTTTAAAGATGACATTCTCCTCTTTAAAATGATACAAAGAACCTCATAATAGCCCTTACAGATTCAGAGCGATTTCCTGTTAGGAATTGAGATCCACATTATGATCTCAATGCCACATAATGTTTGCACCAGTGAATAACTCTGGATCTGTAAGGGCTAACATGATGATCTTGGTATAATATTAAAGAGGAAAATCTCATCTTTAAAAGGAATACAAGGTCTTCTTCATAGCCCTAACGGTTCCTGAACAGAAACAAAACAACATACTCACCTCTCCTCTCCCCTGCTGTATCGCTGCAGCACTGTGAATGGTGTTCGCTGACAAGTGGAGGCTGCCTCAGATCCCTCGCTGGTCCGATGTTAGCTGTTTCATACAGCTGATACTCTGATCTCCTTGATCTGGGGAAGTAGCAGACGAAGGAGGACCGAAGGTCTCAATACAGGAGATCTGCACTCACTGGGATAGGGCACGACACAATCCAGAAATTGAATCTGAAATCTTTTTATTAGGACAATAAAACGACGCATTTTGGGCTTTCCCAAGCCCTTTATCAACTTCAATCAATTATTCACGTCGGGCCAGGCACATGATCTGGGGAAGTGGCAGTTATGACAGTAAGCCCCCCGATCAGCGCTATGCATATGGTGGGTCTCTATAGATCCACCAATCACAGGGATCATTGGAGAGGGGAGGCTTGTAGTGGTCCCTTGTGGGTCACACAGATGTCTCAGCTGCTGACAATATCTGAGCTCCAGATAACCAGCCATTTTCCCTGCTAAATAAAATCCCCGGGAGCTGTGATGTAACGGTACGTCAGGGTGCATTAATGAAGCTCTCTCCAAGACGTACAGATACAAGGCGGTGCACCTAAGGGTTAATCTAAGAATGTACGGTCAGACCTTCTAAGACCACAGGACTTTCCTGTTTAATAATGTTCGAAAAAAAAGTCTTAGAATAAAAACTAAAACACTTTTTTACACCAAATGCTTTCTTTTCACTCCTCCATGTCCCCTAATGGCAGGAGCCAACCCCTTTAATTTCTTACCATTTTAATACCCCCCATAGGTAATGCTACAAGTAATGGTAACAATTCCAGGGGCCATGCTGCTCGCTTGCTATACAGGGTGTAGTGGTGGGTTTAGGTAGTGCAGTGGTGCACATTGTATCGCAGGTCAGCAGCATGGGATTGTTTTTACCTGTAGCTACATTGTCTTGGTACAGCTGATCTGCAGGGGTCCTGGGTGGGCCGTAGACACCCCAGTCTGACAATGTTTAGAGGCTTTGAAGCTTCCATGTGTTCCTCATTTTGAATGTATTTTTTGGGATCTGGTTTGAGGTCTAAATGAATTCATCTGGTCCAGGGTATGGAGGAATTTATTTAAGGATTTGCTCTGAGTTCTGAATCCATTTTGGGATCTGAAATAATTCTAGGTCTAATTCTATAATCCCCTGTCCTTGCACTGCCACCAATCAGTAAGTTATTTGGAGGGTAATGGACAACTACAAAACCTGGCACAACCCCTTTAAGGGGATACAGAGACTGTAGTTTCCTATATTTTTGAGATATCTGGTTATGTAACATCAGGACGTATATAATCAGGCACCTACAGAGCAGAAGTGTGAACATCTCTCTATAGCACACATGGTATATGAGGTTACAGGAGAATAAGTCTACCTAGAGACTATGAGGTCAGACTCGACAGAAACCTTAATGGATGAGGAAGTGAAGCCTATCCTCTACTGTCCTCTATGAGGTTATTTAGTATTAGAGGACTCCGGATCTCTGCAGGATTATTTCTACATTACAGGAATAAGATGTCGGGGAGAAGACACAAGTATCTAGCTCTGATCTGTGTATTGTGCCTGAGAGTCAGCGAGGCAGTGAAAGGTAAGTGGGGAGAAGGAGGATATATACAGTAGTATATAGTGCTGTAAGGAGGATATAAAGTATATAGTGATATAAGGAGGATATAATGTACTATAATGATATAAGGAGGATATAATGTACTCTAGCACTATACTGTATTATACAGGAACCAGAGGTATAAGGGGAATAGAAGGAACGGTATAGCCATATGTTCTTTTCAGTTGTTGTACATAAGAATTTATTTTTTCACTTTTATGTTAAATGTGATCATATCTGGTGGCAATGTCTGTAAAGTGCAGCAGAATATGTCCGTGCTATATAAGTAAATAAAATAAGAATTTTAAAAAACCCATTGCTCTCTTTCTTTGTAATAAAGTAAAATGATTTTTTACTAAATACTAATACTTCAACTTTAAGAAGGGAAAATCAAAAAGAATCTTAGACAGATTAGGCAGACTGTTGAAAGTGACGCTAGCCTATTCACACTCTTCTATCCAGGTGACAGTAACCTATCTATCTGCAGGGCTGGGGTGATATGCTGGTTGTGGTGACAGTAACCTATCTATCTGCAGGGCTGGGGTGATATGCTGGTTCTGGTGACAGTAACCTATCTATCTGCAGGGCTGGGGTGATATGCTGGTTCTGGTGACAGTAACCTATCTATCTGCAGGGCTGGGGTGATATTCTGGGTCTGGTGACAGTAACCTATCTATCTGCAGGGCTGGGGTGATATGCTGGTTCTGGTGACAGTAACCTATCTATCTGCAGGGCTGCAGTGATATGCTGGTTCTGGTGACAGTAACTTATCTATCTGCAGGGCTGGGGTGATATACTGGTTCTGGTGACAGTAACCTATCTATCTGCAGGACTGGGGTGATATGCTGGTTCTGGTGACAGTAACCTATCTATCTGCAGGACTGGGGTGATACGCTGGTTCTGGTGACAGTAACCTATCTATCTGCAGGGCTGGGGTGATATGCTGGTTCTGGTGACAGTAACCTATCTATCTGCAGGGCTGGGGTGATATGCTGGTTGTGGTGACAGTAACCTATCTATCTGCAGGGCTGGGGTGATATGCTGGTTCTGGTGACAGTAACCTATCTATCTGCAGGGCTGGGGTGATATGCTGGTTCTGGTGACAGTAACCTATCTATCTGCAGGGCTGGGGGGATATGCTGGTTCTGGTGACAGTAACCTATCTATCTGCAGGGCTGGGGTGATATGCTGGTTCTGGTGACAGTAACCTATCTATCTGCAGGGCTGGGGGGATATGCTGGTTCTGGTGACAGTAACCTATCTATCTGCAGGGCTGGGGTGATATGCTGGTTCTGGTGACAGTAACCTATCTATCTGCAGGGCTGGAGTGATATGCTGGCTCTGGTGACAGTAACCTATCTGCAGGGCTGGGGTGATATGCTGGTTGTGGTGACAGTAACCTATCTATCTGCAGGGCTGGGGTGATATGCTGGGGTCTGGTGACAGTAACCTATCTATCTGCAGGGCTGGGGTGATATACTGGTTCTGGTGATAGTAACCTATCTATCTGCAGGGCTGGGGTGATATGCTGGTTCTGGTGACAGTAACCTATCTATCTGCAGGGCTGGGGTGATATACTGGTTCTGGTGACAGTAACCTATCTATCTGCAGGGCTGGGGTGATATGCTGGTTCTGGTGACAGTAACCTATCTATCTGCAGGGCTGGAGTGATATGCTGGCTCTGGTGACAGTAACCTATCTATCTGCAGGACTGGGGTGATATGCTGGTTGTGGTGACAGTAACTTATCTATCTGCAGGGCTGGGGTGATATGCTGGGGTCTGGTGACAGTAACCTATCTATCTGCAGGGCTGGGGTGATATGCTGGTTCTGGTGACAGTAACCTATCTATCTGCAGGGCTGGGGTGATATGCTGGTTCTGGTGACAGTAACCTATCTATCTGCAGGGCTGGGGTGATATGCTGGTTCTGGTGACAGTAACCTATCTATCTGCAGGGCTGGGGTGATATGCTGGTTCTGGTGACTGTAACCTATCTATCTGCAGGGCTGACAATCTGTCCACCATGTTATTACGTGAGACTCATCCTGTGAATGCATTTCCTTCACCAGTGGGGAATGTTCTGATCCAGTCGATGTTCTGTCAGACGCAACTTCCGAGCGCAGAATATTCTTTCCAGTTCGATGATGACGAGATATATCATGTGGATTTTGACAATAAAGAGGCGAGTTGGAGACTGGCGCAGTTTGGAAGATTGGTTAAAGGGAACGCTATTGATGCCATAGAAAACATGGCGATATTGGCTGAGAATCTGAAAAGAGATATGAGGAAATCCAACTACACAGCAGCAACACCAGGTACCGAGTCTGAACAGAAGCCAATGGTGTGTGTGATCGTATCGCCTTATCATGTATATAGACACAATGGGAAATATACACAGGACCTTCTATAATAGAGCTCCCAGTACTCTTATAGAAGACATTATGGTGCCGCGCTCAAAAAGGACGCCATGAACTTTAATATTTGAAGTTATAGAGGAAATTGTGGAACAAAAACCCAGACAAAGCAGATGACACAGACACCACAAAGTATATGAGATATTTCATCACAGGCTACAGAAAATCTCCTGTTGGCATTAATTTTAAAGGGGTTGTCCAGGATAAATTAAAACTTTACCCCTAAGCTAAACCCCCTCCCCCACCTAACTTCTCATATACTCCCTTTAAAAAAAAAAAAAAAAGTATAGTTACCCAAAATATTTACCCAGGCACATTTAGTGATTTCGTTCGGTTTCGGTGTTTCCAGGAGGCCACCAGTAGTCCCCTCTCTCCTTACTAGAGCCATACGAATGAGCCTTCAATAGACTCCTAGCTGTCATGGCTACCGATCTCCCGCACACTTTAGATGCTGCAGTCGTGTTTGACTGTGGCATATAAAGGGTTAACTGCTGTGATCGGTGGCGGCACATATAATGTTTTGATTAGCTTTCATTTACGTTTTTGGGGTCCATGTGATATAACACACAATTTTTTGCAGTTTGTTTTTAGTGGGTTCACTTTGCATTATAAATGACACGGCAGCTTTATCTGGGGGGTCATTACGATTACGGCGATACCAGATTTATATTGGTTTATTGGTTTTTGTTACATTTTACCATTTTTACAAATAAAGCAACATTTTTTGCAAATCAACAATTTTCCTAGGGTCACCATATTTGACAGGATAAACCAGGTATTGTTGGAGAGAATACATAATGGCACCCCCCATACTTACCGCAGGGGGGTTCCAATAGGGCTCATTTACATGTGGGAACCCCTTGGATGCCAAGGTCATGTTTGACCGAGGCATCCAAGGAGTTAAAGTCTCCAGTTGGAGCTCAGCTCCCCCTAGGGGTTGTGTAGCCAGATGTCGCCCGCTCAGATAGTAAGCGGGGGCCGGCCCGTGGTGTACTATTACGTCCATTTGTGCCAAACACTAGTCATCCGGGACATAACAGTACGTTCTGTGTAGGTAATGAGTTAATGTTAACCTGAATGGAGACATAAAGAGATTGTGATTGTGATGTGTTTGTCTTCCAGTCACCCCCATAATTCACGTCTTTACAGAGGAGCCGGTGGTCCTGAACGAGCCCAACACACTCATCTGTTTCGTCAAGCAAATCTTTCCTCCAAGTATCAAGATGAGTTGGCTGAAGAATACCCAGCCTGTGACATACGGGGTGTCAGACACCGACTATTATTCTGCATCAGATTTCTCTTACTACAAATTCTCCTACTTGGCCACCATCCCAGCAGAGGGCGATGTCTACACCTGTTCTGTGGAACATGCCGGACTGCCTGTTAACCCCACCAATAAGATCTGGAGTAAGTACGGGAACACTATTAGGCTCATGACGGACGGGAGGGGTCTGCCACAGGAAAATATTGCTATAAGCCGAAATGTAGAAAAATGGTGTCTTGGATGTCTAACTGCAAATCCACCATACACCACTCTGCCTACCCGCTACTCAACTGATTCCTGCACAGTTGGAATATTCTCTCTAGCGCCCACCAGTCATGAGCAATCAGTTCTGTTAGTTTTGGTGCCTGATTTGTTGACTGGGGTCTCTACTGTGAATTGGGTGGTCTTGGGCCAGAACTAACAAGGGGTTGTGATTCTGACCCCTGACCTGCTTCTGCTTGAAAATCACTGGTACAGCATCTATTAAAGGGATTTTGCTGAACTGTCCCTAAACTGCACTTTTATTGGATTGAGACTCTCTGTGGACCTGATAAATTCTCTTTTACTCTCTTCTATATCTCATTTATTCTTCTTTCTCCAGGTCCGGATGTTCCCAGCCATATGTCAGAGACGTCTGAGAATGTCGTGTGTGGTCTGGGCCTTGCTGTCGGGATCATTGGTATTTTCGTTGGCATATTCCTGATCTTCCAAGGACCAAAAAAAAATCAAAATAGAGGCCACTGATGGTCCAGGTATGAGGATCTGCTGGGTGCCCGGGACTGGAGGAGCTGTGGGGTCCTAGATCAGCTCTGCTATATACAATATCTATTCCTTCTGTAACTAGGGCTAGTGGATCAGCTCCAATTATAAGGAAATCTGCAAAAAAAGCAGAATTTTACACTGTGTTCCAAATTATTATGCAAAACAGACTTAAGTGTCATAAAGGTGTAATTTTTTGTTTTTCAGTTAAACTCATGGATGGTCTTATGTCTCAGGACTCTTTGGATCACTGAAATCAACCTCAAACACCTATGATAATTAGTTTGTCAAGTGAGCCCAATTAAAGGAATTCTACTAAAGAAGGACGTTCCACATTATTAAGCAGGCCACAGGTTTCAAGCAATATGGGAATGAAAAAGCATCTCTCTACTGTTGAAAGGCCATCAAATAGTGCAATGCCCAGGACAAGGTGTGAAAACATTAGATGTTTCATATATACTGATCATCGTACTGAGAAGAAATTTGTGGCCAATTCAGAGCACAGATGGGTTCATGCAGATAAAGGCAGAATGAGAATGGTTTCTGCCAAACAAATTCATCAGATTAAGAAAACAGCTGCTAAAATACCATTACAAAGCTGCAAACAGGTATTTGAAGCTGCTGGTGCCTCTGGAGTTCCACAAACCTCAAGGTGTAGGATTCTCCAAAGGCCTACGGTTGTGCATAAAACTACTATTCAGGGCCACAAGCAGAAACGGTTGCAGTGGGCCCAGACATATGTGACGACTAATATTGAAACAGTCTTGTTTACTGATAACTGATGTGTGCCATGCAACCATGAATGGTCCAGATGGATGGAGTAGTGGATGGTTGGAAGATGGCCACCATGTCCCAGCAAGCCTGCGACATCAGCAAGGAGGTGGCAGAGCAGTGGCATAACTAAAGTCTTGTGACCCTGGGTGCAAACTTTTGTCCGGGGCCCCCTACCCCCTTCCGAGAGTGAACTCTTGATAGTGGTGGTTACGGGTGCTGAAGCGTATTCTCAGATACTTGAAAGGGACACAGCTTTAGTGCCCACAACTGCAATTATCAAGAATATGGTGAGTGAGCAGCACAGCATGGAAACAATACCGGGACAGTATTACATGCTCCGCAGTGGACCCCACACAGTATTATGCGCTCCATAGTGTCACCCAAATAGTATTATGTGCTCCACAGTGGCCCCCTAACAATATTAAGTTCTCTACAGGGACCCTGAAATAGTATTACGTGCTCCACAGTGGCCCCACTCAGTATTATTTGCTCCACAGTGGCCTCCACACACTATTATGTGCTCACCAGTGGCCCCCAAACAGTACTGTGTCCTCAATAGTGTCCCCTGCACAGTATTATATGCTCTCAGTGGCCCCACATAGTATATTATATGCTCATCAGTGGCTTCCATACAGTATTATGTACTCATCAGTGGCCTCCATACAGTATTATATGCTCACAAGTGCCTATCCCCCATGAGAGCCTGAACCCCCATCCACCCCCTTGCTCACATACAGCCTCCACCCCATATACCCCTCTTGCTCAGACACACAGCCTGCACACCCAATCCCCCTTCTTGTTCACACACAGCCTGCACCCCCATGTCCCCCTCTTGCTCACACACAGCCTGCACCCCCATGTCCCCCTCTTGCTCACAAATATTCTCTTCGTCCTTACCTTCCATAAGTCTCATTCCCAGCAGCTTGTGCACTGTCCTGTACAATCCAGATAGCTCCACCTACACAAGAGCCTGATCCTATCCTAGCGGGCTAAAGGACCTTTGATGATGTCATCATGTCATCAAAGGTCCTTTAACACACTAGGATTTAGCATCTTCCACAGGAAAAGCCTCGGATGCTCAGCCCAGGACAGGTGAGTATAAGTTTTTTTAAAAAAAAAAATTATACACCTCCCCTGGGCTGGCAATTAATGAAAAGTCAGACCCCTGATATCCTGCAGAGGAATTCAAGCAGAGACTATCCAAAAACTCAAAAGTTAAATGGAGGCAAAAACTATGAAGGTGATATCAGAGAAGGCTCCTCTGTTACAATGTAACTCGGCATGTTCAGATGTTTTTGATTGCAATAGTTTTAGATTTCAGTCAATGTCACCTCTGAATATTCTCAGGTCTTTACAACCAATAAAATGTTTAGAAACTCTGTTGTGCAGAATAATTTGTAAAAGGGGATTCAGATTTTATCATTGGAAGGTTTGTCCAATAAAAGGTGGTTTATGCCGTAAGGGCTGAAGATTTGGACATTACAGTGTCTGACATTTACATTGACCATTTAGGAGAATCAATTACGATAGATTCACACCTTCATTTGGGTTTCCATTCAGGGGGTCCACTCACTTGGGCAATAATATAAGGGCAGACTAGACGGATCTTGTGGAAATAAGACATTATAATGGCGGCATCACTTGTTACTGGGTAGATGGATATGTAAGTCTGTAGCGAGGAGAGTCTATAGATGATATTATCCAGAGATGTAGAGGAGAAGATCTCTGATATGGCGTCCAGCGGAGCATCATGTGCTTGTGTCTGTATAAACTTACCCATAAGGATTATATTCCCCCATACAGCCAAGTCAATGAAGCGAAACAGTAACAGACACAGCCGGTGGTGAGGCGAGACGCTGAAATCTGAAGAGTATGGCCAGTCTATGAGAAGATCGCGTCTTATTGCTGACAATGGGGAAACATAGTTCATATGGACGGGATCCCTGGCCGGTGATATTTGGGGCCTCTCAGACATTTATCTTACTCTTTTATCTGTAGAACTTGTAGGAAGATGAAATCACAGACTGATGTCCTATCGTTTTCCTAAAATGAGAACAATTGCATATAGGCTCGGACTGGCCCATAGGTGAACATCCCTGAGACAGGTGGGCCCCGGCTCCCTATGACATGAATCAGCACATTGGCTCAGTGGTTAGCAGCCTTACAAGGTTTAATCCTGACCAAGGGCGACATACGCAAGGAGTTGGTATGTTCTCCCCGTGTTTGGGTGGGTTTCCTCCGGGTACTGCAGTTTCATCTCACATGTCAAAAATATACACAGGTATATATAAGCAAATTGATTTCCTGTAAGAGCAATCACCAATCATCTTGTAGTGTCTTTCGGCTGCCCGAGGTCTGCTGCACCTCTGACTTCAGTCTGTCGGGGGCGCTCTGCAGCTGTTGTGGCTGAAACAGTAGTTTTATGTAACAAGGTCAGAATGCGGATTTCCCATTACCAGGAGATGGGAGGGGGTTACCTGAGATGGCCATATCCTCATTCAGAAAACTTTACGTTTTATTGGTCAATATAATTGATAGGCAATTCTAACAATAGAAAGCCAAAATGAGTCAGGTGTAGCCAGGTCCGCTTAAAGGGGATAGGCCATAACATGCTTCGGAGACACATCCCCTTTAAGCGGACCTGGCTACACCTGACGCACTTTGACTTTCTATTGTTAGAATTGCCTATCAATTATACGCATTCTGACCTTGTTACATAAAATTACTGATTCAGCCACAACAGCTGCAGAGCGCCCCCGATAGACTGAGGTCAGAGGTGCACTAATAAGTGTGTCCAGATTACTGAACATTATCAAGAATCACAACTGTACAATTGTATCAGAGACATGTCAATGTGTTTCTCTCCCACGACCTCGCTGTGTTCATTCGGCTAATGCTGCTGTTGTCAGTCACTTACATTACACAGAGGTTAATATTTAGCCAGAACTTTTTTGTAACACACATTATTTTTCCATTTTCTTGTGTTTTCCAGGTTCACATCTGCGGCCAGTCTCTGCTTTCAGTATTCCGTCTTCTGCCCAAGACATTGGACAGGAGAAGGAAACCGGCAGACAGGTTACAAACCCCTTCATCTGAAAGCCCCTTTAATTGCATTCTTTAGATTAGATAAGATAAGATAAGATAATCCTTTAATAGTCCCACAATGGGGAAATTTCAGTGATACAGTTTCATAGATGGTACAGTAGTATATAACAAGAGAGAAAACACATACAGCTCATGGCGGATAGAGAAATCCTAGGAATTTACTTTAAGTTTCTGAGTAATTGCAGCGGATACATTTCTATTCACATGCAATGTATTTTGATTGTTTTGTGTTTTAATGTTATGGCGTATTTTCACAAACCCAACATTCGGGAGGTCTAATGTGTTGTGGTATAGGTATCCAGTTATTATGTATTTATTTCTCTTCTATAGGTCCATCCTATTCCACAGTCACTGTCCCATATCAGGCTCACAATTTATAAAGCACAATAATAATTCGCCAAAACACGATTGTGTCTCTTGTTGCCTTTTTCTGTATGTTTGTGGTGATGTTGGACATGTAAAGAAATGGAATCAGTATGTTGCATCTTTTCATCAAAAATGAATTGCTAAACCCATTCTGAGCGCTATAAGGGTAACAAATCCTACAGGGCTATATAATAAAGTACAAGGTAGTCATACAGTCGTAGTGTAACAGAAGGAACATCTCAGATAAGACTAGGACACATCTGCAGGAGACTCCGCTCTAGAGTTCTCCTAAATCAGTGAAAAGAATAGTCCTGCAACGAGGATTTTTTTTCTCCGCCAGTTTCAGTATAAAATAGGTAGAAGCCCAGCAGATGCCCAGCAGACCCCATTATATTCTGTGGGTGTCAGCAAGAAACAGGGTCTCCTCTTTCATGGCCCCATGTGGACCTGATTGATGGAGAGGCTCAGACTGGCCAGAGGTGAATCCCCCAATGAGTCCCTGAGACAGATGGGCCCCGGCGCCCCATAACATGAATCAGCACATTGGCTCAGTGGTTAGCAGCCTTAGCCTAGTAAAAACCTAGGGTAACATGTAACATATAAGAATATAACATAATATATAACATTTATTTTACTGATCTTAACACACAAAGGACCAAGACTTCAAATATTTCAATTGCCCTCCGAGCCTATAAATTCAGCCATATTATGTATCTGTGAGTGTATTTATTAGATGCAAATATAGATTACGTTGATGCAAAGCTTTCGATAATTGTTTTGCACCTTAAATCTGAGCTGGGGTCCATTTTTGATACTGGTGACCCATCCTCAAGATAGGTGATCAGATCAGTGAGAGTCTGACACCCGGGTGTTGGACCCCTCACTGATCAGCTGTTCCCGGTAGTCTCCAGTGCTGGAATCTATACAGGGGATGAAGCAGAAGTCTCGGTGTACTGTATAGCGGTTGTACCCCTCGTCTACTGCAGCTCTGCTCCTGCTCAGGAACACAATGGTAGTGATCCAGCCCGACGGCTACCTAGTAGGCAGAGCCTTCTGCTTTCTACTTTGTCCTACTTTGAGACTTCTGGGAGCAGCTGATCGGTGTGGGGTCTGGTTGTCACAGATCAGATACTGATGACCTATCCTGAGTATCAAGAACGACCCCCAGCTTGGAGAACCCTGTAATCTGCGCCACATAATATTACATCATATTTATACAGCTCCAGGTAGATGTTACATAAATCCTCCTGTTGGTATTAGGAATTGAGTTGCAGTGGAGAGTTGTATTAATACGGGAAGGATCCAGATAACTGAGGCAACAACCCTGTAAGAAGAGCAAAAACTAAGTTTATTTCTCCTACCAAAGCAATTATATGATAAGGAAGAAATTACAAGCAAGTTACTTAGAGAAAAGCAAGAACTCTGTAAGTCTATAAATCCACTAAATACCTGGAAATGTGTGATACAATGTCTCTAAAGTGCTAATACACTGCCTGGCCAAAAAAAAGTCTCCTTGTGCAGCAAGGTACCGTTCCACCCCTGATATAATTATGAACTGTTCATGTCAGGAATTTGCATATATTCTTGAATATATATAATTGAGCTGTAGCCTGTCAAGTGCAGATCATAATTAAAGGTGTGAAGCGATGTCTACCAACGGAAGAGCGACCAGAGAAAGAGATGTTAGTGCCTTCAAGAAGCAGCAAGTCATTGGATTGCATCAGGCCAACAAATCGACCAAGGAGATAGCCGAAGTAACTGGTATCGGACAGCGAACTGTTCAGCATATCATACGAGCATGGCAAGATGGTGGATAACCCCCCTCCAACAGTGGAAAGTGTGGGCGTAAGACTATACTCGAGCTCACACAGATGTTCAACTCGACGGAGCGACACATTTCGGAGCGAACAATGCGACGAGAACTCAAAGGCATGGGTCTCAACAGTTGTGTTGCCACACGAAAGCCATTGGTGACAGAGACCAACAGACGTCGGCGCCTGTCATTTGCAAGAGACCACAAGGATTGGACCCTGGAGCAGTGGAGAAAGGTCATGTGGTCAGATGAATCACGTTTCACATTGTTCCAGAGTGATGGTCGTGTCCGGGTGCGACGAGAAGCGAAACACTGGAATGTGCTGGAAAGGAACCTGCGCTGTCACTCACCACCCCCAATGAATCTGCGTAACCTGGGATCCCTGATACTCCAGAATTGGATCAAAATCCCTGAGTCTACACTACAGAACATTATAGACTCCATGCCGAGACGGATGCGTGCTGTTATTCGTGCTCATGGTGGCCCAACTAAATATTAACACTCGCGACTTTTTTTTGGCCAGGCGGTGTAATTTGATTAAAATCTCCTCTTACTTTGTGTCTCCATGGTTACAGACTACATCCAAACCACGTGTAGTTTGACCCTTCAGTCATGTGACTCCGTTTATTTGTATCACTCATGTTACCACTTTATCGTAAGATCATTCCTATTATTTGGGTAGGGGTCTGACACTTACTGACACTTACTCTCATTCTGTTGTCCATGGAAAAAGTTTACTCTAAAAATTAAAGCAAAAATACAATTAATATCCAATCTTTGACTCCTATTACAGATAATAATTAGGGCTGAGCCGATCTTGAGATTTCAAGATCGATTTTAAAATCCGATTTCCGATCATTTTCCAGCCAATCTCAATCCCTATCGTGAAATTTGCTCGATCGCCAATCGGAATACGATCTTTTCCGATCCTGATTGTTCAACCCTAGTCAATGCTTCTCTGTGGGAAAAGTCACTTTTTGGGTTGAGCCGATCTTGAGATTACCTTCTCTCCCTTTCATGTAGGCGACAAGACCTGCGACAAAAGATACGATTCCTAACACAAATCCCAGGATTCCGGTCGCCATCTTCTTTTTCGCTGCATCTGATAACTGAGGGTCTAGAATATAAAGCAGAAGATAAAACTGTTGTGTATTAATATCTTATAGATGACATTATGGCTGAAGTTCTGTCCTTTATTTCCTTACAGCGTTTTCCTACTATAATGATATTAGTAGATGGGATCAGTTTCGGTCAGGGCGCATGTTTGTGTGGCCACCAATGTGCAGGAGCCTGTACGTGGCCGCCAGGGAGCGCCCTGTTATACAGTAGCCAGGGCACTAGTTGTTTGCACTGAGGTTAGACGTGTGCTGGGATGGAGGGAACAGAGAAGATGTTCCTAATCTAAGATGGAGGTGGTGGTGATGAAGGGACCACACCGCCAACGACAAGCTGTAGAGGAGACGGTGCACAAGGAAGAGATAAATAGTCTGGTGCACATGCAGAACCGGGGACATAATGTAGATAGACAAATGTTGAGTCTTAAGAGTCATCTTTACAACCTGTGGCCTAAGACAACTTATGTATTATACTGATGGATGGGATCAGTAGAACGAGTTCTTCTAAACTGAATTATTTTCCACATCTGTGTATGTTGAGCTATTAATACATTACAAAGTTCTCCATGTTAGTTCCTGCGTTTTCTGCTGCGAGCGCATCTTTCACTGCCGCACCGATCACGACTACACATTACTGGGGTTCTGATCTTCTCAGAGCTTTGTGTCTGTACTGAGAAGATCAATGCAGAAGGTCAGGAGGAACTCGGCCAGATTAACCTTCTCATAGGCAACTCCACTACAAGAAATACCAGTCGTGTTTGGTGCAGTGCCACATGTAGGTTTTGTGGAATTGTCTTGCCACAATTTTGCACAATAAAACCAAACTGTAACTAGATATCCTGATACATAGACTCGAGGAGTTTTGTGGAATTGATGGATCAGTTCTTCAGGGGTTTAGTTCCTTCCTGCCTGACAGACCACAAAGACTATCCTTTGGCTCTTCAGCGTCATCACCAGTCTCTCCAAACATGGAGATCTACAGGGCTCTCTGCTATACCCAATGCAGTTTGCAGTTTACACGTTCCCATTAGGAAAATTAATCCAGAGTCATGGCCTGGTCTATCACTGCTATGTAGATGATACCCAACTATATATATATATCCTGCAAGCTCGGAGCCAATGACCCATCTCCTGCCATGAATTCATTCCTAGCTGAGCTACAAGATTGGATGAATGCCAGCTGGCTGAAGCCGAACCTGGACAAAACGGAAGTTTTCTTGGTTGGAGGACAGAGCTTAATGCTAAAATGACAATTTATAAATAAACCAGTTCTTCCCCTAGGAAACACAACCCTTGAAACTTTAGACTATATACGAAACTTGAGCGTAGTTTTTGATGGATAACTGTCTCTCAGGAACTGGGCGTCCTCCATTATTAAGTCTTCATACTTCCACCTGAGGAGCGCTGCAAAAATCAAACACCTTATTCCAGCAGAAGACCCCTCCAGGCTGGTCCATGCCTTCATAACCCGACGTCTGGATTACTATAATGCCCTATATGTGTCATACAGATAAAGAACTACATTGCCTTCAGTCCAAATTCTGCAGAAAGATTTATAGCCAAACAACCCCGACGTGCTCCCATAACCCCAATCCTCCGCTACTGCACTGGCTGCTGGTAAAATGGAGAATAACTTGATGACCTTCAAATCCATATACAACTTTGGCCCCGATTACCTAAAAGATCTTCTGAAGTCCCATAAACCTCTCAGACCAGCAGCTCAAATAAACCGTCCATCCCCAGGATCCACCTAAAATAATTTGGAGCCAGAATCTTCTGCCATGCCGCCCCCGCTCTGGAACAAATTATCTCGACCAATCAGAGAGATCTCATCCCTGGACAATTAGAAGGCAAATAATCCCCGAACCCTACATAAAATACTGCTAAATACTATTTACTTCACAACTGGACGGGGCACTGAATCTATTGTGAGAAAAGTGATAGCGACATTCATTGTGCAGGTTCCCCAAGTGACAATCTGATCACTGAGGGTTACATGGATGCCATGATGGGACCATTACTACAAAGAGAGATCTCTTACGCCAGTCTACTCGGTGCGGGGTCTTCAGGCTGCTGTGATGGACCTCACAGGTAAAAGTGTCTCCTTTCTCCATCTCTGTCTCCAGCATCACCAGGATCTGGTAAGACCAATCTCCATTATGGTAGGGTTCTGTGAACTGGACCTGCTCGGTCTCCTCCCCGCCATTCCGGTACCATTTCACCTCGATCTCAGACGGGTAGAAGCCATATACATTACAGACCAGCATGTGCTGCTTTGTATGTGACTGTTCATCAGGATTCATCAACGAGATTTTGATCGATGGCTCAACTGGGGAAAAGAATTTAGATAAAGTATATTATGAAAATGGTCACCAAACACCCTGTCACCTCCTGTATATACTACATGTAATATGTGCAGGAGTCTCCGGTCCCCAGTAATACTCTATATGTCATCTCACCTTTCTTTCCATTTACTTTTATAGTATCTAACCATTCATAGTTGTATTTACAGAACCTTTCCACCGAGCTCCTTGCATCTGCCATCAGTGCTTCATCCTTGTTCCAGATTTCTGCATCTTTACTCCCGAACTCGTCCTTGCCTATAAAATGCCCGACATCGCTGTCATAGTAAAGAAATTCTTTCTGGTTGTAGAAATATCTTTGCACATAAAGCACCCGCTGAGTCCCGTTCAGAAAGTGACATTCAGAGGATCCTGCTTCTACGAAATCTCTGACATCTGTGAAGAGGAATACTGTAGATTAGAGGCATGGTAAGAGTTCTATAAGAGAACAGCAGGACGACACCAGTCAACAAAGTTACTTGTAGCCCTCAGCCCACTAAAAATTATTATTATTATTTTTTTTTTAATGTAGATTGTGAGCCCCACATAGAGCTCACAATGTACATTTTTCCCTATCAGTATGTCTTTTTGAAATATGGGATGGAAATCCATGCAAACACGGGGAGAACATACAAACTCCTTGCAGATGGTTTTTGCCCTTGGCGGGATTTGAACACCAGGACTCCAGCGCTGCAGTGCTGACCACTGAGCCACCGTGTGGCCCCCCCACTAAAAATTCTTATATCAAGAGTAAAGAAAAAAGCTGGTCACTTAAAGATGAGAAGACTGGTGTATCAGCAGAGTCCTGTTTTGGGGTGCAGGGAAAAAGCCTCCTCCGGCTGAGGTTGCAGCAGTGCAGACAATGAAAGCAAAAAAATCCAGCACCCAGGAGTCCGGTGTAAATTTTATAAATAAAACTTGACTTTTATTTTGGTGGAGTCACGCTCCAAAGGTAAAAACCAAGACATCAAAAGGTAAAAACAAAGACAACAAAAACCAAGACATCAAACCATGCGGTAATCCACCTCTGCACTCGGACTCACGTTTCTGATGTCTTGGTTTTTACCTTTGGAGCATGACTCCGCCAAAATAAAAGTCAAGTTTTATTTATAAAATTTACACCAGACTCCTGGGTGCTGGATTTTTTTCGCTTTCATTGTTTTCAGGATGACACCAGTATTGGAACGGCGGACAACCTGCAGACCCCATTATAGTTACTGTACAGTACAGCCTTGTTATGCTAGATTCGTGCTAGCACCGTGGTCTTTGCCATTTGGATCAGCCAGAGCCAGACCGCTAAAACAGCAGTTACACACAGAGACCAGCAGATCCGAACAGCGCTAGTGTAACCCTAGTGTAACATGTATGATGCTGTGAGTACCGTATAGTAGAGCACATGTATGATGTAAGTTTGGGACAAGAAATGAAATATGAAATAGGATTGTGGCATTTATAACTTCTACGTTCCCACTGCGCTTTGTGACATGGATGTTATGTTTTCCATGCCCCGAGAGCCCTGTGATTTTCCCCATCACGATGGGCTATGATGCACCTTTTCTCAGCATGGTTGTCAGGTATCAAAACTACCTGCACTTATTGCTCTGGAATAGCGAGTACTAGATGAAAAATTCCAAATGTGGTGGAATCAATGGAGCGGCGACTATTACCATTGGACTTTGTTGAGCTTCACCCTACTGGGGGACTTTGCCACCCTACTCTATTCCTATCCACTTATACCCACAAGTCTTTCTTCTACTTGTAGTCTTTTAACACTTATCTGTGATCTTTTCTCGCGCACCAAATTGATATCGGCCCCCAAATCTTTGTCTTCTAATATAACCCTAACCATCCTAAAGTGAGCTAAAACTCCATTGCAAAGAAAAACTTAAAGAAGTCGAATATGGCACTGAAAGGGTGACCTGTAACACGGTGAACATTGCAATCATAGTACAGTGCATCAACTTTTTTTTTTGTAGATAATTCGAGCACTTCCCATAAACGCTATCCCAAAAAACACCATGCAAAAATAGCAGACTCTTTATCAATAGTAGTGCCGTATCTCTCAACCAATCCCTGTGTCTTCTTTAGGTTTTGCCACATTGTTATTGTTATGCCATTAATATCAATTTTTCTGCAATAATTGTTAGGTCTTATGTGAATAATCCACTTACCATCTTTGCACATTGTGACGTCAGATGTCAGAAGTGAACAGCAAAGCAGCAGAGATAGAAATGTCTCAGGATTCGGAACCCCGAGAGCCCCCATTTCTATAGAGAATATTCTTTACTTCTGGATGATTCCAACACTGACACTGAAGAGTAGAGTCCGATGTAACTAAACTGCATTTGCAGATTCACAAACCAATTACAAAAAATCTTACAGAACTCGCCTGTTACTAGGCAGAGTAGTTCTAGTAAATGTCGGTTACTAATACATGGTTGTTCCATTTTACGTCACCACTTCTTCCAGCTGTGCAAAGTTTGTGACACAGGCACGTCTTTAGCTTCTTACTTCAAGTTCTCATCCTGCTGCGACTTCAATTATCCTATTAATATTAATAATATTATAAATGTGAAAGTTTGTGGGTTTGTGTGTTCGGATGTTTGTTCCTCAATCACGCAAAAACCGCTCGACCGATTTGGCTGAAATTTTCCACAAACATAGTCACTACACCCGATTGCGCAATAGGCTACTTTTCGTCACAATAGCGCACATACGTTTGTGCCAGGATCCCCACAAAACCCAAACTCACACCACCATCTCTGCAATCTCACACACTTTGGACCATAGCAAGCCACAAAATTCATATTGCCCCCTACAGCCTCACCCCTAACCCCACACAATCACATATACATATACTTTACCACTTTGCCCTTCACCTTACCGATACTTCAGGAGGTTCTCTTTAACGCTCCGGAGCAGCCATGTTTGCCGACCCCCACTGCTCTGACAATCCACGACACCGCCCACCCATGTCAATACCCCTAGGCGGTCTAATAAATGCAAAAAAAAAAGTTTAAAAAAAGTAAAAAAAATATATAAACAAATAAAAAGTATTAAAAGTTCAAATCACCCCCCTTTCCCTAGAACAAATATAAAAGTAGTTAAAAACTGTGAAACACATACATGTTAGGTATCCCCGCGTCCGAAATCGCCGGCTCTACAAATCTATACAAATATTTTTCCTGTTCGGTAAACGCCGTAGCAGGAAAAATAGTCAAAAGTGCCAAACCGCCGTTTTTTCACTGTTTTAATTCTGATAAAAATTTGAATAAAAAGTGATCAAAGCAATAACATTTCCCAAAAATGGTAGAGCTAAAAAGTACACCCAACCCCGCAAAAAAAGACGCCCTATGCATCCCCGTACACCTATGTATAAAAAAGTTACGGCCGTCGGAATATGGCGACTTTTAGAAAAAAAATTTTTTAACACCGTTTTGGAATTTATTTTAGGGGTCAAAATGTAAATAAAACCATATAAATTTGGTATCCCTGGAATCGTAACGAAACACAGAATACAGGGGACAGGTCATTTTGGCTGCACAGTGAACACCGTAAAACCAAAGCCCATAAGAAGGTCGCAGAAATGCATTTTTTCTTCAAATCCACCCCATTCTGAATTTTTTTCCTGCTTCCCAGTACATTATATAGAATAATTAATGGTGGCATCATGAAGAAAAAATTGTCCTGCAAAAATTAAGACCTCATATGACTCTGGGAGCGGAGAAATAAAAAAGTTATGGGGTTTAGAAGGAGGGGAGTCAAAAACGAAAAACGAAAATCAAAAAATGCCATCGGCGGGAAGGGGTTAATGTCACTTTTCTGTTGAGGTGCCCATACTTTTGCACCGTTCAAATTTTGGTTTAATGCATATTGCACATTTTCTGTTAGTACAATAAACCTCATTTCAATCCTGAAATATTACTGCTGTTATTGCTTTGATCACTTTTTATTCAAATTTTTATCAGAATCAAAACAGTGAAAAAACGGCGGTTTGGCACTTTTGACTATTTTTCCTGCTACGGCGTTTACCGAACAGGAAAAATATTTTTATAGATTTGTAGAGCGGGCGATTTCGGACGCGGGGATACCTAACATGTATGTGTTTCACAGTTTTTAACTACTTTTATATTTGTTCTAGGGAAAGGGGGGTGATTTGAACTTTTAATACTTTTTATATTTTTTTATATTTTTTTTAACTTTTTTTTAATTTTTTTTTTTTTGCATTTATTAGACCCCCTAGGGGTGTTGAACCCCAGGTGGTCTGATCACTAATGCAATGCATTACAATGCTAATGCATTGCAATGCATTGCAAAAAAGCATCATCTCTTTTGCAGGCTGTATACACCAGCCTGCAAAAGAGAGAATTTGCAGACCGGCTGGGAGCCTTTAACAAGGCTCCCAGCTGTCATGGCAACGGGGGGTCGGCCCTGGAGCCTTTGACAGCAGCGCCGGAGGGGTTAATGCCTCCGATCGGTCCGGGGACCGATCGGAGGCATGAGAGCCGGTTGTCTACTGCTTAAAGCAGTAGACACCCGGCGGCTATGACGGCCGCCCGGCTCCCGGGCGGTCGCCATAGTTACAGACCCGACACGCGCCGTACTATTATGGCGCATGTCGGGAAGGGGTTAATATTTAGTAGATCCTCCTTTTGCAGAGATAACGGCCTCTAGTTGCTTCCTGTAGCTTTTAATCAGTTCCTGGATCCTGGATAAAGGTATTTTGGACCCTTCCTCTTTACAAAACAATTCAAGTTCAGTTCAGTGTGATGGTCGCCGAACATGGACAGCCCGCTCTCAAATGATCTGAAAACAAAGATTGTTCAACATAGTTGTTCAGGGGAAGGAGACAAAACGTTGTCTCAGAGATTTAACCTGTCAGTTTCCACTGTGAGGAACATAGTAATGAAATGGAAGACCACAGGGACAGTTCTTGTTAAGCCCAGAAGTGGCAGGCCAAGAAAAATATCAGAAAGGCAGAGAAGAAGAATGGTGAGAACAGTCAAGGACAATCCACAGACCACCTCCAAAGAGCTGCAGCATCATCTTGCTGCAGATGGTGTCACTGTGCATCGGTCAACTATACAGCGCACTTTGCACAAATAGAAGCTGTATGGGAGAGTGATGAGAAAGAAGCCGTTTCTGCAACCACACCACAAACAGAGCCCCCTTAGGTATGTAAAAGCACATTTGGACAAGCCTGTGGACTGTTGAAACAAAGATTGAGTTGTTTGGTCATACAAAAAGGCGTTATGCATGGCGTCCAAAAAAAAACAGCATTCCAAGAAAAACACTTGCTACCCACTGTAAAATTTGGTGGAGGTTCCATCATGCTTTGGGGCTGTGTGGCCAATGCCGGCACCGGGAATCTTGGTAAAGTTGAGGGTCGCATGGATTCCACTCAGTATCAGCAGATTCTTGAGAATAATGTTCAAGAATCAGTGACGAAGTTGAAGTTACGCCGGGGATGGATATTTCAGCAAGACAATGATCCAAAACACCGCTCCAAATCCTCAGGCATTCATGCAGAGGAACAATTACAATGTTCTGGAATGGCCATCCCAGTCCCCAGACCTGAATATCATTGAACATCTGTGGGATGATTTGAAGCGGGCTGTCCATGCTCGGCGACCATCTAACTTAACTGAACTTGAATTGTTTGTCCAAAATACCTTCATCCAGGATCCAGGAACTGATTAAAAGCTACAGGAAGCGACTAGAGGCTGTTATCTTTGCAAAAGGAGGATCTACTAAATATTAATGTCACTTTTCTGTTGAGGTGCCCATACTTTTGCACCGGTCAAATTTTGGTTTATTGCATATTGCACATTTTCTGTTAGTACAATAAACCTCATTTCAATCCTGAAATATTACTGTGTCCATCAGTTATTAGATATATCAAACTGAAATGGCTGCTGCAAATACCAAAATATTCAGAACTAAAAATGATTAAGATTAATAGGGGTGCCCAAACTTTTTCATAGGACTGTATATATATATATATATATATATATATATATATATATATATATATATATATATGGGGCTCACAATCTATATTTTAAAAAAACAAATTGCCCCTAATGTCCTCCGTATTAATAATGCCCTTTAACCCCTTCCCGACATGCGCCGTAATAGTACGGCGCGTGTCGGGTCTGTAACTATGGCGACCGCCTGGGAGCCGGGCGGCTGTCATAGCCGCCGGGTGTCTACTGCTTTAAGCAGTAGACAACCGGCTCTAATGCCTCCGATCGGTCCCCGGACCGATCGGAGGCATTAACCCCTCCGGCGCTGCTGTCAAAGGCGCCGGAGGCGCCATTTTCCCGGCGGCGCATGGGTGTTGCCATTTTGGCAGGGATCGCCGGCTCCTGGAGCATGCTCCAGGGCCGACCCCCCGTTGCCATGACAGCTGGGAGCCTTGTTAAAGGCTCCCAGCCGGTCTGCAAATTCTCTCTTTTGCAGGCTGGTGTATGCAGCCTGCAAAAGAGATGATGCTTTTTTGCAATGCATTGCAATGCATTAGCATTGTAATGCATTGCATTAGTGATCAGACCCCCTGGGGTTCAACACCCCTAGGGGGTCTAATAAATGCAAAAAAAAAATAAAAAAAAAAGTTAAAA
Organism: Leptodactylus fuscus; assembly: GCF_031893055.1. Classification (NCBI taxonomy): domain Eukaryota; kingdom Metazoa; phylum Chordata; class Amphibia; order Anura; family Leptodactylidae; genus Leptodactylus; species Leptodactylus fuscus. The sequence goes on from NC_134275.1 coordinate 77,396,493, forward strand.
AAAATATAAAAAAATATAAAAAGTATTAAAAGTTCAAATCACCCCCCTTTCCCTAGAACAGATATAAAAGTAGTCAAAAACTGTGAAACACACACGTTAGGTCTCCCCGCGTCCGAAATCGCCGGCTATACAAATCTATACAAATATTTTTCCTGTTCGGTAAACGCCGTAGCAGGAAAAATAGTCAAAAGTGCCAAACCGCCGTTTTTTCACTGTTTTGATTCTGATAAAAATTTGAATAAAAAGTGATCAAAGCAATAACATTTCCCAAAAATGGTAGAACTAAAAAGTACACCTGGCCCCGCAAAAAAAGACGCCCTATACATCCCCGTACACCTATGTATAAAAAAGTTACGACCGTCGGAATATGGCGACTTTTAGAAAAAAAAATTTTTAACACCGTTTTGGAATTTTTTTTAGGGGTCAAAATGTAAATAAAACCATATAAATTTGGTATCCCTGGAACCGTACCGAAACACAGAATATAGGGGACAGGTCATTTTGGCTGCACAGTGAATGCCGTAAAACCAAAGCCCGTAAGAAAGTCGCAGAAATGCATTTTTTCTTCAAATCCACCCCATTCTGAATTTTTTTCCTGCTTCCCAGTACATTATATAGAATAATTAATGGTAGCATCATGAAGAAAAAATTGTCCCGCAAAAATTAAGACCTCATATGACTCTGGGAGCGGAGAAATAAAAAAGTTATGGGGTTTAGAAGGAGGGGAGTCAAAATCGAAAAACGAAAATCAAAAAATGCCATCGGCGGGAAGGGGTTAAGGGAGTCTATCATTAGAAAATCACCTTTTGAAGTAAAGGCACGTTGGAATAGGCTTTAAAAAGGCTCTACTACCCCTACCTTCTGTTCTCTTCTGGTTCCCGCTGTTTCTGTTTCAGGCACAGTACGCTCATGTAACAGACCACCGCAAAATGACCTGAAGTGGCCGAGCCGACTGCGCATGCGCAGGATTTCAAACCCGTATAGAGAAGCCTTGGATGCCTACACAAGGCAGAAGATCAGGAGAAGATGTAGAGGAGTGTGAAGAGAAAGAACTAAGGGTCAGTAAGATGCGATGACGCGGGTGTGCTCGGAACACAGGTAGAATGTCCCCTGTGCTCCCTGAGCATAATTTGCATATAACAAGAACTGTATTTTTACAGAAACGGCGGGAAGAAGAAGACCATGGAAGGTAGGAGTAGAAGAGTCTTTTTAAAGTCTATTCCAATGTGCCATTACTCCAAAAGGTAATTTTCTAATGATAGACTCCTTTCATGTATACCTTTACTAAAAGTATTTGAGTAACCTTTCTATATACTGTAATACACTAAATAAAGTATATCTGCAGGTCATCTCTAGCTATACACTGATGTGAGGAGCGGATAAGAGCAGAGCGGGGTAGGAGGAGGATGACAGGTTACGTGTGGGCAGGTAGCGGGAAATTAGGTCAGAGATATATGGAGGGGACAGGTGAGGATGAGGTCAGAGATATATGGAGGGAACAGGTGAGGGTGAGGTCAGAGATATATGGAGGGGACAGGTGAGGATGAGGTCAGAGATATATGGAGAGGACAGGTGAGGATGAGGTCAGAGATATATGGAGGGGATAGGTGTGGTCAGAGATATATCGAGGGGACAGGTGTGGATGAGGTCAGAGATATATGGAGGGGACAGGTGAGGGTGAGGTCAGAGATATATGGAGGGGACAGGTGAGGATGAGGTCAGAGATATATGGAGAGGACAGGTTGTGGATGAGGTCAGAGATATATGGAGAGGACAGGTGAGGGTGAGGTCAGAGATATATGGAGAGGACAGGTGAGGGTGAGGTCAGAGATATATGGAGAGGACAGGTGAGGGTGAGGTCAGAGATATATGGAGGGGACAGGTGAGGATGAGGTCAGAGATATATGGAGAGGACAGGTTGTGGATGAGGTCAGAGATATATGGAGAGGACAGGTGAGGGTGAGGTCAGAGATATATGGAGAGAACAGGTGAGGGTGAGGTCAGAGATATATGGAGAGGACAGGTGAGGGTGAGGTCAGAGATATATGGAGGGGACAGGTGAGGATGAGGTCAGAGATATATGGAGAGGACAGGTGAGGGTGAGGTCAGAGATATATGGAGGGGACAGGTGAGGGTGAGGTCAGAGATATATGGAGAGGACAGGTGAGGATGAGGTCAAAGTTATATGGAGGGGACAGGTGAGGATGAGGTCAGAGATATATGGAGGGGACAGGTGAGGATGAGGTCAGAGATATATGGAGGGGACAGGTGAGGATGAGGTCAGAGATATATGGAGGGGACAGGTGAGGATGAGGTCAGAGATATATGGAGGGGACAGGTGAGGATGAGGTCAGAGATATATGGAGGGGACAGGTGAGGATGAGGTCAGAGATATATGGAGGGGACAGGTGAGGATGAGGTCAGAGATATATGGAGAGGACAGGTGAGGATGAGGTCAGAGATATATGGAGGGGACAGGTGTGGATGAGGTCATAGAGATATATGGAGAGGACAGGTGAGGATGAGGTCAGAGATATATGGAGGGGACAGGTTGTGGATGAGGTCAGAGATATATGGAGGGGACAGGTGAGGATGAGGTCAGAGATATATGGAGGGGACAGGTGAGGATGAGGTCAGAGATATATGGAGAGGACAGGTGAGGATGAGGTCAGAGATATATGGAGGGGATAGGTGTGGTCAGAGATATATCGAGGGGACAGGTGTGGATGAGGTCAGAGATATATGGAGGGGACAGGTGTGGATGAGGTCAGAGATATATGGAGGGGACAGGTGAGGTCAGAGATATATCGAGGGGACAGGTGTGGATGAGGTCAGAGATATATGGAGGGGACAGGTGAGGATGAGGTCAGAGATATATGGAGGGGACAGGTGAGGTCAGAGATGTATGGACGGGACAGGTGAGGATGAGGTCAGAGATATATGGAGGGGACAGGTGAGGATGAGGTCAGAGATATATGGAGGGGATAGGTGTGGTCAGAGATATATCGAGGGGACAGGTGTGGATGAGGTCAGAGATATATGGAGGGGACAGGTTGTGGATGAGGTCACAGATATATGGAGGGGACAGGTTGTGGATGAGGACAGAGATATATGGAGGGGACAGGTGAGGATGAGGTCAGAGATATATGGAGGGGACAGGTGAGGATGAGGTCAGAGATATATGGAGGGGACAGGTGAGGATGAGGTCAGAGATATATGGAGGGGACAGGTGAGGATGAGGTCAGAGATATATGGAGAGGACAGGTGAGGATGAGGTCAGAGATATATGGAGGGGACAGGTGAGGTCAGAGATATATGGAGGGGACAGGTGAGGATGAGGTCAGAGATATATGGAGGGGACAGGTGAGGGTGCGGTCAGAGATATAAGGAGAGGACAGGTGAGGATGAGGTCAGAGATATATGGAGAGGACAGGTGAGGATGAGGTCAGAGATATATGGAGGAGACAGGTGAGGATGAGGTCAGAGATATATGGAGGGGACAGGTGAGGTCAGAGATATATGGAGGGGACAGGTGAGGATGAGGTCAGAGATATATGGAGAGGACAGGTGAGGATGAGGTCAGAGATATATGGAGAGGACAGGTGAGGTCAGAGATATATGGAGGGGACAGGTGAGGATGAGGTCAGAGATATATGGAGGGGACAGGTGAGGATGAGGTCAGAGATATATGGAGGAGACAGGTGAGGATGAGGACAGAGATATATGGAGAGGACAGGTGAGGTCAGAGATATATGGAGGGGACAGGTGAGGATGAGGTCAGAGATATATGGAGGGGACAGGTTGTGGATGAGGTCAGAGATATATGGAGGGGACAGGTGAGGATGAGGTCAGAGATATATGGAGGGGACAGGTGAGGATGAGGTCAGAGATATATGGAGGGGACAGGTGAGGATGAGGTCAGAGATATATGGAGGGGACAGGTGAGGATGAGGTAAGAGATATATGGAGGGGACAGGTGAGGATGAGGTCAGAGATATATGGAGAGGACAGGTGAGGATGAGGTCAGAGATATATGGAGAGGACAGGTGAGGATGAGGTCAGAGATATATGGAGAGGACAGGTGAGGATGAGGTCAGAGATATATGGAGGAGACAGGTGAGGATGAGGTCAGAGATATATGGAGGGGACAGGTGAGGTCAGAGATATATGGAGGGGACAGGTGAGGATGAGGTCAGAGATATATGGAGGGGACAGGTGAGGGTGCGGTCAGAGATATAAGGAGAGGACAGGTGAGGATGAGGTCAGAGATATATGGAGAGGACAGGTGAGGATAAGGTCAGAGATATATGGAGAGGACAGGTGAGGTCAGAGATATATGGAGGGGACAGGTGAGGATGAGGTCAGAGATATAAGGAGAGGACAGGTGAGGATGAGGTCAGAGATATATGGAGAGGACAGGTGAGGATGAGGTCAGAGATATATGGAGAGGACAGGTGAGGTCAGAGATATATGGAGGGGACAGGTGAGGATGAGGTCAGAGATATATGGAGGGGACAGGTGAGGATGAGGTCAGAGATATATGGAGGAGACAGGTGAGGATGAGGACAGAGATATATGGAGAGGACAGGTGAGGTCAGAGATATATGGAGGGGACAAGTGAGGATGAGGTCAGAGATATATGGAGGGGACAGGTTGTGGATGAGGTCAGAGATATATGGAGGGGACAGGTGAGGATGAGGTCAGAGATATATGGAGGGGACAGGTGAGGATGAGGTCAGAGATATATGGAGGGGACAGGTGAGGATGAGGTCAGAGATATATGGAGGGGACAGGTGAGGATGAGGTAAGAGATATATGGAGGGGACAGGTGAGGATGAGGTCAGAGATATATGGAGAGGACAGGTGAGGATGAGGTCAGAGATATATGGAGAGGACAGGTGAGGATGAGGTCAGAGATATATGGAGAGGACAGGTGAGGATGAGGTCAGAGATATATGGAGGAGACAGGTGAGGATGAGGTCAGAGATATATGGAGGGGACAGGTGAGGTCAGAGATATATGGAGGGGACAGGTGAGGATGAGGTCAGAGATATATGGAGGGGACAGGTGAGGGTGCGGTCAGAGATATAAGGAGAGGACAGGTGAGGATGAGGTCAGAGATATATGGAGAGGACAGGTGAGGATGAGGTCAGAGATATATGGAGAGGACAGGTGAGGTCAGAGATATATGGAGGGGACAGGTGAGGATGAGGTCAGAGATATAAGGAGAGGACAGGTGAGGATGAGGTCAGAGATATATGGAGAGGACAGGTGAGGATGAGGTCAGAGATATATGGAGAGGACAGGTGAGGTCAGAGATATATGGAGGGGACAGGTGAGGATGAGGTCAGAGATATATGGAGGGGACAGGTGAGGATGAGGTCAGAGATATATGGAGGAGACAGGTGAGGATGAGGACAGAGATATATGGAGAGGACAGGTGAGGTCAGAGATATATGGAGGGGACAAGTGAGGATGAGGTCAGAGATATATGGAGGGGACAGGTTGTGGATGAGGTCAGAGATATATGGAGGGGACAGGTGAGGATGAGGTCAGAGATATATAGAGGGGACAGGTGAGGATGAGGTCAGAGATATATGGAGGGGACAGGTGAGGATGAGGTCAGAGATATATGGAGGGGACAGGTGAGGATGAGGTCAGAGATATATGGAGGGGACAGGTGAGGATGAGGTAAGAGATATATGGAGGGGACAGGTGAGGATGAGGTAAGAGATATATGGAGGGGACAGGTGAGGATGAGGTCAGAGATATATGGAGAGGACAGGTGAGGATGAGGTCAGAGATATATGGAGAGGACAGGTGAGGATGAGGTCAGAGATATATGGAGAGGACAGGTGAGGATGAGGTCAGAGATATATGGAGAGGACAGGTGAGGTCAGAGATATATGGAGGGGACAGGTGAGGATGAGGTCAGAGATATATGGAGGGGACAGGTGAGGATGAGGTCAGAGATATATGGAGGAGACAGGTGAGGATGAGGACAGAGATATATGGAGAGGACAGGTGAGGTCAGAGATATATGGAGGGGACAAGTGAGGATGAGGTCAGAGATATATGGAGGGGACAGGTTGTGGATGAGGTCAGAGATATATGGAGGGGACAGGTGAGGATGAGGTCAGAGATATATAGAGGGGACAGGTGAGGATGAGGTCAGAGATATATGGAGGGGACAGGTGAGGATGAGGTCAGAGATATATGGAGGGGACAGGTGAGGATGAGGTCAGAGATATATGGAGGGGACAGGTGAGGATGAGGTAAGAGATATATGGAGGGGACAGGTGAGGATGAGGTAAGAGATATATGGAGGGGACAGGTGAGGATGAGGTCAGAGATATATGGAGAGGACAGGTGAGGATGAGGTCAGAGATATATGGAGAGGACAGGTGAGGATGAGGTCAGAGATATATGGAGAGGACAGGTGAGGATGAGGTCAGAGATATATGGAGAGGACAGGTGAGGATGAGGTCAGAGATATATGGAGGAGACAGGTGAGGATGAGGTCAGAGATATATGGAGGAGACAGGTGAGGATGAGGTCAGAGATATATGGAGGAGACAGGTGAGGATGAGGTCAGAGATATGTATATTTTCATCTGTGTGATAACAATGACGTGCTACCTACTTTCTGCAGCTCGGTATGACCTCAGTGATACCAAACTTATTGTTGTTTTTTTAACTCTTTTCCAAAAAGCAAAAACAAATTTGGCAGTTTCGATGAATGTTGGGAAGAGGTTAAAATTGATGAAGCAGCGTAATCAGACTGAATGTCCATATGGGAGGAAGTTGAGAAGAGAAAAAAGCCAAAGTCATTTTACTCTAAGATATATTACACAGTATATCCTATTCACTTGTATATATAAGTGCAACATTTCTTGAAAATTCTAAAAAAAAATCAGGCACATAAGTTATAACCAAAAGAGGTGAGAGAACGCAACACATGATAAACCAGCCTGTAGAAGAATAATTCTACCCAGTAACTTTGAGGTCAGACCCCACAAGTCAGCTTATTGGGTGGAAAAGATATCACCGTACCTCGCTTCCTAAATGGTTAGTTCTGCATCAGCAGAAACAGGATCTCTCGAATCTCTAAGTTCTATGTATACGATGACTGGGAGAAGATACGTGTACCTAACTCTGATCTATGCCTTGTGTCTGACAGTCACCGGGGCTGTGAGAGGTAAGTGGGGAGGAAGAGAGAGGTACAAAGAGGAAAAGTGGAGAGATTTATTTGTCTAGAATTGCAATCATATTCTGAGTAATAAAAGCTTATAGTGACAGTTAGAATGAGTTACTGCAGCGTTGCAATATTTGCAGTGTTGCCCCTTCTTCTTCAGGACCTCTGCAATTCTCCCTGGCATGCTCTCAATCAACTTCTGGACCAAATCCTGACTGATAGCCGTCCATTCTTGCACAATCAATGCTTGCATTTTGTCAGAATTTGTAGGTTTTTGTTTGTCCACCCATCTCTTGATGATTGACCACAAGTTCTCAATGGGATTAAGATCTGGGGAGTTTCCAGGCCATGGGGCCAAAATCTCTATGTTTTGTTCCCTGAGCCATTTAGTTATCACCTTTGCTTTATGGCAAGGTGCTCCATCATGCTGGAAAAGGCATTGTTGATGGCCAAACTGCTCTTGGACAGTTAGGAGAAGTTGATCTTGGAGGACATTCTGATACCATTCTTTATTCATGGCTGTGTTTTTAGGCAAGACTGTGAGAGAGCCGATTCCCTTGGCTGAGAAGCAACCCCACACATGAATGGTTTCAGGATGCTTTACAGTTGGCATGAGACAAGACTGGTGGTAGCGCTCACCTCGTCTTCTCCCAATAAGCTGTTTTCCAGATGTCCCAAACAATCGAAAAGGGGATTCATCAGAGAAAATGACTTTACCCCAGTCCTCAGCAGTCCACTCCCTGTACCTTTTGCAGAATATCAGTCTGTCCCTGATGTTTTTTCTGGAGAGAAGTGGCTTCTTCGCTGCCCTCCTTGAGACCAGGCCTTGCTCCAAGAGTCTCCGCCTCACAGTGCGTGCAGATGCACTCACACCTGCCTGCTGCCATTCCTGAGCAAGCTCTGCACTGCTGGTAGCCCGATCCCGCAGCTGAAACACTTTTAAGAGACGGTCCTGGCGCTTGCTGGTCTTTCTTGGGCGCCCTGGAGCCTTTTTGCCAACAATGAAACCTCTCTCCTTGAAGTTCTTGATGATGCAATAGATTGTTGACTGAGGTGCAATCTTTCTAGCTGCGATACTCTTCCCTGTTAGGCCATTTTTGTGCAGTGCAATGATGACTGCATGTGTTTCTTTAGAGATAACCATGGTTAACAGAAGAGAAACAATGATGCCAAGCACCAGCCTCCTTTTAAAGTGTCCAGTGGTGTCATTCTTACTTAATCATGACAGATGATCTCCAGCCCTGTCCTCATCAACACCCACACCTGTGTTACTGGAGCAATCACTGAAACGATGTTAGCTGGTCCTTTTAAGGCAGGGCTGCAATGATGTTGAAATGTGTTTTGGGGGATAAAGTTCATTTTCTAGGCAAATATTGACTTTGCAAGTAATTGCTGTTAAGCTGATCCCTCTTTATAACATTCTGGAGTATATGCAAATTGCCATTAGGAAAACTGAAGCAGTAGACTTTGTAAAAATTAATATTTGTATCATTCTCAAAACTTTTGGCCATGACTGTAATAACAGATTGGATGACACTTGTCCATCAAAAACAGAACTAAAAAATTAAATTAAAGATGGGCGAACCCCAGGCGTCCTGCGATCAGAAGAAGCAAACTCCTGGGGTTTTTTTTTTGGTTCAAACTTGTTTGGATAGAATTGGAAGGGAAATTATGATGTATAATAGCTGGAGATCCCGGGGAAGTGACAAAAAACCCTTTCTACTCACCTTCCGTCACCTCTTCTGAGTCCGTCATCTGTGTCTTCTTCCTTTGGTGCTCTGCAACAGGGACCAATACCAAGCCCGAATAAAGGCAAAGAGGAAATGAATTGCGCTTGCACAACTGAATAGAAGAAATAACGGCTTTTACTGGCAACTTTCGCACTACGCGTTTCGGGCTGAACGCCCTTTTTCAAGTGTAGATTGCTGTTCCGCTGAGCCGGATGCATCTGAAGCGTGATTCATTTCCTCCTCGCCTTTACTCGGGCTTGGTATTGGTCCCTGTTGCATGTATCTCCACGCCTTCAGGTGTCAAGAATCTGCTGCACTCCACCAGGGATGGAAATCCATGCAAACACGGAGAGAACATACAAACTCCTTGCAGATGGTTTTTTGTTTTTTTGTTTTTCCCTTGGCAGGATTCAAACCAAGGACTCCAGCGCTGCAAGCGCTAAACACTGAGCCACTGTGTGGCCTTCAATTTTGTTAAGATCTGAACAATTTGGAATATTCTGGTGGAGCCCAGCTCGGAACAAGTCAATTCGCCAATGTCTTAATGGAATGGTTGCAAAACAGCCATTAGATCTGTCACAAACGCCACGGTTGTGGGGCAGCACGGTGGCTCAGTGGTTAGCCTTGCAGCGCTGGAGTCCTGGGTTCGAATCCCGCCAGGAACAACATTTGCAAGGAGTTTGTATGTTCTCCCTGTGTTTACGTGGATTTTCTCCCATTCTACAAAGATCTACTGATAGGAAGAAGAAAAAATGTACATTGTGATCCCTATATCATATATCCCTATATGGGGCTCACAATCTACAGTAAAAAAAAACAAAAAAACGCCACAGTTGTGTGAATAAGGCCTAAGTTTTCTGGACAGTTAGGGACCATTGAGATCAGTGAGTGTATAGGATTAATGCCAAGTCATCCAAAGAAATTCTCAAAACACAAAAATGTTGTAAACCAGATTTCGAACTATAAATGTAGAGAATAACCGTACAACCATTGTGTGTATTGTGTGTATTACGTCCTACTCATCCTGTGCGTGTTTTTTACTCCACCAGTGGGGAATGTCCTGATTCAATCCGTATTTTCTCAAACTCGGCTTCCAAGCTCAGAATATTCTTTCCAGTATGACGACGACGAGATATTTAATGTGGATTTTGACAAGAGAATGGCGCGATGGAGGCTGCCGCAGTTTGGCGATCTCTCTGGTTTCGATCCTGCACATATCTTAGTAATCAAATCAGTGAATGATCAAAATTTGCAGCTAGATATGAAGAGAAGAAACTACACAGCGGCAATACCAGGTACCGATTATCAGTATGGGATGAAAAGCTATATCAGAAAGTACAACAAAGCAGGACAATGTAGGGACGAGCAGGAGTGAAGGAATTGTATCAAGCGTGACAATGGATTCTGAGACCGGAATCTTTTCGTCTTCAGGTTCTGAACACAACAGTATAACATTGTGGTAATAATTTGATGAAATAATTCTGAGCTCGTAACACACTATTATGTTTGACAAAAAAAGGAAGGTTACGTTAAAGTTCACAAATAGGAATTTGATGATAAATTTGAGGCAAAATCTGCCTGAAATCTGTCTTCCATTCATTACAATGGGCGGCAGTACCTGAGTCTTTCTTGTAGCAGAAAAAATAAGTCTCCTGCTCATCCTTCTGGCAGGTTCCTTCTGGGAAGTCCCATTGAAATGAATGGGAGGCGGAAAAATACACTTCTCTGTAGGTGCGGAATTGGAAGTGGAATTTGGTGCAGAATTTTTCAAAACTCCCTTACGGAATTTGGAATTTGGCTCTGCCAATAAAATACTCTGGCGCTCCTCTCCGTAATCTGCTTCAGGTTCAACATCTAAATCAGCTTCCAATTAGGGTTGAGCCGATCTTGACTTTTCAGGATCGATTTTGAAATCCGATTTCCGTTCATTTTTCATTCGAATCCGATCTCGATCCCAATTCCGATCCCAATGCAAGTCAATGGGAATTTTTTACTAATGGGAGATCGGATTTTAAAAGCAATCCTATTCACTATACAGCATGGAATCTAACAATAGAACGCTTTAATTGTTAGAATCCACGCTGTGTAGTGAATTTTTTTAATCACTAAGTAGCCAGAGGATTGTTTTTAATCCTCTGGCTACTTAGTCGCCCCTGGTGTCCACTTACCTGCAGAGATGGCTGCTCCGGCGCCCGGTGTTCTCGGTCTTCTTGCCCCCACCTCCCAGGTTAGTGTTTAAAGAGCTAGGAAGAAGGCGGGGCTTGTAGCTTAGGAGAGTGTGGGCGGGTACAGGGCGGGGAGCCGTGACGTCTGCCCTCCCAGTACCCGCCCACACTCTCCTAACCCGGCCACCCTCTCCTAACCTGGGAGGCGGCGGGGGCAGCGAGACGAAGAAAAGCGAGAACACCAGGCACCGGAGCAGACATCTCTGCAGGTAAGTAGCTACTAGAGATGTTAGGTAGTCTCCCATTACAATGAATGGGAGACTAGCTAGCAAAGCATTGTGGGAAATTATCACCGATCTTGATCCCACCTAAAAAGATTGCGTTAGGGATTCCGATCGCAATCGTGAATTTTTCTCGATCGCCGATCGGAATCCGATTTTTTCCGAACACGATCGCTCAACCCTACTTCCAATTCAATGTCCAAATCCTTGATGCCTTTTGACAAGCAGAAAATGGATTTCTTGTCAAATTCCTACATGGGAACACCCCCCTATAGATGTAAGTGACGTAAGTTCCCACTTGGGATAGGCCAGTGTACAGATTTGTGTATGTATTTTTTATGCATTTTACTCTTTGCAGTTCTGAGCATTACGATAACATGTTTATTGTGCATTTACATGACTTGTGGATGTAAATGTGATGACTCCTGTTTTTGCAAGGTGTATGTTGATGCTAATGTTTCTTTAGTTGTATTGCTGAGTCTTGGCACCGCTTCTTATTCAGGGATTTTTTGGAAATGATGCAATACAAACTAATGATATGTCACAAGAAGGGGCTCAACCCCGAACCATGCAGAAGAATAATTCTAGAGACCGTAGTTGGATGAATAAACTCCACAATTTTTTATTTGCAATTCAAAAATTTCAAACACCGTATAGCATTTTGGACTCTACATTCAGCTTATGCAGCCATCCTATGAATGATGAAAGCAATGGACATGAATTAACAGCAGTGTGAATGTTCCCTAACCGTAATAACAGACTGGCACTTGCCAATTCAATTTAGATCACAGACAGGATTACAATAGAAGATAACACCTCAATAGAGGATGTCACAGCAGCTTATGTACTCCATCCATGCATAGAACAGATGCATCAGGTCCAATCTGTTGCTATCTACAGCCAGGACAAGATGGTGCATGAGGCCACTACTCTATACCTGCATGTCTCTAATCCCATATAGTGCTATAAGGAGGCGTTGTATATTCATACATATGGAGACCAATAGATTCTGTCACTTGCACTAACCACCCTTACAGACTTTTTGTGCATGGTGTTTTGGCTTGCATTAGCCCACGTGGTACCTTTTTAGCTGCGCCTTGTCACCTACCGTCTAGTCCGCTGCCATTACCGATTCTGTGTATACTGGACTATTACTATATACTATGGACTGTACTCAACTATTAAATACAAAGTGCAGACAATAATTTGGGGGTTTCATTATAATTTTTTAATACAATTCATAAAAAAAAAATTAAAAATTTTACTTTAAGAGATATAATGAGATAGTGATTGTGATGTGTTTGTCTTCCAGTCACCCCCATAATACACGTCTTTACAGAGGATCCCGTGGTCCTGAACGAGCCCAACACACTCATCTGTTTCATCAAGCAAATCTTTCCCCCCGTTATCAAGATGAGCTGGCTGAAGAATACCCAGCCTGTGACAGAAGGAGTGTCAGACACCGACTATTACTTTACATCAGATATGTCTTATTACAAATTCTCCTATTTGGCCACCATCCCAGCAGAGGGCGATGTCTACACCTGTTCTGTGGAACATGCCGGACTGCCTGTTAACCCCACCAACAGGATGTGGAGTAAGTCACACAACATGGTTGTAGAGATGTAACCTGAAGCTCTCGGGCCCCAGTGCCTAATCTGTAATGGGGCCCCTACCTTGTGCCTTATAGAATACGGGTGAATGTTATATGGCAGAGGAACCTTTGGGTCCAGGGCCTGGGAGCGACCTCGGCAGCCCCCATCGCTATGGCCCCTTACATGGGTGGATTCACACATAGACGGTGGTGTTGCGGTTTTTTGAGTGGAATGAGCAGAAGGGAGAGGTATAAGAACTTCCCAGATATTTCCCATTCCTTGTGTAGCCATTCCTTGGCTTTGGCTCAAAAAAATAAAAAAAAAGCTGCGTTTCCGCCTTTCCGCCTTACAAAATTAAATTTTTTTTTTTTTTCATTTTTCTGTCTACCTATCCATATGAGGCTTCTTCTTTGTATGACGAGTTGTATTTCCAGCTGGCACCATCTTGGGCAGGGCCGGCTCCAGGTTTTTATGGGCCCTTGGGCGCCAGAGCCTCAGTGGGCCCCCTTATGGAGGAGGCAAGAGTTGGGACACTGCACGCCATTGCGGCCGGATGAAGCGAGTGACGTCACGCAACAGGAGGACGGAGTCACCTATGCCATATCTCCCAACTTTTGAAGAGTAGAAAGAGGGACAAAATGTGCAGCGCGCTGCGTGCCCCACGGCAAATTTATCTCTGCCCACATTTATGTTGACTCCGCCCATTCTCATTCATTTTTCATGTGCTCCCACACAGAATAATACTCCTACAGTCACCAGTAAATTATATGCCCCCCCTCCATCTCTCCCTCAGTTTCATATACACCCTTCCTCTGTCCCCAGTTTCATGTCCCCCTCCTTCTCTGTCCCCAGTGTCATGCCATTCTCCCCCCCTTCATCTGCCCCAGTTTCATGCCGTTCTCCCCCCCTTCATCTGCCCCAGTTTCATGCCGTTCTCCCCCCCTTCATCTGCCCCAGTTTCATGCTGTTCTCCCCCCCTTCATCTGCCCCAGTTTCATGCCGTTCTCCCCCCCTTCATCTGCCCCAGTTTCATGCCGTTCTCCCCCCCTTCATCTGCCCCAGTTTCATGCCGTTCTCCCCCCCTTCATCTGCCCCAGTTTCATGCCGTTCTCCCCCCCTTCATCTGCCCCAGTTTCATGCCGTTCTCCCCCCCTTCATCTGCCCCAGTGTCATGCCGTTCTCCCCCCTTCATCTGCCCCAGTGTCATGCCGTTCCCCCCCCCCTTCATCTGCCCCAGTGTCATGCTGTTCTCTCCCCCTTCATCTGCCCTAGTGTCATGCCATTCCCCCCCCTTCATCTGCCCCAGTTTCATGCCGTTCTCCCCCCCTTCATCTGCCCCAGTGTCATGCCATTCCCCCCCCCTTCATCTGCCCCAGTGTCATGCTGTTCTCTCCCCCTTCATCTGCCCCAGTGTCATGCCATTCCCCCCCCCCTTCATCTGCCCCAGTGTCATGCCATTCTCCCCCCCCCCTTCATTTGCCCCCAGTTTCATGGGCCCCCTTCATTATGTTCCTCCTTAATGTTTAACACAAAACAAACACTTACACTCACCTTCCATCGCTCCCCCGCCGCTCTCTCCGCTCTCACTCCACTCACATAGTTGTAGGCTTGATGTGACGTCATCACATCGCACCTACAGATGCAGAAGCCGGACCGCAGTGGTAAAGCAGGAGCTGAGCTGTGACGGCTCCTGCTTTAATCACCTATGTATTCAGCTCATCGGCGGCCAACGGGCTGAAATCGGGACAGGCAAGTGCTGGGGCGGGCAAGTGCCGGGGGGCCCCCAGAGGCTCTGTGGGCCCCGGCACTTGCCCGACTACGCCATGTGCTGACGCCGGCCCTGATCTTGGGGTACATTAAGGGGCCATTGTTTTCAATGGGAGACAGGGGCTGCAGCAGGAAGCTGAAAAAATAAGTGTCCTTGTCTATCGCGCCACGGATGCCACGACTGATGCGGCGGCTCCAGACTCCCTGCTGATTATATGAATTATCTGGGATGAATCAGCAGCGGAAAGCTGGAAAACGGTGGCGGAAAATGAAGAGGTATTCGACCATTTTCCCCATAATGTTTCCATTAGCTTTTAATGTATTTGTGTTGTCTGTGACAATCCACAATTCTATCTTTATTTTTTGCATTTTGTTTTCACGGCGTTCACTTTGCACTAAAATTGACATCTTTGTCCGGCGGGTCATTGCGATTACAGCAATATCGTAGTAGTATCAGTTTTATGTTTTACCACTTTTTTGTAATTTTTTAAAAATAACCAGTTTTTTTTTTTTTAGTGTTCTGTTGCCCGGGCTAAGTCAGGGCTCTTTATTTGTTGGACAAGTTGGAGTTTTTATTGCTATCGGTTTGTGGTCTGTACAACTTTATGGTCACGTTTTATTGCTATCTTTGGGGAGGAGACGGAAACACATTCAGTTACTCATTACTGTATTTCATAACCATACGTATACCACAGCTTCCTTTAAACTGTCTGTAATATCTCTTATTACCTCTTTCTTCAGGCCCTGAGATCCCCAGCCATATGTCAGAGACATCGGAGGACTTGGTGTGTGGTCTGGGCCTCGCTGTGGGAATCATTGGAGTCATCGCTGGGATTTTACTGTTCCTCATAAAACGAAAGAAAAATAATCGAAATGGAGGTCACTGACGTATTATATTACATTTACCGGTGTTAGGTTGTTGGTGATACATTGTAGTATTACTGATACAGTGTAGTATTAGGGATACGGTGTAGTATTAGTGATTTAGTGTAATGTTAGCAGTATAGTGTATTGTTAGTGATATCTTGTAGTCCTCATAGATTTGTAAGGCCCAGTTCACATCTGCATTTGGTATTCCGTTTGGGGAATCTGCTTAGGGACAAGAGTAATAACCACTGAGCTAGCCGGCTATCCTCTTTAACCCCTTCCCCACATCCGCCGTAATAGTACAGTGCATGTCGAGTGCTTAACTATGGTGGCCGCCCGGGAGTCGGGTGGCCGCCATAGCCGCCGGGCGTCTACTGTGTTACACAGTAGACAGCCAGCGGTAATGCCTCCGATCAGTCCCCGGACCAATCGGAGGCATTAACCCCTCCGGCGCCTTTGACCACGGCAGCATATGGCGCTCCAGGGCCGACGTCACATTGCCATAACAACTAGGAGCCTTGTAAAGGCTCCCGGCCGGTTTGCAGCCTCTTTCTTTTGCAGGCTGGTCTATGCATTAGCATTGTAATGCATTGCATTAGTGATCAGACCCCTAGGGGGTCTAATAAATGCAAAAAAAATTTAAAAAGTAAAAAAATTTTTTAAAAAGTATTAAAAATTCAAATCACCCCCCTTTCCCTAGAACACATATAAAAGTAGTTAAATACTGTGAAGCACATACATGTTAGGTATCCCTGTGTCTGAAATCGCCGGCTCTACAAAGCTATAAAAATATCTTTCCTGTTCGGTAAACGTCGTAGCGGGAAAAATAATCAAAAGTCCCAAACCACTGTTTTTCACTTTTTTGATTCTGATAAAAATTTTAATAAAAAGTGATCAAAGCAAAAGCATTTCCCGAAAATGGTAGCAATAGAAAGTACACCCGGCCCCGCAAAAAAAGACGCCCTATACATCCCCGTACATGCACGTATAAAAAAGTTACGGCTGTCGGAATATGGTGACTTTTAGAAAAAAAAAATTTTAACACAGTTTTGGATTTTTTTTAAGGGGTTAAAATGTAAATAAAACCATAGAAATTTGGTATCTCCGGAATCGTACCGAAACAGAATACAGGGGACAGGTCAGTTTGGCTGCACAGTGAACGCTGTAAAACTGAAGCCCGTAAGAAAGTCGCAGAAATGCATTTTTTCTTCAAATCCACCCCATTCTGAATTTTTTTCCAGCTTCCCAGTACATTATACAGAATAATTAATGGCGGCATCATGAAGAAAAATTTGTCCCGCAAAGATTAAGACCTCATATGACTCTGGGAGCTGAGAAATAAAAAAGTTATGGGGTTTAGAAGGAGGGGAGTCAAAAACGTAAAACGAAAATCAAAAAATGCCATCGGCGGGAAGGGGTTAAACCATGCAACATGTCTGACTAATATGGCATAGCAATGTATGTAAGAAATGTAGTGTCAGTGCGGACATCTGTAGGAAATCTCTAGTGGAATAATGTTAAATAACAACAAATTTGTGAAAGCCTCCATTGAGCCAAGTGTAATTCCTATAAGGCTAGCTTCACACTACAATCCAGCAGAGGATCAGGACAACGTACTGCAAAGCTATCAGAATGCCGAATACAAACTGAACACTTTCCATTTGTATCAGTTATCATTATCTGCGGTGTGGAAAAAGTTTCTGTTGGGTCAAAAATTAAAAAAAAGACCAATGAAATTCATCCGAATTTTTTAATGAAAAGTTAAAAACAGAAGCTAAACACTGTCAGACGGAAATACTGTGGCGGAAAAATATGTGAAACATTCATCCATTTATAGCATTCATGTACAACATTCATGAGCATGTAGTCTAACACTGAGATTAATGGTGGCGGATGCATATGGAAAGTGTTCAGTTTGTATCTGTCTTACAGTCTGTTGTCCTGATCCCCTGGACAATGTGGCAATGGATGGACTTCACTACGGTCACCCTGCTCTACAACTTTACAATTGGGACCGCAGTTCTATCTGATATAGGAGCTGAGGACATTTTAAGTCTTCTATTTTCAGGGGGGTGGAGGAAATTCCCTGGGGTGCCACTGAATAGCCCTGGGGTGCCGCTGAATAGCCCTGGAGTGCCGCTGAATAGCCCTGGGGTGCCGCTGAATAGCCCTGGGGTGCCACTGAATAGCCCTGGGGTGCCACTGAATAGCCCTGGGGTGCCGCTGAATAGCCCTGGAGTGCCGCTGAATAGCCCTGGGGTGCCACTGAATAGCCCTGGGGTGCCACTGAATAGCCCTGGGGTGCCACTGAATAGCCCTGGGGTGCCGCTGAATAGCCCTGGAGTGCCGCTGAATAGCCCTGGGGTGCCGCTGAATAGCCCTGGAGTGCCGCTGAATAGCCCTGGGGTGCCGCTGAATAGCCCTGGGGTGCCGCTGAATAGCCCTGCGGTGCCACTGAATAGCCCTGGGGTGCCGCTGAATAGCCCTGGGGTGCCACTGAATAGCCCTGGGGTGCCACTGAATAGCCCTGGGGTGCCGCTGAATAGCCCCGGGGTGCCGCTGAATAGCCCTGCGGTGCCACTGAATAGCCCTGGGGTGCCACTGAATAGACCTGGGGTGCCACTGAATAGCCCTGGGGTGCCACTGAATGGCCCTGGGGTGCCGCTGAATAGCCCTGGGGTGCCGCTGAATAGCCCTGGGGTGCCGCTGAATAGCCCTGCGGTGCCGCTGAATAGCCCTGGGGTGCCACTGAATAGACCTGGGGTGCCACTGAATGGCCCTGGGGTGCCACTGAATGGCCCTGGGGTGCCACTCAATAGCCCTGGGGTGCCACTCAATAGCCCTGGGGTGCCACTGAATAGCCCTGGGGTGCCACTGAATAGCCCTGGGGTGCCACTCAATAGCCCTGGGGTGCCACTCAATAGCCCTGGAGTGCCACTCAATAGCCCTGGGGTGCCACTCAATAGCCCTGGGGTGCCACTCAATAGCCCTGGAGTGCCACTGAATAGCCCTGGGGTGCCACTGAATAGCCTGTGCTTGATAATGTAACAAGCGCCCATTAAATCCACTGGTTCTTTTTGAGCTTTTAGGAAACGTTTAATGGTGGCGCAACATACACTATCCTGAAAACCGAAAGGATCACGACGGACATATATTTGCATGCTATTTCAGCTCTACAGACAAGATCTGAGGAAGGGGAGGTGCTTGTGGCACCGACACCCCGAAACGCGTAATCTGTACAAATACAAATATCTTTCCTTTGCCAACCCGGCTCCAGTGGTCGAGGGTGTGTGCGCCCACCAGATTTTTCCAGCATTGTGAGAAATCCAGATGCCACTAACCATTCAGATAAACTATCCTGACAAATACACATTGCAAGTGTTACCAACGAGACTCGTCCTGGAAATTCTACATTTGTTAAATTCTCTACAAAAAAAAAAGTCCCCTCGTTCCGGATGGTTAGACTCCAACTGTTGTGCAAGCGACCAAAACCTGCACAAATGTGTCTGAGATGATTTTTGCTGTAAGATCAGGGGAAATTTTTGTCTCACAAATAAAGAGTTCCATACAGTGCACATGAAGTTCCTCAGAGCGGTAACGTTGTAACGATATATGTTATTTTGGGTGTATATTTTTTAGGGAGATTTCCAAAGACGGGGATTTTATCTGCTGCTCTTAGTGCAAAGTGAAGCCGAAGGCAGCAAATTTATTACAAGCCGACAAATTTGACTCATTGACCCTAGATTTCCGCTATCATTTATACTATGAAATTGATAACCTTTAGTAAATCTGTCAGGTTGGAGACGGCCGATCTCCTTCCCAAAACCTCACCCAGCATTAAAATGTGAAAAAAAAGCACAAAAAGTTTCAGAAAACTGATGTAAGCTGAGGCCCTACGTTGCGGAAACGCAGCTTTTTTGTTGCAGATTTTGTTGCAGTTTTTTGAACTTCCTATAAAGTTCTCGTTCCTTTTGTGGCCTCTCCTAGGTTTGGCTCAAAAAAACGCACCAAAATCTGCAACAAAAGTTGCCGCGAGCAATGTTGTATTGGGATAAATATAACAGTCCGTGGAGTCTCATCTTCCTCTGGTTTGGTGACAGCTGGACACGTATTGGGCAGCGATCTCCACAGTGGCCTCTTCTTCTCCCAGTAGGATGTAGAGTTTCCTCTTCTCCCAGTCTGGGATGTGGGCAGAGAGTCTTTGGTAGTAGACGGCCCTCACAGCTGAGTATTTGGTGCAGTGTAGCAGGAAGTGGGTCTGGTCTTCTAGGGCCCCCTGGTCACAGTGCTGGCACAGTCTGTTCTCCCGTGGCTTGTACGTCTGCCTGTATCGCCCCGTCTCTATCTCTAGGTTGTGGGCGCTCAGTCTGTACCGGCTCAGGGTCTGTCTGTGCTTGGGGTGGCGTATTCTCTCCAGGTAGGTGGCCATGGTGTAGTCCCTTTGTAGGGATTGGTACACGGTGAGTTTCTTGGAGTTATTTATTTCGTTTCTCCATTCTTCAATGTACCGCTCTCTGTTTGCCTCTGTGGTCGCCTTTATTTCGGCCTTGGTTATCACCTGTTGGTGTTTTTGGTTTGGTGGTTGGCTGTTGTTTGGTTGGTGAGTGTCTGGTTTGCTCAGGTGGCTTAGCCATGCTTGGTGGTGGTAGGAGTCAGGCTTGCTCCCCTGGATGTGTGCCTGGAAAGCTAGCGCCCTCTTCTGTATGGTGAGCCATAGGGGGAGTCTGCCTAGCTCTGCCCTGCAGGCCATGTTGGTGGTGTTGCGATGGACATGGAGCAGGTATTTGCAGAACTCCAGGTGGAAGTTACCTATTGTACAACTTATATACCCACCGTGCTACCCCATGACATTTATATCACTTCCATCATAGGTTACATCAAAAGCAGGAGCTGGTCAGAATAATGTGACTCGGCCGTATATTTGGCTGTTCTAGGGCTGTTATTTATTACAGTACACGGATATGGTCACACATGTGATGTGATGAAAACCAGACCCAGAACATACACAGTCACATATGCAGCCACAAATTCCCTGCACGGCCCCTCACAGCACAACCAGAAATCAGATCACAACCAGGGGTCCGGCGATGATGTGATATGGGAGAGGTGTGTGCTGTATGCATGTAATATGTAATTAACGTGTGCTGTATGCAGGTAATATGTAATTAACGTGTGCTGTATGCATGTAATATGTAATTAACGTGTGCTGTATGCATGTTATATGTAATTAACGTGTGCTGTACGCATGTAATATGTAATTAACGTGTGCTGTACGCATGTAATATGTAATTAATGTGTGCTGTATGCATGTAATATGTAATTAATGTGTGCTGTATACATGTAATATGTAATTAACGTGTGCTGTATGCATGTAATATGTAATTAATGTGTGCTGTATGTATGTAATATGTAATCAACATGTGCTGTATGTAATATGTAAGTAACGTGTGCTGTATGTATGTAATATGTAATTAATGTGTGTTGTATGCATGTAATATGTAATCAACGTGTGCTGTATGTAATATGTAAGTAACGTGTGCTGTATGTATGTAATATGTAATCAACGTGTGCTGTATGTAATATGTAAGTAACGTGTGCTGTATGTATGTAATATGTAATTAATGTGTGTTGTATGCATGTAATATGTAATCAACGTGTGCTGTATGTAATATGTAAGTAACGTGTGCTGTATGCATGTAATATGTAATTAATGTGTGTTGTATGCATGTAACATGAAATTAATGTGCTGTATGCATGTAATATGTAATTAATGTGTGATGTATGCATGTAACATGTAATTAACGTGCTGTATGCATGTAATATGTAATTAACGTGTGCTGTATGCATGTAATATGTGTATTGTGTGTAATATGTGAACATTGGATACAATATTGCATGTATTATGTGAGTGGCGTGTGCACTGTATGTGTCTAATATGTCAGCAGTGTCCATGAGGAATTGTGTGACACAGACATAAGACATGAAGAAATAAAAATAAAAAAACAACCTCAGCATCTCCTGTTGTAGGAGGACATGGCATGTTTTCTGACCTTGTTGGATAACACTTCTGCAATAGCTGTACAGCGCCACCAAGAGACTAACAGAAAAAGTACATGAGCATTCCCAGAACACAAATAACTCCGTCAGTCTTTCATTAATGACCTGTCCTAAGGAGATCTCATCAGTTGTATAACCGAGAAGCCCCCTCATCATGTGCAGAGGAGAAAAAGTGTGTTTGGGGGCCAACCTGTTTAAAGGAAACATTTGGATTTGGAGTTACATTACTAACATATGACGACATGACCTGCTTTTAGTGGCCTTTATGGACTAGCCATGGCTTACAACTTGTCCTTCTTCCTGCTATTGTTGCATTGTGTAACCACATAGCCATGTGTATATCTATACCATTACAAGTGATTCTCTAATACATATACAATATTATACAAAAGAATAGGCAGGTGTGGAAATGCAGCAAAATAATGATACTAATAATAATAATAATAATACATTTTATTTCTATAGCGCCAACCTATTCGGCAGCGCTGTACAAATCGTAGGGTTTGCACAATACTGTAAGTCATATTATCCTGCTACAAGCGACACTTTGTATTTCTCATGTTACACTCATAATAAGCTTCCAAACTGCACAGGTTACCGCACACATGAAGTGTCCGCAGATAAGATGTTTGCTTCAAACAAGATCTGATATCTTCTTCCTTCTAAGAAATACCCTTCACCTTTTCAGACATCAAGGAGACTCCTAAGAAATACCAAACAGTATATACGGTGTGTAGTGAGGATTTGTGCTGTTTGTGCCCACATATGACACAACCCTATGAAGATTCCAGACCAGACAAATACAGAGAACAAATAAATACAGATTCTATCAGACCCCCAAACTAATAGAACTCAGGGCAAAAGACCCCCGAAATGATAAGGGATCTCCTAACAAATACCAGACCGTCTAAAAAATACCGACCCACAAAACATCCTCCAAACTGCACCGCTACAGATCCCAGAGCAGACACTCAGACACTCATCGTCCACCATTCCTGAGCTTTCCTTTGCACAAGTGCCCAGAAGCGGAGGAAAGAACAGAGATGGGGAGAGGTGAGTAATAACGGCTAAGTACAGTGTGATGTATGGAGGTTTTCTACAATAGCAATTTACTAGGACTTATTATTTGCAGGACATATTGTACTTTGTAATGACACCATTCAATATCCAGTGCAATGTACAGGGAAGCTGGAAAAATTCAGAATGAGGTGGAATTGGAAAAAAAAATGCATTTGCACCAATGTCTTACAGGTTTCATTTTTACGGCGCTCGCTATGTGGTATAAATGAAATGTTACCTGTATTCTGCGGATCAGGGCGATCACAGTGATACCAAATTTATAGAGTATTTGTAATGTTTTGGTACCTTTAAAAAATTTAAAACTTTGCAAAATAAAAAAAATATATTTTTGTTGCCATGTTCTGCGGACCTTCAAAAGCAAGGTAAGAGATGAACGTCCTCTCTAAACGCTATTCCTACTTGGTTTTAGTTTAAAAACTGTTTTTTAAGGATAGAATCCCATTAATAGTTTGGGGATCGCTAAAGTGTTTTTATGTTTATTTTGATTTATTTGTGATCTAGGAAAGGAAAGGGGGGGGGTAGAATTTTTGTATTTTTTTTTTATACTAAATATATATATATATATATATATATATACATACATACATATATATATATATATATATATATATATATATATATATATATATATATATAGCTTTTTTTTTTAACTTTTATTTTGGGACCCTAAACTAATGTCTTGCGGTCTTTAGTTAAGTCCATTGGGTTCATTTACATGCTGCCTAGTAATGACGGGCCTTCAATAGGCTCGCGGCTCTCATGGCAGCTGATCGATGGCGCCTGCGGTTACGTGTAACTTGTCGGAGATAGTGAAAGATCCTCTTTAGATTGATCTTATGAACCTAGCAGTCAGACCCCAGGGATCAGAAAGTTTCAGCATAGCCCAGTAACATGACATAACTTTGGTAGGAAAACTTGATAAATTTATGTTATTAGGAAAGACTAAGGCGACATTCACACAACTGTCTTATTTCTGACGACACTTTTATGTTCTGTCCTTTGTGGTTCCAAATGTCTCTAAGAAAGATCTGTCTATAAGGATCAGAGATTCTTAAGGGCCAAGGAACTGCACTCCGGAGGTAAAGAGATGATCCCATCCACAGGATTTATGACAAATACATTGACATATAATATTGTAGGTCTCCTCTGTTATAGAGAATACATGATTTGTTCCAGTAGGTGGCGGTATAACACAATAATACGGCGTATGGCTGCTATATACCAGCAGCGGGGTGTAGCCCTGCAGCCTGAGCCATTCGGCAACCATAGGAAAGAGGAAGAAGGGCTTAGAGAACACGAGGCGGAGAAGAGGTCTCTGATGTCCCATCTCTCACATCTACAACCAGAAGCTGCAGGATGGACGACTCTGCGACGCTAAGGTCAGCTGCGGCAATGTCTGTGTCAGGCCTCACACACACGAATAACATGTCCGCATGTCATACACTGTCATGGATCTATAAAAGGACTTGTATGATCCCCAAAAGAGGACGAGCGTCATGACTTACAGCCCTTGTATAGACAGGCGGTGATGTGTATGGGCCCGGAGCAATGAAGGGGCCCAACATTTAACCACAATTGTAGATAAGAACCCCGGTCGTGTGTGCGAGGCCTAAGGCTGTATTCACATGTCTGTATGTCACGTATGTATCCCGCCAGCATTTTCTCCATTACATTTCCATTTATTTTATGGGGGCATGAAAAAGAAAAAACAGAAGTAGGTTCATATTATTACTGTTGCGGACACATCACATCCATGGAATAAAATGGCAGACAGGCACAAAGCCAACAACCCCTTTATAGTGACATGAAGCTCCATTTTGGTATTTCAGCAATAGGACGGCTTCTTGGGGCGTATCGGCCATATTTCCCAGGTCATATATTGTCTTGGGAGTCAGAATCACAGCGTCATACACTTCTATAATGATGGGAGTCCCTGTATCCCTTTTAGGACGAGTGTCCAGTACTGATAACAGGATTCCAGTATATAATGGTAGTGCCGTGTGGGGGGAGAGGAGTCAGCGTTATAGGGGAGGTCTAAAACTGTGTTCGCTCCAAGAATTATGGCTGACATACAGCCTGTAGCTCACGGACCCAATACACCAGTGTGACGCCGGTCATAGGCTCAGTTTGTTCCTTATATACTAGGCCTGACTCCAGACTACCCTGACTCTGTGCCTGGTTGCCCGTGGTTAGCATAGGTGCCACCTAGTCTATACTGCTCTAGGCCTGCTATTGGACATTAAATCTCCAGTCGTTGGTACTAAAGGAACAATAACCCTCCAGAAATGTCCACGTCTGCCTGGGGAGGTTCACAGTGAACGGATGGTTTTTTTTGGGAAAATTTATCATATATTTTTCGCCAGTTTCTGGAGTCAAATGTAAGAAAAAAAGGGCAAATGGATGATTTTGTGGCTTTTTTTTCATGTAGATTGCGAGCCCCTCCCCACATAGAGCTCACAATGTACATTTTTTTCCCTATCTCTATGTCTTTTTTGGAATATGGGATGGAAATCCATGCAAACCCAGGTAGAACATACAAACTCCTTGCAGATGGTTTTTTGCCCATAGCAGGATTTGAACACCAGGACCCAGCGCTGCAAGGCTGCAGTGCTAACCACTGAGCCACCGTGTGGCCCCTACTTGTGGCTTTTGATACATTTGCACCGCGTACACCAATATGGTGAATAGTGGGCATGTTAGTCAGCACTCCAGCTGTTGCAAAACTACAACTCCCAGCATGCCCACTTGCTCTGCTGTTCTTGGAACTCCCCTGGAAGTGAATGGAGCATGCTGGGAGTTGTAGTGCCACAGCAGATGGAGGGCCAAGGGTTGCTGACCCCTGACCTAGAGTAACAGCGGCCTGAGTCGTATGACACAACATAATCTACTAGCAGGCGAATACAACAGTATAATAATACAACATGGAATACCGGTAGTACAAATAGTAATATAATAATAATAATAATAATAAAAGTCTAATTAATTTGATTGTCCATATAAAATATAAACGTGCACACATCTTTAACCCTTTAGTACATAACATTTTTACTTTTCCGTTCGCAGAACTGTATGAGGGCTTATTTTTTGCAGGACATATTGTACACAAGGTACTGGAAGCTAATACTACACAAGGTACTGGAAGCTAACAAAAATTCATAAATGGGAGATTTAGAAAAAAAATTGCATTGAAGGGTTAATACTCACGATCAGAGAGGACTCCGATTGCGGACATTGCCGTCAGGTCTCAGCTCCTGAGCGGACGCCGTGTTTAAAGCGCTGACATCCACCGTAATAGTACAGGGGATGTTAGCAAAGGATGTGAAACGTGAACTGTATAAAGAAACAAGTTCACTGCACAAAATATTTATGTAAAGTACAAGTCATTTATTTCTACGTCTAAACTACTCCAACCACTGGGACCAAAACTGATCATGAGAATGGGGTCACCTTGTGCCCTCCACTAAATGCAGCAGATGTTGCATAGGGCACTGCACTCCATTCACTTTTGGGGTACTGTTACATTCACATTTCTGACTTTCTCAGACACTGATAGAAATTAATGGGAGATCGGAGCGTCAGTGACCAACAGCTGAACCCCCGCCGGCCGATCTGCAACTTATCTGTGGGACAGGGCATGAGCAGATTCAGGGTCAGACTCCAGGAATGCCCTCTCAGGCCTGGTCGATAAGGGGTTAATAATCATACAGAAATACACAACTGCTAAAACTGATGCAATCTCTTACCATTAAAGGGTTGGTGGTAAAATAATATGTCAGGTCAGGGGTCTTTGTTTTTCATAATTTTCTGGTGTAAAGGATCAAACTAATTAGACTTTGTTCACACCACCTTTGGATAAGATGTCTGATACATTCAGCAATATACAAAACTAGCTGGTACCCGCGACTTGGTCAGCGGTGATCGTAGAAGTGGGTATATACAGGCGCGGGTAAGGTTTTCGTACTGTGTATAAGGTATGGGATATGAAATGTAACTTTGTATCTTGTTGTTGCTGTAATTCTGAGAATACGTGAGACTTTTGTGATGAATGTAATTTGTATTTCAGCCGCTATACGGTGTTGGTATAAACTGTACATAGTGTCTTTGGGACAGAGGGATTACAAGTGAATATACTTGGATATACGACATTGTATGATTTGTTATTTTCCGCCAGTACATGTAAGTTTTGGGCACAGGATACTCTGGAGCAGCCACATAAAGTTGTCCATGTGAGGAGCCTGGTGTGGTAAATGTATTCCTGCTACTTTCAGCGTTTGTCCTTGGGATTTATTAATGGTCATTGTAACTTAAGGGGAAATTGTAGTCGTGTGAATTGTAATGGGAAATGATTTGGTATAATTGGGATGCGCGGGGTTAACACACTGTCACCTGTCGCTGCTCCTGTAAGAATAGTGGCTGCAATGATATTTGTTCCTAGTTGTGTGACCCGTAGCCTCGCGCCATTACACAATCGGGGGCATCCAGATTACACATGAGTAGGACAGGGACGCCAATCTTCAGTTCTAGTTTATGTGAAGAGACGCGGTAATTCTAAGGTGGGCAGTAAAGCAGATCGGTGACATTATTATCGACCGTTACGTGTTCGTGGTGTGGTGAAACGGTACATGGGAGTATAAAGGCCAGAAGTAGTCCCAATGCAAACATGCTATCGGAACTTACCCGTGTCGTTGGTGTGGAGGCCTAGGGAAGGTGGATGGATCGTGAAGAGGAAACAGCAGTGAGGTGAGAGTGCCGACGGGGAGTGTGGCGGGCTGGAGAGAGTAGTTCGGGTGCTGCGGCCTATGGTGAAGGCGCAAAATGGTGGCGTGCTGGAAACACGTTCTGTAGGTGGCTAAGATGCGCATGCTCCTGGCAACACAGTGGAGTGGCTGGGTGGGCGGTGTCGCGGATCGTCAGAGCGGTGGGGGTCGGCAAACATGGCTGCTCCGGAGGGTTAAAGAGGTAGCCTCCCGGAGTATCGTTAAGGTGAGGGGCAAAGTGGTAAAGTATATGTATATGTGATTGTGTGGGGTTAGGGGCGAGGCTGTACAGCAGGGGTAGGGAACGTACGGCTCTCCAGCTGTTGCAAAACTACAACTCCCAGCATGCATACTGGCTCTGCTGTTCTGGGAACTCCCATGGAAGTGAATGGAGCATGCTGGGAGTTGTAGTTTCACAGCAGCTGGAGAGCCGAAGGTTCCCTACCCCCGCTGTAGAGGGTAATATGAATTTTGTGGCTTGCTATGGTCCAAAGTGTGTGAGATTGCAGAGATGGTGGTGTGAGTTTGGGTTTTGTGGGGTCCTGGGAAAAACGTATGTGCGTTATTGTGACGAAGAGTAGCCTATTGGGCAATCCTGTGTAGTAACCATGTTTGTGGAAAATTTCAACCAAATCGGTGGAGCGGGTTTTGAGTGATTGAGGAACAAACATCCAAACTCACAAACTTTCCCATTTATAATATTAATAATAGGATACATACTGTGCAAAGCAGGTGTGGGAAGATGCAGCACAGTAAGAAAGCTTTCAGAAATGTAAGGGTTAATGGTTTATTTTTGTGAATGATGGAAAGAGAGATGTAAATCCCATCAATATTTGGGGTGACCTTTGCCCTTTGCCTTCTTCTCGGTACTTGCAGACAGTTTTTGGCAAATCTCAGCAGGGAGGTTGTTGCCGCCATCTTGGAGGACTAAGCCCAGATCTTCTGTGGATGTTACTTGCTCCAATCCGTCTTTCTCTTCATGTCACCCCAGACAGACTGGACGATGATGAGATCAGGGCTATATCTATGGGACCGGATCATCACTCCCAGGACTCCTCCTTCTCCAAAGGGCAAAGGTCACACCAAATATTGATGGGATTTACATTTCTCTTATTTTCTTCATTCATTTCTTTTAATAAACTATTAACCCTTCTATTTCTGGAAGGCTCATTCCATGTCTAGTGAACCAATGATTTTTCCCTCTATATTTTTAATTCTTTTGAGATTTTGTTATTTGGTGATAGTGAGCCAGAGAATGCAAAATGTGAAGGAAAAAAATTCTAGCAATTTTTTTGATTTTTAATTGATTTTCAAAGTTCAGACAAAGTGTGAATTTCTGTGTTGCCGCCGTTACATTTCTCCTCATAACTCCGGCTAGAAAAAAGATAGAGAAACAAAATAATCTCCATTCTGCTCAGAACTGTCCGGGCTCTCACCAGATGGGTCACAAGAGGATCTTTGTTAATAGTTTATCCATGCGAATGCAAATTTCCAAAAATGCCCATGTGCCTGCTCTGCTCCGAGCCACATCTGTTTTTTTTTTTTACCATTGAGGTTTATGGGCAGCATACATATAACGGACACTAAGTGCCATCAGTTACTGACTGTGTCCATGACAGGCCGCAGATCTGTCAGTCATGTGATGTGTCTGTCCACTGCAGAGTCAGGACGTCAGACAGAACTTCAGAGCTTTCATGTCCTGACTATGAAGAGGAGGAGTTTGTTACAATATCGGTTACAGGAGCAGAATCCATCACCGGAGCTCAGTAACACCGCACTGTCATCCCATGTGGTAAACAGAAATAACAAGGATTTGTTCATTCAGCAATGCCAGTGACATCCATGAAGTGTTAGAAGGCGGCACAAGATTAGCAATGGATGACGTGACTAGTTCTGTGACCTGTGAATATGATCGGCGCTGATACTGGACTCTCCAAAGACTGGGAAAATGAAGACGTAATTGGAGAATTGACTTTTTTGCCTCCTTCTGGTCCTTTGTGTATCCAAGAAAACCAAAAATCAGATATTAAAGGGATTCAATCATTAAAATGACATTTCTTCTCCCTTCTTCTGGCACTGGCTTCAAACTTCTGGGCATGCGCAGAATGCAGAGCCGACTGCGCATGCCCGTGGCAATTTTCCTGTGGCCACTTACACAGTAAACTGGTATAAGCGGCCATTTCAATGTGGCTGATTATACAGTAGGCTGGGATAAGCGGCCACAAGAAAATGGCCGCTGGTATGCTCAGTCGGCTCTTACAGGATTTGTTTTTTAGGTTTCTTTATTGTTACCTATAAATGTTGGATTCAGCAAGTTGTAATTTGAAAAGTAAAAAAGAAGAAGCAGATGATTCAAGGCTTAAAAAATAAATATATAAATCCCAATTTTGTCCCAAGGTGAAACCCTGTACAAGTATAACCCAGAACACAAGTAACACACAGGCATTTTTTCACAATTGCACTTCAAAATTTTAAATTTGATTTCTTCCAAAACAAAATATAAAGAAACACTGTCTTGTGACCTATCAGATGAAAGCCGTTCCCGTTCTGAGAACAATGGCGCCTCTCCCACCTCGTTATCTTAATTCTAGCCCGAGATATGATAAAACATGTAAAGCCAGAACTGGCCGAAATTTGCGCTTTCAAAACTTTAGAAGTCTGTAAAAAATTAACAGATGAAGAAAAAAATTCAAAAACTTGTACGTCATAAAAATAAAAAAAAAATCTAAAGATTAGGTAAAAAAAATACTCATATTTGGATCACTTGATCTGGAATGACCCAGAAGCATTTTTACTGTGCAGCATTTTATTCCACACTTGCCTAAAACTTTTGCACAATACTGTATGTCTCTCTATTTTTCTGCTATACAGTTGACGGTGTGAATAAAGCCTTTTCATACTGTATACTGTCACACCCTATAGCACACACTGGGTGAGTATAGTTTTGATTATTGTATTCTCGAGGTTATTCAGGACAGGGCGGAGGATATACGAGTAAGTCTATAGGCACAAGCCTCTAATATACCCAGCTACACTGTATACTACTATACGCTACTGTACACTACTATATATGACTCTATAGGGTATAATAGTTATAGAATAGCTTTAGAGAATCTCTCACCGTGCAGGTCGCTGATGTAATACTACAGGCTGCTGCAAACTGATAATATAGTCTGCAAAACCGTCTTAAAGGGGATGTCCAGGATCTCACAATGATTGGTACTAATGACCTATCCACAAGATGACCCTTCCCTATATATTGCTATTTGTGGTGCCGACCTTACAGGATCCTTCACTGGTCTTACCATGAACTCAAGCAGCCAGTAGAGGGCAGAAGAGATGCAGCAGAACCGGCCAGGGGACTTCTGAGGACTTGGCGTTACGTTGGGGGTTTCCTGGCGGTAATGAGCAGCGATCAGTCTGATTATGTGTCATTACCAATGAATGGGATACACGAGGGGATGGCGTCATTGTATAGGATGGAAACCTTACATAAAACCTGCAGCAATAACTGACATTACAGGATTAATATGGCGGCGGGCAGGGGATTTATCTCTAGGTAGATTTATAGGTCAGGTTAGTTGCTGCCGACCCCCCTAATGTTACTGCCCATGTGGCGCTGACTTAAAGGGGTTGTCCCTCATAGCCCCTATCCACAGAGAAGGGTCAGATCGCTGGGGGTCCAAGTGCCCGGTCCCCCAATGTTCAGAAAAATGGAGACAAAGAGCCCCATAACTGCAACTGAGGATGAGGCACCTACCCAGCTTTCTAGAGTCCCTGAAAGGTAAATATGCAGAATATTGTAGGGATATAAGAAATAAGGGAATGATCGAAGCCTAGGTGCAGATGTATCATTCAGCAGGTTGGAAAAGTTGGGTGGCTGTACCTGGGGTGATGTATGGAGTGGTGTTGTTTCCAGCAGGAGTTAGTGAGGTACAGCCGGCTGGTGTCAGTGTGTAGCACTAGAGGGGGCGCTATTATTACACTTGTTACTAGAATGGGGGGGGGTTTAATGTCAGGTGCTGCTTGGTATGTTGTGGATCCAGTAGGTGGCGCTACCTCCGGTGACTGTATGAGGCACCACATACTGTGTCCACATAAAGCCGCACAGGTTAGGGTTGTATATAGGCAGTATATAGTTAGTCCCCGGCTGCAACAAGGTAAGACCCTTAAATCCCAGGGCTGGGGGCGGAGTTATCTGTGATGGGTGAAGCAGAGGCAGAAACAAAACAGCCCACACACCCAGCTGTCCCAGGGTCTCAGGCTGCTGTCTGGTCCCTGCAGCACCTGGGGAGGAGCAAGAGCCTCAGGGAAAGTCCTGGGAGGAGAGCGGCTCCTTTATGGCCTTTTGTGCTGGGAAAGCCCTGGGGTGCTGCAGAGAGGCGAGAACCGGCCCTGCCCCTACACAGTGCAGGTTTCACACCCCCCCCCCCCCCCCAAGACCATGGACTTATCATGCAGTAAGTAATGAAGACAACGATATATTTGGAAGTATATTTTTTTTTCTTTATTTACATGTTTCCAAACTAAAGGGTTTGAACAGATACAAGAGACGGATAGTAAAGACGTCATACGGAGCGACAAACAGAACAGTCGAGAGGAAGAAAATAAAAATATTTGCTTCCAGGTAAAAAATAAAGTCACCCTTTACATTGAGAAACATGCCGCTTGTGCAACTTGTAATATATATATAGATATATACAGAGCTTATAAAATCTTACATCTACATCGGCCCCGGTATCAACGGGGACCCTCTGCAATTATTTTACATTATAAAACAAAAAAGAAAGTCATTTCCTTCTCTTAAAATAAATACAAAAGGGGGGGGGGGGGGGGGGGGAACAAACAAAAACAAACCACAAACATGAAAGGCTATACAGGGCTTCTGGAGATGGGTTTGGATCCAGGTCGACCGTGTCCAGCGACAGAGCTAGCAGTCACCCAATACTCTGCATGCATCGAGAGGGCTGAAGGGAGAATAGTCGGTATAAAAACTTGTCCAGGCGCCTTAAACGTACAAGACATTTTGCAGGCAGATACCTGGACCCTTGAGCAGCCCCCTCTGCTGTGCTAAAACTCCTCAAGGAGCGCATATTAGTAATACTAATCCTCCGGCGGAGTAACCTGACCGCTATGCGCAAATTAAAAGGGAAAAAAGAAACCGGAGAATACTACAAGGGTCAACTTTACGTTGTAAAAAGCAAAAAACTGCCAGCGGCTCTTGAAATGTCCTAGTGCGGAGACTCGGCGTCTTCCAGGTGTCTGTGCGTTCGGTGAGAACTTGTAAACAGAATAAAATAAGGACACTGCATCGATTCTACAGCCCACACAGGAGTCAGATATGAAGGGCGATGCCTCATGCTCCAGGACTTTCCCCAGCCGTGTTTATGTGCACCACTTGCCGCAGGAAAAGAAAGGCAGGGAAAGTCAAACATCCAAAGGCCTCAGTTTGTTTATCCCCCAAAAGGGTGTCAAGTGTGGCTCACAAGGGTTCTGTTCCCGCAGATCCTTTAAGAACCAAGTACAAAGCATAAACCCAGCCTTATTCCCTGTTCCAGTGAAAGGTGAAGTGACTGTCTCATAACCCACCCCTCAACCAGAGTCCGAGTCGCTTGTATCTGAGGAGCTGGAGGTGGAGCTGCTGCTACTGTCAGAGTCCGAGCTGGAGCTGGAAGCGCTGAGGCGGGAAACAGAGACCGGCTGCGCCGACTCCACCTTCTCATGAGCTGTGAAAAAGAAAAAAATCATGAAATGCAACAGAATAGGAAAGAAACGTCACAAGACCACCGGGTGCCCACCCTCAAATCTTTGTCCCAAAGCTAAAACACAGGATCTTATTCGGGTCTGTGCTATTGGGGCTATTCCTAATGTCAGGACCTATAACACAAGGACAACTAAGACTTAAAGGGGAAGTCAGAGCAAAAATAAATAAATACAGGAAGCAGAGGGCTAGGAAACATTCCTACTGCCTCCATTCACAGACAGGTAACTATAACTGCGATGCTCCTGCCGACATGTCATCACCACTGCAGCGATATACAGACTGTCGGACCTGAGCGGAGGATGCTGGCAGGTGTAAATGTATAGGCCACTTATTTTATCCCTGCATTTAGGATCCCAGACAGCCCCTTTAAGAAGAATGTGTGTAATCATAAACACAAGAGCCCTCACCTTTCTTGGGCGGCTTCTTGGTGGAGTTGAGTTGCCCGCTGACGTCCTGCAGCCTTTTCTCCAGCTCTCGCTTTTTCTCCATAGCAATCTCTTCTTTTGTTTTCCCCACCGGCTTCTTTAGTGCTCCGGAGAGGATAGAGTTCGGGGGAGCTGAGGATGGCAAAAAAACAAGAACGTGTTATTAACAGGGAACTCCAACCCCATTTTCATTAGTAGGCAGCCATCTATAGGGTCTCTAGGCTGTACGGACACCAGGAGGCCACAGGCACACTAAGGCTAACCATATACACGGCGTACCTAGACCTGTTCCTCCCTATGCATATACTCACTTGGCCAAGAGTGCATGTGTTCTGAATGGGCAATGTCAGATACTTCTGGCCGTGGCTATTCTCCCCCAAGAATACTTTGCAGCCCCTAGATGTTCACATTGGAGGAGTCAGAGGTCTGTGTAACAAACCTGTCTAACCAATATGGCTTCTCCTTTAGTCCCATTATTACTAAATATTTTCGCCACCCCCGTACATTGTCATTTTACATGGCAGGTTGCATTTAGCTCTGGCACCAGGGTCAGCTCTTACAATACTTCCGCTAAATGCCGTCACACCATCTGGATTATCCAGTTATGGAGATTGGTCACAAAGTTGCACATACAACTAAACTTAGGCAGAGTAGATGTAAGTCTAGTAATTGGGACAGCTCAGCGTCCTCCTCGTGTGACCCTGGCACTAGACTATATAGTAGCAGTAGTTCCAGACTTACTGTAGGGCTTCCTTGGCTTCTTCCTCAGACAGGACATGACGTATCGCTCCAGCTCCCGAAGAGTGGAAGGTTTTAAAGTCTCAAAGTCAATTTCAATTTCCTCAGGGTTGGAATCTCGCAATGAGGGTTCCCGGGACTGAATGATGTGCACGACACGACCCAGCTTCTCTCCAGGGAGTTTGTTGATATCCAAACTCAGCTGCCGCTTCTCGTCGTAGGTCATGGGTTTGCTTTCCTCCTCTTCTTCGGAGTCATACATGACCGGTGGGGGCGGGGGCAGAGATTTAGATTTCTTAGAGCTCCTGAACAAAAGGAAAAAAATTATTAATTTTAGAAATTCAAAGCAAAGAAGTCAAAAATGTAAACAAAATAAATTATCTCTCTCTATCCATCTCTAATATAGAGAGTAATTATATTATATTATGTATATGGGGAAGGAAACCTTCCACTAACCCGCAGATAAACACTTACTTGGAGACAGCAGGGGTCGTGCTGCTTGTGCTCATGGTCCCACCAGACCCAGATTTTTTGGAGGACTTTTTATTCTGCGATGGCCGCGTTTTGCCACATCGCCATTCGTCGTCGTCCTTCACTTTCTTCTTTTCAGATTTCTTCTTTTTCTTTTTTTCCTTCTTTTCTTTCTTTTTCTTCGGCTTGGAAATTGGGCCCTGTGACAGAGCAGCCAGCTGCTCGTGTACTGCTCGGAGCTGGAAGGGTTACAGAATGGAGAAGGTTATACAGGAGGTCACAAGAATGACCGAGCTACAAGCAGAGGGCGGTGAATATTAAATGAGTAAAGGGGCCGAGACTGTTGGTCTGTGTACACATTAGGCTGTCATTAGACTGGTGGTGACGAGAGGTGGACCCCTAATTGTTTTGTAGAGTAAAATGCTAATTAACCAGATAGAAAGTTCATCAATATAAGATGAGGGGGGACCACTGGGGCGATGTTTGACGCAGCAGTGGTCCTCAGGCAGGCACCGTTTCCTCTCCACACGCAGTGCTTGGCATCCAGTCTCGGCCCAAATGAATGGGCCTAGTCTAGAGGGTCGTGTCCTGAGGTGGACGCCATGGCTGGATCAGCCGTGGAATCCACCTGAAGAAAGGGCAGCACGCGTCTTTTTCCCGCTAGCGGTCTACATAGACTTCTATTGTGAGGGAGCGGATCTTGAGGGGGATTCCGCGCCAAAATCCATCCCCTCTTGCCCTACATGTGTATGTCTGTGGCTTCCATATTACTACTGAGTCCATGAAGCTTACCTGCTCCTGAAGCTCTGCCAGTCTGTTTGCCCGCTCCTCCTCAGAGTCATCCGAGCTCTCGCTCTCATCTGAGCTGTCGCTGCTGCTCTCGCTGGAAGAATCGGATGAAGATTTGGAGTCGGACGGAGGTAACTGTGTGGATGTGGTCGGGGGAGTAACTACTATCGGCTCATCTGGCATTTTAGCATAACGGAATTCAAACACATCCTGGAAAGAGGAGAATTCACATGAGTTTACAGGGATGTTAAAATAAATCTCCGACCCCCAAATATATGGCTAAAACCATCCTGTTCTCACCTGTAGCTTCCTTGCCATGGCCACGACATCATGGTCTGGAGGATTATACTTGTAACAGTTGGAGAACATTAGCCTGACGTCCGCAGCAAACTCTTGGGCGTCGTGGAATTCCCTGTTCTCCATTTTTTTCTGTGCAAGGAAAGACACCCATGAATACCACAACCCAAACACGAGTGATACGACAGCTCAAACAGAGGTATACGTGTGGCCATGGTTGTTCCTCAACCCACCTTAATGGTGCTGAGATCCATGGGGTGTTTAATGATTTCGTGATAGTCGTGCAGTCCCAGGGCAGAGGCGTCCACAGGCTTGTAAAAAGGCCAAGCATAGGCCGCGTGTTTCTTGGAGAGAAGTTCTTTGAGGATGCCATTGCAGTATTTCAGCTGCTCGGACAGTTTGCCCTTCTTGGAGGTCTGATGCTGCTGAGAAT
The DNA here is from genome assembly GCF_031893055.1 of Leptodactylus fuscus. Taxonomy (NCBI): domain Eukaryota; kingdom Metazoa; phylum Chordata; class Amphibia; order Anura; family Leptodactylidae; genus Leptodactylus; species Leptodactylus fuscus. Next base: position 77,432,903 of record NC_134275.1, read on the forward strand.
CCGGCAGATCCTTTCGAGGTGGTTTGATGGGTCGGCCGCTCTCCCTCCGGGCCGGGATCTTAGCGGGTTTGTTATCTGATGGAGTTAGAGGGGAGGAATCTCCACTGGTGGCAATAATAGCCGTGGTGGTTGGGGTTGTAGTGTCGGCTTTTCTCTTCACACCTTTCTTCTATGGAAAGAAGACAATTAGCTCTGGTACGAGCAGGCGACCACGCTAAGGAACGCAGCACTATCCGCAGGCCGAATCTTACCTTAGCCAGGGATTGTGCGGTGGCTGAAACAACTGGCAGCATTGTCTGAGCCGAGGACAAGGACTTGAGCATCGGGTTAGAGAGGACTGCAGGATGGGGCAAGTTAATGACAGTCGTGGGCACTTCAGGGGAACTTGGGTAAAGCGTAGACTGAGACATAGACGAGACAGCTGGCACTTGGTGTGCGGTTGTGAGTCCACCTGTAATAACTAATGAAATAGCAATATTCAGTCATTTTTGCTTAATCTGTGTGTGTCGGTGAGAGGTTTATACCGTGAGCTGATTATTTACCAGGAGGCTTGGAGTTTGGCATTTTTACATGCTTGCTCTTGGTAGTGGTATTAGGGATCTCCTGCTCCTCCTGGGGCATCTGCGCCACTTTCTGCAGGAACATCTTCTCCAGACTTTGGGCCATTAGCACAATATCATCTGTGGGCTATGGGAAGAACAAGAGGATAAAACAGTGTTATTCTCGGTTACATTAAATGGAGTCATGAAGAGTTATTATAAGTGACAACAGAGAGACCCCATATGAGCAGTCCCCATTCTAGTGGAGCAAATTACACTATTACATGGACTAAATGTCTGACAGGAAAAAAAAAACAGCTGCAAGAAAAATGCCTGACCATGCTTTCCCTCAGCAACAGGGGCGACAGCAGGACGGTAGGCCCATCATCCACAGACTCCTTCATAAATGGTGTTTAGAGAGGTGGTAAAGACCCCAATTCATGAAAAAGCCAGTGATGGACCTTCTAATATACAACAAGCCGGACGCCATCCATGTACCGCCCCCTTCACTGAGGTCAGAGAGCAAGGGCCCCAAAAGTGACAGCGATAAGACCCATCCTGAGTTCTGCCCCATACACAGGACTGTGAAACTACATGGTCATGCAAAATATAATGGCCACTGTATTAGCCATGACAAACACAGCTAGCACAAAGATCTGTATGGGGCCTTCATCATAGTCATGGTATCATATGAAGTAAGAATTTTATTTCTAATCTGACTGGGAAATGTTTTCTCTGACTCCAACTAATGCCACAGCCCCGGCTGACCGTCCCAGTGGCCACATTTTTTAAGAAGGGGTCCAGTAAACGATGAGAATTTAGCAGATCTCGAGCACACGGTGCAGAAGAGACCTCAAAGGCAAAGGGACATGCTAAAGATTTTGTGGCAAAACATGAACATTTGTACGTACAGATCTATCACGTACCTTGTTGTAGATGTAGCAGTTAGTGAACATGGTGTTGAAGTCCTGCATACACTCCAGCGCGCTCCAGTAATAGTTGTTTTCTAGCCTCTTCTTGATGGTGCCCATGTCCATAGGCTGCTTGATGATTTTGTGATAATCCTAGACCGCCGGCCAACCACAAAAAGCAAAAGTAAATGAACAGCCCTGACCAAGGTGCAACAAAAACAAAGAGCTTTCAGTTGTAAAAGCAACTTCAGATAAGCAAAAGCTTAAAAAAAAACAAAATAAAATGGTAGCATCTTCATTTAGCAAACCCCTAAACTCCACGGATGACTGCTTGTGTGTACAACACACCTGATGACAGCTCTGGGGTATTGTGAGGACCGGACACCGGGGTCACATTTACCATGGAAACACCAGACTGGAGGACACAGAGGCCGCAGTCACCAAAGCCTGGTGGTTTTCGGGGTGCCGGTATCCACCCTGACGTTCCCGGCCAGCGCTGCAGCACCCGCTTACCCCACAGGTGTATTGATACTACCAAGGTTTCGGGGGGGACGCACAGACTTGCCAAACGTGGAAGAGTGACAAGCAGGTGACGTGGTGCACAGGGAGAATAGGACTGTAGTCTAAAAGCTAAATAATAGGACACCTACCAGTTTAATGTACCTTCATACTTCTAATCCAAGACATCTCAGTATGTGTAGCGTTATATACTTTGTCACAGTTGGGGTCCTGTACAAATTCATGGATGGGCAGATCTGCAAAATGTATCAATTGGAAATTTGCATTTCACAAATGTAAAATTAACCAGTTCACAAAATATCGTGTTGTGGCTACAATGTATGAAGCTTTGTACTAGGCAATGGGTTTCGGGACATCCGTACGAGTGTAGGGATGAAAGGGGGTGAGGGGCGGGTGGTGAGCAAGGGAGAAGAAAAAGGCGCAAGAGTTCCCTTTCCTTTCTCACATGGGAACCAGATAAGTTCTCACTGAAGATACAACTCCAAAGACGTACTGATAAGAGGATTCAGATTACGAGCCCTACAGGGGACAGCGTTGTGGTATAGGATGGCGCTATAGAAGCAAAACAATGGTAATTTAAGGTTCCCTGTGCCCTACAGCACCAGACGCTTCACACGGTCTCCAAACCAGAGCTGTCACCAGGTTGTGCCAACGATACATCTTACAGACGCTTGCGTGTTTATCAGGGATATAAGAATGACAAACACGTAATAGGACTGTCAGGACCCCATCATGTAAAAAGAGACATCAAATACCCTCAACAGCTGCCACCCAGATGTGCCCAAAAAAACATAAACCACCAAGGTAAGAAGAGCCCAGAAACGTACCGGTAAGCCGAGCTTCACTGCATCCACAGGCTGGCGGAACGGCCATGAAAACTGGTGCTTCCACAGGGACTTCATGACCACCTTGTGCAGGTACTGCAGCTGGTTGGTGGAGCGCCCGGGCTTCTTGGAATTGCTGACCTCTGGAGGGGGAGGATTGACTTGTGGACTGTGACTAAAGACAACCGAAGTCATATTGGGTCCTTCAAAGTCCTCATACAACAGGGAAGGCTTGCGGATACGCTTTCCTGGGGTTCCCTCCACAGACTGACCCATTATAGCATGATTTAGATCCAGAGGCGGCCTGCGGACAGCACAAAGTCTTCCGTAAGTGATCTGCGTTAAGAGTTATGACCTTCAGTATTAGATACGGCAATAAGAAAGGCAAATGAGCTCAAGGAACAAAACAAGGAGGCAATGACTAAGAAATAACAGGCCGGGCTTACCAGCCGCCCATTGACTCTATGCAGCAACACCAGCACAACAAAGGATCGCCACTGCCAAGGTGACCAAACACGTGAATAAATTATTATCCAGCACTGGGGAAGCGGGCCGCGCCATTAACACAATCCCTGCTCGTAACCGCATGGTGTGGGAGGAGACTGCTGCCGCAACCACAACGCAACACATTTACTATTACAGTGTAAACAAATATCGCTCCACGTAGGGACGGTGACGACAACCTCCGTACAGTACTGAAGCATACGGCTGCGCGAGAACTAGTGTAGATATACCCGTCACCTCCGACAACCAAAACTGGTCAAAATGAAAAGTAACAACTGCCGAGACGTCTGGCGGTGAAGACACAAGAGTCAATTTTCGGTTTCAGGGAAGTGTTGACTCATTCCCCCTGCCCTGGGGTGTAGAGAACACAGGCGGTGACCTCATAGCGTGTGATCTAACTTCACTGCATACAAACAAGTCATCCCGGGACTAGTCGCCGACTACACACAGAGCGGCCAGGGACAACAAGGAATAAGCAACAAAGCGTGGCGGAGGATATATATATATATATATATATATATATACATATATATATATATATATATACACACACACACACACACACACACACACACACACACACTACCTGCCCAAATAGACTGTCCCTTCTTACCTTCAGGCAGAACCTATCCCAGAAACACCCGCCGAGTCCCATAGCCGGACACTGCACCCCTATAGTACCCCAAGCTGCAGCTCGCTATCCCATGATATGAGGGGCTTGGACTCTACTCCATTATACAGAGAGGGTCAGGGGAATCCAACTGGTTAAACCTAAAATCAGCACATTTAGGGAAAAAATAAATATAAAGCAATCACTGAATGCCCCAAGGCCGGAGCGCAGAGCGGGGAGTCATGGCTGCCCTTGTACAGGGCAAACAGCAGTGTAAACAGGGGCCATGCACAACTATAGTGTATACAGAGAACCAGGGACCTTATATAATGCACAGAGAGCAGTCACCATATATACAGCACAGAGAACCAGGAACCTTATATAATGCACAGAGAGCAGTCACCATATATACAGCACAGAGAACAGGGACCTTATATAAGGCACAGTCACCATATATAATGCACAGAGATCAGTCACCATATATACAGCACAATCACCATATATAATGCACAGAGAGCAGTCACCATATATACAGCACAATCACCATATATAATGCACAGAGATCAGTCACCATATATACAGCACAATCACCATATATAATGCACAGAGAGCAGTCACCATATATACAGCACAATCACCATATATAATGCACAGAGATCAGTCACCATATATACAGCACAATCACCATATATAATGCACAGAGAGCAGTCACCATATATACAGCACAGTGCACACAACCTACACACACGGCATAGGTTGCACTATGGCAGGGCTCCTGTTGCCGGGATACGCAGCGTCCCCTCCCCCGGGATCTATAGGTCTGGACAGCCGGAAGAAAATGGCGGCGCCGCAGAGTTAGGAGGGCACAGCTAAGAAATCTACCCAAAACATCGCGGCAGAGATCCGCGGCCGATAACAGTGATCGCTAGTCAGGCCCCGAGCTCGGCCGTGACCAGGCCTGCAAGCCGGAAGTAAGGGAGCCGACCGATGGAATCGGATTGTATCGGTGTTGATAAGGGACGCCATCTCTATGGAAGCAAGGCCCGGGGGAGGGGGGGGACTGCGGGGAGCCCGCGATTTCTAGAAAAAAATTGGGATTTTTGTAACAATATCGGTGCAATCTGGTACAACATCGCTCCATCGGTAACTTGTACCTTTTAAACGCTGGGTTAAGGGCTGCCTCCATGCGGATGGATACGGATTGTGTGGACGCCCGCTCTCCGGCTGAGGGCGTAGCGATCTCTTTGGCTCAAACCACTTCAGGCTTCCCCCTTCCAGCTCCGGCTCTCCGCTTCAGCGAAATGGCGCCTCGAAGGATGAGGCCGGTCTTATATAAATACAGCAGCCCCTCTCGATTGGTTAAGCAGGGCCAGCCCCTTTCACAGTTCCAACGATCCCATTGGGCAACGGGTCCATCCATTAAAGAGTTACACGCCCACTCGAACGTAGCCGTCTTCCTATTGGCTGTTAGGTCTCACGCTGTTTGACAGCCCCTAGCGGTCGCTGCGAGCACAACCACTGCAGCAGCTCAGGAGGACGCGCCCTTTGCATCGTAGGACTCCAGGACAAGTGACTCAGCGCGGCTTCCACGTCACCCAAGAAAACCTCCCCGCTGATTGGCTGGAACCAGGCAGAACTCGGCGGCCGCGCCTCCTGCCATTGGCTGTTACTAGGCAGACGGGGCGGTCTTCCCACATCACGCGACGTGGCTGTTGTTTTCTCCTTCTGGCAGCCTGAAGGAGACGGCGCCATCTTGTTGCGCAGTTGTAATGTTCTTCACGAGACAATGAGGAAACCGCCATTTTGTCGCACTAGTCGTCCCCCAACTATGTAATAAAACGTCTTCTCCACCGTGTCAAACGTCAAATCTCACCGCCTCAGAGCGAAAAGACGACAGCACGCGTGAAAATCTGTGAGGAAACCGGAGAAAAACATAAAAGCTTACGTAAAAACGCCTAAAACGCGTCCAAACACCACAAATCCACACAGAATAATAAAACATAGCCTTACCGTAAACCGAAACGGCTCCATTTACGTCAAGTCAACCCTCACACTCCTCGCCACGCAACCCGACGGTTTTACACGAGAACCGAAGCTTCTAGACAAAAACAGCCCCGGTGCCCGGATACGTCGGAGTCCGCTTGTTAAAATGAGCCGGTTTTCGCCACTTTCCGCCGCCGGAATGCCGTTCCCCGTCCCCGCAGGCACACGCCGCCCCCGCCTGCTTAGATCCGCCGCCATTTTGTTGTCAGGAGCTGAGGCAGCACCGCTGTGCCTCTCCATCCTCCTCCTCTAGCTCTCCTCTCCCCCTGCCGCCGCTCTCCCGCAGCTCCTGGGACGCCCCGGCCCCCGGATGCTAGATCCCTTCCGCCACCTACTGGCGGTTGCATTATTATTTCCTGCCCCTTTCTCTCTCTCTCCACACCTCCCTCCCTTCCTTCGTCTGAGTTGTGCACAGTCATTGCTCTAAGATGGCGGACGCTCGTTGTTCTCTTCACGGAAGAGAAAAAAATAAAAGTCACATCCATGGCGGGAAAGGGCGGATGAGATCAGCCCGCGGCAGCCCCTCACCACGTCATGTTCCTCATACATACTCTTGTTATAGGTGGTTCAATCTGACAGAAAAAGAAGCCACCTTCATTGCCCTGTGATGTCTGCCTCACCCCTGTAGCTAGGAGGGAGCAGTGACTAAGATGTGGGGCGTAGAGAGCCCGGTGCGTTTTGGGACCCCCTTCGTAAACACGTTTCGATCCCCCCCCCCCCCCCCGGTCGTTTTATTATTTGATATTCGAGAAATTTGATGGAGTAAATTAGTGTCTTTTCAGCGTCTGCTCCCCCTCCTCACGAGGGTTGCGTCTCGCTCGCCTCAGACGGCTGCTAGATTCTCTGAAGTGTGTCATCCTGCCCCGCTGAGATCACCATGAGCGTCTACAAAGTAGAACTTGCTTTCAGTAGCCTCCATTTTTTTCCCTTTACATAAAATTCAGTAGAAGTCGCACTTCTCGATGCCCCTGCCCCGATCATCTCCATTTTGGGGACTTTTACCCACATTTATTATGTCTTTTATCATCGTGACGTTTTGCTTATCTTACGTGTTAATTTAGCAAAAAATTTTGTGGCGATTGCTGATTTTACATGCAGATTCTCTCCGAATAATTACAACTAATCTATTATGCTGATTTCACGTTAAAGATCCATTTTGAGAGTGTTTTATGTTGTCCTGTGTTTCTGTTTTTGACCCGTGTCCCATTCGTATCTCATCTGGATGCCGTCTTCTTAATTTTGCAGCATCGGCGAACAATAAGGAGCATTTGTCTAACCCCTCGAGACTTATTTCTTCAAATTTTGCCCCGTCTTTTTAAGTTTTGTGCGATGTGCACGAGATATAGCGTGTGTTTGCACTTATCTCGAAGGCTTTTTATATCAGGAGCGCCACTTTTTTGTCAGGGAACGTGGGAATGGTTTATCTGTAGGAACATTTTATAAGGGATTTATGAAATGCCCCAAAGGAGGCAACTGAACTCCAGTACATACAAAATATGTTAAAAAAACCAAATACCTCAGTGTCACAATTTCCATTAGGTGAATTTTGATCAAGATTTATGAGAGAATTGAGCTGTCTGCTACCTGCTCTGTTCTCTGTATCAGCTGCAGAGAATACCTAATCTGTGGGGGTGTTGCGTGTCAAACCCCCACCCTCTGATAATAGTGACCTATCTTTTCAGTATTTTTAGACTGGAAAACTCCTTTAGGCCGGGGCCTCTCAGGCCGGAAACGCCACAGGAAAAATCGCGGCGTTTTACAGTACTAGGAAAGTGGATGTGGTTCATGCGAATCCCATACCCACTTTGTGGAAAAAATCGCAGCGCGGACATGCTGCGATTTCCAAAAACGTCACGGTTTTGAAAATCGCAGCATTTCAATTATATCTATGGAAACGCTGGCGGCTTTGCTATACGTATAACTGTAACAGAAAGTCCGCGGAGGAAAACTCTGTGAACTTTCTGTTCAAAGGGCTGCGGGAAGAATCGCAAAACATTCACGCCGGGGTTGTTCCCGCAGCGCTTTAGCACGGTACCGGCCTGACTGAGGCCCCATGTTGCAGAAAAGCAGCTTCTTTTGTTGCTGATTTTGCTGCGTTTTTTTTTTGAGGCAGAGCCAGGAGTCGATTGAGCAGAAGTATAAGAACTTCCTAGATAGATATTTCCCATTCCTTTTGTAGCCATTCTTGTCTTTAGTCCCCAAAAAATGCAGCAAAAGTTGCAACAAAAAAAGCTGTTTTTCTGCAATGTGGGGCCTCAACCTCAGGCTGTTCCCCGATGCTGATACTCAGGGCTTGTTCACATCTGCGCCCGGTCTCCGTTCTGCAGGTTTACGTTTCCTGCACAAAACAGCATCAGGAGACGGAAATCTGCAGGACTCTTGATGTGATTCATTTGAATGGGTTTGAAAATTGTCCAGCCGTGAGCTCCGGTGAGCGATTTATGCGCTCCGCGGTGAAACTGGTTTTTATAAACCGGACACAGAGTTGGTTATGCAGTACTCTGTGTCCGGTTTAAAAAAATAGTTTCGCCGCGGAGAGCATAAAACGCTGACGGGCGCTCACAGCCAGACTCGGCATGACAGGTTTCCATCTTCTGTGTGTAAAAGATGGAAACCTGAGAACGGAGACCCGAACACTGGTGTGAAACCAGCGTCAGAGAATGGAGCAGGAAGCAGACAGCTCAGTCCTCCGGGTAGTAGTGGAACTGAGTCACTGCGGCTTAGGCCCCACTCATCTAAATAGCTGATCTGCAGTAACTGGTCTGGTCACTACACAGAGAACAGAATTGCCAGCTGGCCACAACGTAGGGCCTTAGCCCCACACGGGAGTTTCCACAATCCACTGCATTTACAGTAGGAGCAAAGCAGATGAGATTTTACAAATTTTCATTCACAGGCTGTGCACATAAGTGCGAAACTGCCCTGCCGAGAGGATTTCATAAACAACTCATGTCAGTTTAGGCCAGGGGTCTCAAACTCGCGGGCCGCATGCGGCCCCCCGAACAATTTTGTGCGGCCCACACAAGCCTAGGGACGCCGGATCCAAGTTGAATCCGGACGTTTCACCATTTTGCCCACAGGCAGTTCTATATACTGCCGGAAAGCTGACAGTGCGCTGAGTTCAGCACACTGTCGGCTTTCCCGATCTGTGCCCGGTGTGAAGAGCTTACGGTCCGGTACCGTAGCTCTTCTATGGTCAGAAGAGCATCTCTGACACTCAGTCAGAGACGTCCTTCTTCACAGCACAGCCAATCGCGCTGTGCTGTGAGAGCCGGGAGGAACGCCCCCCTCCCTCCCTGATAATGCTCGTCTATGGACGAGTACTGCGAGCAGAGGGAGGGGGGCCTGTGGGCAAAATGGTGGAAGGTCCTCTTTAAACATTGAGGTGGAATGAAGGGGCTCATGACACTGGGGGCAGACGAAGGGAGGGGGGAGAACGGCATGACACTGGGGCAGAAATGGAGGGACATGAATCTGGGGGCAGAGATGGGGGGGACATGAATCTGGGGGCAGATGAAGGGTGTATATGTAACTGGGGGAAAGATGGAGGGGGGACATATAGTTTACGGGTGACTGTAGGAGGATTATACAGTGTGGGGGCACATGAAAAATGAATGGGCGGAGTCAACATAAAAGTGGGTGGAGCTAAATTTGCCGCGGTGCGGCCCGCCGACTGGCTGGGATCTTGCTCTGCGGCCCACATGCTGAGTTGAGTTTGAGACCCCTGGTTTAGGCTGTGGATTTTCGCATTGAATTTCATTTCATCCTTTGCAACTACTTAGTGTGACGTCCACAGCAAATCATCGGCCAAATCCACGTATAAAATGTTCAGATTTTGTCACAGATTCCACTGAAAATCTACAAGAGTTGTCAGTTGTGTCCCATGATGATATAAATACACAACTGAGTTTTCAGTCCTTTGGTGTCCAATGAAAGAAATAAAAAAGTCAGATCAGACTCTTGGGTCATTTTCATGGATCTGATTCTCCCATTGAGGTGAATGGGTAGACGAAAAAACTGATCTCACGTGGATCTGTGAAACACATCGCAAAGAATCGGCTCAGTTGTGTGAATCTAGCTTAAAGCGAACCCATCAGGGTGACTCGGGACCCTAAGTCCAGTACTGAAGCCATGACGCCGGGATGTGCGTCCTCATCCTCCTGAAGGCCTGCGCAGGCACAGGGAGCACCAGAGATGAGTCCCATGAGACTGACTGGTCCCGGATCATGTGATCGCCATTTTTTTGGTTGACTAATGACAATCGTGATTAGTAAAGTTATAGATACAAAAATGTGAGTTTCTCTTTTCTCGCTGTTTATAGTTTATGAGAGAACCCGAGCTGACTTTACAATCGTCTTCCTGGTGCCGAGGGTGTTCTTTCTTTTTGTTTTTTTCTTTGCTTCGTAAAATAAAAGAATGATTTGTTCTAATAAAATGATTCCTAGAATGTTCTTTGTGGAACAAGTTTATGTCTTGGTATGCGCTGAGTGTTCGGGGTGTGACATCGAAACACTTCAGAGGTGGATATCAGAGTCTACAACTTCTGTATCTACTGCAGGACCCCAAAACCCTATAGTACTAGTTACAGCAGTCAGCAATGTCACGTGTCCATGTGCAGGGTCTAGTGTTGTGGGATCCCATTATCTTATTTCCTCCGTGTACTCCAGGGATACATGGGGATGTCAGTCAGTTTACATTTGTAAGTGACCAAGTCCTGGTGTGAACTACTCAATAAACAGATGAGTGTATGAGACAGCTCATTATACATAAACAACCTCTGCCCAGACCAGATGATGGACCCCACTATGAAGCCATATGGTCCAGTTTACATCTGTGTTTGGGTTGCCGTTTGGGGATCTAAAGAAACCTGCGGACCCCATAGACTATAATGGGTCCATGTGGTTTCCACACGAAAAATGCGGAGAGAAAAGTGGTGCGCACATGGCCTGTACGCAGAGGTGACCCGGGCTGATTACAGTTTGTGCGTTTTACATATAACCTCCAAGTTCTCCCCAAGGAAGAGACCTGGTTTATGATCACCTGGACATACCCGGGTCATTACACACCTTCCCAATTCATTCACCTTTAAATCCATACACCCCTGACCAAAATGTATCTATAGACGAGTCCCTTATACGTTTTATAGACAACCTTTCCCTCCATCTCGTCATCCGCAATAAACTACCTGAATTATGTGTGAGGGCACAATAGGGCGCCCAGACTGTATTACGGCCACAGCAACCATCAAACTTTTCTCCAGGTTACCCGCAGACATAGCTTGTAGAATTTTTGGGATCTAATAATGGTGACATAGGATATCCTCCTGTGCACAGGTAATGTGCGGGGGCTCTTGGAAGGGTATGGAAAACAGCAGGGTTCACACAAGACTAGATGTCCAGACCTGCTGAAAGGGGCCTCATTAGCACTTGTATGTGAACAGTTCCCAAAAGGCAGGAAAGGCATGAACATGTGACCCCTGTGTATGTAGAATGTCAGAACGGGGGATTACTGCTAATATACAAAGCCTGGTGTGGAGACTTTGCAGCAGAAACTGTTGAAAATCGGTGGAGAGAAAAGTCTACAGATTTCGGTATAAAAACGACAGACCCCATTATAGTCTATGTGCTGCTGTTTAACCCCCGGCAGACCCAAATGTCAGAGACTCGTGCGCAGATGTGAACCTATCCTTACAGGTTATCGTATGTTCCTGATACGTGCGGATCTCTCTGTCTATGGTGGAGCAAAAGACCCTGGTACAAAAAGGTGGCAACTGTCTAATCCAGGCTGTAATGTAAAATGAATTTGTGTCTGGGTGTCGGACCCTCGCAGATCAATTTCATAAACCTTCACCTTTAACGCCCCAAACTGAACTGTGTCCTTAAAGGGTGTAATAGTGACCCACCTAGTCTAGCTCTAGTAAGCGTCACTCTACATGTACAATCTCCATAGAAAAAGCTTCAACTGTGCAAGACAAGGTGTCTGCAATAAAGTGGCCTCTCAATGAAATTGTCATGTAAACGCTACAGGATGGAGCACAGACTGGTCACAAAGTAAAAAAAATCAGCATAGGCCTGTCCTGATACATTGTATGCTAAACTGGGATGTAAATAAAGCTACAATGTGAACAATGTCATGATTAAATTGCAACCAACTCTTTAATTTTCATGCAAACAAGCCGGATACATCCCTCTACACACAATGCTTGGTACAATGTAACTCCTGGACTCCCCCGTCTGAATTCCTTATTATTTTGTCTGGTTTATTGTTATAGTCTTGTGTGAACATCATCCTAGTAAAGGGCCGTCTAAACTCTACATCACATTGGTAGGTGTAAATTGACTCAGTCTGTGTGTTGGCTGGATTTACAGGCCTGAACCCTGCGCCAGGAGAGGGATTCCTAGTATAATAGTACAGGATTGTATGTCGCTGGGAGGCCGGGACCCCTGGCATCAAGGATTACTATAATACCAGGAGCAAGGTGCAGGACAGTAAATGTGGCCAATACACGGACCGAGTTTCATTTCTGAAATTCGGTTTTGACCTTGAAAAGGACTCCTAACATTGTAGTTATCTATGCTACTAAGGGAGTGTTCACACAGCCGGAAATGAAAAGGAATTTCTCCTCAATTTCTCCTCATTGAGGCACCCCACTCCTGATTAGGCCCGGACGAATGGGACTAGTAAGGAGGGAGTCTCAAGCCGTGGACCTGGCAGCTGAATCAGCCACGGAATCTGCAGCAAGAGCGAGCAGAACGCTTCTTTTTTCCGCGTCCTGCTGCAATCTCTTCCTCCCATTGAAAACAATGAGAGGCGGAATTCCGGGTGAAATCTGCCCCCAAATCTGTGGCCAATTCCTCCGTGTGAAGAGTCCCTGACATGGAGCCATGATCTGCTTTATTGTTTTTCTTACAATGAAACTTGATACAGAAACAAAACCCCACATGCTTGAGAACAAAGAATTGACGAATCGATTTAGTCATTAGCATTACAATTTACTCTTTGGCCATTCTTTTTAAAGGTAAACTTGTAACTAATACGCAATTCCATAGATAAGGCTGAACCGTTTGGTATTTAGCATTTCCATCCAGTTTGGGGGAGTTAGATTATTCACAGGACAACTGCACTGAAAGTCTGAGAATTTTACATAATGACATCAATATTAATAAATATGAGTGCCCTGAAATCATCATTTATCTGCCCCCCTATAACATGTGCATGTGGGGTGGACCATGATCCCTAGCGGCACAGTGATTCATGTGTTGTGTATTTGATTTGGACATGTCTCTCTTTACATTCTATATACTTGTGACTATTTCTTATTCAGGTATCAAAAGAATGATTTTAGAATTTTTCTAATCCATCAACCTCTTGTCAGTCACTGTGTTGCTATGATAGGCAACTTTTGTAGAATTAATCCCTTAATCATTTTATGATTTTGTGTTTCATTCTTTTCCCTCTCCACTTTCCCCCATAGGAGTCTTGTGAGTAGGGTTGAGATTTCAGGATCAATTTTAAAATCCGATTTCCGATCATTTTCCAGTCAATCCCGATCCCAGTCGTGAAATTTGCTCAATCGCCAATCTTTTCCGATCCTGATCACTCAACCCTACATATGAGGATTTTTGGGGGGTTTTTGTTGTACAAATTGTACTTTATAGTGGCACCATTGTACTGGAGAAACAATTCTGAATGTAATTGCACATTCTTCTTACAGACTTCAAATTTACAGTGTTCTCTGTACCTATATTCTGTGGGTCGCTGCAATCACAGCGATAACAAATTTATATATCTTCTGTTATATTGTAGCACCTAAAGTGTCCCATCACACGGAGGAAATGGATCCTTATAAATATTCTAAACTTTCTTTCCGTTGCCATATTGTGACACCCCTAACTTTTATATTTCCATGTACATTCCTGTGTCAGGTCTGTTTTTTTAACAGTTGTAAGTTGTAGTTTTTGTTAATAACATTTTGCAAATTATAAAACACTTTGATCCCTATTTATGCAATTGTTTGTGTCAGGGGAAACAATGAAAAAAAATGTGTATTGATTTCTTTTTTCCGCTACATTGTTGACTCTATGGGATAAATATCAATGTATTTTTACAGGTCAGGTAATTTCTCATTCTTCATTTCTATATGTAATTCTTGCCTGTGTAACTTTTATGTGTGATCTAGGGATTTAAGCTTTTATATTTTTATGGTTTTCTTAATACTTTCTGAGCCGTGCAGAAGTGTCGTACATAGATGGAGCATCATCACTGCAGTCTAGTATCTCAGGATGGATAGGGATATGGAAGGTAAGTGTGGGGTTGTTTCTGATCTTGCAAAATTCCCCCACTTTGGCCATGTTTTATGATATCAGACAATCCCTTTAATGCTGTACACAATTCTGCATCCTTCTATTTTTTCTGTCTTGCCCATGTTATCAGATGAGAACTGTTCTGTAAATGCCCTACGGATGTCATTGTCTCTTAGTAACTCTCTCGCTCTACCTGTTTACTATATTATTGTTGTAATGTCTAGATTTCACACTCTGGCTGCCGAAGGTGAACAAGTTTCATTTATTTGCAGGAATGCAACGTAATTGTCTGGAATATGTAAATCATACGGAGGTATTTGTAGAGTACAGGAGAATGGAAAGGGTTATTGTAAACTGTTATCTTACATTGTTTCCTTGCCACACCACAAGGGTTATCAGACTATCCCAAACTTCGTCAAGCACCTCTTAAAGGCATTATGCGGGGGCAAATACACATTACCAGTGCGACCCCTGCACTAGATAAATGTTAATACTATTAATGTAAACCGGTCCCCAGAGCCCCAGGATTACATTCACATGATTTGATTCTTAGTCACTTGGCTGACTCCAGTGGTTTTGGCTCACGATAATTCTATATATCACAAAGTGGAACTTTTACGTTTCGTTTTCTACAACTTTCCACCTTGATGGCCTCTGAATATTGGGAATTGTTGCCTCTCTCTAGTTACACAGAGCCACACTGAATGATCGTCCGTCACTGTCAGTCATACACAATATTTGTGAGATCTCTGCACCAGTCATGTGGACAGAAAAGTAGACTGTGACGTACTTTCCTGTCCGTATGTTCCCTGCAGAGATCTCGCGGCAAGCACACGGAGCCTATTATAGTCTATGGGGTCCATGTGCTTTCACTGCACACTGCTTGCAAATGCATTCGGTAGTCCATTTGGGGGGTTCCCATGCGGACTCCCCCGAATGGATTACTGGCACAGATGTGACGAGGCCTTACACAGCAGCTATGCCAGGGGTTTAGGTGTGTAACCAATAATCACCAAGGCTCAATATAAAGCAAAAGTGATTCCATCCTGTACCAAAGTGGGAAGAAAAGTCTACTCTGTCCAGTGTAAAACCCAGAGTCACCAGAATCTGGACCATTTGAAGTCACTCCAGGGTTCCCTTCCAATTTTCCAGCAGGTACCCGCATCTGGTTCATTTTTCTGGTGAACGGCGTACTTGTCACCAAGGAGTTCCACAGCATTGTCTTCATTTAGTTACAGAAATGAATGATTTCTATTTCTTTTGACATTTCTAGTTTATTATGTTATTAATTCCTATTTGGCACATGAATCTACACAGCTGTAAGTAAGGATGACTGTGACACGTCAGAGAGCTGACAATCTACAATACCCTCGTCCAACAAATGTATCAGTAAATTCCAAAGTTTGGCTTATACTTTTGTATGTACCTCCAGATGTCATGGACACTTACTTGCTTTCTTTATAGTTAATATACCCTACTGGATCCTTACCAGTGACTGCTGAGGTCATTGATTGATGGTCTGAGCAGTCACGTGAGACTCTGCAAGCCCCGGCACATAATGGAAAGGGGACTGGTAGCCGACAATGGAGTGCTCTGGATACCACAGGGTGCTCCGAATCCTGGACAAACTCTAAGTGTCCATCTCTAATACAAAGGAGCCGAGCCAGGTGCTGTCCTCTCTAAGGTCAGGTTAACAGTATTTTCTATGACCAAGGACACTGTAAATCCGGCCTCAATGTGGAGGACGTCAGTGGACAAACAAGATAACGAGGATCAGTGCCCTTTAAATGTATTCCTTGATCAGTAGAAGCAGGCGCTGATCCCACAATGATAAGTCCCTGACGTGTAGCTAATGGTTTATTCAGAGCATGATATTTATGATATTTATTCGGAGCATGATATTTCATTGGGTGAAGGCTTTCTTAACACTGAAAACTTCCTAAAAGATGTAAGTAAAAAACCATCCATATACATGAAAATATCTACTTCCCTGGATCAGAGATTGAAAGGAAAATTAAGTTTAACAAATGGATGGATATTTAAAAAAAAATTCAGCAAAAATTCAGCAAAAACACATAGAAAACATGGAAGAAAAGGAAAGGGAGAAAAAAATCTACCACCGTGAGTAAGATAGAAAATACCACAGAAAGGAGAGAAATAGACATGAAGGAAATACATCGAATGGTGAACATATGTGACAAATAAGTTTAACAAGTAACCCCGTATTCTTGAAATAATGATTATATGAAGAAGAATCTATAAAAGGCTGCTAAGGGTGTGACAAAGAGGAAAGCAGCGAGTTGTGGCCAAAAACAAATGGGTGTTCACTGTTCCGGAATGCGAGTCAAGCCGCCAAATGTGCGCTTATCTAGGACTAGCCTGGAACAGGGGCAGAAGGTGCAATGTGGTTAAAGGGATTCTACCATTAAAACTTTTCTTTTTGGCGATCACACGTCGGAATAGCCTTTAGAAAGTCTATTCGTCTCTTAGCTTTAGACGTGGTCTCAGCCGCACCGTTCCTTAGAAATACTGGTTTTTACCAGCAAATGAGTTTTCTGGCAGCGATGGGGGCGGGCCCCAGCACTCAAACAGCAATGAGAGCGTCCCCACCGCTGTCAGAGAAGTGTCTCCAAGCACCGCCTCCTTCTTTGTCCGCCGCGTCATGTTCAATGTCTTCTTCCCGCGCAAGCTCGTAACCTAGCAGAGCAGACTGCACAGCCCACGGGAAAATGGCCGCTAACAATACTGTGCAAGCGGCCATTTTCCCATGACCTGTGCACCTGCGCAGTCTGCTCTGCTCTGCTAGAAGTTACAAGCCTGCCCCAGAAGACATTGAAGATGTCAGACGAAGATGGCGGCAGACGAAGAAGGAGGCGGCGCTTGGAGACACTTCTCTGGCAGCGGTGGGGACGCCCCCATCGCATGTTCAGTGCTGGGGTCCGCCACCATCGCTGCCAGAGAACTCATTTGCATACCGGTAAAAAACGGTATTTCTAAGTAACGGCGCGGCGGAGACCACGTCTAAAGGTAAGGGATGAATAGCCTTTCTAAAGGCCATTCCAACGTGTGATCGCCAAAAAAAAAAAAAAGTTTTAATGGTAGAATCCCTTTAAGGCAACCAGACCATCCATGTATAATGAGTGCCATGTCCAAGGCTACAGTACGCTCAGGGAAAGTTCACACAGGGTTTTTTGGACCGGATTTTGACGCTGAAGCTGCTTCAGAATCTGGCTTCAAAAAACGACTCCTATTGACTTCAATGGGAGCCATTCACTTCTTTTTCCGCTAGCGGTTTCTTCCAACTCGTGGAAAAAGAAGCGAGCTCCCCCATCTTGCTGCGGATTCCATGGCTGAATCAGCTGCTGAAACCACAGCACGACACTTCCTCCCAACTAAGCCCATTCATTTCAGCCTAATCTGGAGTGTAATGCCATGACTGGATGCCGCGGCTAGCTGCGGGAGGAATTTTTTGGTCCGGATTCTGAAGCGGCTTCCCGGTCCAAAAAACGCCATGTGAACTTACCCCAATGTGGATTGGCTGGAGACAGGAATATAGACATGGCAGCAGCACTGGAAGGAGAAGATTCTGGAAGGAGAAATGGTTCACATGGCCGGGAGATGCGCGACTTCACATAAATAAATCAGGTGGTTGGAGGGGCGGCGAATGTGAATACAGAAGAATTGTGATTGGTGGCGGAAAGAAAGGGTTGGAGATGGAGGATCTGGAAGCAAGTGGGGGATAAGGTGGGAAATACAGGGAGGGGAATATGGAAATAAGTGCATGTGTTGTAGGCTAGGTTCACATCTGTGTTGGAGTCTCTGTTGGAGAAATTCTTCAGAGAAAAAGATTCTTCATTCTCAAACCATCGGAAACCCAACAGATGCCCAGCAGACCAATTATAGTCTATGGGGTACTGCAGGTAACCGCTGTTTTGGCGAATGGGCTCTCTGTTGTTTGGGTCATGACATGAATGACGGAGAGCCTGGTGAAAGTGTGAATCTAACCTAAACTGTTAAAATTGTGAGCTCCTGTGTGTTAAATCTCCCGTTCTTGTATACTATCTGAATACGCCTATTGTATAACGCCTGGTGCTCAACTGACGGATCACGTTCCAATATAACGTAATGCTAGGTGACCCTCAGATCCTGAACGCTTCTTTCAAATATTCTTTGTTATCTTGAGCTACTATCCCCATTATCTGCTGAGCACATGATGATTTTGTTGGTAAAGCTTTTATGCCGTTCTTTCATGGTGGTTACGCTGTTTTTGGGCAGATTCATAACTGCATTTGTAGGACATGTCCTCTATGATGGAGGTTGTAGACTTGTCTTCTATGTAAGGAGTCGCCTGGACTCTCTGCTTTCTCCTCACTAGTGGAATTTGCTTTTTGAGACACCATTTTGATATTTAAAATCTCTTCTTGTGATGTCAATTTTCTTGTGAAATGATTGAGGTTTATAAACAATTTAATATTGGCTGTGTCTGATCTGTGACTGTGAGCCAAGGACTTGGACATCTTCATGTGCATGAATGGATTTTTTCTACGTTTTACCAGTTGTATATTGAGCCCGGAGAATGCATTGATCCAATGCTGAAGTACATTGCTCCAAAACCCATCATATTTACCTACTGTACAACTCATCTTTATAGGACCAACCCCGAGTCCTGAAGGGTTTGGTGAACATGTAAATGCCACTAATAGTCTTATCATTTTTTCTGTCACTTTTATACTTATCAATACGTAAATGAAGAAATAATTAGATTATGTGCTTAAGCCCAGTCTGCAGCACAACGTCCCCCACCGTCAGGGGTCAGCGAGACGGATGGGTCCATTCCCTAAGTTAGAACATTGGGAATACTGACCGCTGTATTAGTCCACACCCAATGAAAGTAAGGGTAAGTTCACATCGCTCCAGATGAGATTATTTTAATACAATGCTCTTCAATAGTTAAATTACATGAATTAACTTACCCAAAGACAAAAATCCGATCTTGAATAATGTGGCCCTTTTTGTTGAGCCTCTTCAACATCATAAAAGTGGCAAGTATAGAAAAAAATATCTCCTATTCCCACAGCTAGGAACATGCAGTGTGATCCAGGGGTGCGGAGGTAGCAATGGCTACTAGTCCCTGGGGCCTCAGGGGTCCTGTCTACAACATAAGAAGACACCAGTATTGTAGATACCACATTGTCATTGGGGGCCATTACAGATTCTGAAACTTCACATTGTGTCTCTGCTGTGATCTATTTAGACAAGGGAGTTCCCTCCGATCATACAATACTGACATAGGTAATAAAATTGTTCTTTATAAAATAATAGTAAAATACACCAGTATTACCGATACCACGTGGTACGTTGGGGCCCATTACATACTTTGCTTTGGGGCCTAGGGTCTTTAGGTTACAGCTCAGTATCACATAGCGGACATTCACATGACCAAGTTTTATCTATGAAGCTTAGTCCATGTATGAGGCAGTGACACTACGCCGGGATTCGGACCCCAGGCATTATAGATATGTATGCTGTTAGAAGTCGCTGCCACCCAGCGATATATACTGCTCCATATATAATCACTACGTGTCAGTATTTCACGGCATAGTGTTCAGGCCAGTAAATCCAGCTCACACACAGACCAGGGATGAAACTCTGTCATGTGAATATTTGCGAATGGTGAACGACTTAGTGGGTGAGATCTATCATGAGGGGAATTTTACTCTGGAGTTTGTGTTGCTGAAATTTCAGCCAAATCTATCAGCTGTAGCGTGACGTCTAACACTTCTATCTTGACATCATATTTCACTTTTTTGCAATGCAAAAGGTCCCAAAAGTTGTGAGCAGATAACCCCAAAAAATTGCATATCCTTGTTTTGGTTTTTTTTTTAATTCAAACTTTATTAATTTTTTCAAAGTACAGAGAACAACAACAGTACCATAGGCAAAATAAGAGAACAGCAGAGAAAATGAGCATAAGACCAAAGACCATGACCATCCATAGAATAACAGCTGTCCATGGTATACGAAAAACAGTCAGGACCAGGCCCAAGCGCAAAGATGCGCTTCAGCATAAAGAGGCCAGAAATAACAATATCAATATAAAATTTGAAAATAGAGAAAGGTAAAGGAGGGGGGTGAGGCAGACGGGAGGGTAGGAAGGAAAAGGTAAAAAAAAAAAAAAAAAAAAAAAGAGTGAGGGGGGAGGGGGGGAGATGAGTGAAAAGAGCAAAATGAAATGAGTCGCAAACCAGAAAAAACTCCAATATGAAAACAAGTAAAGTCCGCGCAACCATCTGGAAAGAACATGGCAAACGGAGCTATCAACTCTCAGCAGAGGCCGACGCAGCATCCAGGGATTCAGAGCAACTCGGTGGAAGTTGCCAAGTCGCCGGTAACTGTAGCACCTCTTCCTGCACCAGCATCCAAGAGGGAACAGTGATAGGAGGGATGTTCAGAGCTCCCCATAGGCGCTCCAAGTCCTGAGGCATACGGACCACCAATCTCTTGCCATTGTGAGGAACCGAAAAGCCGAAGGGAAATAACCAGGCATAGTTAAACCCCTTAGCTCGCAGGTAATCCAAAAGTGGCTTCAGCACCCGGCGCTTCTGAAGGGTAGAAGGTGCCAAGTCCTGATACAGCTTCAGCAAGTGTCCCTCATAGGATAAATCAGCTGCATCCCTGGCTGCACGAAGAAGATCCACAGTATGCATATGGGAAAAAAGGGCACACACCACGTCCCGTGGCGGGGCCTCTGCACTAGGTTTGGGGCGAGCAGCTCTCTGGATCCTCTCCAACTTCATTTTTGAAGCGACATCCACACCCACCAATGAGGAGAAGACACTGGCTACAATAGAGGGAAGCTGTTCTTGCATGTAGGTTTCTGGGAGACCCCGTATACGCAGATTTCTGCGGCGGGAGCGATTATCCAAGTCCTCCAGTGCCAAATAAGTGTAGTTAAAGGGAGCAGCATGGGTATCTAAGCGTTCAGACACGGAGGAAGCCACATGCTGCAATTCTCCCTGACAGGTCTCCAGCCTATCCACCCGGTGGGTCACATTAGCAAAGTCCTCGCGAAGAGCAGTGAGCTCTTTCAGCACAAGGGCCATAGCATTTGAGAGAGATTGAGACAAAGTCTTTTTTAAATACCCCTTAGAGATAGATGACGAGGAATTATCCTGCAAGGAGCCATCCCCGTCGGAGTCAAGTGGCACTGCACGCTGTCCGCTCGATTCCTCAGGTGCCAACTTCCCTGGAGAAGAAGAAGATCCCGAAGCCTGCTGTTTTTTAAGGAATTTTTGCATTCCCACTGACTGGAGTGGCCTGTCCTTTGGTTCCGGAGAGTACCCAGCCTTACCCTGGCCAATCTTGACCATGGTCACTCAGCTGACAGGTTGAGAGCCTCCTGTGCTGCTGCTGATGGTTTGGTATGCAGCTGAAGAAGCAAACAGGGTTCAGGGGCAGGAGGGAGGAAGTGAACGCCAACAATATGAATGATAATAGCAGCAAGCAGAGATGGAGCAGAGCTGAGTTATGTTGGAAGCATCAGTGAGATGGAAGAAGCAGAGCTGATTGTAGCAGGAGAGCCCTTAGATAATGGGTTCAGGTGGAAGAAACATGCAGGTGATCGCATATCCTTGTTTTTGATGCAAGGTGCACAGATTGTATCGATTCAACAAACCTAAAGAAATAAAATATTATAGTTGAAGTCACTTCCATTTTTTACTGTCAATGGTTGGCCTGGGCATTGTGAGGCTGATAAACTAATAAAATGCACCAGAAAACCTCATTTTAGGTATTTTAACAATTCCTTGTGCCTTCTTAGACAGGTGGATGGGACTTGTTATAATGGAGACAAAGCTTAATATGCAAAACCTTGCACCAGAAAATGTGCCAGAATTCTGAACATTGCTCCAAATTTCTGGACAGAGCACAAGAACTTTGATGGAAACAAAGCTAAGTAATAAGTGGTGTAACATTAGAAATGACAGTGTAAAAGTACACCAGATTATATCAAATAGTATTAGACACCTTGTAAAATCCAGTGCAGTTCAGTCTGCTATCCAGTTTTCTGAGAGTCCGTGCCACAAAGCTCAGATAAAGATTGTCAGGTTTGTACATTGGTTGTCAGGAATGTAGAGCCGGTCATTGATAATGGACAGGCACTGTCAGCGGGGAAATTAGGATTTATTGGTCAAGCAAAGTGCCATGGTCATTGGTAGACAACAAGACAATGACGGGGTCAAAGGCAATGGCTGCCAGCCTCAGGGACAGTAATAATGATAGGCTCAGTGCCAGGGTCACTACTATGTCTGGGGCAGTGACAGGGTCTGTGATGATGTTGTGGCCACAAATTGTGTCCCTTATTTTTTGTTTTTTTTATGGACATCGATGGGGTAAACAGTCAGGCCATTGAGGAACTCTGACACGGTCAATGATCAAGGTAATCCCGGACAGGGAGATAATGAAGAGGATCAGACACATGGTGTGTATACTGGACATAAACATCAGCACAGGTTTATATTACATTGTACACCAGTTTTGGCATGCAAGGTATTATGTGCTATTTTTGTGCAAATAATTAGAATTTTGCAAATGGTGATGGGTGTGATATGGGCAGAGTCATCCTCCCCATCAGATGTATTATCATTTTGCCAGTTATTAGCACGCACCTCCTCTTACATCAGACTCATCCTCCATCAGCATTGAAGATACAAAGGCCGGTATTAAAAAAAACTAGTCTTCCTAAATCTCCCTCATTGTCTCAGACACATTGTGTGCGTATGTGACAGTGTCTACACAGGTGATGTATTTAAATGGTTTCTTCTACATAGTAAATACAATATACCCTTAGGCTGGGGACACATGGGGAGCCGAGGGCTATTCCGCTGTCATCTACAATAGCCACATTGTGAGAGAAGTTTGTTACAATACAGCTACTGTATATCACAGCAGGTTAGCCGCTCATCTACATGCTGCAACTAAAACCTGACCTGCAAGGTGACCTGCTCTGCGCTCCTAAACCCACAGTATGTCAATTGTTGCTTCACGTTTCTCCTGTAGCCATTACTGTGGGTGTGCAGGAAACAAAAGATTGTGGGTGTTTTTGCCATGGTAAATTTCACAAAAACAGTCTGAAAATATCAAGCAGTGTGAGCGATCCGTGTGGCCTCAGTCTGCATCTCTTTTTATATATTACTTGCCCTTTCTCTTGATCACATGGGGACCAGAAAGATGGAAACCCTGTCCGCTTAAAGGGCAGGTGCACGCAAAGACTAGGCTCTAAATTGATCCACCGGGATCCACTGATTTTATACTGAAACCAGCAGAGGGAAAAGTCCTACTTGTGGAATTTTTCTCTCGAGCGATCTAGTGTGAATCCAGCCTAAGCAATACATGTACAGTATATGCACATAACACATATACATGGGTGGCCCAATATTCTGCAAATTGTTCCAAAATTACTGTAACGTTTGAATATATATAAATTTATTGTGCATTTTAACATCACCTTGCTGTACAGTATATTAAAGTATATACTGTACTTTATAGCTTAAAGCTTGATGGATTTGCCAAGTTTGCTTGTTGCTGGCAACATGGTGGCTCAGTGGTTAGCACTGCAGTCTTGCAGCGCTGGAGTCCTGGGTTTGAATCCTGTCAGGAACAACATCTGCAAGGAGTTTGTATGTTCTCCTCGTGTTTCTGCAGATTTCCCATTCTACAAAAGACATACTGATAGGAAAAAAATGTCCATTGTGATCCATATATATATATATATATATATCCCTATAAGGGGCTCACAATCAAGATGGCTAAGCAAGGGCTATGGCTCTTTAGGTAAACTCAAGATCTAATACTATCTAAGCCCCCCACAAGGATCCCTAGACCAAGGATATATATTCTGGAATATCGATATTATTTCCTTGTTCTTCCCCAGTTATTGTCAGAGTCATGGTACTGAATGTAAGATCCAGGAGAGGGCAGCACATCCACGGCCGAGACAATGACATGTGCCCAGACAAAGTTCTTCAATTAGATTCTTCACTATTTGTAACCATGAATATAGTAATCCCCCTTATATGTACAATCATAGCAGAAAGAAGTCAGCTGGAATATCATTTTCTGGTGTAAAGTGGCAAACTCATCAGATTTTATTCACACCATGTTTGACACATTCAATTTTATAGCAAAAAAATACACAAACATATAGTAATGTGTAAGGCTGAGGCCTCAGGTTGCAGAAATGCAGCTTTTTTATTGCAGATTTTGCTCCATTTTTTATGTCAAAGCCAGAAGCAGAAATATAAGAGCGTTCCTGTATAGTTCTCCCATTCCTTTATAGCCTCTCTTGACTTTTGCTCCAAAAAACCTGCAGCACTGTATGTATATAGAAAAGAATAACATAGAGAGACGGCATACACATAAACCGTCTTCTTATATTCACTTGAGTTGTAACATTTCATCTCTACATTGAACCTTCTTCAAGTCTTTGTATTCTGATACTATGTATTTAGATTTCTATGTCTGTGAGGTTAATTTCTTTCTCATTTTGTTAACTATGTTATTTTTTTTTTTTGTGAATCCCTTTATATTCATCTCTCTGGAGACTGAGCGAGACGTAACACAGGACATGACATAAGGTCACATATGGAAGGTGCAGAGTTTGACAACTGAAGGCGGTAGATTTATAAAATGAAAGAGAACCTGTCAGCTCTGACACCATGCCGGAACCAAGGAATGGCAACAATCGTTACAAACATCTCTGTTTCATCGGGTGTTCCACAAGTTGTTGCCACTATTCAGCCATATTTTTGTGCATCGGTGGCTTTTAATGTAACGCTAAATGTATGCAGCTAATCTTATGTTATCCTCATTGTAATACACACAGAGAGATTCCTTATAACCCAGACAAGTCCTCAGTTCTGTTATTGACAATCTCAATGTGGTGTAGACAGAAAAACATTCTTTGCAGTTAATCGACATTGGGTCTTTTTTGTAAATTTGTCTGTGGTTTATTAACGGTTAATACATGTGGCACATAATTGTCCTGACCAGTCTGCGGGGAGGACGCGGCCTATCTTTGTGTCTTTGTGTATACGTCCTCATTCAGTACAAGTCTTAGTAAACTTCTCTACTTATTAATCATAAAGGAACGATAAGCTAAAGAAGACAACGTTACAGTCGGATACTCTGCTGCTGCTGCTGTGAATTAGCCGCTCTCCTGCCCTTCCCCTATTGCCGTAGCTTTATGACTCATGTAGGTGTACTCTAAAATAAAAATATATTTAGAGAAAATCCTTCTAGCAGGAACGTGAGCATTGCATCTTGGAAATCACCTACTGCAGATAAGTCCTGGGATTTCCCTAATAGTCGTGTGAAATAAAGTTTGACTTCCATGGTGACGATGGTTCTGCACTTACTACAAGCGTTCCGTCACACAGTTCTTAATGGGAAGCAATAGTGGACTACTAGGGACTACTGGGCGCAGGCGCGGCATTTCGCCTCACTGTACTTGTTACTGACTCCAAGCAGAACCTCCGCTCCTTCTCCAGCCCAGGAGTCACTGCTGCAGCCTTACTGTGGTCCCTTGGTCGCGGTTCTTCCCGCAGCGCTTTGAACAGAAATTTCACGGAGTTTTCCTCTGTGGACTTTCTGTTACCATTATATCTACGGGAAAGCCGCCGGCGTTTCTGTAGATATAATGGACAGGCTGCGATTTCCAAAACTGCGCCGGTTTTTACCGCAAAGTGGGCATGAGATTCGCATGAATCCTATCCACTTTCCAAGTACTGTAAAACGCCAAGATTTTTCCCGCAGCATTTCATTCAAAGTGGTTTTCCAGCACAACACTTGTTAAAGTAGGTCATCAGCGTCTGATCTGTCAATATCCAACACCTGTACCCTGTACAGATCAGCTGTACTGGAACCTGCAAAGTGGACGAGCAGGACATTCATCAGTGTGACTATTGGAATAATAGAAGCGAGTTTGTAATTCCCCATAACCACCGCTGTACAGTGGATCGACCGACGCGCCATGTCTATTACTTAGGTGTGCTGTCTGTCCACTAGTAGCTTCTGGAACCTGGAGGCTGCTAGAACAGCTGATCTGTGTGGGGTCTGGGTGTTTGACAGATCACATATGATGATCTACATCATGAGCATGAAAAATCAGTTAGGGGCAGAAAACCCCTTTAAGTTACAATGTCCTCAGGATACAATTTCCGACCTACCATAGTGTCTTCTGTACCATTGTAACTTGAAAACAGACTCAGTATACAATGCTTGGCCAAAGTGTCTAAGAAATCATCATGGTCATTTCAGTGGTAAAACGCCTGTATTTGTGAAGTGCATGCACTGACTGGCTGACTAATAGCGCCTCTCTATGGTATAGTGCAGTACTACATGCTCTGCACCTCTTTGTACCTCTGCTCTTTTGGACACAAGGTGAGAATGGCTCCGTGTATTTTTGGGTGCACTATTTATATTATTCAGGACCTTAAAAATAGCTCCTGTCCCCATGATAGAAAGTCATTTACAGTCTCCGGCAACTTCTATGTATGAGGAAGGGTTTGCTAGATGTATATGAGTTATCCTATTATTTTACCATAATCTTTGTTTTGTCATATTTTTGGGACATTTTGGAACCAATTACTAGTTTCCAATAGAGTTCTAGTCTCATGATACATTAGTGTCAAGTTAGAGCGGGTTCACACGGAATATTGTGGCTCGTCATTTGGTACGTACAAGCCGCGGGATCTTTTGCGGGCCGTATACGCTCCCATTGTTTTCAATGGGAGCCGGTACCATACACGTAGCGCTATTTTGCGGCCGCTGCAAAATCACGGCCGCAAAATAGCGTCGCGTGTACGGTACTGGCTCCCATTGAAAACAATGGGAGCGTATACAGCCCGCAAAAGATCCCGTGGCGTGTACATACCAAATGACGAGCCACAATACTCCGTGTGAACCCGCCCTTACAATGGTTGTTCCGGAACCTAATAAATGGGTTTTCCGAGCAAAAAAACCCATATTTTAAAAGGTTTGTTAGTGCTATTATTGGATTAATACCCTAATACCTTTCTGTCTTGAGTGATTTCTTGGTCTCTTTGGGAGCTCCTGGTGTCTTCTGCATTTGTTTACATGGCTAGCTTAGGGCTCTCTTATCCTACAACTACCATGATGCATTGTTCTTCACTCAGATCCCCCTTGTACTCCCTTCTCCTCCCTTCCCTGTTTCCCTAGCTAGCCTGCGGACTACTAGCTCTACTTAAAGAGGACCTTTCACCACTTTTGGGCACATGCAGTGTTATATACTGCCAGAAAGCTGACAGTGCGCTGAATTCAGCGCACTGTCGGCTTTCCCGATCTGTGCCCGGTGTGAAGAGCTTACGGCCCGGTACCATAGTGCTCTATGGTCAGAAGGGCGTTTCTGACCATTAGCCAGAGACGTCCTTCTGCCTCGCGGCGCCAATCGCGCTGTGCTGTGGAGCCGGGAGGAACGCCCCCTCCCTCTGCTCACACAGCTCGTCCATAGACGAGCATTATCAGGAGCGGGAGGGGGCGTTCCTCCCGGCTCCACAGCACAGCGCGATTGGCGCCGCGAGGCAGAAGGACGTCTCTGGCTAATGGTCAGAAACGCCCTTCTGACTGTAAAGCGCTACGGTAACGGGACCGATAGCGCTTTACACCGGGCACGGATCGGGAAAGCCGACAGTGCGCTGAATTCAGCGCACTGTCAGCTTTCTGGCAGTATATAGAACTGCCTGTGCCCAGATATGGTGAAAGGTCCTCTTTAAATAACTAACTCAACCCACCCCATCATACTTACCGTTTCTTCCTGTCCGGATCTTCTGAGCACAACAGATCCTTTTCTCCTTTTCCCGTCTAATGGCGCCTGCGCAATAGAGCCAGATTGCTACTATTGCGCAGGCGCTGGCAAAAGTGAAGGAAGTTACGTTTCGTGCCCAGAATATCAGTACATGAAGACAGGTAAGTATGATGAGGTGTGTGGTGGTGGTGCTGGGGGGAGTATTGGTGACATTCCAATTCCGGAAATAGGGAAATGGAACATCACCGGAAAATCACAACCACCCCGGCGATCTGGGCAAATATAAATTTTTGACAAAGTAAGTTATAAGTTAGGGAGGGGGAGGGTGTTTAGCTTAGTGTTACGTTATCATTTTATCCCGGACAACCCTTTATATTGTAACGTCAAGGACCTCTGTATTATATTATCCTGATAGCAGCCAAGTGAGGCTTAGTTACAGACAGAGGAGGCTGAGCGACGTGTCTACCAGGCAACAAGTGACAAAACCAAGAAAATTCTTCCATTGGCTGCATATGTGGATGTGAAGCCTACTAGGCGTATTCTGCTGGGTGCAGAGAGTCCTGTGACACTGGAGAGACACTGCAAGAGTTAAACATGCAAAAGTGAAAGACTCTGCGGGTTCCTGAGTGCAGACAAGACTCGGGGTGCAGCAGCACATGATGCAGAGGATTCCCGGTCTCTATTACTTATTATTATTATAGGTGATGCCTGGGAGCTGTGCACAGGGATGAGCGCTCTCCTAGGCTTACTATGACTAGTACTAGATTGTAGGGTTGGATCTATAGCTGCTACACTGGTTATAGAGGGAGCTCGCTGTCTGAGGTGCCATACACAGTCCTTACTCCATACTACAAAGACTTGAACATGCCGCCGCTCTGCCGGTCTCTGGACGGTCTCCATGCCTTGGTGCTGCTGCTTCCCCTGCTGGCCGTGCCGGGTCACTGTGGTAAGTGCCAATACTCGTCCATGTCAGTACGGGATGACCACACACAGACTCCCTGTATAGTATTATTGTCTTACGTTTATGTTTCCAAATGAATCCTGATATTATGTCTTTGTGATCTTAGTGAAGAGCGTATAGAAAAGTTTTCAATTGTAATGTTTTTTTTTTTTAGTAATTTACGCCTACTGTCCATATGCAGGGGGATCCAACCTTACCGAATCACATTAGTTCTGTTCTGTAAATGGAAATCATAGACAATAAGATTAGTATCTAACTGTAACTAACTATATAACATTCTTATCTCGTACATGGATGGCTGTCATTTACTGTAGAGGACCGCCCACTGGACTCCTGAGCAAGAGAAGGATTATTAAATAATAAGTTATACTGAATCTTCTGCCCTGTAACATACAGCATGCAGAGCAGACATCAGGACCAATGTGACGGGTTCCATTGCTGTGACCTCTTCACTGCTTATCCAGCACAGCGCCACACATTGTATAGTGGCTGTACTTGGTATTGCAACTCAGCCCCATTCTTTTGAATGGGACCAAGCTGCAGCCTGACCAAGTGATGTCACTGAGCTGAGAAGAGTGTGTGTGGGGGGGGGGGTGTCACCCAAATTCCAAAAGCTCTTTGAAAGGGGTTCTGCCATGGAAAGCATTTACACCTATACTATTAGACTTATAAATACCTGATCGGTGGGGTTCTGTCTGCCGAGACCCCCAACAAGTCTGACAACAAGCGCACTGAATTCAAGCCCCATTCTCAGCATTAGTGGGGGTCTTAGTGGTCAGACCCCACCGATCAGGTATTTATCCTATAAACGGTTGATTGGTGGGGGTTTAATTAAACTAATAATGACGGCCTATCCTATCATGGTCCCCGAGGACCCCTGTAAAGATTGCACTTTGCACAGCTAATAATGGAGGCCCTGGCTGATGCTTTTCTATACAGTATACATGTTTATCTAGTAAGTGCACGGTGACAAGCCTTCTATCCCCACATAAAACCTTCCAAGCTGTTGTGGGACTTATCCAGTGATCCGTCTCAGCCATGGAGCTCAGAATGACTCAGAGATTGGTAAACAACCTGGAATTGCTTTATCCTGATCAGGACTATGATGCCATTCAGGGCTTGTAATAGATCCCCTTAATTAAAGGGAAGGCAAGAGAGTCCCCATCTTAATAATCAGCATCTACTGCTCATAGTATTGCACTTCGGCAGGTCCTATTACATCCTCTAAATCAGGGGTAGGGAACCTTTGGCTCTCCAGCTGCTGTGAAACTACAACTCCCATCATGCTCCATTCACTTCCATGGGAGTTCCAAAGACAACAGAGCCAGTATGCATGCTGGGAGTTGTAGTTTTTCAACAGCTGGAGAGCCGTACGTTCCCTACCCCTGCTCTATATGGTGCCGAAAGTCTTTCTTATCAAATCTGCGCCGGTCTCTCCATCATTTGGGTCTGCCAAGGAAGGGCCGCTGTTCTATAATGGAGTCCAATAGGTGTCTGCCATTGCAACACTGAAACCAGCGGACGTAAAAGTCCTCTCTGTTAGGATCCAAAATACAACAATGATATCTCTTGCAGTCTAACATACAGTTGGAGACCAGATATTAAATTTCTTGAACAATAAAGACAATGTGCTGCCAAAAACCCCCCAATAATTTAAGTCTTATGTTAGACATATTTTTTTTTTTTTTTTTTTTTCAATTTTATTACCTATATTACAAAAATCCTAACCATCCTGCAGTTCTGACACCGTCCACTAGGCCTTATGATATACTGAGACTTCCTGTGTCCTGTAGATTTCTTTGCAGCAGTCCCCTCACTTACAGCACACTGATCACAGCGATCACTCTACCAGTCACTGAAGGTGTTTTCACAGCTTATCTACTTCCCATCAGCCCAGGTCACAGGACGGCCATACCAGTGAATAGAGTCTGCTCCCGTCCATTGTGTCTACCGCCTAGGGCACCTTTGTAGGAAACAGGAAGTCACAGTTTTAGGCTTAGTGGCAAAAGTTGGAATTGCAACTTTTTTTAATGGATTTTGTTTATAAAGCTTTAAATTTGAAACTCAAAAACATCAAAAATTCTTTAAAATATGTTTAACGATATAAATATTGGGTAATTTCCTGATAACACATTGTCTTTAACGTTATTAAAGCCCATCCATTTCCATTTCCAATATCAAAAATAGGGACCTAAGAGGGACTTGAGTCTGTCTCTAAACACTTGGGGTTGCCTGAGCTATGCATTAATATAAGACAAGGGTGTACAAATGACTGTGGACTCCTCCAAGAAGCCGTGCACATACAGGTCATGGAAGACTACCCCAGACATGATGTGTCTACTTATGGCACATTGGCTTCCAGGATCTGTTACTGTAACCTATAATGTAGCTGATACGTTCTCTGAATTCTGTTCATTCTTTTATGTCTTGCCGTCACTTTTTCTCATCTTTTTCAGATGATGAATATTCCTTAAGTCAGGTGTTGTTTTGTCAGCCCAGCGAGCCGTCCTCGGGGCTCCTGAAGATGTTTGGTGACGATCAGATGTTCAGCTTTAACTTTAGCGATAACACCGTCTCTCCTTGGCTGAAAGAGTTTGGCCGGTGGGGCGACCTGGCCTTCCCCGATCCTTCAACTATATCCGCCCATGTGAATTTGTGTCAACGGTTTAGACAAGACTTGACTGAAGTACTTAAAGACATCACTCCTGAGGCTAGAGGTCAGTTATTAAAGGGGGCTTCCATATCGGAGAACTAATCCAGGGTGAAAGTCAGTTTGCAGAAAGCCTGGACATAGCTGTTATTTAAGACGGCCTTAGTGTCTTCGGACGTTCACTAGATCCCCTTAGAGTCCCGTCTGGAAATCCTATTTTTGGAAACTCCAGAATGCATGCTCTAGTAAATAGCTGACTGATACTGCAACTTTAAGAGAACGTGTTACCAGAAAATGACCTATATTTTAAATCAAGTTTTATGTTAAACATATTTGGAAAGAAGTGGGTTTTTTTTATAAAAAAAATTTGTGATATCCACATTTTTTTTAAAAAAATTCTAACAATCCTGCAGTTCCGACTCTGGCCACTAAGCCAAATAATATCCTGAGACTTCCTGTTTTCTGTAGGAGATTTGCAGCAGCCACATCACTTATCAGTACATTGATGATCACAGCGATCATGTATAAGGAAATAAGACACAGAATCCTCTGGTTACAATAGGAGATTTCACAATCTACTTCCCCCACTCTATGCAATGACCTTTGAAAAGGTTACAGAGCATGCCCAGAGAACTGTCCTATAGAAATCAATAGGGTCCGCTCCAGGCCATCTGCAGGAAATAGGAAGTCACAGACTTTTTTAGGCTTAGTAGTAAGAGCTGAAATTGCAGGATTTTAGTTTTTTTTTTAATTTATCTTTTTAAATATAGATAATAACATGGAAAAATTACAAAAGATAAGAAAATATTAAAAAATTGAGAGTCTTCAGTAGTTATCCATTAAAAAAGTATCAACTACTGAAGACTCTCAATTTTTTATATTTCATATCCACCGGCTTACGCGGTACAAAGAGATATAAAATGAATAGGAAATAGATACAAAGTCCTTAAACTTTTACCTCCTACAACAAAAAAGCTATGTTTTGCAACGTGGGGCTTCAACCTAATGGGACTTTCCCATGAACAAAACTACATTTAAATTTGCAGATAAATAAAAGTGAAATATTATATTAAAATCTATATAAATACAAATTTTGCAGAGTTTTAAAGATTTTCTCTAACATCTTGTTTTTGAGAGTCTTTTGTTTTGATCGCTGGAACGTTCTGTGGTCTGGGACTTGTTGGAAACACAGGCATGATTTCTATATGGTGGACAAGTCAGCGGGCAGGGACAGTGCGGGTAATCCGGCAACAATGAGGACATCATGGCTGGTTATCAGAGTATACAACGTTCCGCAATTCATTGGCAATTGATCCAAACAACATATGTCACTACTAAGATGGTTAGAGGAAATCTTTAAAACTCTTGAACATTTTTACTAATTTATATTTGCAAAAATGTTTAACTTTTAATAATCCCACCCAGACGTCACCAATATGAAACAATATCCATTCAGCTCCTACATTGTATTTTGTCTTTAGGTGGCACACACGTGACCGTTTTCACCGCACATCCTCTCAGGCTGGGCGTGCCGAACACGTTGATCTGCGCCGTCAATGACGTCTATCCGCCGGCTCTCACCATCACCTGGAGGAGGAACGCCAATGTCCTGACAAGATCCTTAAGCACAAATAACTATTTTGCTGTGGACAGTCTTTCCTTCCAGGCCTTCTCCTACCTCAATGTCACCCCCTACCACCATGATGTCTTCTCTTGTGAAGTACAAGTGGGCGGAGATAACAGGACTGTTATACAGTACTGGAGTAAGTACCTCGCTGCCCTGTGTGAATGGAGGCTAAGGCTGCAGTTACAAGGTGTCTTTTTTTGTTACTATTGTTACTATGTTACCACGAGGCTGATAGGTGTAATAGCAACATAACCTAAAATACGTTATCATACAGATATTAATTAGAGGGCAGTAATTAATTTATTCATTAAATGAGCACATAAATACATGAATAATTAAAATTGATAATAATTAATGTAGAATTAATTAAAATAATACACCTAATTATTTACACATATGAATTATTGTGCAGGTATTCATTCCAGGTTCTCATAAAATGGGTCACATTTATTATGAAAGGACTCCAGAACAGTGACAACTTTTGGGGTGACATCAGTCTTAATAAATTACCCCAATATGTTTTAAAGGGTTTGTCCTGCAATGGACACTTATCCTCTATCCACAGGACGGGGTATAAGTGTCCCATTGCTGGAGGTCTGCCGGGTCCTCCAGTGATCAAGAGGAGTCCTTATAAGACCTCCTTGTGAATGGTGCGCCATTGTGCTTGCAGGACCGGCACTCCACTCACTTCTATGGGGTTACCGGCGCTGTAATGCATCAGTGTGCTGTAAGTGAGGTAACTGCTGCAAAGAATTCTAACAGGACACAGCAAGTCAGTGCAGTGGTCCCCATTGATTTATGCAGCGACTTGTAGATGGTTGGGGGTAGTGAACGTTCCTCTTTCATTCACATGAGTTTATTTACTTGCATGGACATGAGGTTATTCTCCAGGCACAGCCACACATACTGCCAAGCTTTATACTATTTACTGCTGATGTTGTGGACACGATCCCACTGATCACACATGGGTGACCGATCCTACAGATGGACCTTCAGTAAGCTGCGCCCCTACATCCATGTGAGATATCTGTATTGCTGAGTATGACCTCACGGGAAACCTTATCGCGTGCAGTAGATTACATAACCGTGATCCTGTTATAAGGGAACTCGTCCGCTCCGCTTTATGACAGGGATCCGTCCCCTTCCTTTACGCTTCATGTCCACATCCTTTTCTTTACGGCCTATGGGTTGCAGTGAAGCAGTGAGATGCCGAGTATTCCCATCATCCATGGCCAAACAATATCTGACAATCATCTGGGAAAGGAAAGAGATGAATAAACTTGTTACAACTTATCCTTATAGTTACAGACGTCTTAGAGGATGTGAGGACGAGGGATATAGGGATTAACAAGTGACACAGACTTACCAAACACTGATCCACTTATACTATTGTGGCTACCATACGACAATGGCCTACATGGGGTGCATCTTTGGCCCTTCTCAAAAGCAACTTGGAGCATTATGTTGCATCTAATTTGAGCAAAAATGTGTCCATTTTGCTAGACATGTGGGTGTTGCTTTGAAGAAAACGGTGTGGCTTATAGGTGCCAAGTTGCACCAAAAAGTGGCAAAATTGTGCAGTAATATTGTGTGACTGGGCAGGGATAAAGCAGCCTTTACCTATATACTGTATGTCTTTATACCTGAGAGTGTGACATGTCATTAGCAGGGAGAACAGTGGCAGCCGGAGACCTCTGGTGCTGCTTATCTCCAATGGAGGAGCAGATTAATATCCACCCTTGGCTTGTCCGCTATGGGACCGTCATTCTGCACCTTGGAATGTATAAGTTCTGCTTTCTGTATATCTAGTTCTCCAACTTCAATCTTCTTGTATACATTCACTACACATATCCTGAAAGTAACATGCAGTGCGGTTTTATGATAAGACAGATGCTAAGTGTTCACCAATCCTTTCTTACTTTCAGTTCCTCAGTATCCGGCTCCTTCTGAACTTCTGGAGAATGTCCTGTGCGGTTTGGGTTTCGCTCTCGGCATTATCTTCCTCCTTCTGGGCTTCTTGTTTTTCTACTTTGCTAAGAGGTTGCACAATACTGGTAAGCCGGGACCTTCCTCTTCTCTTAGCTGCAGTGTCTTCTCCTTGTGTATCCTATTAATGAGTTTGTGGGTTTGTGTGTTCGGATGTTTGTTCCTCAATCACGCAAAACCCGCTTGACCGATTTGGCTGAAAGTTTCCACAAACATAGTTAATACACCTGATTGCACAATAGGCTACTTTTCGTCACAATAGCGCACATACGTTTGTGCCAGGACCCCCACAAAACCCAAATTCACACCACCATCTCTACAATCTCACACACTTTGGACCATAGCAAGCCCCAAAATTCATATTGCCCTCTACAGCCTCGCCCCTAACCCCACACAATCTCATATACATATACTTTACCACTTTGCCCCTCACCTTACCGATACTCCAGGAGGCTCTCTTTAACACTCCGGAGCAGCCATGTTTGCCGACCCCCACCGCTCTGACAATCCGCGACACCGCCCACCCATGTCAATACCCCTAGGGGGTCTAATAAATGCAAAAAAAAAGTTTTAAAAAAGTAAAAAAAATATAAAAAAAAATAAAAAGGATTAAAAATTCAAATCACCCCCCTTTCCCTAGAACACATATAAAAGTAGTTAAAAACTGTGAAACACATACATGTTAGGTATCCCCGCGTCCGAAATCGCCCGCTCTACAAAGCTGTTACCTGTTCGGTAAACGCCGTAGCGGCAAAAATGGTCAAAAGTGCCAAACCGCCGTTTTTTCACTGTTTTGACTCTGATAAAAATTTGAATAAAAAGTGATCAAAGCAATAACATTTCCCGAAAATGGTAGAACTACAAAGTACACCCAGTCCCGCAAAAAAAGACGCCCTATACATCCCCGTACATGCACGTATAAAAAAGTTACGGCTGTTGGAATATGGCGACTTTTCAAAAAAAATTTTTTTAACACAGTTTTGGATTTTTTTTAAGGGGTCAAAATGTAAATAAAACCATATAAATTTGGTATCCCCGGAATCGTAACGAAACACAGAATACAGGGGACATGTCATTTTGGCTGCACAGTGAACGCCGTAAAACCAAAGCCCGTAAGAAAGTCGCAGAAATGCATTTTTTCTTCAAATCCACCCCATTCTGAATTTTTTCCCTGCTTCCCAGTACATTATATAGAATAAATAATGGTGGCATCATGAAGAAAAATTTGTCCCAGGAAAAATTAAGACCTCATATGGCTCTGGGAGCGGAGAAATAAAAAAGTTATGGGGTTTAGAAGGAGGGGAGTCAAAAACGAAAAACGAAAATCAAAAAATGCCATCGGCGGGAAAGGGTTAACTTCAAATACTTCTGTCCCAAAGTCACTATGTAAAGTTTCTCACAACACCGTATATATAGCAGCTCAAATACAAAGTAACTGCAACACAAAAGTCTCACATATTCTCTGAATTACAGCAACAACAAGATACAAAGTTACATTTCATATCCCAGACCTTATACACAGTACGAAAACCTTACCCGCGCCTGTATATACCCACTGCTACAATCACCGCAGACGACGTCGCGGGTACCAGCTAGTTGGATATATGTTCACAGATTCGGCTCAGCGAGCCTGCAGTGCTCCATCAACATCCATGTCCCAAAACCGCAGCCAGGATTTCAGGGAATTTGGTGCTGATACAATTTCTGCAGTTTAAAAGTCTCAAAAATATAAGGAAAATAAAATATGGCATTGGGTAAATTTCCTCTGACCTTCTTCTTGAACTGGAGGAGGGGTCAATACATTTTAAGTAGGTTCCAACAACTAAGATTTGTCACATTTAGAAATGCAGGAAATCACATGAAGTTAGGAAGAAATTGGATTAACGCCAGATTAACGATTTTCATTGTATTTCTATGATCAGGAGGATTTTTGCAGCAGGTAATAATTACTGATTATTGACAATGATGTTTTTCCTTTTTATTCTCCGCAGACTGATTCTTTTTCACTTTCTCGGACTTTCCTATTTTTTGCTTTTTAAAGACTGAAGAAACTGCAAAGCCTCAGCCCTTGTCTGGACCATGCGCATACCTCATAATGTGCCGGACCCCAGACCTCCTGTGATCATCTACGGCGCCATTTTATATGGTGACATGTTAGTATAACATCACAAGCCCCCTCTATTACACCCGACTATGTACCTGCTGCTTTCAGAAGATTTTCATGTGTCTGCGGCGTCACCAATATATCAATAAGGAAGAAGGAAGTCGCCTGACATTTAATTTTGAGGCAGATCAACAATAAATGTCTCTGTTTAGTCTGAGCCAAAAGCCGGCCACAGAAGACGGGCGTTGTCAGCACCAAAGGGAAATGTACGCAGGTCAACTTTTTGGGAAAAGGACGAGGGTGATGCTAAAAACAAAAAAGTCACAATTTATTTGGGCAGAAATCTAATTTGCACAAAAAATTGCAACTTTTTAATGTCTTCTATGCCAAAAAAACTGGGTTCTGGTCCAAAAACTGGGTAGCCGTGACTGAAAGCCGCGCTCTTCGCTCCAGATTAGGCCCAATGAATGGACCTAGTCCGGAGGAGGGAGCGTCTTCAGGCCGAATCGTGAGGCGAAACAGCCTGATCAATGAGCGTGTCGCTTCTTTTTCCGGGAGCCGTCTGTTTGGTCAGGAGTTTGAGGCGAATACGGCCTCAAAATCCTGACCCAAACCCCCGTGTGAATTTACCCTAATGTTTCCCAAGACCGGTGATGGAGACCGGGCCAACTACTGTGTATTTTCCATAAGCGTGTCATTCACATAGAAAACATAAAAGAGGTTTTATGGTTCATATAAAGAAGTGGTAGATTTTGGCCATAAAATGTAAAAAGAAAGCTAATTGATTCTGCTGCAATCTCATAAAGCTGATGGTCCTGATGATGATGATGTGATGTCCATGTCAGACACTTCACATGACCGAACACCATGTTTATTGCAGCCACACATAGATATCATCTCATGACGTGCCCTCTATAAGCTGCTGGACCTTCACAAGCAATGAGATTCCTGCATCACATACTAATATATTATTACTAGAGATGAGCGAGTACTGTTCGGATCAGCCGATCCGAACAGCACACTCCATAGAAATGAATGGATGCACCTGGTACTTCCGCTTGGACGGCGGCCGGTCGTGTGCCAGCTACGTCCATTCATTTCTATGCGAGCGTGCTGTTCGGATCGGCTGATCCGAAAAGTACTCGCTCATCTCTAATTATTACATTTTATGCACAAACATTCCTATTTATGAAGACTAAGGGGAAACCCTGCTGAGATGAAGGTGTAAATCTAATGCTCTTTGGGACTGGTTATTATGATGTTTTACATGCAATGAAGATTTTGGAAGCAATGATTTTTTTTGTGCAACTTTTTAAATAAATATTCATGACTATTTTATAAATGAATGTCTGAAGTTCATACGATAAGGGTCACATCTTAGGAATGTGCTTTGCAAAATGAAACAGAAAACTATCGGGCTTCATATAAAAACAGGTAGTAATAAAATGATGGAGGAGGGAGAGGCAGAGCCGAACACGTATATACAGGAAAGTCCTCATCAGTATACTAACCAGCAAAATGGTGCTCAGTAGTAACAAACATTTACTGGGGTATAAGGCCGGGTGCACACAGCCTATCCTGAGTATTGTGGCCTGCATAGCTTGCACATGGGACTGTGTAATTCACGGTCTTGTACGTGGACCAACAGAAATGAATGGGTCAATGTGCACAAGACACATGCCATGGTCATCTGCAAGGGGCTTTATGTGTACATGGATTTGCAGACCATACGTATCCCGCTAAAGATACCTCCTTTGTGGGGAAAGGAGAACATGCTCTAGTGCCACCTTTTGGAAGGTAGATCCCTACAGATCAATGCTTGGTGAAACCTGGAATTAAAGCAAAACCAGAATATCTTCTCCAAAAGGGAAGAGAGACCCAGGTGAGAGGTCATAGACAAAGACATGCTGACATCTCAGGAATAGTATTTATGATTTTGATTAATAATAATAATAATAAAACATTTCATTTCTATAGCGCCAACATATTCTGCAGCACTGTACAAAATGTAGGGTTCAAGTACAGACAAAAAGAGACATTACAGAGTAATAGTCAAGTCACAGGATGGGACAGAGGGCCCTGCTCAAAGAGCTTACAATCTATGAGGTAGAGGGGCTGACATAGGAGGTAGAAGGGGCGGTATTTAATGGTTACATTGTGTGTAACATAAGTAAATGCAGGTGAGATTGAATCCCAATCCAGTAGTCATTGTGCCTCTCTTGTGCACAGCAGCCGCTCATGTTGTACAAGTCAATTGCTTAGTGCCGGTTACTGAATGACAGAAGTGAGATAACCGGTGAAGGACAAATGTCCACAAATGTCTGTGTGCAGTTACTGGAGGTGACTTTGAAGTTTCGTTCACTTAAATTATTTCTTTTCCAAACCAAGAAGCAGAGACATAAATGGATAGATAGATAGATAGATAGATAGATAGATAGATAGATAGATAGGAGATAGATAGATAGATAGGAGATAGATAGATAGATAGATAGATAGATAGATAGATAGATAGATAGGAGATAGATAGATAGATAGATAGATAGATAGATAGATAGGAGATAGATAGATAGATAGATAGATAGATAGATAGGAGATAGATAGATAGATAGGAGATAGATAGATAGATAGATAGATAGATAGATAGATAGATAGGAGATAGATAGATAGATAGGAGATAGATAGATAGATAGATAGATAGATAGATAGGAGATAGATAGATAGATAGATAGATAGATAGATAGGAGATAGATAGATAGATAGATAGATAGGAGATAGATAGATAGATAGATAGATAGATAGGAGATAGATAGATAGATAGATAGATAGATAGGAGATAGATAGATAGATAGATAGATAGATAGGAGATAGATAGATAGATAGATAGATAGATAGGAGATAGATAGATAGATAGGAGATAGATAGATAGATAGATAGATAGATAGGAGATAGATAGATAGATAGATAGGAGATAGATAGATAGATAGATAGATAGGAGATAGATAGGAGATAGATAGATAGATAAATAGATAGATAGATAGATAGGAGATAGATAGATAGATAGATAGATAGATAGATAGATAGGAGATAGATAGATAGATAGGAGATAGATAGATAGATAGATAGATAGATAGGAGATAGATAGATAGATAGATAGATAGATAGATAGATAGGAGATAGATAGATAGATAGATAGATAGATAGATAGATAGGAGATAGATAGATAGATAGATAGATAGGAGATAGATAGATAGATAGATAGATAGATAGATAGTACTGCCTCCCTTCCTCTTTCTGGACTGTAGGATCACAGGGGCACTGCACAGATAGTACTGCCTCCCTTCCTCTCTCTGGACGTATGTAAACCAAGGGCACTGCACAGATAGTACTGCCTCCCTTCCTCTTTCTGGACTGTGTGTAGACCCGGGGGCACTGCACAGATAGTACTGCCTCCCTTCCTCTCTCTGGACTGTATGTAGACCTGAGGGCATTGCACAGATAGTACTGCCTCCCTTCCTCTCTCTGGACTGTATGTAGACCTGAGGGCATTGCACAGATAGTACTGCCTCCCTTCCTCTTTCTGGACTGTGTGTAGACCCGGGGGCACTGCACAGATAGTACTGCCTCCCTTCCTCTCTCTGGACTGTATGTAGACCTGAGGGCATTGCACAGATAGTACTGCCTCCCTTCCTCTCTCTGGACTGTATGTAGACCTGAGGGCATTGCACAGATAGTACTGCCTCCCTTCCTCTCTCTGGACATATGTAAACCAAGGGCACTGCACAGATAGTACTGCCTCCCTTCCTCTTTCTGGACTGTGTGTAGACTCGGGGGCACTGCACAGATAGTACTGCCTCCCTTCCTCTCTCTGGACATATGTAAATCAAGGGCACTGCACAGATAGTACTGCCTCCCTTCCTCTTTCTGGACTGTGTGTAGACTCGGGGGCACTGCACAGATAGTACTGCCTCCCTTCCTCTTTCTGGACTGTGTGTAGACTCGGGGGCACTGCACAGATAGTACTGCCTCCCTTCCTCTTTCTGGACTGTAGGTAGACACAGGGGCACTGCACAGATAGTACTGCCTCCCTTCCTCCCTCTGGACTGTAGGTAGACTCGGGGGCACTGCACAGATAGTACTGCCTCCCTTCCTCCCTCTGGACCTTATGTAGGCATGGTTAGCACTGTCTCCCTGTTACATACCCCAGCATGTAACATGGATGTAACCTTTTTCTTTTGTATCACATGTGACACATTCTTCTTGCATCATATTGTTATATAGGTTGTATTCTTTCATTTTCAATGTACAAGCTGAATTTTTGATATTTTTGAAAATTGAAATAACCTCATATTATCGGGATGGGGCAGACATGGGGGAAGTGTCTTATTAGGAAGTGAGATAAATATACACACTCTTCTGTGTAGAGGGAAGTTCACAATCTTTTTAGGGGATTTCCACCTTAAGCTTTTAGAAAAAAAATATCACACGCTAAAATATAAAATGCAGATTTTTTTTTATAACAACCTAGAATTACTCTGATTTATGCCAATACTAGGAGGAGAAATCAGGCAGGTTGCAAATGCAGCCCAAATGGAGGGAGATTCGGTCCATTTCAGACAATGCAAGGTATAGAGAGGATTGGTCTTCTCTGGACATAACATATAAACCTCTCGCCCTCTCTCTGACGCAGTTTCCATTTTCCAAACAAATTGTCTTATAACATTTCCTCCTGGCACCACAGTGGCAGCACTGGAGTCCTGGGTTTGAATCCTGACAAGGACAACATCTGCAAGGAGTTTGTATGTTCTCCCCGTGTTTGCTTGGGTTTCCTCCCACACTTCAAAGACAGACTGATAAGGAGAAAAAAATTCTTCCTAAAATGACAGAACATTTATTAGGGTGCTCCATCTGGTCAACCCCTTCAAGGCTCTCTAAATCAAGGCAGTCTGAGGTTAGGGTCCCCACCTGCATACATTACGGCCACCCATACCCTCATTGTTTAGAAAGTGACTGGGAGTCCACTTTAGCGCATAGGACTGGGCACATTGCAGCCAGTGAAGCTGAGCCGGGCACACTTCACAATGCTTGCATCCAATGTGCAGGGTATGTGCAGTGAAGAGAGGTACAAGTGCCCTTGACATCACCAGGCGCGTTGCACTGACATTGAGGCAGAATCCAGGGCTCATCTGTAATTACTGTGAGTTACTTCATTTGCAACACATTTCAGGGACCGGCAGCTGTAATTTGCACAAGTTGTAACCTTATATCCCTGCACCATAATGACAACTGGATAGTTTTATGGGGCAAATCACCTAAGAAGAGAGAAGAGTTGGAGAGTTGGGCTGACTTTTCCTTGGGGTACATCTAACCTTAGTTGCAGATGAGTTGCACTTAGGGGAACTCCAGACTCCTACAAACCACTGATCTGGATAATGAAAGCCTCCTTTCTATCATAATCCTGGACGCCGCTGACATCTCCCTCCATAGACAACAGCAAACACAGTTTTTTCTTGGAGACCTGAAAGTTTTCTTACCTGACTACATATTGCCAAGTCAGCAATATGAGATAGCTTTATATGCACAACGTGTTGTCAGGAATGGCTTCTGCAGCTCTTGCCACTTGCTGTTATGTCTCTAGCAGTTGTGTCGGAGGGTCCGGCGAGCCCCTCTGTCAGGTCACTATATGATATTATCTACTTGTTATGTGTTTGTTGCATTGTTCTTCGTCTTCTTGCTGCCCTTTTTCCCTTATCATAGAGAATTTTTGTTTTTGTTCACTCAAATTAGTGACATACAGTATTGTGCAAAAGTCTTAGGCAACTGTGAAAAAATGCTGCAAATTAAGAATAGTTTTAAAAAATAAAAGAGTTAATGGTTTATTTTTGTCAATTAATGACATATAAAGAGTGGATGAAGAAAAGTGACATGTAAACCCCATCAATATTCGGTGTGACCTTTGCCCTTTGCCTCATCAGTTCTTCTCGGGACTTGCAGACAGTGTTTGGAGGTTGTTCCCACCGCCATCTTGGAGAACTAAGCCCAGATCTTCTGTGGATGTTACTTGCTCCAATCCGTCTGTCTCTTCATGTCATCCCAGACAGACTGGATGATGTTGAGATCAGGGCGATATCATCACTTCCAGGACTCCTCCTCCTCCAAAGGGCAAAGGTCACACCAAATATCTATGGGATTTACATTTCTCTTTTCTTCATTCAATTAATTTTATTAATTGACATAAACAAACTATTAACCCTTCTCTTCCTGAAAGCAATTTACTGTGCAGCATTTCCTACTTGTCTATAACTTTTGCACAATACTGTACACTTGCCCAATATATGGTATATACCCTTTTCTCCTGGCAAAGATTCAGTGTGAATAAAATATAA
Organism: Leptodactylus fuscus; assembly: GCF_031893055.1. Lineage (NCBI taxonomy): Eukaryota > Metazoa > Chordata > Amphibia > Anura > Leptodactylidae > Leptodactylus > Leptodactylus fuscus. Next base: position 77,476,689 of record NC_134275.1, read on the forward strand.
GACTGACATTATTATTATTTGCACATATCATACATATAGAGGTGGTTGTTCTGTGTATTGTAACATTGTCCTGTGCTCCTTCAATCACTGATCGGCAGGGGTGCTGAGAATGGGATAGATCGTCAATATTAAAAAAAAAACAAAAAAACTTTAGTCTGAAACTCTTAGCCTAAGTCCCCACACAGCGCATCACTGCCAAAAAACTGTAGAAAAGTCTATGGCAGAAACATCACGTTTTTTGAGTAGTCTCTTCCACACATTATGGAATAAAACCAACGCGGAAAAGCGGCCGCATGCTTAGGGTACATTCACATGGAGGAAAATGGCGCTGAATTTGGCGTGGAATCCACCTCAGATTCAGCGCTGAAAAAAAAACCTCCCATTGATTTCAATGGGTTCCTTAACGTTTAGCGCTGAATCTGAGGTGGATTCCACGCCAAATTCAGCGCCATTTTCCTCCGTGTGAATGTTAGGGTTCACAAGGGGACACTTTGCGGTATTTTTCAGCAGTGTGTCCCATCTACTAATCCGCTACTGTATATCACAATGAGCAGGTTTGTCTCTGCAGCCAATCTGTTGTGGACTTGCCCGCTGAATGTGTTTAATCTTGAATACAAACATTGTAACTATTACAAGTCCCTGGATACAATCCGATAGCTTTATGTCATTTTCCCTTCATTCTGTCTCCTCGGCCCTTGTTTATCTGGGAGGTCAGCACTGAAATAAGTCCGTTCTTAATTTTTTTATTTTTAGCCTATCCAACTTCTCACTTTGTTTCATTTTGACATCCAGATCAGAAAGTACCTTACAGCGAGGAGCGAGGCTCTACCTAGTAACAAGTGATGACACCGTACTTCTGCCTTCCTATTGGCCGCCAACATAGAACAGACTTTCTGTGTAGAGAACTTTATATCTCATCGGCATATGCAACCGGACTGCAGAGATGAGAGGGTATATAGCTGGGCTGCTGCTGGTATACAGCGCCATATCTCTGCCTGCAACAGGTATACTGCACGCTATATCTATAACAATATATCACTCGCCTCGCTGTCACTGCTCTTAGGATTTGTCTTTCATGAGCCTAAATGTTGTACCATGTTGCATTTTGCATAATATTCGATTTATCGTTCGAGACTTGTTGTCTGTATTCCATCTTCTGCACATTAGCGCCACCTAGTGGACACGATGACATGAAGATGAAATAAAATACTTCTTTTGCATTTGTTTTCGCTTGTATTATTACATAGGTGTCTCTGTTTTGCAGGCTACGTCATGCAGGAGATTTCAAACTGCGGTTTTGGAGATGATAAGCAAGGGAACGTTACATTTCAGTATGCTATTACACTTAACCACCTGATTGCCCTGGTGTATGACCCCGCTAGCAATCAGTTTATCAATTATGCACCTTTTGAAAATATGTCGAAAGTGGTGTCAAATTATATTGAAGAATTCACCACTAAACTAGACATGTTATCGTACGTGAAATCAGAGGAGAAAAGATGCAAAGATGAAATACAGACGTTCTGGGACAGTACGGTGGAAAGAAGCGGTGAGTAGTAACACCCCAGCCAGAACACATGGGATACGGTAGATCTGGGATAGGGAACGTACGGCTCTCCAGATGTGACAAAACTACAACTCCCAGCATGCATACTGTCTCTGCTGTTCTTGGAACTCCCATGGAAGTGAATGGAGCATGCTGGGAGTTGTAGTTTCACAGCAGCTGGAGAGCCGAAGGTTCCCTACCCCTGCGGTAGATGATAAAATGGAGCGGATATTGCCTGATCCAGTAGGTGGCGCTGCACACTCTGACAGGCACAACATAGGACTTTGTATATCCATCCAGATATAGTCCTATAAATCTACATTTACATCTGTGCCGGACTCCGTCACAAGCTCCACCCGAAAATCAGAGTAAAATGACGGACACCCGATGTGCGTTCTGTGTTACTGCTCTATTAGCTGTCTGCTGGTCGTTGTTCTGATCCTCCAATGGAGAGACGGCGCTTGTGGGAACCTTGCATCAGTCTAAGGTGGTGATATAGACATACATTACATGTCATACTATAGGCTAAATTTATAGAATTTACAGACAGATGTATAGTCACTGACCTGTACCGATGGTACCTACTGTGTGCCGGACATTTACTCTCTGTAGTCACCCATGGTCTCATAGAGTGCAGAGCAGCCCTAGTGGAATATTGTCCCCAAAATAGGATGCAATAAGGTGTCACCATCTACTGCACCTATATGGTAATACTATTTACTATAGACACAGATATAACTACCGCACTAGATTACTGTATGCTTATAACTGCTATAATATCTATTCCTATAATACCTATATGTATAATTCTGCCTCTTATAGACATATATATCATTAGAATGCTGCCTTGTATAGAGAATATAACTGCTATAATACTGCCCCATATATACATGTATGTAACTACTTTCATACCCCCCCCTATGAGCACATATAGCGGTGCTATAATACTGCAGTAAATGACTATATTGCTGTACGGATACAATGTCTCAGTATTCTGTATAACACGTCTGTTCTCCGCAGTGACGCCGTCCATGGAGGTCTTTTCTCCTGAGCAGTTTAATGATGAGAATCTCCCGGTGCTCATCTGCTTTGTGTGGGGATTTTACCCTCCAGACATTGCTGTTGCTTGGATTAAAAACGACATGGTTGTGGTTAAGAATGAAACCCAGGCCGTGCGAGCCGGAGACTGGACCTACCAGGTGGTGCTGAAGCTGGATTTGAGGGACTCTCTCCCTGAAGACAATTATACCTGTATAGTGGAACATGCGAGTCTAAACCAATCCATGATAACAACCTGGAGTAAGTGTGACCCGGGATTGTCAGCAGCACCCCAGGGCCTCACTGCGGGCTCGGGGTACGGGGCTGTAACATGCAGCCTCACTTGTAATACTTGTCATTTATTTATTTTTAATGTGCACAGAGAGATAACAATTTGTGGACTTCTGTGTTTTTATTGGAGGGATATTCTGGTAATAACAAGTTATTACTTATGTCCTGGACAATTTCTAGCTTCTTATGGTGGTGGAGTAACCACTGGACCCCACTAATCTCCAGAATGGTGGCCGTGTGCCCAGTGCTGCAAGACCATAGCCAGACGGATTTGAGCGGAGTGGCCGTTGTCCACGTGCCCTGCTCTGTGGCCGGGGGTGATACACCTTGTCTGTGTCCTAAAGACTGAACGGTATTGCAATGTCCATGCAGAATCGGCGCTTTATTTATTTGTTTTTTAGTTATCATTTATCCATTTGATACGTTGTTACCAGAATATTCCTTTAAAATTCTATCACTCCGTTCTTTCTGTTTCTCTTACTTTGTTCTCTATTTTCCGTAAATACTTTATGTTAATATTAAGGTGATTTTTATTAATATCTTTCTCTCTTTCTATATCGCTTTTTGCGCTTGTTCCACTGTATCCCAGTCTCACCTGTCGCCTTTTATTCACACAGAACATGGTTTGACCTCCAATCAGATCATGAAGATCAGTGTCGCCGCTGTGATTTTTGGTCTAGGACTGATCAACTTGTTAGCCGGATTTATATGCTGGAAGAACGCCAAGAAAAGTGGTAAGCTCATAAGAACATGGACAAATGGAACTTTTCCTTCTGTCTCACGGGGAGAGACCAATAGAGGGAGGTAATTTTTTTAAGTTTAGTCCCGATCCTCCCAGTAGCTGCTGCAGGAAGACAGAAAGTCAGACATCAAAGACAGCGAACAGGGAGCGGTGCGGGATCCATCACTAGACAGACACCAGCAGGCGTGATATATGACAAGTTATTGCACCAGCAAGTATAGCGCTGTATCCAGGATTTATGATACAGACTGACACTAAGTTTAAGGCTAAGCCCCCACGTAGTGCGAAAAGACCACGGTTATAATTCATTGCATCGAGTCAGTTTTACCTGCGGAAATGCTCCTTGTAAATTTAATAAGGGAAAAAAAACTGCAGATAAAAATGCAATGAAAAAATGTGATGGGTTTCAGCTTTTTTTCCCGCAAGGTGGGGCCTTAGCCTAAATCTGTCTGTTCAGAGGACCGGGTCCTTAAATAAAAAGCCATTTACTAGTCCTTTAATAGTGTAGGCCATTCTGTATTACTATGGGCTCTGTGAGCCCAATAGAAATCTCCATGGTAGGGAGGAAAGAGAGGTATTTCTATTTTAGAGGGATGACCCTAGGGGAAGAAGAATCTCAGAGTGACCGTATAATATCAGAGTCTACACAATTAGCAGATTATTAATGAGCCTTCAATGTTAGGAAGTATTAGAAGGACTATGGACAGGACCATAGACAGTGAGTGGAGGAATCTGCTGCTTATACAGATCAGTGCGAGAATACAATAGATAGATTAGAAGGACTATGGCGCCACCTGCTGGACACTGGAGGGAACTGCAGCTGTGCATGGGTGTAGATACAATTTATTATATTGCATGGGGCTAAATACATTATACTATATTGTGTCCTGGTGCAGTTACTTAGCAATCTCCATTTCATTAGTGAGATGTGTATCGTCCCCTCTCCCAACACCCCTATACCTTATTCTTTGCTTGGCCTTCCGTGGCTCACTGATGACATATATTGAGTTGACACTTGCTGACCTTTGACCTGTGGCGTGGGTGGTGGTCATCTAAGTAGGTAAGCTATACCGCCAAGGTGCATGCTGAAGGGTATGCAAGAGGGCGTGACAGGTACGTTTTCCATTTCGGTGGATTTTTGTACATAATCCCCCCCTATTTTTTATTTTATTTTTTCCCAAAAATAACATTGCAAAAATATTTTTTTGGTAAAGCTGTACAACCCAACGCTTACTTTCCAAAATTTGCACTGACTTAGACCACACATTTAGACCTGAGCTCTTGTGAGACACACTCGGACTTGAATTTGCCAGGATTGTTTACAAAAATTTTGCACAAACCCAGAAAACTCAGGACAGCTGGAACCTCGGCCCGGTGAGGCTTGTCTGTGCAATGTAGTGACAATGGAAATTAATCTTAGGGTGGGTTCACACCAGTGCCCGGTCTCCGTTTTTGGGTTTCCGTCTTCTGCCGAGAGAAACTGGATGGGAGACGGAAACCTGGCGGTCAGTTATCAAACCCATTCACTTGAATGGACCTGCAAAGTGAGCGCCCGTGAGCGTCTTGTATTTTGTGTATTTTTTTAACTGGACACAAACTTGGACATGCAGGACTTTGTATCCGGTTTCGCCACCAGTAAGGACGACTCACCGCTCAGGAAAATTTACCAAAACCTGCTACAAACATTCAATGGCTGATGAATGTCCTAAAGTAATCTCATTGCCAAAATACATAGTGTGACCGCACCCCAGTGACGCTTGTATCATCTGCACTATTCATGTACCACTAACCCTTCCTAGGACTCACATAAGATTTCATGTTCCTGTCTTGTAGATGACTGTCCCGTCTTCCCCGCCATCTCCTGTCCTTGGCGTCACATGTTTGCTCCATGTTTTCCTGTTGCGTTCATCTCCTTAAGCAGGGAGGGCTCCATCACTAACCGCTCCTCGTCCTCGCTGGTGTCAGGTGACTCCGACTTACTGGTGGAAGAAGACAAAGACCTTATGGAAGACAGTGAGGCCGACTCCTTGGAGGGGGAGCTGATAGTGGTGGAGAGCCCAAGTGTCTGCGCCAGGTCTCCTTCACCTGTTCCCTTTTACCTGGGGGGTGCACTGAAGGGGGCGGTAAAAAATCTAGATGATGATAGACGCTGCTTCCCTATTTAATAGACTCAATACGAGCGCTATAAATACTGTAATCACCTATGTACAGGACTGTGCAAAAGTTATAGGCAGGTGTGGGAAAAATGGGTTAAAGTAAGAAGGCTTCCAGAAATAGAAGGGTTAATGGTTTATTGTCAATATACAAAGTGAAGTGAATGAAGAAAAGAGAAATGTAAATCCCATCAGTATTTGGTGTGACCTTTCTGCGTGGGAGGAGGAGTCCTGGAAGGGATGATCCGGCCCCCGCAGATATCGTCCTGATCTCATCATCATCCAGTCTGTCTGGGATGACATGAAGAGACAGACGGATTGGAGCAAGTAACATCCACAGAAGATCTGGGCTTAGTTCTTCAAGATGGCGGCGGGAACAACCTCCCTGCCCAGATCTGCCAAACACTGTCTGCAAGTGCCGAGAAGAACAGATGGAGGGCAAAGGTCACACCGAATATTGATGGGGTTTACATTTCTCTTTTCATCATTCAGAGAAATTAACAATCACCACTTCTAGTTCTGAAAGAATTCTTACTGTGCTGCATTTTTACATACCTGCCTATAACTTATGCACAGTACTGTAGGACAGACCCTCTTCCTTCCACACATTGGCCAGAGTCAATGCTGACCAATACTTAACCAATTTACCCCTGGTAAATGCTCCCTGTATGTCATTACCCCCATCATATGCCCCTGTATGTTATTACCCCCATCATGTGCCCCTGTATGTTATTACCCCCAGCATATCCCCCTGTATGTCATTACCCCCAGCATATCCCCCTGTATGTTATTACCCCCAGCATATCCCCCTGTATGTTATTACCCCCATCATATCCCCCTGTATGTTATTACCCCCATCATATCCCCCTGTATGTTATTACCCCCAGCATATCCCCCTGTATGTTATTACCCCCATCATATCCCCCTGTATGTTATTACCCCCAGCATATGCCCCCTGTATAAGCTTATGTATAATTTGTAACTCTAGGGTCACACTAGCCTTCGAGTTTTCGTTTTTGGGGAATCTCTATCCGCTTGAAAGGTGATTCCCTTCGGTCTCCGTTGACTATAATGGGGTCCACTGGTGGAAATTGGTGGAGAGAAGAATCCTGCTGACCTAATCTAAGCCTAATGTCCCCGAACACTGGTGTGTACCTAGAGTAAGACGGCTGCACATGTCCTGCACAGACATCAGCCTATACCCTTATAGTGCCCGCACTGTACATGTCTGTGTGTCTGTCATGTATGTCATTCCTGTATGTCGCTGTATCTACATGTCTATGTTATCTTTATGTTTGTCTTCTGTATTTGTCACATTGTTGCTTTGTCTTTATTCTATAAATATATCCCTTATTCGTGTCCTTATGTCTTGTCTTTATTATACTGTTGAGGATTCGCACCCCCCTACTGCTTCTAATTGTAGGGAAACCTTATACTGTCAAGTGGGTGTTTCCATTGCCCAGCACCTGCCCACATGACAATACAGGGATAACAGTAGCCAATGGCGCCAATATCTCTGCAGCGGGAGCCGAAATCTGAGAAGACCTTGTTAGGTTCAGCAGAGGTGCAGCGATATAAAGGTATTTAGCACTTTTAGGGGTTTGCCATTCTCTTTAAGGTTTTGTTGCACGCAGAGCGATTTCATCCTCAAAATAATGGCGAAAACAATGGATACCTGGCAGACTCCATTATAGTAGTGGGATCCCCCGCTCCCCGATCTTAATGCTTAGTCCGTTCATCTGATCTTACAATGGATAGATGGTGACAGCAATGCACATGTGAGCCCAGGCTCAGGCCTCATGCACATGACTATGTGTATACTCTGTGTGCTAACACTGACCCATTATATGCTATGGCCCCTTGTATTGTTATGGGCTCATCTATGGGGCCGTGAGCCTGGGACAAATCTCAGCACAGATCCTATTCCTGTTGGATTTGTGGCCTGGGCTCACTTACAGGTCTGTGGAGGTGCAGGCGGCAGCCGGATATCATCCATGTGCCATCCAACCACAGACCTGGCACATGCTCATGGTTATGTCGTAGCCTAAGTGCCATCTTTACAATGGGCTCAATACAGTAATGGGATGGAGGAGTTCTACAGTCTCTCTTTACCTCAAATTGGGCACATACGCTGCAAACTGGAGAGGGTTTGGCAAGAACCCTCACTGTAGTAACTTGCCACATCGTAAACATGGATTTTTAGGGATACTGTCAAAATAAGATATTGTATTAAAATCTATGATGTCTTGGATAGGGCAAAATGTAATGATCGATGGGACGACCATGAACTCCTAGAACCTGGTGCTGTGTGCAGGGCTGACGCTGGTGCAGGTACCTGCAGATCAATGTGATCTAGGTATAATGTCAGTGGCCGATGAGGGCTGTGTTAGCCATAGAGCAAACAGAGCATGTACACCGGGCCCTATAATAGCGGGGGCCCTCAGGAGACCTGGATCGAACAGGACAGTCCTACATTTTGGCTGCTGTCTCACTGTTGCAGGAACTAGGTAGCAATTTCAATTCTATCTGAACCCTGAGGATGCAGAAAAAGTTTCCTACAATAGTGAAGCACAGAGATATCCATTCCGTGCTCCACCATTCAGGCGTCTGCTGACAATGCCAGCGGTGGGGAGACGCAATGAGCTGTAGATATCACTAAGGCTGGAGCCTGCAGGCAAGATCCTGGGAACCGGGTTAGGTGAGTAACTTTTTTTTGTTATTTGTATGTAATATATTCAATGACTGGTCAGTAGGGGGCATTATGTGGAGACTATATGAGGAATCACTATATTTAGGGGTGTTTGGGTTATAAAACATTTGAATGGAGACCATGCACGTGTCTCCATCAATCAGCCCTGCAAGTGACCATGTTTTTTTGCAGTGGTGTCTTCCTCTCCTAAAGAGGCATATCTAACAAAAAGAGCATTGAAAGGGGTTTTCTCACAAATACTTACCCCCACGTATACAGGGGTGAAACTAATGGAACCTCCCAGAATCACGAGAACGAGAGTCTCCCTGTAGATGTAACAGTAATGCACATGAGAAATCCTGCAGACATGGATGGGAGGAGGTGAGAAGAGGACATGAGTGACCCAGCAGAGGAGATGGTCGGGGGTATCTGGGTTACTCTTATATGCACGTTTTGGGTATTGCAGTAAAGACATTACTTACAGTGGGGTCTTTTCTTCGTCTGCAGGTTACACTCCAATCCCAGGATACAATGATTTCCAATGAGACTCCAAGAAGTAAGTGATGGCTGAATATATCATATTTAGGATATTAGTGTCCTGCCGCTTACCTGGAGGCTGCTCAAACTCCAGTTTTCTGGATGTCTCAGAGGTCTCCCCTTGTTACAGGAGTCTCTGGATATTCTGGGAGAGCTGGAAGTGGAAGGGGAATTGGCTTTTGGTGACTTTTTATGCATTATGACTTAGACTAAGGCCCCATGTGGTAGAAACACATAGTTTTTTGTTGCAGTTTTTTTTGATCCAAAGGAAAAAATGGCTACAGAAGGAATTGGAGATCTGTAGGAATCTCTTCTACTTCTTCTTTCTGATCAATCCACTCCTGGCTTTGCGTCAAAAAAACGTAACAAAATCTGCAACAAAAAAAGCTGCGTTTCTGCAACATGGGCCCTCAGCCTTATACTGACTTTCTGTTCATCTCCTCCACCACTCTTACCACCATGCACGTTACATAAGGTAAACATGTGCCCTGGTTTTCTTTGATGACATGATACATTCTTGCAGTCATCCTAGTAGAACGTCTTCTGAGACATAGCCTGACCATCTTGTTCTTCAGTTTCAGGTCTACAGGAAACAAGACAAGTTAAACAGACCTCCATTGTATGGACCAGTCCAACGGCTCCATAGATTTGTACAGCCTCAGATTTGGGATGGACGCCGGACATTTCTCATATTTCAGTTTTTTATGTGTACGATAAAAAGGAGACTCTTGGGTTGAGGAAGATGACTGGACACAAAGCTCCCAAGGACTCCCATAGGGGTATATGTATCTGTATGTGGACACGAGACACTTAGAGGCGTCACTAGATGTGATGTTGTGGAGTTTACTTGCAGTTGCTTCTTTTGTATTACATGTTGTTTTTCAAATTTTCTTTGCCAAAATCAATAAGGAGACTCAAGGTGATCAAAGATTTGTACCGCCCTTCACCACAGATGTGACTTATGTATAAGTAACAATCCCATCTAAGACTCGAATATTAAAGGAGACGGTTTTTAGAAATAAGGGATATGAGAATTGTCCATTTATGTCACCAAGGTCACTTTTGGTGGAATGAAGATTGCAATGGCCAGGCTGCCGGTTACAACTAAGGCTGGGTCTTCGTCATTTGGTGCTGTATAGGCCGAGCCTAACACTGGCAATATACAAGACATTGATCGGGCAATGGACAGACACACGATGGTCAGATCATTCAACCAATTGTCCCGAACACAGGAATAACAAAGATCTTAAAGACAATTGTCTGAGGATCACAAGGATGTACAATGTTCCCATTAGTATAGTTTACCAAAATCTGATCATATAAAGAGTCAATGCAAGGAAATATAACATTATTTAAAAATGTTAATGTTTAATTTTTTTTTACATTATAATGTAAAAAATGTAACAATAAAAAATATAAACTTGTATATTTCTCTCCATTGTGTATCAGTTTCTGTAAAATATGATATTCCGTATATTTGTCAGCTTAAGTACTTATTGCCAAATTTCCTACAAAGGCTCACCTAAGTTGACCAAATGGCAAAAAAAAATCCAAGACGATGGCTTTTACTGTAGAGAAATGTTAGTCACCAGTGGGCTGTATGTACCGATCATTCACCGGATGTAATGATGCTTTGTGGATGAACATTTGATCGGCCAGTCGGTGCGGGGAGTGTGACGTTTGTATGACCCTTTTTACCCCATTTTCATTTACCCTTTTCTTTTTGTAAGCTGCAACTCTTGAGTCTTAAAGGGTCACTGAATTTTCAGACGATGTAGTCTAATTTCATAGAGCATTTAATCTAGACCAAAAAGGTGTGCACCTTATTTATAAATGTTGCTGATTTCTGCCTAAAAAAACTCTCTAACGTTCCTGCCACTAGGTGTCTCTCTTCTAGATAATTTTACTTTTTGCTCCCTGTCACTAGGGAAGGTCTGTCCATAGATACCACAAAAAAAGCCAGGTGACTTCTCAGTGAATGGATCGGGAGGGGCTGTTCTCTATTCACATAGTGAATGCAGAGGGGAGGGGATGATTTTCCTCATAGTCTCCACACATATCTGTATACTGCTTTATCTGTGCACACCTCACTGTTTACAATGTAAGAAAAGCATACTATGTACTTGTATCTGCTTCTGGCTGTTTGTGTTATTGCTGATGGGATGTTAGCCATAGACAGCAAGCAGCTTTCCTGACTGTGATTATAGATTGCTCTTTTTCTGGGTCAGGGATCGTTTTAACTGCACCATATCCTGTATTTGCAATGCAGTGTTTCTGGATCTCCAATATTATGGTCACTTGGGATTGTCTCAGATATTTGTTTATTGTACAGTTACTCCTGGCAGAATCACATAGTTTAATGAGTGGTAATAATAATGGGATGTGGGGGGCAGACTGCTCTTTGTACACGCCCCCTGTCTGAGATGTAAAATGTGCTGAAGCCATACTGGAGCTAATAGCAGCAGAATAACGGATAGGACATTATGTATGGAGACTTATATAGTCATAGAACAGACTGTCCAGCAAGACCCTGCAAACAGGTATCCTTTAAGAACTGTACAAAGGGGTATCAGGTTAATAAATGTTAATTGGTTCTGATATTCATTAACTCAACCAAGATAATTGGATACAATTTAATTTATTACAAAATATAAACATTAATGTCAAAAACTAGAGATGAGCGAACGCCGTTTGATCGAATATTAGGCCGTTCGGGATATTCGATTCCAATCGAATACAAGGCCGCAAACGCAGTAAAAATTTGTGTCCCCTCCCACCTTCCCTGGCGCGTTTTTTGCACCAATAACTGTGCAGGGGAGGTGGGACAGGAGCTATGACAACGGAGGCAGTGAAAAAAATGGAAGAAACCCATTGGCTGCCGAAATCATGTGACCTCCCATTCATAAGAATAGTGTCGGCCATCTTCGCCTCATTTTCGTTTTGGAGTGATAGGGAGGGCTTGGTCTCAGGGCGATAAAGTGCATTTAGCTTTGGTTAGGCAGCAAATAACAGATCTATTCAGAGCTAAATATAAAATCAATCTGCAAATCATAAAGCAGCGTAGCAGCAGGGGACGTGGGCGAGGACGTGGATACCCAGCTGTATATCCACTCCACAGTCCAGGTACTGGAGAGAAGCTGCCAGCACCCAATTTACTCTTCCTCCTCCTCCTCCTCCTCCTCCTTCAACCCCAGCCCCTACTTCTGAATGTGATTTTTTTTTTTTATAATAATTTGTTTTTTTCCATTCTCTCCCCCCCCCCCCCCAGGGGGTTGCAACTCAATTTTTTAGACCTCCAGCCCAAGGGCCTGCAAAATAATTTTTTAGGGCTCACCCCCAAGGGGCTGAAAATTAATGTTTTAGGGCTCCCCCCAAGGATGAAGTAAGTAGAAAAGGATGGCTTGCAACACTCTTCAAGTATAAAATTTCATCTTTAATTTATCTCATTAAAAGATACAGTTTCCACACCAATAGAAAACGTGACAGAAAAAAGAAAAAAATATATATGAAGAGTGTGTTTAAAAAACAGACATTTGTGGATGTGGTAAGCAACAGCCAAATATTCCTCTTTTTGTAGGGCCTGAAAATTAATGTTTTAGGGGTCACCCCAAGGGCCAAAAAAATAATACACTGCTGCTGCTGCATGGCTGTACTCACGCCAAGGGCCAAATACTAAATCTTTGCTGTTTAAAGGCTCAACTCACCTAAAGAACCAACAAATCTCTGCAGGTAGAGGCTGAAGTCACCTGAAGGGCCTCAGTCTCTACTGGAACTCAGCTTAAGGGCCTGGAACTTTGTTTGGAAGGGTTCATGTTAAGGGCTAGAAAAGTGAATTTTGGAAGGTCTTACCACATCACACACATCCACAATGACAGGTCAGGGGGGACTGAAGGATTTCCCATTGTCTATTCCATCTGTGCTTGTCATGGGGGACGTGATATAAAGGGGTGCTTGTTAATGTTTGTTGAGCTTAAATTTGGGTTTGTGTCCATCCATTTGGGGAGTAAAGAAGGTTTCCAGGTATTTCCCACTTTGATAGAGGTTGTAGTGAGTGTGTATAGTGTGTATAGTTAGGCTGTGATGTTGGGGTAATAGAGGGTCTTTGGTGTGTTAGATGCCCCCAGACATGCGCCCCCTGCTGTCCCAGTTACATTGCAGAGGTGTTGGCATCATTTCCTGGGGTGTCATAGTGGACTTGGTGACCCTCCTGAGTCGAATGGTGGGATCCCCTGAAACGGAGCATTTTCTCCCATAGACTATAATGGGGTTCCATATTCCTTCCAATAGTCCAATATTGAGCGGCTATTCAGAACGAATAATGAATATTGAATATTTTAGTGTTCGCTCATCTGTATCAAAAACTTTTCGGAAAAATATTTTTTTGCTCTCACCGAGGTGTGTCTTTGTCTCATGGATAGAACTAATCATAATCCTCGACTAGACACTATACATCTGTGAGTGTTTCCCACAGTAGAACCTTGAACAATCCTTAGTCAATCTCCATTTATGAACATACTGATTTTAGTCCACTGCAGTGCGGGAGATTTCACATCAGTGGTTTCCATGATAGTCCCTGGTGGAATCTGTGCCTGACGTATGAGAAGATATACCGGACACCGCGCCATATATCAGGCACGTCCTCCAGAGGGGCCAGCGCCCACGCTGAAAATAAAATACAAACATAAATAAATAATAAATAAAAACATTGTTAGGATCTGTTCACACTTAGTTTTAGTTATTTTCCATAAAGTTACATTTTTGCATCATTGCCCAGGTGGACAAATGACACATCTAGAGTATGGTATAAGTTTTGGGGGAAAAAAGCACAGCAAAACTAAATATGCTCAAAATTATCTTTCCAGCAAAACCTAAATGGAAACGTATGAATTTTCACTGTAAACTTTTTGCACCTTTTTACAACACAGATTATATTCCATATGAACCCTGGGGATTTGTGCAGGGGCTGATTCTAGAGCTTGTACAGTGACTGGAGACAAATGTATTTCTAGTAGATGCCAGTATGTGGCGGTATTACTCTGTTTTTACTATTGGCTGCACCTCTGGTTTCCTGGAAATCAGCTTACATCTCACCAGGGTGTTATTCATGGTTTTGCCATAGGGGGCACAGAGGAGACGTTCAGATATTTCATGCACTTTTTTTTTTCGTATGAGAAATTAACGAGGACATGTGCGCCTGTCCTGACCCCAACCACCGCACAGTTATAGGGAACTCTGCTGACCTGGCCTTATACACTGCTAATCCCATCCACTCATTGCAGAAAAACATCCGCAGAGAACATGCTGTGATTAAAAAAAAAAGTTGTGTTTTTGTAAATCGCAGCATGTCTTATACCTACGTAAATGCTGACGTTTTCCGTACAGGTATAACAGGGGCAGAAAGTCTGCGGAGGAATACTTTGTGGACCTTCTGTGAAACACACTGCGGAAAAACTACGATGTGTTATCGGCGGTGTCTTTTTGCAGCGTTTTTCAGCTGTGGCTCGCTACGTGGGAGCTTATACAGGAAATCTACCTGAATGACAGACGCCCATTGTGGCCCCGGGGAGTGTAAGAGACTGGAGCTTAGGTGGATCCCACACCAGGCGGGCACTTCATTGAGACTTATATACAATGCACCAGTCCTAATAAGTTCCCCCTCTGTGTGTGACCGCCCTGAATACGTTTGTTTGCCATCAGCTCCTGAGTAACCTCCTTTGCCTGGAGTATATGAGTTATCTCAGATATTACTTTCACTTCTTCCTTCTCCTCGGTCTCTGCCTGGTAACTGCTGAGTGTCTGTAGATTTAGTTTCTTACTGGTCTCGCCCTCACAGGCGCCCTATAAGCGAACGTCTTCTCTGTGTGTAAGTGACTGAGACATCCTGAGAGTATCATCGTATGGATCCTGTGCTGTGATATCTACACGACCCCGACTCCGATCTTCTATTCTATGTCAGGAGGAGACATGACTTCTTTTCTCCTGCTTTTCCTGTTAGTCCCTGCTGCAGTCCATCCTGGTAAGTGCACAGGGAGGGGAACAGTTACATTATGGTACTTGTAGTCCTTTATTGCTTTACAATGGCTGTCGTATTTCTATAGCACGCTCTTCTGTGCAATGTGATGTCTTTGTTCTTCCTCAAATGATCAAAAACCGGTAGTGAGTTGCTGCAAAAAAAACTCAGCAGAAAAGACCGTGGTGGAAATATATTATATTATACAGAAAAGGCATTTCACTAGGTGTAATGGACCTGTCGCAGCTTTTCTATGGTGAATTATATTTGCCATATGTAGATGGGATTAGCCATGATCCCTCCACTTTGCAGGTAATGTAAAACACAGCATTTTCACGTTTTTTTCCCACAGCGTTTCTGCCGCGATAAGATTGCAGCATCTACACTACGTGAGACCCCGGCCTAAATCAGTAGCCCAAAATTTCATACAATGACTGAGATTTCTTACTGTTTTTACATTGAGACTCTGGAGTAAATTTAGCACATCCCATATTTTTGGTGCATTGTAGGTTTATGTTGGGACATCTTGTCGCGTCCAGTTAGAGTTAATATTTTCTGATTTGCTAGACATGTGGGTGCGGCTTCTCAGAAGATCTGGTGCGAATAAATGTACCAAGATGCATCAGAATTGTTTTATAAAATTCTGGCTCAAAATAAACCAGGTAATAGATGGTATAAACCTGCACTAGGTTCGCAGTAGCGTTCCGTTTCCACCACTGTAAAATGGAAACCCCATACGCTTAAAAAGCAACTACCTGTGGAAACTCACAGACCTTATAGACTATAATGGGGTCTGCCGGGTTTCCTCCGATTTTATGCAGAATTCTCTCCACCTCTTTTAAGCGGAATGGGGGACGGGATCCCCCCGAACACAAGTGAGAACCTAGCGGTGGACTTTTTAAAAATGACAAAAAATAGCGTCCTCTTACTCCAGTAATGGTGTGGAGTAAGGACAGAGGTCTTAGATTTAATGATGGACCAAACCTATCAATCTTTGTGAGACGTTTCATGAATTAGGTGAACACTATGGCAACTCGGACTCCACAAAACTGACTATAAAAATTGATGATAATAGTCATCAGTTATTACAGCAGCGCCTTATAAATAGGCCTTGGATCAGTAATAGTCCCATCTCTAATAGGTCCCGTTATCAATAAATGCCACCCCTTTATTCCCTTAAAAGTTACTATCATAAATAATACCCCCCTTTATAAATTATAACTCACTGAACAATTTTACACCCCTTATAAATAGTTCCCCTCTTATAAGTAATAGCCTCCCCTTATAATAGATGTCTCATATATAATAGTTCCCCCCTTATAAATAACAGCCCACATTGTAAATAATAGTTCAACCTAATAATAGCCCTCCACACAATATAAAATGCTCCACATTGGCCCCACACAGTATAATAGGCTCGCCACAGTACAGAAGAATAAATCTCTTATTATAATAGACTCCCCACACTGCCCGCCAGTATAAAGCTCAATAGTGGCCCCACACAATATAATATGCTCCCCAGAGACCCCCAGTATAATGTACTCCACCGTGTCTTCATATGGTATAAAGCTCCACCGTGGCCCTGCACAATAGAATAAGCTGCCCAGAAGCCCCCCAGTATAATATGCTCCACAATGACCCCACACAGTATAATATACTCCACAGTGACCCCACACAGTATAATATACTCCACAGTGACCCCACACAGTATAATATACTCCACAGTGGCCCCCTAGTATAATGCTCCACGGTGACCCCACACAGTATAATATACTCCATAGTGGCCCCCTAGTATAATGCTCCACAATGACCCCACACAGTATAATATACTCCACAGTGGCCCCCTAGTATAATGCTCCACAATGACCCCACACAGTATAATATACTCCACAGTGGCCCCCTAGTATAATGCTCCACAATGACCCCACACAGTATAATATACTCCACAGTGGCCCCCTAGTATAATGCTCCACAATGACCCCACACAGTATAATATACTCCATAGTGGCCCCCTAGTATAATGCTCCACAATGACCCACACAGTATAATATACTCCACAGTGGCCTCCTAGTATAATGCTCCACAATGACCCCACACAGTATAATATACTCCATAGTGGCCCCCTAGTATAATGTTCCACGGTGACCCCACACAGTATAATATACTCTACAGTGGCCCCCTAGTATAATGCTCCACGGTGACCCCACACAGTATAATATACTCCACAGTGGCCCCCTAGTATAATGCTCCACAATGACCCCACACAGTATAATATACTCCACAGTGGCTCCCTAGTATAATGCTCCACAATGACCCCACACAGTATAATATACTCCATAGTGGCCCCCTAGTATAATGCTCCACAATGACCCCACACAGTATAATATACTCCACAGTGGCTCCCTAGTATAATGTTCCACGGTGACCCCACACAGTATAATATAATATATATTTGCATATTGACAAAATTATAGATGTCTCCAAAATGGAGGCAGCGATCCAAAAGGGAAGAACTTTGTTTCATTCAGGTGACCCTAATCTATCTACCTGGGGGGCTGGGGTGATATGCTGGTTCGGGTGACAGGCACCCCATTATGAGAATGTATTACCTGATATCCTGTCAGTATATGATATGTAACCCTCTGTATCTCCCTCAGACAGTCACTCTCTGCGGTATTATTACACCGGGGTCTCAGCTCCGGGGTCCGGACTACCCGAGTTCTATGCAGTCGGATATGTGGATGATCAGCAGATCGACTTATATAACAGTGACATTCAAAGGAATATTCCTGTGGCTCAGTGGATGAAGAAAGATCCGGAGTACTGGAAGACGGAGACACAGACTGCCAGAAATACTGAGGCCATTTTCAGACATGATGTGAGGACAGCAATGAGCCGGTTCAACCAGACTGGAGGTGAGAGGTGTATATATATATATATATATATATATATATATATATATATATATATACTGTATATACTGTATTCTAAGAGACTCTTGCAAATGTATCGAACTGCACCAACACTCCTTACACTACCTAAGACTCAGAATTTGTCTTTCTAAAGGTATTTGGTGGAGATATACATGGCAGTAGTCTCTTGTATAGTTAGGCTGGATGCACACGGAGTAACACCGGGCTTGTAAAAATATTCACAACCGTACACGCGAGCGCAGCGGACAGCTCCCGAACACTTCCCATTCACTTCAATGGGAGTGCTCGTAACGCCGGCAGCTTTCCTGTAGATTTAATGGGAAGAGAAAGTCCACAGAGGAAAACTCTGTGAATTTTCTCTTCAAAGCGCTGCGGAAAGAACCGCAATGCATTCACACAGCGGTTCTTTCTGCAGCGCTTTAGCGCTGCGATTACGGCCCGTGGGGCTTTAGCCTTAGGGTCCACACGGAGGAAAATGACGCCGTATTTGGTGCTGAATTTTCTGAGCTGAAAAAAAGCCTCCCATTGATTTCAATTGGTTTGGTAGATTTTTTTCCACTCGCGTAATTTTCTGCTAGCTAAAGATTCAGCGCCATTTTCCTTTTTTGGCACTGATTTTGATGCTGAATCCGCGTCAGAATCCACATGGAAAAAACGCCTCCCCATAGACTTCTATGGGTTCCTTCAGGCGGATTCCGCCTGCAAAAACCAACGCAGTCAATGGGTGGCGTAAAATCCACATTGCGGATTTGGGCGCAGAATTGGAAAAAAACGGTAGCGGTCCATGCATTGTGCTGAAGGAAAAAAAAAAAAAAAAAGACTCAAAAAATGCTCCAAAAACCGCTTCAAAGAAACATTTCTTAATTCCTGAAGCGGATTTTTTCCTCGCCAAAAAACTCCGTTCTAGCAGAAAAAACAACATTGAAGTTAATGGGAGGCTTTTTTTTCAGTGCTGAAAATCCACATCAAATTCCTCCCCATTTTCCTCCGTGTGAGTGGACACATACTATGACCTGAAGGAGCCGCCTCACAGGCCCAAAGCAACCAATCAGAGCCCAGCTTCAGTGATTCGGCTCCCTGTATAGTCAGCAATAATGACAGTCTTACTTTCAGGCAGTTTTCACCTGACCAATATGGCTGCTCAGTAAGGCTGCTTGCACACTACCGGATTTTTCATGGGTCTCTGGGCCGTGGATTGTACATCTCCATAGACTTCTATAGAGCTGCAAAATTCACAGCTTTGTGCACAGAGAAGTCTATGCAACCACCAAATCCATGGCCTGGAGGACTGTGAAGAATACTATAGTGTGCAAGAAGCCACTAAGGATACCAGATTTGTTTTGTAAGTGCGTGCATGTGTATGTGTGTGTGCACGTGTGAGGTCCGTGTGTGTGTCTGTGTATGCGTGTGATCCATGAGTATGTATGCACGTGTGTGGTCCATGTATATATATGCATGTATGTGTGCGTGTGATCCATGTATTTGTGCATGTGCAGTGCAAGTGTCTATGCATGCAATAGTTGTGTGTGCTCTGTTCGTCTGTGTGTATAGTGTGCATCCATCCGAGTGTGTTTGCGTGCGTGTGTGTGTGGTATTTATGGGGTGGTGTTTGTGTTGTGTGTGTCTAGAGCGGCCTGGTGTTTGTGTTGTGTGTTGTGGCATTTGTGTGGTGTTGAGCTTGTGGGTTGGTGTATGTGTGCTGTCTGTGTGATGTTTATATGGTGTCTGTGTGTTGTGTGTGGTGTTGCGGCCCCTGTAGCAGCGACTCTTTGGCGCCGTTGCTTTAATCTGTCCCTGTCAGTCACATCTGTTGTTTTTCCCTCAGCACTTTCACTTTCACATTTCCCCATTATATGTATAGGGCCTAACTTCAGGGTCCCAAATCTCATGGTGGGGGGACGCTAGCGAGATGTATTGTGCGCAGTATTCTGCTCCTGTGGGTGGAGAGGGGGCATGCCAAATTTCACCCAAATTGGGCGAGAACTGTGGATTTGTATAGAGCGGATACTGCAGGATTTGAGTTATATATATATATATATATAGAAGATAAGGGTCTATCTATCACCATGCTTAATTTACTTGAGAGTTCACATTCCCCCTAATCATGTCGCTGCCATTGGATTTTCTGGTGTAAACACTGTAGAGAAGAAGGCATTTAATACTTGTGCGTTTTCCTCATCCTCCTCCACCATTACTCCCAGATTACATTGTCAGTTTTTATTCTCTTATAATTTATGTCATTGCAGAATAATTTCGGATTACTTTTACTTTCCTTGGCAATTCTTCTCTCCACCTCAGTCTTCGCCTCCTTTATTTGTCTTCTGCACAGGTTATTTTTCTCCTTATAGTATTTAATGCCGTGTCGCTAATTTCTTATTTTAGCACTTTAGATGCTTCCTTTTTACCCCTCATTGCTCTCCTTCATACCAATGACCAGTCACCTAGTCCAGTATAAACACCTCCAGACATTGAACAATGGACAATGATTCACTTGTGATGGAATTTCTGATACCGAACTGACTTTGTTTTTTATTACATTTTGAGTAATTAAAACAGACAGAAATCATATAACTTATTGTGAACTGTGTCTTATAAGATGCTGACCTTAATATTATCACTGGTTGGTGGTGAGTCCTCTCGTGTGGATTGTAATGTACTGTAAGTGGGGGAAATAAGGGAACACATGTAACATGTAAGTGGGGGAAATAAGGGAACACATGGAACATGTAAATGAGTGCTGAGCCACTTGTTCTATTGCTGATGGGCTCTCGGTATGGACAATATATCTGCCTCTATACATGGACATGTGATATGCCTGAAGGTGTTTTCTGTACATGTATAGGTCAGATGTGGCACAATGCTAGCTGTATAGCTATTGGAGGTGCAGTGGTAGCAGTCGCTACTGGGCCCAGGACCCTAAGGGGGCCCCAAAGGTCCCTCTGCCACAAAATAGGCCACTATTCCATTACAGATTCTTCATTTTGGACCAGGATGATGATATAATCATAGTCAAGACTGATTTTTCAGGTTTTTAGAAGACTGGTCTCTGAATGGAGAGCCCGTACAGTGCTGTATACTGGTATATATAGTACGGCGATGCACATGTAGTGTAAGGCTGCAGCCATACTGTGTCCAAAAAGATGGTTGAGAATTCTTTTTTTTTTTTAACATTAAAGTTTATTGAAATTTTTCAAACAAATTTCAACACAATACACAAAAAGAAAAAGACAAAAAACAAAAGGAAGGGGGGGGGGGAGCACAGGGAATAGGTGAGAGGACGCTGAAACAGACCAAGTCTCTGAGACGGAGAAAAAAAAAAGTCCAAAAGGCCGTTAACAGAAGTTGGGGAAGGAGAAGGGACCTAGAAGGAGGAAAGGAAGGTGCAGGACGGCTCTGGCGCAGCAGAACCAGGGAGATTCCCAGTTCCCTACCCCAACTATCAGTAAAGGAAGGAGGCGAATCCCCCACCCCGTCCGACAAAAGACCATATAGGAGGGAAATAGTATGAGAAGGAGGCAAGGGGGAAACACACAGGCGCTCAAAAGGCCGTAGAGGTCTATGTAGGTCCCGCAAGGATCTCGAGGAGAGGTAGAAGTGTGACAATCGTATTGCCGCCTTCCATTGGCAATCGACAAGCGTATTGCCAATGGAAGGCGGCAGTATCCGGACAGGACAGGTGGGCAAGAAGATCAGGGCGTTGAATGAGCGAGGTGGCTGAAGTGACCTGTTGAAAACGAAGGACAGGAAAGTCTACTCGTCCAAGCAAGAAACGGGATCCGAACGCCGGAGGGAAGTCAGGGTTGACCGTGACAGGAGTCAACGGGCCATCATTAGTGAAGAGTAGCCGCATGGCGCTGTACCTGCGACAGACTCCCATAGTCTGGCGCGCCACAAAGGGGAGCGGATGATCCCTATCATCGGTCCAAAACTTCTCTCGAAGCCAGGGTAGGGCCGTAAGAGGGATAGGGCTCACAGAGTCCTCTAGTGACCCAAAGTTTGGAACGTGCCAAATCGTGCCAATCTAGGAAACGCGCAGCTACCGCCACTAGAAAATAGTTCGAGCAGTCCGGGACAGCCAGACCCCCATTGCGTTTTGACCTAGACAGAACATTACGTGCTATACGTGGAGGTCTTGAGGACCAGATGAATGTACCAAACACCTTATTGACCGTCACGAAAAAGGACGAAGGCAAGACTATAGGGACCGTCTGGAAAAGATACAACAATCTAGGGAGGACGTTCATTTTCAGGAGGTTGATACGTCCCAGCCAGGAGAGACCCTTAGTGTCCCACCGTTCAAGATCCGACCTCAAAGAGCGCAAAATCGGGAGAAAGTTCAAGGCATATGTATCCGCGAGACAGCGCAGGAGTTGCACCCCCAAGTACCGAATAGAGTTTGAAGACCATGAAAAGGGGAAAGAGGCTTGCAAGGCGTGGAGAGTCAATGGAGACAAGGAAACGTTTAGGGCCGTACTCTTCGCCAAATTCAATTTATAATTACTGAAGAAACTATATGTACCAATTTCTTTGAGGACAGACGGAAGTGAGATAAGAGGGTTAGTGATAAAGAGGAGCACATCATCCGCAAAGGCAGATACTTTCAGATGACTATTACGGACACGCAAACCTTGAATATCGGGTTTTGCCGAAGGGCAACTAGCAGGTGCTCCATGACCAAGGCGTGTAGAAGTGGGGACAACGGACAGCCCTGCCGGGTCCCGTTATGGACCGAGAAGGGAGGGGAAAGCATACCATTGACTTGGACCCGCGCCAGGGGAGAGTTGTAAAGGGCTTGGATGCGCCTCCACTTTGTAGTCTGCTGAAAGTAATTGAGATCTACTCTGGGATTTTAAGCAATTGAGGTGTTTTTTGTAATATAACATGTTCCTGTGCTGTCTGCAGGTTTCCATTTCTACCAGGTGATGTACGGCTGTGAGCTGGGAGATGACGGCAGGATTACAGCATATGAGCAGCACGGATATGACGGCAGAGAGTTCTTGTTCCTGGACACACAGACCGCCACATATATCGCCACCATGTCCCAGGCTCTGCTCACCACACAGAGATGTAACAGTCCAGAGGTACAAGCGGGACAACGGAGCAAGAATTATCTAGTGAATATCTGTATTCAAGATCTGAAAGAATATGTCATGTATGGAAGAGAAGATCTGGAGAGGAGAGGTACCGTTATACCGCCATACCACTTATCATTATCATTCTCTGTTTTTGTCGCATGTTTTTCTCTTTTTTCCTCCTAATGTTATCATACACTTATGTTCTGAGATTGGGAACATCTTTCATGAGAGAAGTAGTGAGGTGTGAGAATTATAGGGCAGGGGTCACACAGCAAATAGAAGGTTGTGTTTCCAGTTTGAGGCTGAATTCTTGACTTGCATTCTACATTACCTGCAAAGTGACCGGTATCCTGGCTGATCCTATCTACACATTGCAGAAAAACTCTCCAGCGACAGCCTCTGCCTTCTTCTCCACCTCCCGCCTCTTCTCTCGCGCTCCTCTCCTCTTTGCCCAAAAGCACCGACTACGCATGTCCATTAGCCATTTTCCTGTGGCTGAATGGGAGGGGCCACGGGAAAATGGCTGACGGACATGTGCAGTCGGCCATTTTCCTAGGGAGTGATGTATGATATATGTTCAGAACACAGGGGTCCCCGGAGTGTTATACCCAGTCTCGGCTGATACAGAGAGGAGGAGAGATCAGATCTGGCGACAGGGCGGCCATTTATATTTCCTTCTTTTCCCCCCTCAGTTCAGCCAAAGGTGAAGGTCTCCGGTCAGGAGAAAGATGAGACGCTGACGCTTCACTGCCAGGTCTACGGATTTCACCCCAAACCAGTGGATGTGAAGTGGATGAAGAACGGGAAGGACGACGTCCCCACATATCAGACCACACACACCCTCCCCAATCCTGACGGCACCTATCAGATCAGGGTCACTGCGGAAGTGATCCCCAAAGAGGGCGACAGCTACTCCTGTTATGTGGACCACAGCAGCCTGCCCGAGGCGCTGAACGTTATGTGGGGTGAGTTGTGTCCATTATGAGCCCTATATGGTGACCTGTGGTGAGTGACAGTTTCCGCAGGAATCCGATGTCTTTACTAACATACAATTCAGCCACACACTGGCAGTGATACAATGTCTGCAATGTTCTGTCACAGATTATATATATATATATATAGCACAAGCATCACTACAAGGCTCTGCACTTGTGTCTCCATCGGGGTTCTCTTCTGGTCTCCGGATGTCTCACACCCTGGGTCAGTGTCATGAAACTTTAATGAAAGTGTCCTGACATCGTACGCCCCATGTCACCGCTGACTCTGGGCCTGAAGAGGCTGGAGGAGACCCCTGAAGAAGCAGCGGACACTGCGAGGATGCCCAGGAGAGTATAATACCTCCTTATGATGTTTCTACACCTCCCCCGCTGCTTATTATACACTGGGCTATGAAGAAACCCTAGACTGTAATAATTTCACTTCTGATTCACAGGTGATGAATCCCTAAAGTTTTGGGTCAAACCTTAAATTTTTGAAAAGTTCATTGCGATCCGGTTCTCTCATCTCCAGAACTACATTGCTCTTTATATACCACAGATTGTGTATCTGACTCTGTATCTCCACTTGTAAGTGTGCACATGGGCTTGTGTGTATTCAGAGTCTGCTGTATGGAGTCTGGATTACACACACCTATATATATGTAGTAGATGTATATAGTAGGATATACACACATAAGCACACACACTTATATGTGTGGATACAGAGTCACGTGCACATGACTTTTGGATATGGGATGTCCCTCACTCCTTCCTAAAACCACCCAAACTACGGTAAATAATGACTTTGGAATAAATGCACAAAACACTTTATTTTGGGTGTCAAAATAGCCACAGCTTTATTAAACTCACAGAAGTAAAATAATGACAGAAGGAGTCAGGTGAAGTGCTAGACCATTGGGATTCACGAATACTGTGAGATCCCCAGCTGTCTGACATACAGCACCCGGCCAGACAGCAATAAATAAATAAAGGGGGGCAGCACGCTCCGGCTTGCAATTCTAGCAGAGCCAGTACACTTTAAGGGCACCAACGACCCTGTGCTTAACCCCTGTGCCCGCCCCTGGATGACGTTACTATTACGACATCCTTCAGGCTGGCCATTTCTAAAGCTCAGCCTGTCACCACCATGAGGTTTAACCTCCTCTATTAGTTATAATAAGTCTACAATAACTTGCCTGCAACTTCCACCTGACTCCTCAACCGCAAAAGTAAAGCTGTGACAGTTTATCAATGGACCATGTGACACGTAATACTTTATTACACACGACTGACTAAATAATGGCAAACCCTCGACTCACAAAGAGTCATCCTACAGCACTCAGGAGAGGAAAAAACGGCTGTGGAGGAAACCTCTAGGGAATCATGGCTGGAGGACGGCCCTTCCCTTGGGCTTAGAAGGATAATGCCCAACAATAACTCATCAGTCATCTCATAATTGAATATATAGAGCCAAATACACAATTACAGTAACAAAGCAATGATACAATAATTAGACATTATTAACATTAGATAGGAAAATGTGAAAAAAATAAATAAAAAAAAAGTATAACATAGTGATGCAAAGAGGGCGGGAAATGCTTCATCCAGGTCTTGTGATGAGAAAGAGGATGAAGATGGGTGAGACAGGAAGTGACATCTATTCCTAACTCCTCCCCCCTACAGTAACACACTAAGCACTATATACATAGGCAGTCCGTAGACTTACAAGTCATTCCTGCTCCGCTAGGGATTATGGGTAAAAAATATGCAAATCTATTCTCCTGGATGGAATTAGGAGAACAGAGTGCACTCTGTACACCACCCTATAGAGGGCAGCATCCTTAACATCATGAACGACTCAGTTATAAAGTCTTTTAATCATGATGTGGATTTAATTGTCAAATCAGTATTTCTGTCCCAAAAGGAACAGATTCCCAGCTATGGACAGCGCTGTTTCGGCCTATTGGGCCTCCTCAGCATAGCGTAGGGATACTGATTTGGCAGAGTGAGAGACTATAGACCAGGGTATGGGGACACTCGTCCACATTAGGGAGAGCGTGTGCCTATATAGGCAGTACGGAGTCTTACAAGTCATTCCTGCTCCGCTAGGGATTATGATGACTAGTCTCTCACTCTGCCAAATCAGTATCCCTACGCTATGCTGAGGATGGCCCAATAGGCCAAAACAGCGCTGTCCATAGCTGGGAATCTGTTCCTTTTGGGACAGAAATACTGATTTGACAATTAAATCCACGTCATGATTAAAAGACTTTATAACTGAGTCGTTCATGATGTTAAGGATGCTGCCCTCTATAGGGTGGTGTACAGAGTGCACTCTGTTCTCCTAATTCCATCCAGGAGAATAGATTTGCATATTTTTTACCCATAAGCACTATATACTAAAGCAGAATATACACAGATATACACTCCTAAAGCAGAATATACACAGATATATACTCCTAAAGCAGAATATACACAGATATATACTCCTAAAGCAGAACATACACAGATATATACTCCTAAAGCAGAACATACACAGATATATACTCCTAAAGCAGAACACACAGATATATACTCCTAAAGCAGAACACACAGATATATACTCCTAAAGCAGAACATACACAGATATACACTCCTAAAGCTAAATATACACAGATATACACTCCTAAAGCTGAATATACACAGATATACTCCTAAAGCTGAATACACACCGATATATACTCCTAAAGCAGAACATACACAGATATATACTCCTAAAGCTGAATATACACAAATATATACTCCTAAAGCAGAATATACACAGATATATACTCCTAAAGCAGAATATACAGATATATACTCCTAAAGCAGAACATACACAGATATATACTCCTAAAGCAGAATATACAGATATATACTCCTAAAGCTGAATATACACAGATATATACTCCTAAAGCTGAATATACACCGATATATACTCCTAAAGCAGAACATACACAGATATATACTCCTAAAGCAGAATATACACAGATATATACTCCTAAAGCAAAACATACAGATATATACCCCTAAAGCTAAATATACACAGACATATACTCCTAAAGCAGAACATACACAGATAAATACTCCTAAAGCTGAATATACACAGATATACACTCCTAAAGCAGAATATACACAGATATATACTCCTAAAGCAGAACATACAGATATATACCCCTAAAGCTAAATATACACAGATATATACTCCTAAAGCTGAATATACACAGATATATACTCCTAAAGCTGAATATACACAGATATATTCTCCTAAAGCTGAACATACACAGATATACACTCCTAAAGCTGAATATGCACATATACAGTATATACTCCTAAAGCAGAACATACACAGATATATACTCCTAAAGCTGAATATACACAGATATATACTCCTAAAGCAGAATATACACAGATATATACTCCTAAAGCAGAATATACACTGATATATACTCCTAAAGCTGAATATACACAGATATATACTCCTAAAGCAGAACATACACAGATATATACTCTTAAAGCTGAATATACACCGATATATACTTAAAGCTGACCCAGTCTGTATAAATCTACACAACTACTGCACGAAGAAGAAACTGCAGGAGTTATTGGTTCCCCCATCCCAAAGTCATGTCCCCCTTTGCTGATGGCTCCGGGGGTGTCTTTCTGTTGTATATAAAGGTCAGTGTAGTGCCGGCTTGTAGTGGCCGTACAATATCATTCCCTACAAGTGTGCACTGCGCTGATCTCCATATAGCTGTATACACGTGACTCTTTGCACATGGTTTTATGTATACTGTATGTAGTACACACATAACTATGCACACCCCTAATGTCTAGATGTAGAGTCTGGTGCACACTGCGGTATATAGAGATCAGTGTAGTATATACTTGTAGGTAATGATATTGTACTGACATGGATCCTGGTGGCCTGGTAGAAGATCTGCCACTACCCGGTACTAACATCACACCCAGTATTGTTAGGTTTTGTAGCCTGCACTATGCCGGGTATATGAATGACCTGGTAAGAAAATGGTGTAATTGTGTTTTTGTTTTTCTTCTCAATTCCATCAATCCCAGTCTGAATGTGTCTCAGCTTACCAGGACATTATATGTTTTACTCCTGGTGTCACTTTTGGTCATGATGGATGGATGGATGGTGAAGAGAAATAGAAGACCCCAGAGCTAAATGTCCGGTGTCAGAGCAAAGTGTCTGACTACTTAGGTCAATGCAAAATTTTAGTTTTTCCTTTTTAATAATTTTGCAAAAACCTTTAAAATTCAGTTGTCACTTTTCCATTATGGGGTATTGGGGGCAGATTGATGGGAAAGAGTTTTATATTTTACTACAAGATCTCAACATAACAATAAGTGAGAGCAGTGAAAGGGTCTGAAGACTTTGTGAATGTCTTGTACACTAAGAAGGAGTCGGAGGAATGGAAGTAAATCTGTATAGTGTCCATGTATATAATACTATTACACTATAGACAGGTCATCACTACTATAGCGCAGGTTACTGTGACCCCTGATACATGACGCTCTCACCGCCATAGTCACCTCTATCATCTCTCACCCTCAGAACCAAAGTCAGGAACCTGGAGCATCGCTGTGGTCATCGGAGTGGTCGCTGGGGTCGCTCTACTTGTCGCTGGAATTGTTGGATTTCTTCTCTATAAAAGTAAGTGTCAGTAATGTAGAAGGTTCTAACCAGGATGACTGTGTGTATGTGTGTGTGTATATATATATATGTGTGTGTGTATATAAATCAAATCAAATGAAATAGGCTTTATTGGCACATCTGAATGGATATTTGGCATTGCCAAAGCTAGTAAAGTGTGTGTGTGGGGGGAGTTGGAGTCAATGGGGAGAGTATGGGGGGGGGGGCTGATTTGGGGTATAACAGTCCGTGGAGTCTCATCTTCCTCTTGTTTGGTGTACATGTGTGTGTGTGTGTGTGTGTATATATATATATATATATATATATATATATATATATATATATATATATCCTATTAATATTATAAATGTGAAAGTTTGTGAGTTTGGATGTTTGTGGGTTTGTGTGTTTGGATGTTCGGATGTTTGTTCCTTAATCACGCAAAACCCGCTCAACCGATTTGGCTGAAATTTTCCACAAACATAGTCACTACACTCGATTGCGCAATAGGCTACTTTTTGTCACAACAGCGCACATACGTTTGTGCCAGGACCCCCACAAAACCCAAACTCACACCACCATCTCTGCAATCTCACACACTTTGGACCATAGCAAGCCACAAAATTCATATTGCCGTCTGCAGCCTCGCCCCTAACCCCACACAATCTCATATACAGATACTTTACCACTTTGCCCCTCACCTTAACGATACTCCAGGAGGCGCTCTTTAACGCTCCAGAGCAGCCATGTTTGCCGACCCCCACCGCTCTGACAATCCGCGACACCGCCCACCCATGTCAATTCCCCTAGGCGGTCTAATAAATGCAAAAAAAAAAGTTTAAAAAAAAGTAAAAAAATATAAAAACAAATAAAAAGGATTAAAAATTCAAATCACCCCCCTTTCCCTAGAACACATATAAAAGTAGTTAAAAACTGTGAAACATATACAAGTTAGATATCCCCGCGTCCGAAATCGCCCGCTCTACAAAGCTATACAAATATTTTTCCTGTTCGGTAAACGCCGTAGCGGGAAAAATGGTCAAAAGTGCCAAAATGCCGTTTTTTCATTCTTTTGATTCTGATAAAAATTTGAATAAAAAGTGATCAAAGCAATAACATTTCCCAAAAATGGTAGAACTAAAAAGTACACCTGGCCCCGCAAAAAAAGACGCCCTATACAGCCCCGTACACGGACGTATAAAAAAGTTACGGCTGTCGGAATATGGCGACTTTTCAAAAAAAAATGTTTTAACACAGTTTTGGATTTTTTTAAGGGGTCAAAATGTAAATAAAACCATATAAATTTGGTATCCCTGGAATCGTAACGAAACACAGAATACAGGGGACATGTCATTTTGGTTGCACAGTGAACGCCGTAAAACCAAAGCCCGTAAGAAAGTCGCAGAACTGCATTTTTTTGTCAAATCCACCCCATTCAGAATTTTTTTTACCTGCTTCCCAGTACATTATATAGAATAATTAATGGTGGCATCATGAAGAAAAATTTGTCCCAAGAAAAATTAAGACCTCATATGACTCTGGGAGCGGAGAAATAAAAAAGTTATTGGGTTTAGAAGGAGGGGAGTCAAAAATGAAAAACCAAAATCAAAAAATGCCATCGACAGGAAGGGGTTAACTTCAAATTCCTCTGTCCCAAAGTCACTAAGTAAAGTTTCTCACAACACCGTATATATAGCAGCTCAAATACAAAGTAACTTCAACACAAAAGTCTCACGTATTCTCTGAATTATAGCAAAAACAAGATACAAAGTTACATTTCATATCCCATCCCTTATACACAGTACGAAAACCTTACCCGCCCCTGTATATACCCACTGCTACAATCACCGCAGACGAAGTCGCGGGTACCAGCTAGTATATATATATATATATATATATATATATATATATATGTGTGTGTGTGTGTGTGTGTGTGTGTGTGTATCTCCCATTATACATTCTATGGAGTCTTCAGGTTCTTCTCCCTAATTCCTTCTCCTCTTCTTATTTTAGAAAAGAAAGATGGCTACAAGACGACGGGCAGTGAGTATTGTGTATATGTGTCTGTGCGGAGATGTCACTAGCTGTGATATTACTAATGCAGTGTGATAGTGTATGGGGAGGACGGTATATGTGACTGGGGTGTATATAGGTAAAAAATATGCAAATCTATTCTCCAGGATGGAATTAGGAGAACAGAGTGCACTCTGTACACCACCCTATAGAGGGCAGCATCCTTAACATCATGAACGACTCAGTTATAAAGTCTATTTAATCCTGATGTGGATTTAATTGCCAAATCAGTATTTCTGTCCCAAAAGGAACTGATTCCCAGCTATGGACAGCGCTGTTTCGGCCTATTGGGCCATTCTCAGCATAGCGTAGGGATACTGATTTGGCAGAGTGAGAGACTATAGACCAGGGTCAGGGGACACTTGTAAGTCTCCGTACTGCCTATGTAGGCACATGCTCTCCCTAATGTGGACGAGTGTCCCCTGACCCTGGGGTGTATATAGTGAGATATACTGTATATAGATAAAGATACAGCCAGCCTGATATTCCCCTCCAGCAGCAGGTATATACATGGGGGGTCAGGGGTTGGGGGCTACTCATGTGACAACCCCTTGTACCCCGTCCCCATCTTGTGCCATAAAGGGTTAATACCTCCTCAGCTCTTCAGGGCTCACATCGGATTATCCGTCTATCTGAGACACAGAAGTAAATAGGAGTTGTGGGAACAGAATATCTCGCTGTCTACGCTGTTTCCGTACGGTCTATATTTTGCTTGAAATATTCTTCTATCTTCACAGCTTCGGACACTTCATCTGACTCCAATAATCCAGCCAACGCCTAAAGGTGAGTGGTTATATACGGCATATATGTATACTCATAGTATATGGGCTCCCTTTACCACTACTCCTACACCAGGCCGCACTGCCATAAAGAATATTACAGCTCTGAGGCCTTCACAGGACAATTGTGGGGACAAGTGCGGACACATTCATTTCTCTGGGCCCAGACAGATATTTAGTGGCCGTGTGTCGGTGCCATATACCGAGGACCACAATCTATGACGCATGTCCTATTCTTATCTGCATTTGTGGCTCAGACAAGGGGATCAGACAAGTCTTTTTGCGGATCACGTACTGACATAGTTTTTGCGGGTCAGTATTTGGGGACAGTATAAACCCCTCTGGTCATGTGTAGGAGGCCTCAGGACATATTTATACCACACAATTGGTGTCATTACAAAATACACCTCAGGCTGCATGACATTGGCATGTGAGGATGGGGAGGCAACCAATACCCATCTGATAACTGCCGTGACCCCATAGACTTATACAGCCTATAACAACCCCTACCCAACCCCCACCCCTCCCCAAAGAAAGAACCTTCCCCATATAAAATAACGACAGACACACTAGGGTTGGATAAATTGGCCACAGCAGCCGTTTTATTATGTAACAATAACAACCAAAACAAGTAAGTATGTCCAATATCCATTATTAATTAATTAACTGAAATAAATTAATTACCAAATAAATAACCGCCAAAAACACCCCTATTAATTAGCAATCCTAACTAACTAGCTAACGATGAATAAATTGGGGGGGAAGTCCTTAGAGTTGCAAAGTCTGGCCGCCAATCTGCACATCAACATTTACCCCCAGCCGTGAGCAATGGCTCGAAGGCACCATACCATTCAGACTGGCAGTTCACAACTAACAACCACTCCCCGGGACACCGGCCCAGCAGGAGTGCAAAAACCGCCAGACTAATACACCAATTTAAACTAGGGGACTTGACCACAAGTTTTTTCCCCCAACTAGCACTATAAAACATCAACAACTCCAAGGACCCCCACCCCGCCACCGTGAGCATACCTTGACCCATCAAGTATGCTCACCCCCCACCAGCAACAAGGCCCGCTCGAACCCCCCCTGCAGACCCAGCGCCCACATATCAATACCCACCGCATTTAAATGAACACCATCTGCTAGCCAGAACCCCCCCTCCAAAACCTCCAACTCCGCATGCCGAACACAAACCCCCCCATGCCGAACAACAAAAGACCCAAGCACCCTGTTCACTTTCGATCTGGCCTTATTGACCTTGTGCACTGACCTGGCACCCCTCCAAACATGTCTAGGAACAATATCGGACCACATCACCTCTAAAGACGGGTGGTCAATCCACAACCGAAGCAGATCATGCTTCGCATCGCGGACCAATTGACGGAAAGGGCGGACAGCCAGGTCATTACCGCCAAGGTGCAACACCAAAATGTCAGGAGCCCGATCCAAGCGCGAGTAATGATTAAATTCCTGCAACATCCGACCCCAAACGATCCCCCAAACACCCAACCAGCGCACCTGCACCGAGGATCTAGGAAAACCAAGATGCCTCCCATCCGGGCGCAAATCAGCCCGTAACGCTCCCCAGTGCACATAAGAATGCCCGAGAATCCACACCAGCCGGGGCGACACACTTAAGAGACAAAAAAACCAAAATGAAAAACAACAACCAACCAATACATATCACAACAAATGAGGACGAACATAAGACAGATAACGACGAGACTCCCACCTACCAATACGTCGCCGCCTCGGTCGCAGCACCAATCCGAAACGAATGAGGGGCGAAACTCGCAGGGTCCAACCCCAACTCAGCTAAACAAAAGCGAAAAACCGACGTAAACTGAAACCGGGACAACCAAGACCCATCCAGATGACGCAGAAGCGGGCCCGCAGAAAACGGACAACTCCCACGAAACGCCCGAAAACACCCAACCGGGCACATGGAGGACCCAGGCACCGGGTAAAGACGCACAACCTTACCCTTACCCCCCTGGTCCGTCTTAGACCAACGGATAGAAAACTCGACACCGGCCTCCGACAGCAGCACGTCCTGCCACAAAACCCCACCCGGACGCGACCGACAAGGAGACCTCAAACGCCGAAGAACACACCACCCCCACAACAGAACCCAACCTCTCAAGTAACTGAAAAAAAACAGGACGACGACCATCCGGACGAGACCTGCCCCTCCTAAAACCTCGCGCCGCCTGCACCAACAAAAAATCCTTCGTAACATCCCGAAACCCACGCAGACGAAAACCAAAAGCCAACCCAGCTAAAGTCCGAGAAAGCTTAGACACCGACCAACCACACAACGAGCCACGACCAATCAACACCAAAATCGCCGTCAAAAAATCCTCCTCCGACACTCCATCCCCCAACTCACCCATAACCTGCACCAAAGCACCCCAAGCCGACTCATATGCCAGGCGAGTCCCCTCAGCAAGTGAAGACCTGATCAAGTTACCCGCCGCCTCGAGACCACGTCCCACAGATGAGCCGGGCATGGATGATCATCGACGTCCGCCTCCGGGGCCACCAAACGGAACCTCTCCCACTGAAACCGAGACAGAGAATCAGCAGTAACGTTAGTTACCCCAGGAACGTGGACAGCCACCACCCAAGCATTCAGCGTCAAACATTTAAAACCAAGTAACGAAGCAAACAAATAACAGGAGGGGAAGAGGCCGTAAGAGAATTGATAGCCGACACAACAGACTGATTATCACAGTGAAAGCGAACCTTCCTTTCCCGAAAACGCTCTCCCCAAACCTCTACCGCCACCACAATGGGGAACAGTTCCAGCAAGCAAAGGTTGCGCACCCAACCAGACTCTACCCAATCGGCCAGCCACCGCCCTGCACACCACTCACCCTTAAAATAAGCACCAAAACCAAACGACCCGGACGCATCCGTATACAGATCCCAATCAACAGTGTCAACCGCTGGAGATAACAGGAGGGAGCGGCCGTTATACCACTCCAAAAAGCTAGCCCACACCCCCAAATCATCCCGGTGATCCCATGTCAAGCGAACAAAGTGACGCGGAGATGACACTCCCGCGGTCGCGCTCGCCATCCGGCGACAGAAAACCCTCCCCATTGGAATAATCCTGCAAGCAAAGTTGAGCTTCCCCAACAACGATTGTAGGTCCCTCAACCTGATCTTACGCAACTTACAGGCCCTACCAACCTCCGCTCGCAGTGCCACCAACTTATCGTCCGGGAGACGACATTCCATCCGCTCAGTATCAATAGTGATACCCAAAAAGCTAAGACAAGGGGAAGGGCCTTCCATCTTACCCGGCGCAAGCGAAACCCCAAAACGACCAGCAACCCATTCAAGGGTCCGGAGTAAACTACTGCAAAGTGGAGAATCCGCCGGGCCCAAGCAGAGGAAGTCGTCCAAGTAGTGGATAACAGACCCAACACCAGTCAGATCCTTCATCACCCACTCCAAGAACGAACTAAAAGCCTCAAAGTACGCACATGAAATCGAGCAACCCATCGGGAGGTAACGATCCACGTAGTACTCCCCGTTCCACACGCACCCGAGAAGCCGTAAACTCTCCGGGTGCACCGGAAGGAGGCGAAAGGCCGACTCAACATCCGACTTAGCCATGAGCGCACCCCGACCGTACTTGCGGACCCAACCCAACGCCGTGTCAAAAGAAGTATACACCACGGAACTCAATTCTTGAGGAATACCATCATTCACCGACTCCCCTTTTGGATACGATAAATGATGTATCAACCGGAACTTGTTAGGCTCCTTCTTGGGGACACCCCCCAATGGGGAGACCACGAGATCCGGCACTGGAGGCGAACTAAAGGGGCCCGCCATCCTACCCAGATCCACCTCCTTCCGCAACTTCTTCAACACAATGGCAGGATACTGCCGAGTCGACACCAAATTCTTAACCAACAACGAAGAACCACAAACAGACGACGGAATCCGAAAACCAAACGCAAAACCCTCCTCCAGCAACCGCGCACCTTCCCTATCCGGGTACCTACTTAGAAATGGCAACATCTCTGGAAGCCTCACCGGAGTCCGACCCATGACCAGCTGACCCCCCAGACTGCTTCCCCTTTCCCTTCCTAAAACACTGAGAGGAGCCGTGAGACGTTCCCCCGCAAACAGAACAGGAGTGCTTGAATTTACAGGAGGAGCCGAACTTGCACTGGCCCTCATTGTACCTCCAACACACTCCCGCTGGCTTGTCCCCTGCACCTGCAGCCTGACCCGAGGAATTCCGACCCGAGGAGCCGGATAAGCCGGCTGCCCCGTGAAAGGACTGAGACCCCCGAGAAGGCGCCGTCACCCGAAGCCAAAGGGCAATATCCTTCTGGTCCCATCGGATAGATGGGCGAACAGCCCGGCGCTGACGGAACTGCTTGTCATAGCGGAGCCAGGACTGTCCCCCGTATACCCGATAGGCCTCCCCAATGGAGTCCTGATAACAAAACAGACCCGAACAATGTTCGGGAAACTTCTCACCAATGACACTAGCCATGATGGAAAAAGCCTGTTGCCAATTCCCGAAGGTCTGAGGAATAAGCCGCCACCGCCACTTTTCCTCTTCCTCCTTTTTAAACTCATCCCGTTTACCATTATCCAAATTAAATTTTTCCAAAGGAAGCAAGGAGAAAATCTCGACATATTCATCCCGCCAGATTTTTTCCTTGACTTCCTTCTTCAAATGAGCAGCCAGGGGACCCTCAAAACAAACATACACCTCCCCCTGAGCCCTATCATCCAACCGAATACCATCCCCGTCCTTTTCCGTCTGAACTGACACCGCTACCCCCACGTCCTTCCTAACAAAACTATCAGCAGGCACCACAATAACCGGGGGAGGGGGAGGGGAGCCCACCCACGCCGGGACAGGGGACCCACTCACGCCAAGCCCACTACCCGAACGCTCCAAAAGCTCCCGCAAATTCCCCAACAAACCCCGCAGCTCGTCCCCAACACTCTGCGAACCCCCGCCAACCCCGACATCAGAAATCACTGCCTCCCTCGCCGCAACCCCCGACGCCTGAGAACGAAAAATAGCAGGTAGAGAACCAGACAAAGACATACACTCACCTGGCTGTGCAGAAGCTGTGATTCCACCAGCCGCCAATCCAGAATCCATACGCTGAAGACTCGACAAACCATCCTCGTCCAGGCATTGAGGAGACAACGGCGGCGAAGCAGGACGTGCCCCATGGGAGCAGGAGGGACAGCCGGACCCGGAGGGGGAAAACAAGTTAGTGGAGGAACGGCCAGACGACCGCCCGCTGGAAGCAGCCTGATGAGCCAAAGGCGCCGAACTACGCCCGACCACACTGGGGAGCCGGCGTGCAGATACAGGAGCAGAAGAATATTCACTCTCGCGCCGACCAGTGACCCCCCGACCGGAGCATCGCCAGGTGGGGTCGCCGCAACCATGGTAGAAGAAGATGGTGGAGTATCCGGCACGAAGGGGGAGGGCGGCACAGGCCGACCTCTCCGCCCCCTCCCAACCGTCGTTCCGGCCCGCAGAGAAGGATGCCTCCCAGACCGTGAGCGGCTGCCCTGAGCTGTAAGGCGCACCAGAGGGGCTCCGAACGCGTGGCCTGGAACGGGGGGGCGACATCTGGGCTCAACCGCATGGGAGGCCTAGACCTTCTCCGTGCACATGTAGAAGCTCCGCCCACCGGAGCCGGAGCACTATCAGGCCTAGGGGATGCCGGCGGGGAAGATGGAGGCAGCATGGGATCAGGAGCCGGAGGGACAGCAGAAACAAGTGCCCTCACCTGCTGAGCCAGCCATTCGGCGTGCGTGGAGCCAGCGGCAGCCCGGAGCTGCCCCAGGAGCTGGTCGAGGTCGGCCATGGCAGGGGGGGAGAGTGCAGCGTTCGTCCTCCCAAAATTTCCTCCGCGGCGAGATTGGCCGCATGGAGGAAGTGCCGGAGGCTATAAACCCTCCCCTAGCAACTCGCGCCGCGTAAGCCCCTCCCCCTAGATCCCGGCCTGCCCACCTCCAGCCCTGTCATGTCGGCCTCCGTCGGACGCTGTGCTGCGCTCCGGCCTCTCTATAAATAAGCCCTCATACAGATACATTGGTGGGAACTAAACACTCAGAACATGGCAATGCAAACATGAAACCTTCCCGTCCCCTCACGTCCTTTATACAATTTCTTCCTGTAGAGACAATTCCATCTATTCTCATTCGTGTCCTCGGGTAGAGAAGGTTGTCGGCCATTGTTAGGATATTATTAGACCCGGGTAATGATCTCTAATGGGAATGTTTTGTACTTTTTGTCATTCCAGGCCCAGAAGCCTCCATTCTTCTAGGCTGCAGAGTATCTCACCTTCCCATCTGTCATTGTGTGTAATGTAGAAGGACCTGCCGTATACAGTCATCTCATCTCTATTCAGCCTCGGCCTGCTGCAAAATGGCGACTTGTGCTCTTTACTAAGATAGTCTGGCCGGTGCCTGACGGGACTGACATTGTATTGTCTGCGGGAAATATTCATCTGACAACTTCTGACTAATAATTGTGTGTTGTCACCTAAATCTCCCAATCCCTGGGCCTTAGCCATTATAGTCAGAGCACATATCAGTGGGAGGAGCATTTTATGTGGGCGGAGTCATCTTAAAAAGAGGCTGACTTAAAGGGGTTGTCCTAACCAGACCTATCAGCCATAAAGACCAGTTCTCTGGAAATGTGCGACCACCTGCAGACCTTTGGTCACATTGGGGCAGCTTACATTACGACAACTTGGGACAACCCCTTTAATAGATCTCATATTAGAAGGATCTGATAGTAAATGACTTGTATCAGACGTTTCGTTACATTGTAACACTAGTGATAGATTCTTATACGGCAGGTTCATCTCCAGGATATTGTCAGACTGTCTCGCTACTGATTTACATTTTGTAGGTAATTATAATAAGGTTTTGGGGTTACGTCTTTACATTCTCTCTCTCATACAGTTACTTGCAGTATATACATTATATACAGGACACGATGGCATTATATTACATTATACGGCTTTATTTCAGGCTTTTCACATTTACAGTCGCTTCATATTTTCAGGATTTGGGTTTTTACTGTAGATTAAGTTTTGTTGTAATTTTCTTGTTTTTTTTTAATGTATTTGAGTGATTCGCTATCAGTATAGGAGACGTCACACCGCACAGACACAAACTATGTAAAACGCACCGAAACTTTACAAACTTTTTCTTATTTCATAAATCTATAGCCCAGGTGATGACAGTAAATGTTGTAACATACTTTATTAAAGAAAATGGAATGTTTTTACCTTATTTTCCTCTTTACAAACATCTTTTCCTACACAGATGTCCATCCAGATTTAAACTGCAGACAATAGAAGTCTATGGAGAGGGAGATGGAGGACGACCCCTGAAGGCGGAGACACAACTGCTCTATACAGGGCTCTATATGGAGCTGTGTTGTGAGAGAAATGTCTCACTAGATACTGTAGACAGTCTCATGTCTGTCTCTATATGCCCTGTCTTCCTCTCCCTGCCCTCTCCATAGACTTCTTTATAAACTGATCTGTCTGTGTACGGCCTCTTTATACAGTCAGTGATGCAGAGAGAGACAAAAGGAGGGAAATAACTAAAGAAATGGTAATTCTCTTTAATAAAGTAGATTATATGTTATTACCTTCTATTGAAAAGAAAAAATTTTTAAAAGTTTGGGTAAGTTTTCTTGTCAGGTACAATTCTCCGTTCTTCCATATTACACAGGTGAATGTCTGGTGTAAATAGTAAAGACTTGTTCTCCCTCCATATAAGATACAGATCAGGAGCGCTCGCCATTGTCAGCTCCGCACCCATTATTCATCTCACATGTACAATACAGTGAGACATCGCTATATATATTATATGGCCCCGTGTGACGAGGATGAGGAGGGTCGGGGTACCTGGTAGTGATGTCACTAGACTGGATATAGTGTGTAGGATCCACCTCGGTTAGTCGCACATGTGATAGATCAGTATTGTGGGTCCGCCATAGACAAGCTCAGGTTGTGCCGGATATAAGCAGTTTGGTGATAGAAAGTGACCAATGATCAGGAATAAAAGAAGTTTCTACAGACGTGAACACAATGGCGGCCGCTGAATGTCAATGGGAAGAATCATCAGTGATTGTGATAATATATCGGGATGAGGATGTGATGTGTGCGCCGGAGATACCGAGACCTTATAGGATGGATCTCCTGCTTACTGACTGTCAGTGGATTTACTGAATCAATAAAGTTTATATACACCAATATGACTGGTGTCTGTGTGTTACTTTTACTAAGGAAATATAATATATAATAAATATTAGAATAATGTTTTCACATAGAAAGACGGCTAGAAAAACCTGGAAGTTTGGAAAAAGCAAAATTTTATCAAATAAATTGACATTTACGAGAATATTATTATTATTTTGACATGGGAATGTTGCAAAGTTTTGCTCAGGTTAGATTTGTGCAAGTTTTTTCTACTGTTTGCACCACAAACTGTTGTGTGTTATAGAGCAAATTGTATCTGCTGAATTGGTGAACAAACAATGAAGAGCTTCCTCTATATTTCCCATTCCTCTTGTAGCCACTCCTGGCTTTGGCTCATAAAACCGCAACAAAATCTGCAACAAAAAAGCTGTTTCCACAATGTGGGGCCTAAGACACTGGTAGCAACATGGGAGACACAGACAGGAGCACATACTGCAGTATACGGGGGTCAGTATATACGGCTCTAGCTATAGTACTGGGATATGGTAATGCTGGGACATTGTACATCATCATACTGCCATGTGTGAACCCGGTCTAATATGGATATGTATCTATCAGTATTGTGTAGCCGTGTATGAGTGACCAGGCCGCTCCCAGATCTCCCCTGATGGTATATATATATCCATGGCTTTAGGTTCTGGTCCTGATTTGATGTTCTGTTCTTGGTTCTGTATCTGCAGAATAGCAAAGCAATAGCAATAGCAAATACTTTATCATGGACACCTAAGTGTTGTATATAG
Organism: Leptodactylus fuscus; assembly: GCF_031893055.1. Taxonomy (NCBI): domain Eukaryota; kingdom Metazoa; phylum Chordata; class Amphibia; order Anura; family Leptodactylidae; genus Leptodactylus; species Leptodactylus fuscus. The sequence continues at coordinate 77,517,226 of NC_134275.1, forward strand.
GGCAGTGCGGCAGATAGTGCACATATATATATAGACCCCGATGTGACCCCCACATGACACAATGTTCCCTGTACAGGACATTACATGGAGGTCAGTAGTCTTATCTATACAGAAAATGGCGTCTCCAGAGATTACTGTTAATGACATTGAACATCCAGGACCAAGCGCGCAGCTATAGGACGAGCAATGGTAGAAGTCACTGCCGGGCCCCAGACCCTGAGGGGGCCCTAAAGGCCCCTCTGCCACATAAATGGCACAAGGTAGGGGCCCCTTTAGAAACCCTGCACTGGAGATGATAGAGTCAGTACGGCTTTGTTCACACCGGGGTCTTGGCTTCTCTCTTCATACATATAATCGCTTCATCATTCTCCTTTATATCTCACAAGTTTTCTATAAATCTCCAGATTCCCTTTCACTTTCTCCAGCTCTAACCTCTCCGTCCTAATCTGCCCGGTAACTGCTGATCAGCTGGAGAGTCATTTTCCTATTGGAGGAGACTGTAACTCCCGTCCAATCAGAGCTGAGCTCCGCCCCCAGTCTGCAGAGTTACATTGTTACACTTGTATTCAGACCCGGCGACACTCGCAGCTGTATTTGTCTTGTCACTCGGGGCCCCCCAATATATGAGGGCCAGGATGAGGAAGATGTTCCTGCTCATTGTACTTCTCCTCCATGTGTCTGCCGTGTATTCTGGTCAGTATATAGGAGATCAGTTATTATATGTGATATGACATGATTAGTATGTATTATATATGTAGTATGTTGTGTATTATACATTGTACTTCTCCTCCATGTGTCTGCCGTGTATTCTGGTCAGTATATAGGAGATCAGTTATTATATGTGATATGACATGATTAGTATGTATTATATATGTAGTATGTTGTGTATTATACATTGTACTTCTCCTCCATGTGTCTGCCGTGTATTCTGGTCAGTATATAGGAGATCAGTTATTATATGTGATATGACATGATTAGTATGTATTATATATGTAGTATGTTGTGTATTATACATTGTACTTCTCCTCCATGTGTCTGCCGTGTATTCTGGTCAGCCACGACCTCCGATTGTAACCCCCAACCGTGATCCACCTAACCCGGGGCACCGACATCAGAGGGCAATTCTGTCCTGGATATCCTGACCACAAGACTTATTAACCAACCTATTTCCCTAACCATCATCCGTACTACCAAGTGGATGGAGATGGCCCCTTAGTCCTCCACCCCTGTTTTGCCTCCCAAGACCCCTCCTGTGCGCGCCGCCATAACAAGAACAACTATCCATATTAAGGGAGACAAACTACTACTGCGCCCTCCTGTGGCTAATGACTGAACCTTCCCTGCACCTTTATTTTATAAACTAGGGTGAAATCCTCCTACTGGTCCTTCCCTGACCCCCCTTGAACTCTGAACAACCTGTCTGTTCCTCATCCCATTTTAAGTCATGTGCATTTGCACAGACAGCTGAAAGCAGCGATCGCTCACTATAGGGGAATTCTGTACCGGATTCCCCGTTAGTGAACAATCTGGGCGACGGCGCACGTGCCAACAGAGAGGGCTCTGAGCGCCATAGGTTCACCATCACGGCTATACAACATGTTTTGTGAAAGTTTATCAACGGTTTTTTGCAACCACAGGAATCACCTGCAGGATCTGCTGCAGCCGAGCAGAGAAAGTATTGGAAACACGAGTGTGAGGGCGTCTGATACTCGTATGTACTGCGGGTTCTGTCTCCGTCATCTACATACATGTACAGAACAGAGGAAAAACAAAAATATCACGTCAGTCAGCAAACAAGAAAGTGAATGTTCATGTAGATGTCTGCCAGGGCTATATAAAGGGAAAACATAACATCGTAGGCACGAGTATCATACATGTTATATGCCTTCATGCCAGCGCAGTGCAGGAATAGAGACTAGCCCTATAGAGACGCTCATGGAGAGAGGATAACATTATACGGTCTGTATAGAAATAGCCATTGAGATTATGTATTACTTTGGTATCACGACTGCCACATTTCTGCCGTGTTATTGTACAAGGCGCCTTCACTTGTGTTCTGTTATCAAGTCTGAAATGCTATGTGTGATATAATATAAGGAGGAAGACGCAGATCGCTGTTAAATATTATATATTTACAATATTCTCTAGCAGACATGGGGTTAACACTCTACTGACATCATAGTCTTATATTCTTGGAACATGGGTGCGGTTAGAGTACACTATTTTAGAAATCTCCTTACATAGCTACAAGATGGAAGGTAACACCCACTCTCATGAATATAAATGAGTAAGAAATACACATGTCTGGGTCTGTCTTTGGGAAGACCAGGGGAAGACCAGGAGGTCTGTCTTTGGGAACACCAGGGTGGGTGGTCCAGGCAGATGGACATCCATGGACGTCGTAACCAGCCCAAGTCCACCAACCAGATGACAAGCATGAACAAAGCTGTAACTACAAGATATCCAGATGATGTAACTTCTCTGAAGATGTAAGCTATTGACAATTGACTGATATTTGTGTTATTTGGACATTTTCCCTGTTCCTGTGTTTTCCTTCAAGATATTAATAAACCTCTACACTGATTTATAACAAGCTGACTTCTTCCTATCGTGGACAAGGCCAGGTCCGGATATTTAACAGTGGACACAAGTCTCACCATAAAATACAAGATATTTAACAGTGGCGAGCCAAGCACGGTCTATGGTGAAAAGTTTTGTTAAAAAGTTCAAATTCTTGGATGCAGTCACCCTTGCCAGTGCCTCAGATAAGAAGACTTTATTTGAAGCTGCTAGTTTATTGGACATGGCCAGAAGACATCAGAAACATATGTCAAAAGCAAACCGAGTATGTCCAAAGCAAAAAGCAAAGCCTATTAAGAGATATCTGTCAAATCAGGTTAAAGTGTCCCCTATTTATAGGAGGGAAAGTGACAAAATCTATGATAAACGTAGGAAATTACATGTTGCATATAAACCATATGCCATGCAAGAAAATCCACAAATTGAAATTCCATTATTAACTGAAATTAAAGAATTGCAGCCAACCAAATCTATTGAGTATCTGCAAAGGAATGTATCTGGGAAGGGACCAGTTGTTTCCAAAATGTCAGATCTTCCCAGTAACCAGGAGGAATTTGAGCTGCCTCATATTCTTAGGAAGAGGGCAAGCTTGGCATTCTCTCATGACCTGGTGGAGTTATTGTGGGATGTGATTGACAGGAAGGTCAGGGGTCGAGTTTAAAAGTATCTCTGAAAGAATTACTGTATTATTTACTTATGTACTATTTGGCTATGTAAAGAGAAATCCCTTTTATATGAGGAGAAGTCCAATGATCAGGTATAACCCACATGATTATGTGATAATGTTTATAAATAATCCTAATTATGCTATTGTGAATAATACTATGGATCATATTATTATATACAGTATTTATATATATATATACACACAGGAGGAGAGTCTCATGTGTGGTGACAGATTTTCGTCATAGTCCACTCTCTAGATGCAGAGAGAGAAGGAGCATGTTATATACAATATATGAATATATGACATGTATATGAATATATGTACAATATATGAATATGATCAAATAGTATTAGGAGTCCATAAAGTTATTAAACTTTTCCATTGGTTAAAATCAATATTGTATTAATTTGGTTTTTGCTAAAGTTTATCCATTTTTCTCTTCAGATATAGATATATGGAAAAATGCAGAAGTTCAATCAGTGATGTCCATTCATTCATCATTCTTTCTTCTAGCCAAAAGAATGCATGGAGTGTCTAACTATTAATGAGTAAACAAATTAACATGGTGTGACTAATAACAATGCATGATAAAGTGATAGAAGTTATAACTTACCTTAAGCATGTTTTTCAATAGTTTCATGTAAAGTCCATGTTTTTAGGATTTTCATGTATAATCCATTATGTATGAAGGCATGCAACTAGGCATGGAGCTCTTACTTACTGTGAATTAAGTGTCCGTTCATGTGGTCAGTTGATTGACAGCAACACATTGTGACCTGAGACCCTGATGGGCTGGTCAGTATAAGTGCTAAGTGTTATGTGTCGACTGGTGTATACAACAGATCTGTGACATCACAACTAGGCCTAAGAAAATCAGGATGCATCCAACAAGGAAAAAGAAACATCTATCCAGCAAAGACGTTTCTTTCTATTTTCTATTTCTATTTTCTTTTTCTATTTCTTTCTATTTTTTATCTTATGTGATCCTCTATATTAAACTGGGAAATTAGCAAATATATTTGAAATCCATTGAAAGGAACCTCATATGTTTATACCTACAGGAAAACCGAGTGTTTAAGTCACATGAGCTGAGGAAAGGTGACAGATGCACTAGGATGAAGGTTATTTTAGTTTGTGAATATTTTGTAGCAAAAGAAGAAGCTTTTGACTAAGATACAGATAGCTCTTCAATATATTTGTTCAAACCTGACAAACAATAAAGGTTTATTGGGGTAATTGGATCATGGGATAATAAATATATTAGTTATGGTGGAAAATCTAGTTAGCTATAGCCAGTATTGATTTATTGTATTATTATTCATTATGTATTCTTACATGTACACACACACTTGCATACACTTACACACATCAACATCTACAAACATTGGGAAAACAAACATTGGGAAAACATAAATGTCTTAAATGCAAATGAGATAAGCTAATCATCTTCATGAAAGGAGAAGTATAATATCATCAAAGGATATGGGATATCAAGAGAGATAGTCTCTGGTTTATTCTTCAAACTTCTGATTATAGGATGTGACATATTTTGAAATGTTTATGTTTTATATACTTATTTCATATGTATGGTGTTCACATACAGCCAGTACACAAGAATATATACAGTTAAGTTTAAGACAGAGACAAGAGTGTGTTGGCACAAGTGTTGTCTCTATTCTTGGTATTGGAGGTATCTGAAAGGTTAAAAAAGGACACAGGAGTCTGTGAAGAGACGAGGTGTTAAGAGGAAACTTTAGTCACATAAGTTTTTATGAATAAAGGGTTAATATTGTGTCTCAGATAAAGAACACAATGATATTTAATAAAGTAATGTTCAAAATAAAATTATTTCTTATTAAAAAAGGTAAATAAAGTGACTAAACTTTAGAAAATGTATGATAAGTATGATAACTCATTCATATAGGAATATATGTTTAGTATAATTGGTGAAAAGTTCTAACTAAAGAATAAATATTGTGATTGTCTATAGAATGGTAATTAATGAGATCACATTATATTTCAAAGTCATGTTGCAATTTGTCATCACAAGTAAAGTACACATACATATTCATACATATAGATATAAAGATATATATATGTTGATATATGATGTTTATATAGATTATTGTATCCAAAGTACTATTATCAGATAGTTTGATAAATGTATTGAATATCAATATTTTATAAGTCAAATATAAATATTGATACAATATAAAGAGAAGTATGTTATATAAATGAGTGGTATGGTACACTGTGATATTATAGTTTAGTTAATTGCCTAGTTTGGCTTAGTTATTAGGGAAAGAAAACTTATCTTCAATCAAGTCCAAGATTATGATAAAGTTTGATATCAAATGTTAATAAAAAGACTTTAACAGTTACAAGAAGAAGATGTGCGGGAAAAGACAAAATCTGAAGGTATGATGCTATATGCTTAAGCTTATGCCAAGGACTGTGTTTAAAAACTATTACTGGAGTTTGGAACCTTTGATCAGCTGATGATTGGACAGATATAAAGACGTCCTCATCAATGTTTGGTGGAATCCTTTCTATTTCAAGACTTCAAGTTGTTTGGTGAGCAAAAGGGTTGTGAATGATAGAACCTGAACACAGATATTGTGTATCCAAGAGACTGAGATTCCAGGACTGAACCTTACTGACAAGCAGCAGGGATGATGTCAGAATTCACACTTGCCTTGCTTTTGCAGTATTGCTCCAGAAGTGTCACATTGTTGTTCTACAGTGACAGGTGGTCAAGGGAATTACAGAAGGAAACTCCTCTACAGTCTATGTCTTGGTGAAATGAAACATAACATATGGACTTTGTTGATAATATGAACTTTAATGGACAATGTTATAATATCTGCACAACACGGAGGAAATCTAAAGGACTTTAAGTCAAGAACTACATTTGTGGTAATAAGCCTTCTATTATGACGGAAGAAGATGACCAGAAGACCAGACGATGAAAGAAGAGCCTTCATCAGGTGTAGGTTAGATAGTGGATCAAATTGTTTTCATCTTTGATCACAGTTTACCATAACATACCATAACATTTATTAATGTCAAAATGTATCGCAAATTGATGAAATTATTGTTATATGGACAATTAATGAAAATTAAGTTCCAGTATTCAGCAAAGAAGAAAGAAGATATAATCTAATTGTATGAATATTGTCGTATGGTATATCTTGAGAGTTCAAACAGATATTTCACTCTCAAAAGGGGGAAATGTTAAATATTATATATTTACAATATTCTCTAGCAGACATGGGGTTAACACTCTACTGACATCATAGTCTTATATTCTTGGAACATGGGTGCGGTTAGAGTACACTATTTTAGAAATCTCCTTACATAGCTACAAGATGGAAGGTAACACCCACTCTCATGAATATAAATGAGTAAGAAATACACATGTCTGGGTCTGTCTTTGGGAAGACCAGGGGAAGACCAGGAGGTCTGTCTTTGGGAACACCAGGGTGGGTGGTCCAGGCAGATGGACATCCATGGACGTCGTAACCAGCCCAAGTCCACCAACCAGATGACAAGCATGAACCAAGCTGTAACTACAAGATATCCAGATGATTTAACTTCTCTGAAGATGTAAGCTATTGACAATTGACTGATATTTGTGTTATTTGGACATTTTCCCTGTTCCTGTGTTTTCCTTCAAGATATTAATAAACCTCTACACTGATTTATAACAAGCTGACTTCTTCCTATCGTGGATAAGGCTAGGTCCGGATATTTAACAGTGGACACAAGTCTCACCGGCAAATACAAGATATTTAACAATCGCCATATGCCGCAAGGAGGTGAAGGAAGGGGAGTAGGAGGGTTTATTATCTTTTGCACCTTCCTTGGGCCTCTCTTATACGTCACAGTATAATTTCACGTCCAGTTCTACCTGAACAAGTTCATACAGAACTGAACCGTAAGATCGCTTCAACACCCTGCAAAACAAATCTTCAGAGCTTCAGCCATCCTTACATTCTTCTTTTTAGCAGAGATGACTTTGTGTTAAGGGCATCGCCCCAGAATATTGTCACTGTCACCTGGATTGTCTGACTGCTGTATTGTATGTAGAACCCTGAAACTGCCACCAGATATGTGTAACCCCCTGTTATCTCTCAGACAGTCACTCTCTGCGCTATTATTACACGGTGGTCACAGCTCCAGGGTCCGGGCTGCCCGAGTTCTCTGCCGTTGGATATATGGATGATCGGGAGATTGTGAATTATAACACGGACAGCGGCCGATACCATCCCAGAGTCCAGTGGATCGAGAAAGTGGAGCCTGAACACTGGAAGGCACATACACAATTGTGTAAACAAGAGGAGGCTGTATACACTCAGGACGTGAAGATAGTGATGAGCAGCTTCAACCAAACTGGTGGTGAGAGACAAATCTACTGTATATACGTATTAACACACACTATACTGTATACACAATGTATATACTATACTAGATAACAATAACTGACAATACATATTGCAGCCTTGGGCACCAGTGTAGGCAGCTCAGACATATCTGCCTTCTGCAGTCTTATACACAAAACTGCGCTGCTCCAGGCGGAGGGGAAACACATTTGGAGGGGGGGGGGAGGGAGACACTAAATGGGAAAGCGAGCGCTGTGATGTCCTCGTGTCCAGGCTCTGAGCGAAGTCAGAAGGAAGAAACATTGTTACCACCTTGAAGAAAGTGCAAAAGTATAATATGGCAGCTAAGCACACCATTCATTTGCAGATTTTGCTGTATTTTTTTGAGCCAAAGTTAGGAGTGGCTACAAAAGGATGGAAAGTTCTTAGGCTACAGGTCTATAGGGTGTCCGTCAAGAAAAAAAAAAAGCTGGGGGAAAAAACGTGGCGGCAATGCATTGCGATTCTTCCCACAGCAACTTGGACAGAACGTTTTGGAAATTGCTGCGTGTCCTCAAAGTGGGGAGAGGATTCCACTTTTTTTGTGCGCCGTTTACGCCACCTGGGGTCCCGGCCTTAGACATTTTCTTTTTGTTAATTCTACTCCTGATTTTGGCTCAAAAAACGCTGCGTTTGTCAAATGTGGGGCCTTAGACGTAATTCGGAGAATTTACTGTACAAAAATGTTTTTTTTGCAATTACCGGCCCTAGACACTAATATAGTAAACAATATACTGCATACACTTATATACAGTCCTATGAAAAAGTTTGGGCACCCCTATTAATCTTAATCATTTTTAGTTCTAAATATTTTGGTGTTTGCAACAGCCATTTCAGTTTGATATATCTAATAACTGATGGACACAGTAATATTTCAGGATTGAAATGAGGTTTATTGTACTAACAGAAAATGTGCAATATGCATTAAACCAAAATTTCAAAAGTCTGGGCACCTCAACAGAAAAGTGACATTAATATTTAGTACATCCTCCTTTTGCAAAGATAACGGCCTCTAGTCGCTTCCTGTAGCTTTTAATCAGTTCCTGGATCCTGGATGAAGGGATTTTGGACCGTTCCTCTTTACAAAACAATTCAAGTTCAGTTAAGTTTGATGGTCGCCGAACATGGACAGCCCGCTCTCAAATGATCTGAAAACAAAGATTGTTCAACATAGTTGTTCAGGGGAAGGATACAAAAAGTTGTCTCAGAGATTTAACCTGTCAGTTTCCACTGTGAGGAACATAGTAAGGAAATGGAAGACCACAGGGACAGTTCTTGTTAAGCCCAGAAGTGGCAGGCCAAGAAAAATATCAGAAAGGCAGAGAAGTAGAATGGTGAGAACAGTCAAGGACAATCCACAGACACCTCCAAAGAGCTGCAGCATCATCTTGCTGCAGATGGTGTCACTGTGCATCGGACAACTATACAGCACACTTTGCACAAGGAGAAGCTGTCAGGGAGAGTGATGAGAAAGAAGCCGTTTCT